>NC_141874.1:619903883-620528883 GCF_056163025.1 Triticum urartu | reverse complement strand
AAGATATTCATCAATATAAACAATGCTTATTATACACAATCTTACCAAGAATTCAAGGACCACACATGATGGAGCACGGAAGTAAAGCCAGGCATCATGGAGCAATTTCCTGCTTACAAAATCAGCACACCACATCAAGTCAATGTGCAAACCTGAATATGCTAATTAAGTGGTTGCTCAGTGTTGAACAATCCATGGCAGATAGATCATGGATGGATGCAAGCATGCTCAGGACCACTCACTTTAATGGTGGTCCTAAATTCTACTTAAGTGGCACTTGCCTTCATCTGCGGCAAATTAATCGACACCAAAAGGAAGTACTAGATTGCATCTATGCAACCCTTTCTTGTATAAACATATAACTTTCAAGTAGCCATGTAGAGTACTCATTGGATAGGAAGATTTTAAGCAGCAAAAAGCTCAATGTAGCAGATCATGGAATACCACCATTTGCAGCAGCAACTAAACTTTCAGCTCACCTGTGAGTACAAAACAAAAAAATAATTCTAGTAAGTTAAATAATCCATTCAAACATGCCTACAAAATTTTCAGTCATGTGTCGCATAAAGTTTGACCAACAAGACGCACAAATCAGATGTAATCACAGCATTATTATTGTCATGAATGATATATATTTATAAAATACATGTGACTGATGAAACGTGAGTTTGTTAGTCAAAAAATAACAGTTATGCACAATATCCAACATCGAAACAGCACAAGTTTTTCGATAAAATTTTGAATAAAGTTACAGACAACACTAGAACATCATACAAGGCAAATATATGCATGCAATGATAGCAATCGTGCATGATATATGCCATTACCAGCTACAATTATTCGCTGCCAAACCTCGCATCCACTTGTAACTCAGCTAGCATTCCTCTTTCTGTTTGTATCGCTCATTTTATGGTATATGACAAATTCACATGGATGAATTGAGGAACATACAAGTGATAGGCACTAATATATAGGGACAATGGTAAGAACAAAAACCCATTGTTTGTTAGTGATGAACGAATTGTACACAAACACAAAAACGAGGAAGATAATCAGGAAGGAAAAGAAATGAAAAGACAACATAACAGCAAGATGAACGATCCAAAGAATCTTCCTTTATTCTAAAGGCGGTCAACAAAGGAAGGCCCCAAGGTTGCAGTAACAGCCTATGTGCACCACGGGGAATCTCAATGAAGCATCTGTGTATAAGCAAGTGTAAAGAACTCCAAGGGGAGCAGGAGAACATATTCACCTTTTACGCCATGTCGTAAGACGACCATCAGTTTCAGGGTAGAACAGAACCTGGTGTAGAAGAGCCTCATTGACTGCTGAATCTATCTACTTACAATGTGAGATATTTCACAAGGGAGAGTAGGGTTACAAATTAGTGCCTCGAATCAATTTGGAATGGAACTCTGCATATGTTTACTGGGTGAGTAATTGTAAGAGATAAGAAAACTAGAAAACACACTGACCCCGTCTCAGCTATTATCCTTTTCCCGAGCATCTTTGTTTGTCAGTGCCTTCTTTAGAGTTGCGTGCAAGGAAATAGTTTGTTTAAGTAACATTTTGAGTGGTTCTAATTACATGCTTGACTTCTATTATTAAATGAATGTGGAATCCATTTCTTTTTGTAGGGTAATAGCAACTACTAAGTGTACTGCTTTGAGAATTTGATACTAGGTAGGTGGACGGAATAATACAGTCTGTCCAAATAGACAGTTTCTTCTTTACTTTTTATTGGCAAAAAAAGGGGCGTCAGAAAGACTCTGAAAGAGAATCACGGCACAGAGACAAGAACTAGCTAGGGTAGCAGGTTCAGAAGAAAGAAAAGAAAGACACACAAAAAAGAACTAATAAGGACTTCCTTTCAGGCTTATTTGCTTGATCTGTAAAAAAAAGTAGTAACATATTGGAGATTTCAGAACTTATGGGTTGGGCACTATTTATCATCCCAACTACCTAAGTGTAGATACAGGGTGCTGCCATATAATTCCTTGGTTCCATATACTGCTATAAACGATAAACCCAAGAAAAGTTAATGTAGATTTTGAACATCATTATTCCCTTATATCCGTATCTGCGACCACCCAGATAGAAATAAGGCTCCAGGATACTCGATTTTTCAATGGCCCAAGCCCAACTAACTATGCTGCAAATTGAAAACCACACAGCAACAAACCATGGATAACCCTGATTAGAGTTACTAAAAGTGAGGCCATAAGATGGAGCAAGCACAGGCACAATAAAGTGTAGGTTCACTAAATCAGCCAGGCTGTGACGTAAAGCCCCAACAGTGGGAAAAGGGTTCAGGATAAACCTCCTCCATGGACAGGCATGAAGAACCTCATTGGGTCTCAAAATTAAATCAAGCTGGGACCATCGTTTTTAAGACGTCCCGACCACTTTGGCGGCAAGGCGCCGAGGCAGGCCTTAGAATTTTGCCCGCCTTAGGCGTCAAGGAGGTCAGTGCTCGTCTTACGAAACCTTACCGCCATAAGAACATTTGCTGGGACAAACATAGCTGATAGAATTCCATGTTTTACAGTTTATATCTTAATACCACCTCCGTCCCATAATATAAGATCGTTTTGCAAGTTTAAATTATGGGACAGAGGGAGTATATTATATCTTCCTCCCAGCATAAATCCAAACAAATTTGAACGCAATATGCAAGTACAAGGTGAAGAAAACTCAAGATCCATTTCTTTCCCATAAGAAGTGCTTCCACTCGGCCAGACAACTATACAGAAGACAGTAAAAGCAGCAGGATTTGCTCTCTACGCATCTACATCTATGTGATGAGACAACCAGGATCCATCAGACCATCACAGGTACATGGAGTATATGAAGGACGTAGCTCTAAACACCTCAACTCGCCAGGGAGTGTGTAACCAGGAGAAAGCACGAAAGATCTTGAAAGGAGGGGACACCTTTGCCGCGCCGCCGCTTCATTCCAACGCGTCGACGATGCGGCCAACGAGGCCGTCCAGGAGCCGGCGCTGCGCGTCGAGGTGCCGCAGGGCCATCTCCATGCGCATCCGCTGCGACTCCCTCGCCGCCTCCATCCTCCTCAGCTCGGCGCGCACGAATCCCTCTCCGATCGCCCTCACCGCCTGCACCACGTCGCTCTCCCCGGCATAATACCCTTCTTCATCGGGATCGGGCCGCCTCCTCTTCTTGGGCGGGGAGGGAGAGGGGGGAAGCGGGGAGGCGGGCGGCGGCGGGGACGGGGAGTGGGAGCGCGAGGGGGACGACGAAGGGTCGTCGAGCAGATCTATGCCGTCGAGGATGGGGCAAGGGCGGCGGCGCTTGGAGCGGAGGCGGCGGCGGAGCTTCTCGACCTTGTGGCGGCACTGCCTGGCGGTCTTGGACGGGGTGGCGGCCGCGGCGACGGCGGCCCAGTCGGCGGAGCTGAGGTGGGCGCGGCCGACGGCGAGGCGGCGCGCGGTGTAGGCGCGCGCGAGCGCGACGGTCTCCTCGGGGGTCCAGCACGGGGGCGGCACGCGCCGGGCCGCGTGGGCGGGGGGAGAAGGCGGGGCCATGGCGTCGATGGCGAGGCGGGGGTGGGGGGTGGAGGCGGAGGCGGAGGGGCGGGGGGTTATAACGGAGGCGGAGTCATGTTTAGGCGGCTACGAGGGGTGGCGGTGGGCGGCGGGCGGTGGGCGGCAGCGGCCGCGGCGGCGGCGCCTACCGCGGCTTGTGGGGTTGACGCCTTGACCATCGGAGGCTGGCGCCCTCCCCTCCCCCCTCCCCCGTGGCCGTCCGATGCCGCTGCCCGAGCGGATCGGAGGGCTGGAAGGAAAAGCTGGGTGCTCGAGGAAATTAATAATAAGGGAAAAGAAATTGTTATTATATTGGGGGAGAGGAGTGCGGGCGTGAAAGTGGCGTGTCGCTGGCCGCGCGCGGCGGCATTGCGGTGCGGTGACCTGGTACGGGGAAGGTGGCGTGCGGGTGCGGCAAGGTGGCGCGCGGCGCGGCTGCCGCGGCGTGCGTGACTGACTGACGTGACCCCGCGGCGTGATGGCCGAGGAGGCGCCGACGTGCCGCCTGGTGGCTGACGGGGCCGGGCGAGGGAAGATGCGCACCGCATGCCCCCCGCGTGTGATGGATGCGACGAGGCCGGGCGGCGGCATCGCGCGGCCGGTCCGGCGTGGACGCGAGCGGGATGGAGACGTTTGAGAGTGCGCGGTGCCCCGGCCGGAGGGGTGGTTCACGCCTGTGCTGGCCCGGGTCCGGAGGGAGCGCGCGTGGGGTGGGTTTGGCGGGGCCGGACGGCGTGGTAGTGGCGTGCCTCGCGCGGCAGCCGGCAAGGACGGAGCGGCTCCCTACGCGCGTGTTTCCGGGACCGGACTGGTACGGTGCGAGACGTGCGGTTGGTGGCGCGTGCAACCGGCATTGGCTTGGCTCCGCCTCCGCGTTTGGTCGACGTGCCTGCCCGGTGCCCGCGCCTACAGGATCCAGGCGTGCAGCCACCGTGCATCTGGCAAAAGGTGGGGTTTTTTTTTTGCGGGTAGAAGACTTGTATTACTCAAAATCCAAAAATACTGAAGGTCCAGAACCAAGCCAAGTCATAATCCTACCTTCAGATCTAGCAAAGGTAATCTTATTCTGAGCACGACTAGCAAAAGTAATACAAGATCTACGAAGACTCAAAAGGTACTGAATCTCTCTTACGATGGCTGAGTATAAGGATCTATCCACTTCTTGCAACTGAATCATCTTCGCGGCAACCATAGAATCCAATTCCACCAGAATTGGTAGCTCAGGCGTTGGATCGCCAAAGATATCCCTTCTATACACGCACAAAGCTCAGGTGGGGTTAACGAGAAACGGAGAGCGGCGCGGTGGAGTTTTGCGGCACCACTCAGAAGCCCAGATCATCTTTGTTTACATTTTTTACACACGAAAATGGCTGTGACCACCAATCGTCAACGGTAGCACGTTGGCGTAACGCAGCAGCCGTTGAAGTCAGCTAAGTTAAGTTCGAGAACGTAGCCAACCTCTGCCGAGAATTCAGACTTGTAGCTCGCACAGCAAGCGCAAGTGATCACGGAATAGGTAAGCGTCAATCACAGTACCGACCACATACAAATTACCTTTTTTCAGGGCAACATATAAATTACATGTGCGTTCACTTCCGTTCCGCCCGACCGTTTGACAACAGACTCAATTAGAGTTCAAATAAAAGGGCTCAATTCATACCGGCGAGGTGGCACCACCGCAACAGCATGTTAGCCAAGAACAGAACAGAACTGAAACATCTTTGATGCATGCGAAACCATCCACACAAGTATCGATACTTTTTTGAAACATTTCATGCTCATCGTATTGCTTACAGTGCTAAAAATATAGGAGTAGAAAACAATCCACGTGGATACAGGGTGGTCAAAAAAAGTTTATATGATACAAGAAGCCTGTGCAACAGTTGCACCACTACTACATCTACCTATTCTACACCCACGCTCTCTGGAGAAGAGACTGATAGAAGTAGCAGTGCTTGGAACAATTTTTTGATCAAACTCAGGCAACACAGGAAATACAACATATTTTAAGTTATATTAGTGCAAGATTCAACTGAAATGCAATATCAGCAGCAGGACTCGGGTTAATAGTAAATATGCATGATACACAAGATAGTTAAAGCATTGTAAGTTAAACGCAAGCTTAGAATAATTGCCCCTTTGTAACCGAAATTCAAAATTAGTGTGAGCATATAGTAGTCAAATATACATGAAGATTGTAGTAACATAACTCATTACTCAAATGGTAAAAAACATAAGAGCGAGCATATACAGTTCATCTTCATGAACGCAGGTTATCAATGTTTCTACTAATAAAAACAATTTGGACCTAACTGCATGGTTCAGTAGACTCAATTGCATAGCCCGTAATGCAAAAACTCAGACTGAGCTTTTATACTTGCAATTTGAAGAAAAAATGTTTCTTCCACATGCAATACTTGTAAATTAATAGCCACCTTTCCCCCTGATCTACCTTTGTCCTAAAAGTCAAGCAGCCTTCTTTTCATCATATAAGCATTAAATCAACCAGCCGGTGCTGATTCCATCACACTTTCAATCCACATCTCCAGATTCACTTCCACCCTCTCATTTTGCTGAATTGTGTAAACTTTCCTTGCACTATTGATCTAATGCCATCTAAAAGATCCGATAACATCTTGTTCATTTCCATCAAGAAGTCCCTACTCCAACAAATATTAAACACTAGATGACAGCCAACAAAGCGCTCTGTTAAAACCACTGCTTTGTTTCTGAAGACTGCCATCTCAATGATGCATCAGAAGAGGCCACATATCAAGCCCCTTTGCAAGAGTAGCCAAACCAAGAATGCATTACTTTGATCTCCAGTCAACCAATCAAGCAATTCCCTCGTTGTTACAGCGCATAGAAGGATGGTATTAATACAGTTTGGTCAGCCTTATTGCTGCTCTATGTAGCCTCTATAATTTGTATTTTCAACATCTCTTTCACCTACCTATTTCTTCGAGTTAGCTCATGAAATCAGCAACTCACAAAAGACGGACATCAATAGTGGTTGTTGTTTATAAACTTGTAGATGCAGAACCTCTAGCTGGTCTCAAACATCATTGGTTTACAAATAGACGATGCAAGGAAGGAAATTCAATATCAGAATTTCGGTTCTTCTAAAACCATACGCCCCAACCCCCACACCCAATAATCAATGCAATGAGGGCCAAAAGGTAACATACATAACCTATATTATGCAATGAGGGCCTAAACGTGTCATATATAACCTATATTAAGTCATAGTGCACTAAAAACTATACTAAAGGAATTAGCACAACTCAGAAAGACCAGATTCATGCCTCCAGCAAAGTTCTTCAAAACTTGCAACCATCCAACAGAGATTTGGCTCAAAGATGTATGATCCATGCTCCATGCAGAAGTTCAAAGATATTTCATAAACCATGGCGCTCGGTGATGATAATGCTTGTTAAATTATCTGGTGCCATGTACTCTATGCTGCTAATTGACAGCATTGCAAGGCCATCCAGTCATGTAGCTGTGAGTTCTGTTATCTTAAAATTGTGGGGAGGCCAAAGAAATTGCTTGGTGAAAGAACTACTTGAGCCATATAAAAGGTTTCTCCCAGAACCTGGCAACCAACAAATCCAATTTTATCTGCAGTGCAGTTTAACAAATAACTAGTCCAAATTTTCAACCTGATCTTTCAGTCTCAGGTAGCAAAGTTCAATCCACTAGGGAACAGATGCAGCATGGTCTGAACCAAAGGTTTCAGAAGTAACAGCCTTACATGAAGCGCTCACTTCAAAGGCTTCATTTGTAAGTCTGATCTTCTGCTGGGTCATCAAAGGTGGAGTCTCCAAAACACCTTGTGTTGCAGGAAGGAAACGACCTCAAAGATTACTTATTGAAATACTCCATATCTCTCAATGTTATAGAAACACTGGAAGTAAACATGTCAACACACCATGGCTGGCTAGTTCACAACTCTTGACCAACTAAAGCAAAGCCTTACATTAAATAAACATGCCGGAACATCCACAAGACTACTGCTTCAACCAACTCGATGTTCCTGGCTCCTTCAGACATGCCTTATTGATTGTCCACACTTGCCACTTGTCCAGATCCATAGGCCTTAAGTTAAGTAGCTCCATACAATCCATGGCCTACACCAACCTCCTATGGTGCCACATCTGTTCCACAAAGACGGTCGGATGCCAAATCTGTATCATTAAAATAATTCATGGTTGATCACGGAGGGTGTTCCGTGTTTGATACAAGGGCAAACATTTGCCATCTCCTAAGTGAGCAACTAGCGCAATGATGGGGATGATGGCGACAGATGGTGAACAAAATTCATGTGCAATGCAATTAAACTGAAGGAAAACTGAAACTGATTAGAGCTTTCACCTTAGTAGTACGAACTGGAACCACTGCCGCCAAAGTAGCCACTGCTGCCCGTGTTACGACCTGAGTAATGCGATGAATATGAACTCCCGCCAACCTGACCAAACAGTAACATGTTGATTGTCAATTTCCATGAAACAAGGTTGCTTGACACAAATAATTATACATTATGGAAGTGCATTTTATGTTGAATCTAGCAGTATCAATTTGGTGTTGTTGATGCTGGTAGTTTTTCCTTCACAGATGGTCAAGCTTAAAAATATTTCACTAGCACTGGACCTATATTTGACTTGGAGAGAGCAATAGGCAGTAAATCCATTAGACATATAATACTTCAAGAAGACTAACATCAGATCCACGAGGCATGTAGTCTGCACTGTAATTTGAAGAGTAATTTCCACCAGCATCTCCAGTGCTCGCAGAACCTACAGATGAGATGCATTAAAAATGTTATAAGCATTGGATCAAGAAAGGCATCATGACAAATAGCATAGGCTTCAAGAGTATATACCTCCATAACTCAAGCCATGGCGGCTGCTGCTATACACGGGGTCATGACCAGCAACAGATCTGCTGCTACTGTATCCCACATGTGACCGCCCAAGCCTTCAAGGATGGGTATTTGTAAGAACATGAGATTAAAATCAAATACCAAGACGTTCTCTAAAACAAACAAATACCAAGCAAAAGGACTGCATGTTACTAAATATACACCAACCTCTCAGTATAAGCATCTGCATACCGAGCACTGCTACCACCAACATCATAATCTAAGCGTGCCTTGGGCTGACGAACGCTAATGTCGTGATACCGAGGAGGCACGTCATCCTTGAATCATTAACAATAGTCAGGTTCATTTGAGGAATAAACTGCAAGTGCATGAAAAAAATGCAACAACAAATTAAACTACCCTCACCATCTCAACATATGAGCGTTTTGAACCAGATATTGTATCATAATCACGTCCACGGCTCTCCCTATAGGTTGGCAAAGGTCGGTCAATCTTCTCTACATAGCCGTCATCAGCATATGCTCTCCTCTCAGAAAAACGGGGAGCGCTGCGAGGAGCTAGGTCTGAATAGGCCGATTCACGGGGCGAATAGTCATCCCTGTAAGTGTGGCGCCTATCCACTGGAACTCTTGCACCGTAGTCAGCAAAGGTAGCTCTGCTCCTTGGCGGAAGAGGTTCATCACGCCTTCCATATTCCCTCCTTGGACTTCTCTTTGGGTAAACAGGAGCTGTACACAGATGAAGTTTGAGAAATTTGATGCGGCGGCTACAGTTGAATGTTCTACAAAAAGAATGGGTACCATCTATACGCACCTGGGGGCCTTCTATCATAGGATCTCTCTGGAGGAGGCAAACGCCTAACTCTATCTGGTATTGACATAACAGGGCGTCTATCTCTAATATCTATTGGCCTCTTCAGTGGAGGCCTCCTGATGGGAGGTAAGCGAGTATCAGGTCGTACAAGACGTGGCAGAGGCCGGCGTGGAGGAGGCCGAGTGTATGGGAAACGGCCACCTCGAGGAGCACTTTGCCCAATCCTGAAATTTCCTCTTAATCCATGCTTCATTCTAGGAGGTCTCTGTACTGGCCTTGACAATCTGGCTCTCACTTTTGCCTGAATCACAAAATAATAATCGTTAGAAATTATTGCGTGATAATTTTATCTATCATACAGTGGGCTGAGTAGATGGGAAAATCAGCTAAGAAGGTACAGCAAACTCAGTTGGAAAACAAACCTTGCTATCACCTTCGCCAATCTCAGAACTAGTTATCCCATCAACACATGCAACAGCATTATCATGCGTATCAAAAGTAACAAACCCAAAATCTTTTCTTTTGGCCGCAGGCATGTTTCGGGCAAGTTCAACTTTCTCGATAGCTCCATACTTTTTAAGGTACTTCTTAACACGATCTTCTTCCCATGAGGGGGGAAGACCATCAAGAAATACAGTTCTGACCTGAACCACAGAACCAAAATGAGGATTCAGTAACTTTAAACATATTATTGTCATACCAATATTAAACATGACAACAGAAATTAGAAACTAGCTGCTGCCAGAGTGTATGACCAAACAGTATCAAAATACTTATACTATCATGCCCACTTAAAAGGGGAGGGGGAAAAACAGAGACACTTAAAACTACTGCAGAAAACAAGTGCTGACCTGTGCCATCATTTCATCATCGACTTCAGGATAGGAATCGGCAAAAGAAACCTTTGCAGTGCGATCAACTCCAAAGACTACATCCCTCTTCTGCAACCGCCTGAAAGCATCCATAGCTTCAGGGCGAGTAGAAAACTCAAGTAAAGCATACCCACGATTCATCCCTGGGTTATTGCTATCCTCAACCAATATTAAATCGTCAAAATTCTCGACCTCATAGATCTTCAGTTTCTCCTTCAGCTGTAAATTCCAAAACAAATTATTTCTTACACCGAGATGCAGGAAAAAGGCATCAAAGAAAAAGAGTTTGAGTGCCATACATGTTCTTTTGTCCATGTCTTGCAGATATTGCCAACAAAAAGTGTATCGTTGTCACGACTAGGAGCAACACCGCATTGCTTACCTCGCACCTACAGAATTTCAGAAACAGTTATGTACTTGCAACAAAATATACTATAAACACATGTAATATTTTTCTTTTTGTTTAGGAATGTATTAAACAAATGTAATCAGTTATAAGGCCAACCATCGGATTTTTCAGATCTGAGACAGCACGCTTTGCTTGCTCCACAGTCTCATATCGCAGGAAGGCAAAGCCTTTATTCTTCTTCGTAACTGGGTTCATCATCAAACGAACTTCGGTGATCTCGCCGACTTCACTGAAAACTTTCCTCAGGTCACTTTCTGTTGCATCTTTATCTAGCCCACCAACAAAAACTTCAAACTCCTTCCTCTTGCGATGTGCTTTCACCATTTCATGATGGTCTTCGTCCTCCACGTCCACATCGTGGTCTTCATCTGCATTTTCATATTCCTCACCCTCACCATCATCCCCACCATTATCCAGTTCCTCCTCATCCACCATCTCAGTCTCCTCTTCGACTACATCTTCAGTGTACTCCAACCCTTCATCACCGTCCTCGTATTGCTCCTCATACTGCCCCAAATCCTTCTCGTCGTAGTCGACGGCAGGCTCCTCTTCATATTCTGGCTCATCCTCGAACTCCAGCCGTTCACCTTTGTCCTCCTCTTCATATGTTTCTTTTGCAGCTCCATCGTCTAAAAATTACATAGAGGTCAAATCCTCACACATTTACACGAAAAGACAAGAGGTCTCCCAAGTAAGGAAAAACGGCACGGCGTAGCACAGATCTATACGCGAAAAAAGTCTAACTATGCGCGAAACAGAGGAGCAAACGTGATACCTTCAGCGTGGCTTGCGCCGTTTTCAGCAGCATCCGCCTTGGCCTTCACCTCAGCGGCCGGCTGCTGCGGTGGCGGCGACGGCTTCTGCTCCTCGACCTTAGGGGGAGCCTCCTCCGCGGCCTTGACCACCTCGACGGGCGCCTCCTCCGCGACCGGCTGGGGCTTCGCCGGTCTGGCCTTCGTCGCCGACCCCTTCCTCGCCGCCGCGGCGCCGCCCCTCTTAACCGACTTGGGCGGCATCTCTCTCAGGCCGCCACACCAGAACCAAGAGCACCGGCTGCAAACCACCAGAAGAGCAGACGGAATTAGCGGAAGCGGGCGTCGAATCGGCGGGCCGGAGACCACGGGCGAGCGGTGCGTACCTCGTGCCCTCGCGGAAGATCGAGTTTGCGGGGACCGAAACCCTAGCGACGGAGACGAAAGCGCTGCGCTTTCGTTAGGTTTGCGGCGAGACAAGACGGACGGTGCGTGGCCTCAGCCTGGCGTTGCCTTTGCCTTTGCCTAGGTAGGTATCGTTCGTTGGTTAGCCTCCCCGCTCCCGGGTCGAGTCGTATTCTCCGCAATCTGGAGACGCTCCTGGAGTTGTTGGGTGTAATTACGGATTAACCACCGGGGCCTCGCGTGCTCCCGTTGACCGCTTCCGACGCAATAACGGGGCCTCGCGTCCTTTTATTTGCGACGTTATACTTGTTTTTCTTTTTTTTCGAAAACTGCGACGTCAGGCTAGCCAAGTAGCCATAGTGGGACTAAGAGGATGAGATTGTTGCCAGCCCACCCGAGTTCGTGTCTCGTCACGGACGCGCGGTGCTCACGGAGTTTCTCCTATAAAGAAAAGCCAACGAGGGTTAGCCCTTGGGTTTGTCTTTTTTTTTTTATAGTGGGACTAAGACTACCCACAATGGGAGTAATATAGGTAGTAACATCACACATATCTAGATAAAACAGATGATGTGGCAAGCAATAAATGAAGAAATGAAGGAAAGTGATAACATAGCTAGTTACTAGTAGTACTCCATCCGGTCCTTTTTAGTTTGCATATAAGATTTGACTGAAGTCAAGCCTCGTAAAATTTGACCAACTTTATAGAAAAAAGTACCAACATTCATAATCTGAAATCAATATCAATAGATGTGTCATGACTTAAAGTTTCATATTATATAACTTTAACATGGCAGATGTTGATATTTTTTATATAAATATGGTCAAACTTTGTGAAGTTTGACTTTAGAGAATTATAATATGCAGAGTAAAAAGGACCAGAGGGAGTATGAGACTACCCACAATGGGAGTAACATAGGTACTCCCTCCGTTTAGGTAAGTCATCTTAGGTTGTGCACTATGACCGAGGAGGGGAAAACAAGAGACCTTAATGTTTATTTTCTAATTAATAGTTTTGCATGCAATGAACTAACCACTGCATGTCGTGTTTGGTAGTCGCAAGTCATTAAAAGCATGCACATCCCTCATCTCTTATTGGTTGATATGTCAAGAAACAAGAAACGGTGTAGAAGTTAATGCACCGCGCCTAAGTGTTTTGGGATTATTTGGTTTTCGTAAGATGACTTACACACCTAGACGGAGGAAGTAGTAACATCACACATATCTAGATAAAAATAGATGATGTGGCAAGCAATAAATAAAGAAAGAGAGGCATGTGGTAACATAGCTAGTTACTACTAGTATGAGTAACATCACACATATCAAGGCAAAATGAGTCTATAGCCTAATAAATGAAGTGTTGCATGTTATCACACATATGTTACTCCCCAGTATAGAGGTAGTAACATAGAGTAGTAACATGGGCATGTGTTACTACTCTATGTTACTACCCATTTGTGGCTAGTCTGAGTAACATCACACATATCAAGGCAAAATGAGTCTATAGTCTAATAGATGAAGTGTTGCATGTTACCACACATATGTTACTCCCCACTATAAAGGTAGTAACATAGACTAGTAACATGCACACTGGTAACATGTGCATGTTACTAGTCTATGTTACTACCCATTCTAACTAGTCTAAGGGCATGGCCATTGCGTCGCCCCAGACCGATCGCCCCACGAGCCAACTAAGCTCTGACGCCATGGTGGCAGACAAGCCGCTGCTTGCAGGTGATAGTTGCTGCTTGCACAGGAGGCTGGTTCTCCATGGGAAAAAGGGGGAGAAAGGAAAAAAGTAGAAGAAAAAGGTAGAGAGAGATGGAACAGTTCGTCATCCCCTAACGCCATGCTGCAGTTTTCTTCACCGGTGGCTTTGGGATAATGTGGTGGCTTCAGAAAAGAGCGTTGGATGTAGAAAAATAGAACCTATAGCCTCATTTGTTTTCATCTAGCTGGACGTACGAAGACAGCACCTAGGTGTTGCCCCCATTGTACATGTCCTAACTTAGGTAGTAACATAACGCACCCCAAGACATGTGTGCTCGTGTGACATGGAGTTAATAAGGAGAGAGACGTTTATAGTAACATAATATGTTACCGTAACATAACGCACCAAATGCAAAATGAGTCTGCAACATAATAAATGAAGGCTTTCATGACACTATACTCACTGCCCACTATGATAATAGTAACATAGACTAGTAACATGCATATGTTACTAGTCTACTCCCTTCGTCCGGTGAAGAGTGTACATCTAGAAGGTTTATGATAAATTATGGAGTTGAGTAAAAAATGCATTAAAAAGGTGCAAGCCACCATCTCTCTCCTCTTTAATTACGCAACCTCCAATGAGCTAAGTGCATGTAGTAGCAATTAAGAAGACCATGTGTAGATTGCTATTGGTCTTGATTACCGTGTGGTGAGAGAGAAGTATTTTTTCCTACTTTAAAGTACATTGGAAAGATAGAAGTACACTTTTTTATGAATAAATTTTGAAGCTACATGTACACTCTCCACCTGACGGGGGGAGTAAGTTACTGCCCACTATGACTAGCCTCATGGGTCCGTGCCCAGGAATTTCCTTCCCGCATCAGCCTTCTCGATGCACAACGAGTGTGACAATAGGTCCTAGATTCAGCTAGACTAATCCTCAAAAAAAACTAGACTTCAAGTGTTGCTTATTCTCACGCAATCTTCAAAATAAATACAATATATATACATTTCCAGAAATTAAGAATTGGCAAAAGAAGTGCTTTTAGAGGGACCTCGGATCTAATAAACAAACAAAATAGTCCATACACTCTCATATATAAAAATAAATAAAGATATTGTGGTCCCTGGGTCTTGTTGTTGTCTTCCTCTCGAAACGGTTAGTGGTACCGTTGTTGCCGCCTCTCCATCAATGAAGTCAACCAGTCATTGTTGATCGCGGACGGGAAGTCGTCAATACCGTGGTCATGCTAAACTGACGCCGAAGAATAAAATACCACAGTTATGATGAAAAGTCATCAGGACCACGGTCATGCAAGACTAACACAATCCTTCGGATTCATGTGATAAGCGAGAGCAGGGCAATTTGGTATAAGCTTTGATCTTCTCATTTCTGGCTATAAGTATCCGTTCAGAAAGTTTTTCTCACTTGAATGATAGTCTTTATTGAAATAAAACAAAAGAGATAATTAAACATATGTCACTTTCTTATTCAAAGCTCTCTCGTAGATCGTTCTCTAAGAACCAAGATGAAAGAAATCACTACATTCTTATAAATAATGGGTTGGGTGACGGTGTCATGGACTAGGGGGTGCTAATCACATCGGGCCCCAAATATGGCTGGGCCGGGGACCCCCACCCCCAAACTATCAACCAATGGGCCCACCTGCCAGGCCTCACGGCGTACTCAAGATGCAATCCTCCCAAAACTTGGCGCATACTTCAAGACAAGTTTGAATCATCAACATGTTTATCCCTTGATGTAACCGACCTACATATAACCCTAGGTACCTCGGTGCCCATATAAGTCAAGGGGTTTTAGACCGTAGGGTGAGAGACATACACATATGATCTCGAGGTAGATCATCTTGTACTTTGCATCCCATCCACAATCAATACAACAGAAGCAGGACTTAGGGGTTTACCTCTTCGAGAGGGCTCGAACCTGGGTAAAACATCGTGGCCCTCTTTGTCTTGTTATCATCTAGCCAAGATCACCAACTCGGGACCCCCTACCCAAGATCCGCCGGATTGAACCCTGACATTGGTGGCCTGATACGTCTCCGTCGTATCTATAATTTTTTATTGTTCCATGCCAATATTCTACAACTTTCATATACTTTTGGCAACTTTTTATACTATTTTTGGGACTAACATATTGATTCAGTGCCCAGTGCCAGTTCCTGTTTGTTGCATGTTTTATGTTTCGCAGAAACCCCATATCAAACGGAGTCCAAACGGGATAAAAACGGACGGAGAATATTTTTGGAATATTTGTGAAATGTGGGAAGAAGAATCAATGAGAGACGGTGCCCGAGGGGGTCATGAGGTAGGGGGCGCGCCCCTGACCCTCGTGGGGCCCCCGTAAAGCGGTTGCTGCTCTTCTTTGGCTGCAAGAAAGCTAATTTTCGGGAAAAAAATCTTGGCGAAGGTTTCAATCCAATCAGAGTTACGGATCTCCAGATATATAAGAAACGGTGAAAGGGCAGAATCCCAGAGCGCAGAAACAGAGAGAGACAGAGAGACAGATCTAATCTCGGAGGGGCTCTCGCCCCTCCCATGCCAAGGAGACCAAGTACCAGAGGGGAAACCCTTCTTCCATCTAGGGAGAAGGTCAAGGAAGAAGAAGAAGAAGGGGGGCTCTCTCCCCCTCGCTTCCGGTGGCGCCGGAGTGCCACCGGGGGCCATCATCATCACCGCAATCTACACCAACACCTCCGCCATCTTCATCAACATCTCCATCACCTTCCCCCCCTCTATCTACAGCGGTCCACTCTCCCGCAACCCACTATACCCTCTACTTGAACATGGTGCTCTATGCTTCATATTATTATCCAATGATGTGTTGCCATCCTATGATGTTTGAGTAGATTTTCGTCGTCCTATCGGTAATTGATGAATTGCTATGATTGTTTTAATTTGCTTGTGGTTATGTTGCTGTCCTTTGGTGCCCATCATATGAGTGCACGCGTGGATCACACCATAGGGTTAGTTGTATGTTGATAGGACTATGTATTGGAGGGCAAGAGTGACAGAAGCTTCAACCTAGCATAGAAATTGATGCATACGGGATTGAAGGGGGACCAATATGTCTTAATGCTATGGTTGGGTTTTACCTTAATGAACGTTAGTAGTTGCGGATGCTTTCTAATAGTTCCAATCACAAGTGCATAGAATTCCAAGTCTGGGATGACATGCTAGCAGTGGCCTCTCCCACATAAAACTTGCCATCGGTCTAGTAAAGTAGTCAATTGCTTAGGGACAATTTCGCAACTCCTACCACCACTTTTCCACACTCGCTATACTAACTTTATTGCTTCTTTATCTAAACAACCCCTAGTTTTTATTTACGCGCTCTTTATTATCTTGCAAACCTATTCAAAAACACCTACAAAGTACTTCTAGTTTCATACTTGTTCTAGGTAAAGAGAACGTTAAGCGTGCGTAGAGTTGTATCGGTGGTCGATAGAACTTGAGGGAATATTTGGTCGACCTTTAGCTCCTCGTTGGGTTCGACACTCTTACTTATCGAAATAAGCTACAATTGATCCCCTATACTTGTGGGTTATCAAGACCTTTTTCTGGCGCCGTTGCCAGGGAGCAATAGCGTGGGGTGAATATTCTCGTGTGTGCTTGTTTGCTTTATCACTAAGTAATTTTTATTTGCTGTTCTTAGTGGTTCTCTATCTTTAGTTATGGATATGGAACACGAAATACCAAAAAAATTAGGTTTACTTGCTACTCATGGAGATGGGGAACCTCCTAAAAACCTCGATGCTTGTTATGTGATAGATATTATGTACTACTTTGATAATCCCGAGAAAACCCCATTTAATTTGGTAATGGGAGACACGTTGGATCAACATGAATACTTTAGGGATTATCGCTTGACTCAAAAAGGGAAACTATTATGGGATCAAATTTATATGTTGAAGTGGTATGTTAGGCAACTATGCTTGAGATATGATTATACTTGTTGCTCTAGGATGAAGGCTCCACACCTTCCCTTTTCATGCAAATTTAATGATAATGAAACCTTGGCTTCTTATGCTAGAGGTATATATGATTACTATGATGTGGAACAAATAGAAGAATTTGTTGCTTTTATGGGTGCTTATGAAATTGAATCTGTATTTAAAGAGTGTGAAAATCTTTATGATGCTATTTATAGACCTGAAAATTTAGCTATCCCTAAATATTGCTATGAGAATTATGAATACAATGCCGATATTGATGCATTTATTGAGAAAGTCTCCGCTGTCCAAGAAGAGACTAATATTTTTCAGGAGTCTATGGAAGAAGAAATTGATGAAACTGTGAGCTCATTGGATGAAAAAGATGAGGAGGAGAGCGAAGAACAAAAGGAGGAAGAGCGGATTGATCACCCATGCCCACCTTCTAATGAGAGTAACTCTTCATCTCATACATTGTTTAATTTCCCTTTGTGCTTACCGAAGGATGATTGCTATGATAACTGTTATGATCCCGTTGATTCTCTTGAAATATCCCTTTTTGATGATGCTTGCTATGCTTGTGGCCAAGATGCCAATATGAATTATGCTTATGGATATGAACTTGCTATAGTTCCTTATGTTAAACATGAAATTGTTGCTATTGGACCCACACATGATAGTCCTATTATCTTTTTGAATTCTCCCGACTACACTATATCGGAGAAGTTTGCCTTTATTAAGGATTATATTGATGGGTTGCCTTTTACCGTTACACATGATGATTTTGATAGATATAATATGCATGTGCTTGCTGCTCCTACTTGCAATTATTATGAGAGAGGAACTATATCTCCACCTCTCTATGTTTCCAACATGATAAAATTGCAATAAACTATTTATACTATGCATTGGCCTTTACTATGTGTGCATGAATTGTTCTTTTATGACATGCCATGCATAGGAAGAGAGTTAGACTTTGTCATTGCTTGGTATATGTTGCTTTGTGCTCACTACTAAATGCCAAATCATTATTGATTAAAATTGGCTTTGATATACCTTGGGATCTGGGTGGATTCATTACTTGAGCACTTTATGCCTAGCTTAATGGCTTTAAAGAAAGCGCTGCCAGGGAGACAACCCGGAAGTTTTAGAGAGTCATTTATTTCTGTTTAGTGCTTTTATAAAGTTAAAAACAAAAAAAATAAAGAGGGGAACCCAAAACTTTTCAAAAAGGAAAGTGAAAGTGAGAAAGACGAGCATTGTTAAAGTGGGAGCTAGCCTTGAACTTTGTTCATGCTCACGGAAACTTTGTGAATCTTGATTACAGAAACTTTTCAACAAAAATAATTATCCCCTTGTACAATTCCATTGTATAATAAAAATAATGTGCTAAGGTTTGCCTTTAGGATGTTTACAATGTTTGTTGGTTTGTGCGGTGCAGAACAGAAACTTTGGCTGTAGTGCGCGATTTTTCATTTTTTACTGGAACGTCAAACGGTTCTGAAACTTTTTGCACTGTCTTTCTATACAAATTTTTTATTTTTCTTAATTTTGGCAGAATGTTTGGAGTAACATAAGTATGGTGAATGTTCAGATTACTACAGACTGTCCTGTTTAAGACAGATTCTGTTTTTGATGCATAGTTTGCTTGTTTTGATGAAACTATCGATTTCTATCAGTGGATTAAGCCATGGAAAAGTTATATTACAGTAGCTATAATGCAAAAACAAAATATGAATTGGTTTGAAACAGTACTTAGAGTAGTGATTTGCTTTATTATACTAACGGATCTTACCGAGCTTTCTGTTAAGTTTTGTGTGGATGAAGTGTTCGAAGATCGAGGAGGTCATGATGTGAGGAGAAGGAGAACAAGCAAGAGCTCAAGCTTGGGGATGCCCAAGGCCGCACCCCAAGTAAATATTCAAGGAGACTCAAGCGTCTAAGCTTGGGGATGCCCCGGAAGGCATCCCATCTTTCTTCAACAAATATCGGTATGTTTTCGGATTCGTTTCATTCATGTGATATATGCAAATCTTGGAGCGTCTTTTGCATTTAGTTCTCACTTTTCTTTTATGTACCATGCTGGTATGAGATAGTCCTTGGTTGATTTATAGAATGCTCATTGCACTTCACTTATATCTTTTGAGTATGGCTTTATAGAATGCTTCATGTGCTTCACTTATATCATTTGAAGTTTGGATTGCCTGTTTCTCTTCACATAGAAAACCGCCATTTGTAGAATGCTCCTTTGCTTCACTTATATTTGTTAGAGCGTGGGCATATCTTTTGTAGAAACAATTAAACTCTCTTGCTTCACTTACGTCTATTTAGAGAGTTGACAGGAACTGGTCATTCACATGGTTAGTCATAAAATCCTACATAAAACTTGTAGATAATTGAATATGATATGTTTGATTCCTTGGAATAGTTTTGCGATATAAAGGTGGTGATATTAGATCATGCTAGTTGAGTAATTGTGAAATTGACAAATACTTGTGTTGAGGTTTGCAAGTCCCGTAGCATGCACGTATGGTGAACCGTTATGTAACGAAGTTGGAGCATGAGGTATTTATTGATTGTCTTCCTTATGAGTGGCGGTCGGGACGAGCGATGGTCTTTTCCTACCAATCTATCCCCCTAGGGGCATGCATAGTAGTACTTTGCTTCGAGGGCTAATAAACTTTTGCAATAAGTATATGAGTTCTTTATGACTAATGTGAGTCCATGGATTATACGCACTCTCACCCTTCCATCATTGCTAGCCTCTTCGGTATCGTGCATTGCCCTTTCTCACCTCGAGAGTTGGTGCAAACTTCACCTGTGCATCCAAACCCCGTGATACGATACGCTCTATCACACATAAACCTCCTTATATCTTCCTCAAAACATCCACCATACCTACCTATCATGGCATTTCCATAGCCATTCCGAGATATATTGCCATGCAACTTCCATCATCATCATATACATGACTTGAGCATGTATTGTCATATTGCTTTGCATGATCGTAAGATAGCTAGCATGATCTTTTCATGGCTTGTCCATTTTTTGATGTCATTGCTACGCTAGATCATTGCACATCCCGGTACATCGCCGGAGGCATTCATATAGAGTCATATCTTTGTCCTAGCATCGAGTTGTAATATTGAGTTGTAAGTAAATAAAAGTGTGATGATCATCATTATTAGAGCATTGCCCAGTGAGGAAAGGATGATGGAGACTATGATTCCCCCACAAGTCAGCATGAGACTCCGGACGAAAAAAAGAGAAAGGCCCAAAAAGGAGAAGGCCCAAAAAAACAAAAAAAATGAGAGAGAAAAGAGAGAAGGGGCAATGTTACTATCCTTTTACCACACTTGTGCTTCAGAGTAGCACCATGTTCTTCATATAGAGAGTCTCTTGAGTTATCACTTTCATATACTAGTGGGAATTTTCATTATAGAACTTGGCTTGTATATTCCAATGATGGGCTTCCTCAAATGCCCTAGGTCTTCGTGAGCAAGCAAGTTGGATGCACACCCACTTAGTTTCAGTTTGAGCTTTCATATACTTATAGCTGTAGTGCATCCGTTGCATGGCAATCCCTACTCCTCGCATTGACATCAATTGATGGGCATCTCCATAGCCTGTTGATTAGCCGCGTCGATGTGAGACTTTCTCCTTTTTTTGTCTTCTCACAAAAACCTCCATCATCATATTCTATTCCACCCATAGTGCTATGTCCATGGCTTGCGCTCATGTATTGCGTGAGGGTTGAAAAGGCTGAAGCGCGTTAAAAAGTATGAACCAATTGCTCGGCTTGTCATCGGGGTTGTGCATGATTGGAATGCTTTGGGTGGTGAAGATGGAGCATAGCCAGACCACATGATTTTGTAGGGATGAGCTTTCTTTGGCTATGTTATTTTGATAAGACATAATTGCTTGGTTAGTATGCTTGAAGTATTATTGTCTTAATGTCCAATGATAGACTATTGCTTTGAATCACTCGTGTCTTAATATTCATGCCATGATTAGATTATGTGATCAAGATTATGCTAGGTAGCATTCCACATCAAAAATTATCTTTTTTATCATTTACCTACTCGTGGACGAGCAGGAATTAAGCTTGGGGATGCTGATACGTCTCCGTCGTATCTATAATTTTTGATTGTTCCATGCAAATATTTTACAACTTTCATATACTTTTGGCAACTTTTTATACTATTTTTGGGACTAACATATTGATTCAATGCCCAGTGCCAGTTCCTGTTTGTTGCATGTTTTATGTTTCGCAGAAACCCCATATCAAACGGAGTCCAAACGGGATAAAAATGGATGGAGAATATTTTTGGAATATTTGTGAAATATGGGAAGAAGAATCAACGCGAGACGGTGCCCGAGGAGGCCACGAGGTAGGGGGGCGCGCCTGCCCCTGGGTGCGCCCCTAACCCTCGTGGGCCCCCGTAAGGTGGTTGCTGCTCTTCTTTGGCTGCAAGAAAGCTAATTTTTGGAAAAAAATCTTGGCGAAGGTTTCAATCCAATCGGAGTTATGGATCTTCGAATATATAAGAAACGGTGAAAGGGCAGAATCCCAGAGCGCAGAAACAGAGACAGACAGAGAGACATATCCAATCTCAGAGGGGCTCTCGCCCCTCCCACGCCATGGAGACCAAGGACCAAAGGGAAAACCCTTCTCCCATCTAGGGAGAAGGTCAAGGAAGAAGAAGAAGAAGGGGGGCTCTCTCCCCCTCGCTTTCGGTGGCGCCGGAGTGCCACCGGGGGCCATCATCATCACCACAATCTACACCAACACCTCTGCCATCTTCATCAACATATCCATCACCTTCCCCCCTCTATATACAGCGGTCCACTCTCCCGGAACCCGCTGTACCCTCTACTTGAACATGGTGCTCTATGCTTCATATTATTATCCAATGATGTGTTGCCATCCTATGATGTCTGAGTAGATTTTCGTTGTCCTATCGGTAATTGATGAATTGCTATGATTGGTTTAATTTGCTTGTGGTTATGTTGCTATCCTTTGGTGCCCATCATATGAGCGCGCACGTGGATCACACCATAGGGTTAGTTGTATGTTGATAGGACTATGTATTGGAGGGCAAGAGTGATAGAAGCTTCAACCTAGCATAGAAAGTGATGCATACATGATTGAGAGGGGACCAATATGTCTTAATGCTATGGTTGGGTTTTACCTTAATGAACGTTAGTAGTTGCGGATGCTTGCTAATAGTTCCAATCATAAGTGCATAGAATTCCAAGTCAGGGATGACATGAAGGAAATATGCCCTAGAGGCAATAATAATGTTATTATTTTATTTCCTTATATCATGATAAATGTTTATTATTCATGCTAGAATTGTATTATCCGGAAACATAATACTTGTGTGAATACATAGACAAACTAAACGTCACTAGTATGCCTCTACTTGACTAGCTTGTTAATCAAAGATGGTTATGTTTCCTAACCATAGACATGTGTTGTCATTTGATTAACGGGATCACATTATTAGGAGAATGATGTGATTGACATGACCCATTCCATTAGCTTAGCACCCGATCGTTTAGTATGTTGCTATTGCTTTCTTCATGACTTATACATGTTCCTATGACTATGAGATTATGCAACTCCCGTTTGCCAGAGGAACACTTTGTGTGCTACCAAACGTCACAACGTAACTGGGTGATTATAAAGGAGCTCTACAGGTGTCTCCAAAGGTAAATGTTGGGTTGATGTATTTCGAGATTAGGATTTGTCACTCCGATTGTCGGAGAGGTATCTCTGGGCCCTCTCGGTAGTGCACATCACATAAGCCTTGCAAGAATTGCAACTAATAAGTTAGTTGCGAGATGATGTATTACGAAACGAGTAAAGAGACTTGCCGGTAACGAGATTGAACTAGGTATTGAGATACCGACGATCGAATCTCAGGCAAGTAACATACCGATGACAAAGGGAACAACGTATGTTGTTATGCGGTCTGACCGATAAAGATCTTCGTAGAATATGTGGGAGACAATATGAGCATCCAGGTTCCGCTATTGGTTATTGACCGGAGACATGTCTCGGTCATGTCTACATTGTTCTCGAACCCATAGGGTCCGCACGCCTAAGGTTTCGATGACAGCTATATTATGAGTTTATGAGTTTTGATGTACCGAAGTTAGTTCGGAGTCCTGGATGTGATCACGGACATGACGAGGAGTCTCGAAATGGTCGAGACATAAAGATTGATATATTGGACGGCCATATTCGGACACCGAAAGTGTTCCGGGTGATTTCGGAGAAAACTGGAGAGCCGGAGGGTTACCGGAACCCCCCCGGGAGAAGTAATGGGCCATATGGGCCTTAGTGGAGAGAGAGAAGGGCAGCCAGGGTGGGCCGCGCGCCTCCTCCCCCCTGGTCCAAATTGGACTAGGAGAGGGGGGCGGCACCCCCCCTTTCCTTCTAGAACTCGGAGGTGCCGTACGTTCGGTGCTTGGATCGGTCGGATCAGGAAGACGTACGACTACTTCGTATACGTTGTGTCAACACTTCCGTTGCCGGTCTACGAGGGTACGTAGACAACACTCTCCCCTCTCGTTGCTATGCATCACCATGATCTTGCGTGTGCGTAGGAAAATTTTGAAATTACTACGTTCCCCAACATGACATGCTACCAGTGGCCTCTCCCACATAAAACTTGCTATCGGTCTAGTAAAGTAGTCAATTGCTTAGGGACAATTTCGCAACTCCTACCACCACTTTTCCACACTCGCTATACTAACTTCATTGCTTCTTTATCTAAACAGCCCCTAGTTTTTATTTATGCGCTCTTTATTATCTTTCAAACCTATCCAAAAACACCTACAAAGTACTTCTAGTTTCATACTTGTTCTAGGTAAAGCGAACGTTAAGCGTGTGTAGAGTTGTATCGGTGGTCGATAGAACTTGAGGGGATATTTGTTCTACCTTTAGCTCCTCGTTGGGTTCGACACTCTTACTTATCGAAAGAGGCTACAATTGATCCCCTATACTTGTGGGTTATCATGGCCCATACAGGTCCCATTGTGTGGTCAGAGCAGCCTGATGGCGCCATCGTTCGACGATCAGATCCGCTACAATGTAGTTTCTACACCAGAGTGTTGATGGCTCGAGAATTTGTGATGATTTATTAGTGATTTTTGTTTGGTTTCACTGGAATTCGTATTACTCTTTGGATATTTATAACGCTAATCCCTAGAAAGAGAAGGAAATCCATTTTCCCAATGTTTGCGAGAAAATATCAATTATGGAGGGAAACCAAGGAGGATTGTTGCAAATCAAGCTAATTGGAGCAACTTTCCTAAAGAAACCCAAGACATCAGGCACACCAGAGTAAAATACGGTGTTCCATACGAGCGCAAGCACTCATATGAGTGGTCGTATGGACTGCCAACAACTCCACCATGTCTATACAAGCAACTTTCGTGAAGGGCCTGAGGAGAAAAGAGAACCCTAGCCGCTGCCACACCATCCAGAATAGGAGAAGGGAGGATCTCAAGAACCTTCGAAGATCATCTTAGTTTTGGTCCTTTCATCTCCATCATCACTACAACTCCCTTGACTATTGTAAGAGGAATTCCAACTTGGAGAAACAATTGTAACTCTATTCAATCTCATCTAGAGATCAAGATTATTTAAATTAACCATTTCATCTTATTGCGGATCTTCCCAGTATTATCAATATGGTTTTCATGGGTTTTATCTTTGTTGTGATTGATTCCCCTCTTATGATGTGTGAGTAATTCCCCCTATGTGTGGGAGATGTAGGTAAGTGGTAAGATTAATCCGTGTCTATTCTATATGTCATCATTTGCATTCATAGTAGTATGGTTTGTCTAGTATGTTGTTATGTTGTGGTGAACTCTATGCGTGTTGTCCAATTTAAGGGCTCACACAACATGATCTCAAGACCTACACATGTAACACGTATTCTTTAGGGAATTTGTGACCTCTGATGTGACAGGTGGAGATATCTATGAGGACCAAAGACAATATGAGATAACGGTGATCCATTAAACTTAATGCTTGGTTCTGGACTAAGGACCTTAATTATGGAAACGACTGAAGGAAATATGCCCTAGAGGCAATAATAAAGTTGTTATTTTATATTTCCTTATTCATGAGAAAGGTTTATTATTCGTGCTAGAATTGTATTGATCGGAAACCTAACTACATGTGTGAATACATAAAAAAATACCGTGTCCCTAGTAAGCCTCTACTACACTAGCTCGCTGATCAAAGATGATTAAGGTTTCCTAACCATAGACATGTGTTGTCATTTGATATCAGGATCACATCATTAGGAGAATGATGTGATGGACAAGACCCATCCGTCAGCTTAGCATAATGATCGTTCAGTTTTATTGCTATTGCTTTCTTCATGTCAAATACATATTCCTTCACCTATGAGATTATGCAACTCCCGGATACTGGAGGAATACCTTGTGTGCTATCAAATGTCACAATGTAACTGGGTGATCATAAAGATGCTCTACAGGTATCTCCGAAGGTGTTTGTTGAGTTGGCATAGATCGAGATTAGGATTTGTCACTCCGAGTATCGGAGAGGTATCTCTGGGCCCTCTCGGTAATACACATCATAAGAAGCCTTGCAAGCAAAGTGACTAATGAGTTAGTCACAGGATGATGTATTATAGAACGAGTAAATAGACTTGCCGGTAACGAGATTGAACTAGGCATGAAGATACCGACAATCGAATCTCGGGCAAGTAACATACCGATGGACAAAGGGAATAGCGTATGTTGTCATAACGGTTCAACCGATAAAGATCTTCGTATAATATGTAGGAGCCAATATGGGCATCCAGGTTCCGCTATTGGTTATTGACCGGAGAGGTGTCTCGGTCATGTCTACATAGTTCTCGAACCCATAGTCCGCACGCTTAATGTTCATTGACGATATAGTGTTATATGAGTTATATGATTTGGTGACCGAATATTGTTCGGAGTCCCAGATGAGATCAAGGACATGACAAGGAGTCTCGAAATGGTCGAGAGGTAAAGATTGATACATAGGACGATGATATTAGGACACCAGAAGTGTTTCGGAGTGTATCGGGTGATTATCGGAGTACCAGAGGGGGTACCGGGTACTCTCGGAAGGGTATTGGGCCTATTGGGCCATAAGAGTGGAGCACACCAGCCCACAAGGGGCTGGCGCCCACCCCCATGGCAGCCGCCCAAGTGGGGAAAGGAAAGGGGGGAGGATTCAGCCTCCCCTTCCTTCTCCTCCCCCTTCCTTTTCCTCTCCGGTAAATAAGGCAGGGGGCGCCACTTGGGAAGGCACCCCAAGTAGGATTTGGCCTACTTGGGGCGCCTCCTGGCTGCTCCCTCCCCCCACCTATATATACGTGGGAGGGGGCGCCTAGCAAAAGCACATCAATACTTTAGCCGTGTGTGGCGCCCCCTTCCACCGTTTACTCCCTCGGTCATATTTTCATAGTGCTGATACGTCTCCAACGTATCTATAATTTTTGATTGTTTTAACATGCTGTTATATTATCATTCTTGGATGTTCTACAATCATTTTGTAGCAACTTTATATCATTTTTTGGGACTAACCTATTGATATAGTGCCCAGTGTCAGTTGTTGTTTTTTGCTTGTTTTTTTACTTCGCATGAAATCAATACCAAACGGAGTCCAAACACAGCGAAACTTTTGTGGATTTTTTTGGACCTGAAGACACAAGATGGGACGAAGAAGTACCAGAGGGGTGCTCCGAGGGGAGCACAACCCACCAGGGCGCGCTTGGGGGCCCAGGAGCGCCTAGGTGGGTTGTGCCCACCTCGGTGGCCTCCCGCACCGCCTCTTTGCTCTATAAATACCCCCAATATTCCAGAAACCCTAGAGGAGTCGACAAAAATCAATTCCAGCCGCCGCAAGTTCCAGAACCACCAGATCCAATCTAGGCACCATCACAGAGGCGTTCATCATCCTCATTGGTGCCTCTCTGATGATGCGTGAGTAGTTCATTGTAAACCTACGGGTCCGTAGTTAGTATATAAATGGCTTCCTCCCTCTCTTTTGATTCTCAATAAAATGGTCTCTTGGAGATCTATTTGATGTAACTCTTTTTGCGGTGTGTTTGTTGGGATCCGATGAACTTTGAGTTTATGATCAGATCTATGTTTTTATCCATGAAAGTTATTTGAGTTTTTTGATCTCTTATATGCATGATTACTTATAGCCTCGTATTTCTTCTTCGAATCTTTGGTTTAGTTAGGCCAACTAGATTGATTTTTCTTGCCATGGGAAGAGGTGCTTTGTGATGGGTTCGATCTTACGGTGCTTGATCCCAGTGACAGAAGGGGAACTGACATGTACGTATCGTTGCTGTTAAGGATAACAAGATGGGGTCTATTTCTACATAAATAGATCTTGTCTACATCATGTCATCGTTCTTATTGCATTACTCCGTTTCTCCATGAACTTAATAAGCTAGATGCATGTTGGATAGAGGTCGATGTGTGGAGTAATAGTAGTAGATGCAGGCAGGAGTCGGTTTACTAATCTTGGACGTGATGCCTATATAATGATCATTGCCTGGATATCGTCATGATTATTTGAAGTTCTATCAATTGCCCAACAGTAATTTGTTTACCCACCGTATGCTATTTTTCTTGAGAGAAGCCACTAGTGAAATCTACGGCCCCTGGGTCTCTTCTTTATTATATTTGCCTTCGCGATCTATTTTTATTTGCTTTTATTTTTAGATCTATATTTCCAAAAACCCAAAAATACCTTGCTGCAATTTTTATCTATTTATTTTATCTCGCGTTCTCGCGAGATCTATTTATCCAATCTACTACAATTTTACCTATCTTTTTACCTGTTAGGGATTGACAACCCCTCTCTTACATCGGGTTGCAAGTATTTGTTCTTTGTGTGCAGGAGCGGTTTACGTGGTGTTGCGTGGTTCTCCTACTGGTTTGATAACCTTGGTCTCATCACTGAGGGAAATACCTACTGTTGCTGTACTGCATCATCCCTTCCTCTTTGGGAAAATACCGACGTAGTTCAAGCCAACATCAAGTGCTTAGGTGAAGCCCTCCGAAGATCACATCACCATCACCGTCACCATGCCGTCGTGTTGCCGGAACTCATCTACTACCTCGCCGTCTTGCTGGATCAAGAAGGCGGAGGACGTCACCGAGCTGAACGTGTGCATAACGCGGAGGTGCCGTGCGTTCGGTACTAGATCTGTTGGAGCATGAACAAAGTTGGACTTCATCAACCGCGTTGTGAAACGCTTCCACTTACGGTCTACGAGGGTATGTAGACACACTCTCCCCTCTTGTTGCTATGCATCTCCATGGATAGATCATTGCGTGTGTGTAGAGTTTTTTTTGTTTTCCATGCAACGTTCCCCAACAGTGGCATCCGAGCCAGGTCTATGCGTAGATGATATACACGAGTAGAGACAAAGAGTTGTGGGCGGTGATAGTCATACTGCTTACCACCAACGTCTTATTCTGATTCGGCGGTATTGTGGGATGAAGCGGCCCGGAACAACCTTATATGTCCATGAACATGAGACCGGTTCCACCGACTGGCATGCAACTAATTTTGCATAAAGGTGGCTGGCGGGTGTTTGTTTCTCCTACTTTAGTCGAATCGAATTTGATTACCACCGGTCCTTGAAGAAGGTTAAAACAGCAAACGTGATGAAACACCGTTGTGGTTTTTTTTGCGTAGGTAAGAACAGTTCTTGCTAGAAGCCCGTAGCAGCCACGTAAACTTTGCAACAACAAAGTAGAGAATGTCTAACTTGTTTTTGCAGGGCATTTTGTGATGTGATATGGTCAAGACATGATGTGATATACGTTATTATATTAGATGATCATGTTTTGTAAATTATCGGCAACCGGCAGGAGCCTTATGGTTGTCTCTTTATTGTATGAAATGCAAACACCATGTAATTGATTTACTTTATCGCTATGCGTTAGGAATAGTTGTAGAAGCAATAGTTGGCGAGATGACCACGACGCAACGATGGAGATAAAGGTGTCAAGCCGATGACGATGGAGATCATGATGATTCTTTGGAGATGGAGATCAAAAGCACAAGATGATGATGGCCATATCATGTCACATATTTCGATTGCATGTGATGTTTATCTTTTATGCATCTTATTTTGCTTAGAACGGCGGTAGCATTATAAGATGATCCCTTCACTTAATTTCAAGATAAAAGTGTTCTCCCTGAGTATGCACCATTGCTACAGTTTGTCGTTTCGAGACACCACGTGACGATCGGGTGTGATAGACTCTATGTTCACATACAACGGGTGTAAGATAGTTTTGCACATGCAAAATACTTGGGTTAAACTTGATGAGCCTAGCATGTACAAACATGGTCTCGGAACACTGGAGACTGAAAGGTCGAACATGAATCATATAGTACATATGATCAACATAGAGATGTTCACCATTGATGACTACCCCATCTCACGTGATGATCGAACATGGGTTAGTAGATTTGGATCACGTATCACTTAGATGACTTGAGGGATGTCTATTTAAGTGGGAGTTCATTAGTAATTTGATTAATTGAACTTAATATATCATGAACTTAGTCTTATAGTTTTGCATATCTATGTTGTAGACCAATGGCCCGAGCTACCGTTCCCTTGAATTTAATGCGTTCCTAGAGAAAGCTAAGTTGAAAGATGGTGGTAGCATCTACACAGACTGGGTCTGTAACTTGAGGATTATCCTCATTGCTACACAGAAGAATTATGTCCTTGATGCACCGCTAAGTGAAAGGCCTGCTGAGGGAGTCCTGGATTAGGGGGTGTCCGGATAGCCGGACTATGACCTTTGGCCGGACTCTTGGACTATGAAGATACAAGATTGAAGACTTCGTCCCGTGTCCGGATGGGACTTTCCTTGGCGTGGAAGGCAAGCTTGGCAATACGGATATGTAGATCTCCTCCCATTGTAACCGACTCTGTGTAACCCTAGCCCCCTCCGGTGTCTATATAAACCGGAGGGTTTAGCCCGTAGAACAACAATCATACCATAGGCTAGCTTCTAGGGTTTAGCCTCTTTGATCTCGTGGTAGATCTACTCTTGTACTACCCATATCATCAATATTAATCAAGTAGGAGTAGGGTTTTACCTCCATCGAGAGGGCCCGTACTTGGGTAAAAAACACCGTGTCCCTTGTCTCCTATTACCATCCGCCTAGACGCACAGTTCAGGACCCCCTACCCGAGATCCGCCGGTTTTGACACCAACATGGGTGCTTTCATTGGGAGTTCCACTGTGCCGTCACCATCAGGAAGGATGCCTCGTCCCGTCTTTAAAGATGACACTGTTGCTGGGGGAGCTTTGGCTATCGGCCAAACTCTCCGGCTAGGCGGTTTTCTAATGACCACCTGTTCGGCCGCTGCGCCGACGATGACTTCTCGGGTCATTGAAAGCAATCTTCACGTCAACTCGGAATTCGCCGAGCAGTTAGATCCAATGGAGCTCTCTTCCTTAAACGAGCTCTTGGATCGCATCGCCGCCCTGGGAGTCGCTACGGACTACGATCAGATTGGGCCTAAACCCGATCTGAGAGAGATTGACTCTCCCTAGGTCACCCATCACGTTACAGTGGAGGAGGAACGATGTGGTGACCCTTCATCTATCTTGAGGACTAGCTATGTCCGGATTCCCGAGCCCTCCAAGCCGGATACCCGTGCACGGGAGGACGTCACTCAAGCCCTGAACCTAGAGTCAGGCAGCGGGCCAGATTCATTGGACAACATCCAAGAATCCAAATCTCCGAGATTGGAAACTCCATGGCCCCTGAGTCTCAGATTGGGTGAGGTTTTAGATTCAATTCCACCCACCCACCCAAGCATAAGCGATCTTTCCCAAATCAGGCAAGAGCCCCGAGAAACAGTACACCATTATTGGGCCAGATTCCTCCTGGTAATGAGCAGGATCAAGGACTGCTGCGAGAAAGACGCAATCTCATTCTTGTGCAATAATTGCACGGATAAGGGAATCCTCAATGCCATAAGTCACCATGAAATCACACGCTTTGCTGACTTGGCGTCCATAGTACGAAAGTACTGTGCGATGGAAAGTGCCTGGAAAACCGAAATAAAATTTTGGGACAATCCGGCCCTAAACACAAACCCAGTCCGAAATAAAAGGGTGCATTATCGCCAGACACCCGGGTTAAATACCAAAAAGCAAAAACCCTCTACAGGGCATGGAACCGTACTGGAAGGATGGCTCAACAGACCCTGTAAAATTCACAGTATAGAGGGCACCATACCAACTCATAGCCTTAGAGCATGTTGGATACTCCGGCAGGTAGCCAAAATTGGCGAAGATCTTCTAACTCCAGAAGCCACAGAGCACCATCCCAGGGATACCAGTACGGTATTAACAGTCTTCGAGACTTTCGCATCAAATAATATGTGAAAACGAACACTCCGCAGCCTTGCCGAAGTCTACCACGTGGCAACAATAAACCCATGGAGTGACATGGCTATTACTTTTAATGCCAGTGACGAACCTAAATTCCGAACAGCCCGAGCACCAGCTGCATTGGTCCTCAGTCCAATAGTGGACGACTTTCGACTCACCAAGGTACTCATGGACGGCGGTAGTGGATTAAACCTCATTTATGAGGAAACCCTTCAAAAAATGGAAATAGACTGGAACCGCATTGAGCGAAGCAGCACAACCTTCAGAGGAATAATCCCCAGTCGGGAAGCGCGCTGTACAGGAAAAATCACACTAGATGTGGTGTTCGGCACGCCGGATAATTACAGGTCCGAAGAGGTTACGTTCCAAGTGTCCCCTTTTTGTAGCGGATACCACGCCCTGTTAGGGCGGGAGGCATTTACAATCTTCCAAGCCATACCCCATTACGGGTACATGAAGCTCAAAATGCCCGGGCCTAACAGAATCATCACTCTTGCTAGTGATCCGGACATAGCACTTTGCGCCGAAAATAAGACAGCCGCACTGGCCCTCGAGGCACTATCCGAAGCCCTAGCGGCTGAGGAACTGACCGCGCTACGCTCCACGGTGAACAGGGACGATGTGATACTCGATAAAAGATCCAAGTCCACCTCCTTTAAACCGGCGGATGAAATAGTCAAATTCCAAGTCCATCCAACGGACCCTACAAAGACAGCTTCCATCGGGGCACAATTAAACCCTGATGTAGACGCCGCACTACGAGAGTTCCTACGTGAGAACTGGGACATTTTTACCTGGCACCCTTCAGACATGCCAGGAATCCCACGCAGGCTGGCCGAGCACAGCCTAAATATTCTAAAAGGATTCAAGCCAGTCAAGCAGACTCTTCGGCATTTCTCTGAACCTAAGAGACAAGCCACGGGAGAGGAACTAGCCAAGTTATTGGAGGCCGGATTCATTAGAGAAATAAAACATCTGGACTGGCTAGCAAACCTGGTGATGCTACCAAAGAAGGACAAATCCTAGCGCCTGTGCGTCGATTTTAAGGACCTCAATAAGGCTTGCCCAAAGGATCCCTTCCCCCTCCCCCGCATCGATCAAATTATCGATGCGGCAGCAGGACACGATTCATTGTGTTTCCTCGATGCATACTCCGGCTACCACCAAATTAAGATGGCGGAGTCCGACCAAGACGCAACGGCATTTATCACACCATACGGCCCCTTCTGCTTCAACACAATGCCCTTTGGTCTCAAAAACGCCGGCGCTACATATCAGCGCATGATTCAAACATGTCTGGCAAACCAGATCGGCAAAACAGTGGAGGCATACGTAGATGACGTGGTCGTCAAAACCAAACATGTCGAATCTCTAGTAGACAACTTGAGGTTCACATTCGATAACCTCCGAACATACGACATCAAGATCAACCCGGAAAAATGCGTTTTCGGCGTACCAGCTGGAAAGCTCTTGGGCTTCATTGTATCCGGTAGAGGAATTGAAGCAAATCCGGCCAAGATCCGAGCTCTGCCACAATTGGATATCCCAACGGACCTCAAACAAATACAAAAATTAACTGGATGCGTGGCGGCTCTAAGCCGCTTTATCTCCCACCTGGGAGAAAAAGCATTACCCCTTTATCGCCTCCTTCGGCGAATCAAACACTTCGAGTGGATGGATGCCGCCACAGCTGGACTAGAAGAAATAAAAGCCATATTGGCAACCAACCCAGTCCTGGCCACGCCAAACATTGGCGAACCAATGTTATTATACATTGCGGCAACTCATCAAGTTGTGAGCGCAGTCTCGTCGTCGAACGAGAAACAGACGGACATAAATTCCCCCTTCAAAAGCCACTCTATTATGTATCCACTGTCCTTACTCCATGCAAGTCACGGTACCCGCATTATCAAAAGATAGCGTACGCGGTGTTCATGGCATCCCGAAAGCTGTGACACTACTTTCAAGAGTGTTTGATAACGGTAGCCTCGGAAGTGCCACTTAATGATATTGTAAACAACTGCGACGCCATGGGCCGGATTGCCAAATGGGCCATTGAGCTCCTCCCGTTCGACATAACTTACAAGCCACGGTGAGCCATTAAGTCGCAAGTATTGGCTGACTTCGTCGCCGAATGGACGGAAGCCGAACTCCCTAAAGAGTATGGCACATATTCCAACTGGATCATGCACTTCGACGGCTCCAAAATGTTGGCTGGTCTGGGGGCTGGCATCGTTTTGATGTCCCCAACAGGAGATACAGTTCAATACGTACTCTAGATAATGTATACGGACTCCAACAACGCCGCCAAATATGAGGCCCTTCTACATGGTCTCCGGATGCTAGTATCCATGGGCATTCAACGCCTAGAGGTGCGCGGGGATTCGAACCTCGCAATATACCAAATAAATGGAGACTTTGATGCCAAGGATCCGAAAATGGCAGCTTATCGTAACGCCATCCTAGAAATGTCAGCTCGGTTCGAGGGGCTCGAATTTCACCATATAGCCCGGGAAAACAATCAGGCGGCAGATGTCTTGGCACGCATCGGCGCAAAACGCGATGCAGTCCCCCAACATCTTTTTGGAGAGGCTGTTCAAGCCATCCATAGCATGGGAAGGGGAACCCGGCAATAACAGCCCGGACCCAACCGCACTGCCCGATACCGAACACTCTGACATAATCGGAGGCTCTGCCACCGAAGTAACATCTTCAGCCCACGCTATAATGGCCGTCATCGCCCCGTGGACAGAACCATTCCTAGCCTACCTAACTAGGCAGGAACTCCCCGAGGACCAAAATGAGGCACGTTGCATAGTGCGGCGATCCAAAGCCTATAAGGTCCATGAGGGAGAGCTTTATAAGAAAAGCACCACCGGACCTTCAAAGGTGCATATCTGAAGAGGAAGGGCGGAATCTTCTGGCAGAAATTCATGCCGGACTCGGCGGCCACCACGCTGCAGCCCGGGCCCTTGTAAGCAAGGCCTTCCGTACATGCTTTTATTGGCCGACGGCCCAAGCAGACGCTCAGGACTTGGTCCAACGCTGCATTGGTTGCCAGCTTTTTGCAAACCAAAGCCATATGCCACCCACCGCCCTCCAAACAATCCCCATCAGTTGGCCCTTCACGGTCTGGGGGCTTCACATGGTTGGACCCCTTAAAGGAGGAACCCACAAGAAAAAAATACTTGCTGGTCATGGTGGATAAGTTCACCAAATGGATAGAAGCCAAGCCTGTTAAGATGGCCGAATACGGACCGGTGATAGACTTCATATCCGGGGTCGTACACCATTATGGCGTCCCCCACAACATCATCACTGATAACGGCACAAACTTCATGGCCGACGAGGCAAAACTCTTGTGCAAAAACATGGGCATCAAGCTCGATTATGCTTCAGTCTATCACCCACAAACTAACGGTCAAGTCGAGCGAGCGAATGGTCTTATCATGAGCGACATCAAACCCAGATTAGTGCGGTCCCTCAAGGAATCTAACACGCACTGGGTAGAGGAGTTCGACTCCGTACTCTTGGGGCTACAGACCACGTCGAATCACACCACCGGATACACACCATTCTTTATGGTATACGACGCAGAGGCTGTTCTGCCCTGTGACATAATTCATGACTCACCTCGAGTGCGCATGTATGAAGAAAGAGAAGCCGAGCTCGATCGGCAGGACAGTTTGGACGCTTTGGAGGAGGAGCGTGACATGGCAAAAGCCCGTTCCGCATTCTATCAACAACAGGCTCGAAGATACCAAAGCAGAGAAGTACGGGCCAAAACTTATAATGTTGGCGAATTAGTTCTACGCCTGCCGGAGAAGAAAAAGGACAAACTCAAGCCCAAATGGGAGGGTCCCTTCATTATTGACCAAGTCTTAACTGGTGGAGCATACCGTCTGCGGGATGCATCGGATAATCGCCTCGAGCCGAACCCATGGAACGCAGCAAGACTCCGAAGATTCTACGCCTAGCACCGGACTCTGTGTTCGTCTCCTTCCTCTGTCCATTTTTATACACTATCTATCCTATATTTCTCTCCTTCTCCCTTTCTTTTATCTCACATCCTTTAAAGGGCCAATTTGTGCCTTGTTTGCACACAAATGACGCGCTATCGGCGCTCATTATACCTGGGGGCTTCTTTAATAGAAGCTTATTTATACGGGCTTTATGCCCAACACATGTGTTATCCTTCCGCATGTACCTTTTATTCGCCATTATATGCATCGATATGACTTAAGTTTTGGCCAAGCTGGGTTGCCTGGCTCTTGTATTTATGCCCTACGTTCCCGTTAATTCGGCTAGGGCATAAGGGGAGCACCTCTGCGATTGTTACTGCCGGGTCAGCCGGATGTGTACCTCAGACTGGGTGAAGCCGAAAGCTAGCGTTCTTAAGAGAATATTCGGTCGGTGAACAAAAGATGTTTTTTCCTGCGATTCTTTCCGCAGCCCGGACATGCACTTTAGGGCATGCATACCCAGGGAAAGGAACCCCTAACGGAACTATTCTCCCTGGAAGATGTTTCTTACTAACCATGTAATATAACATAACTAGTTGGGCACTTGTCTGTTCAAGCACTAATGACCCCTACGCCTGGTTTCCACGCATGCCCCGGTTTTTCATAACCGAGAGGGTATTCAGATTCACTCCGGATTATCGGGTCCAGAGGTCGAAGCAAAAAGGTCCGCCGTGACAAATGATCTACAATCCGGCTAGAAGGCATTACAAATGTCACTTCAATTACATAGTCACTATGACTGACTAAAATTTTCCTCTATACCATCCAACAGGCTGTCTAACTTACAATCCTATTGGAATACTTTGTGGCCAATTCTACTTGCCCGTACATCAGACTAACAGGGATCTCTTTCCCATCGGGCCCCACAGGTCCGACCTCGGCCATGTGGTTTGGATCAGCCTTGGTATACCGCGTCTTCACCATGGCCCAGGCTTCCCTGACACCTTGACGGCAGGCCAATATTTTCCATAATCGGAAGCGCCGCCGCGCTCCCTTCAGCTTCTCCGCAAGCTCTCCAAGGCCTTCGGGCACGGAGACGGACGGCCACAAGGCCTGGGCAATGCCTTGCATCACCTGCCGAACTCGTTCGTGCAGTTGTGAGAGCTCGGGAAGAAGGTCACCCGTAGAACCGGGCATTTCCTCCGCAGGATGACCTATTAGCATACCTATAGACGTAACTCTGTTAATCGACTTCTTCGCCGAACTCTTTTCCAAAGTTCGTTCAAGCACTTACTGAAAATGCCGCGTCGAAGCCGTTGATTCTCCTTCACGGAGTCCGACAGTTGAGCACGAACATATTTTAGTTCCACACTAAGCTGGGTGTTGGCATCCTGGAGATTATTCTTCTCCTTCCTAACCTTGGTAAGCATGCTCTCGCTAGCCTCTAGCTGGCGTCGGAGTTGTTGCTCGTCCGGATTTCCTCCGGCGTCATCTACAATTTCATCGTTATATTCGCACATATGCCGCACTCTATATGGTACCTATCATTTTCAATATGTCTTACCAGAGGGGGTCTTCTTGGACTTCTCTCCTGCGGCTAGTGCGGCCTGAAGTCGAGCTTTGCACTCTTCCAGCTCCTGGGATAGTTGGGTATTCTTTTCTGTATAAACCTGCATAACATGTGATCCTTAAATCAGTTATTCTAACTGTTTCAAGTCTTAGGGGCTACTGATATATATATATATAATCACCAAAATTTCTCACCCGTATGTCCTTTACATACTGATCCGTGGCTCTGGCTAGACCATTTTGAGCAGCATGGAGGTACGCATCTCCCAAGTTGAAGGCATCAAATGCCTCTTGGGAGAAACAAGCGTCACGGAGAACGGCCCGACGACGCCTGTGGTTCATGGCACTCTCCACCTCAGAATTTGTGGTGGACAGTCTGTCCGCATCGTCTGTCGGAGGAGCATCCGGCGCGTGCCTCTTATTCGCTTCCGCTTCCGGATCCGGCCTTGGAGCCTGACTGGTGGAGGCGTGATTGGCGACCTCTCCGGATACAGTCCAACGAGCGTTCTTTTTCCTAAAGAAAGCACGGGCGTTAGTATGCCTCTGAGAATGATATCTTGGAGTAGGACGGCGTGCCATACCGCTGCGCCGGTGTCTTAGTCCGGACTGCATTTCTTTTCAGCCTGCCTAGCCTCGTAGCCCCTTGTTGGCTAGTCGCCGCAGGCTCAGCATGCCGCCCCAAGGGCCTCCCCTACAAGACACCGTTGGTATACGGTAAACAAAAATACGCAAGGACGGATCCTTTTCAACGTGCTGGGACTTCGGTCTCAGTTACCTGTGAGGCTGGAAGTAGCCCAGGGTAATCGGCCGTAATGGCCACCAAGGCATTGTCATTGCTTAATTGGTAAAATACCCTATCGATTAGCTCCACTGATATGTCCTGATCCTCTTGGGAGGCCGGGTCGAGGGACTGTTCCGGATCCTCGGGTTGTGGAGGAGGGCTGTTTATCTCCCTTACGGCCTTACGAAGCTCCTGCGTTGGAATCGCAAGATGAAATACTTAACTATGGAATATGGAACGGATGGGCAAGAAAAAGTATCAACTTACCCAGCTCGGAGGATTATACATAGAAAATCCGCCCTGTTGATTGATGCGGAGGAATTCCTCCTCTTCTCCCTTATACAAATTGGACAAGATCTTTACTAGAGCAGCGACCGAGTCCGGCCCCTTGCGTCTGCAGCGGGTGGCGTCATCCTCCCCGTTGAAATCCCACATGGGGTGGCCTCTATATTGAAGCGGCTGCACCCCCGCATAATGCATATGGCCATGACCTCGATCATGGTCAATCCGGATTGAGCTAGCGACCTTATCCGGCTCATCAGGTAAAGAACGTCCCTGTCATCTTCCTCCTGGGGGCTCCATGGACGCTAGCTCAGGCGCTTCTTCAAAGGAGCATTGTCGAACTCAGGAAGGCCGATCCGGATAGGATCAGGGAGGGGGACGTCTTCTATATAAAACCATTTTGAAGGCCAGTCTTCGGACGTCTTCTTTGGGGTTCCGGATAGATATCCGGTCTCGGCGATGCGCCACACTTCGGCTCTGCCCACTTGATATATTGACCCCTTCTGAGAACGGGGCACAAGGCAGAACAGCTTCTTCCACAGCGCGAAGTGAGCCTCGCAGCCCAAAAACATCTCGCAAAGGGCTACGAAGCTCGCAATATGCAGTATGGAGGCAGGCGTAAGACTGTGCAACTGGAGGCCGTAGAACTCCAGGAGCCCCCGGAGAAACGGCTGAATTGGAAATCTGAGCCCTCTTATCAAATGAGGGACAAGGCACACCCGCTCTCCCTTGGAGGGATTGGGAAGGCTCTCCGCTTGCTCTCCGCCATTATAGGTGGCGAGCCCGGCTCGAACCGGGACCATGTATGCTGGGGGGAGAAATCCCTTGGTCTGAGGCGTCACTAGTTTGCTGTGCGGGACGGAACATCTCTCCCAATCTCTGGGCTTGGGGCTGGGGGAGCGAGAAGAGGAGCTGCGTCGACCGGCCATGATGGAATGGATCTCTGTCATGTGCACTCTGATGAAAGCTCGCTAAGGGAGGATGGTGTGATTTGGATCTGAATCCTCGTCTCTTTAATAGCCAGCTCATTTACATAGCTAGGGGGGTAAATGTAAAAACACCCTGGCTCTTCACATTCGCTTGACACATGGAAGGTGGCCATTATTGGGCGTGGAAGCCAAGGAGCGCAGCATTCATGAGAAGCCGGACACTATTCAAATAGGTATTCGGAATTTGGAGGAGAACCCACCTTGCAATGCCGAAGACAATCTGCGTGCCAGACTCATCATCATTGAAGCCTGGTTCGGGGGCTACTGAGGGAGTCCTGGATTAGGGGGTGTCCGGATAGCCGAACTATGACCTTTGGCCGGACTCTTGGACTATGAAGATACAAGATTGAAGACTTCGTCCCGTGTCCGGATGGGACTTTCCTTGGCGTGGAAGGCAAGCTTGGCAATACGGATATGTAGATCTCCTCCCATTGTAACTGACTCTGTGTAACCCTAGCCCCCTCCGGTGTCTATATAAACCGGAGGGTTTAGTCCATAGAACAACAATCATACCATAGGCTAGCTTCTAGGGTTTAGCCTCTCTAATCTCGTGGTAGATCTACTCTTGTACTACCTGTTGGGGATATTACTACTGGGCGTAAACCAGCCCATCTGGGCCGGGTTAACTTCATCAGCAGTTAAGTATGTTAAAGCCCATGAAGGTAGATGAGGGCTCAAGACCCATAATCGGTTGAGAGCCTGTAGCCGTAAACCGGCGTCAATATGTAACTTGTATTATAAGTTAGGAATAAGTAGAGACCAAACCGGACACATCTATGAGCCGGTGTTGGGACTCTGTAAACCGACGGGCGTCACCCATGTATATAAGGGGACGACCCGGCGGCGGTTCAAGGAGAACAGACAACAACTCGAGACATAGGCGAAGCTTGTTTGCTCCCTAGTCATCGAAACACCCATCAATTCCATCACAACTAGACGTAGGCTTTTACCTTCATCGAAGGGGCCGAACTAGTATAAACTCTCTTGCGTCCTTGTGTCCGCTTTAACCCCTTCAAGCTAACCCGTCGCGATGGCTCCATGACTAAGTCCTTTCTCTAGGACATCTGCCGTGACAAAACCACGACAGTTGGCGCCCACCATGGGGCTATCGCACGATGGTTTCCGGTTCTTGGAGGGCCGCTTTGAAGGACTCGAGGGCTACGCTGTAGGCCGGATGACTAAGAGTCGTCGCGGCATTCTCTACATCGACGATGCAGGCTGGGGCCCCGAGGCCGGCTCAATTGAGTACGGGTATCGGGTCCCCTTTGGTAGCATTCACGTTTTCATTGGCAAGATCGGAGAACCGGGCCCTGAGCCGGACATCTGCACCGACCTCGTCGAGACGGCTCAGCGTGCGCAATCCGCCCGGGTTAAACCGGCCATGAAGCGTACCTTCGTGGGAGTGATCCATGGAGGAAGTTATGAGGACGGATCGGAGCTTCGCGGGGCGACTGTCGTTTGTTCCGGTGACGAATCTTCAACCGGAGAAACCGAATCTCTTTATCAGCTGCAAGATGGCCGGATTGAGAGCTGTTCCAACGGCGACAGTATTCCGGACCCCTCCGATCTGCCTAACCGGGTTGGAATATTCATGACCGGAACACAAGAAGCGCTTCATTCTTCGACAGCCGCGACAACGATCTCCGGTTCAGCAGCGGCGACGGCTACCGGGGCAGGAAGCCCTGTGCGCCCGCCGGCTCAGGTTCTATCAGAACTATTTGATGCGTTGGCTGTGCTTATGGCGAAAGTTAATCCGCCAGATCAGGACGTTCACAACACGGAGATTGCAAAGGTAAAGGAACAAATCACCCAGGCCAAGACGGATCTGGCAGCTGAGGATGCCAGGATGGCTGCAGAGCGGGTCGCTTTAGACGCACAGGCCTACAGGCTTATGTTGGACCAGAGCGCGTCGCATGAAGTCATGAGGAGGAAGCACCGATCCCGCTTACCTCCGGTTTTCGAGGCCAGAGACCTTTTCAACACTCCAGGACCAAGAGCCGACAATCCACTGGAGGGGAACCGGGCAGAAGCCCCTGGGACCGGTGCACCGGTTCAGCCCCGTCAGATGGACCTGCCTCGTCAAAACACCGTTATACCTCAGGATGCTTTAACACCTCCGGGTCATTACTCCAACCCAATGGACAATCTTGTTGCCGCTGCTGCACAACTAGAGGCCATTCCAATTGAAGGTGACTTGCCGCAGGCAGTAGAGACGTGACGGGTCAAGGAACTTCTGAGGACAGCTTTGGCCCAACAGGAAGCGTACTCGTACAGCCGCGATCGGATCCACTCGACCCTCCGTCCAAGCCGGAGCTATAGCAGACATATGGATGAGCCAGCAGTGTCGAGTAATGAACGACGTGGAGCACCCCGTGGCAACAACCCGACGGGTGGTGCTGATGACGCTCAGGAAGTGGTGAACCGGGCCCGAGCACGCAGGGAGGCCGAGTTAGCCGCACAGCATCAGGCTTGGCAGCTCACGCCGGTTCGTCCGACCATCTCGATCGAACCTGGTGTTACTTCTAGTTCTTTAGGGGTGCCTTGCCTTATCCCCGCTTTACGCAACATGCGCCTGCCCAAGGATTTCAAAGGCCCGCGCAAGGTACCAAATTACACGGCGGATCAACCTCCAGAGACATGGGTGGAGAGCTATGAGATGGCCATGGAGATGCTGGATGTGGATGACACGGCGTGTGCGAAATACTTCACCATGATGCTTGAAGGAATGGCCCGTACTTGGTTAGAAAGCTTGCCAGCTAATTCTATCAGTTCATGGGCCCAATTACGAGCCCGATTCATCAACAATTTCAAGGATACCTGTAAACAGCCTATGTCGATAGTGGACTTAGCCGCATGCGTCCAGGAGGAAGGAGAATCAACGACTCATTGGGTGCGCCGGGTTTCACAAGTGTTGCACTCCTCAGACCGCATCAACGCTGACACCGCAGTATTAACCCTAGAAGGCAACTGCCGGTTTGGGCCCCTGAAGTTGAAATTGGGACGGATGAAGCGTCATTGCACCGACATGGGGACCCTCATGGCTGCTTTGGTAAAATATGCTGATTCTGATAGTACCAAGGATCACGAATCTGATGATGACAAGACAGGGAAAGGGAAGAAGAACAGCAGCTCCAAAGGTCAGCAGCATCACTGGGTAGGCAATGGCGGAGGAGGCAAGCGTAAAGCGGATGGTAACATGGATTTTGTGGCTAATACCAACGCATAGGACAATGGCCAGTGACGCAAGGGTAGGCCGAAAAATCGTAGTGGAGCACCCAACCCTAACCCAAACCGCCTGAACTATCTGCTAAGCCAGCCCTGTCCAAGACATGGGATGAAGGAGGAGCCAGCAAACCACCTTTGGAAGGATTGCTTTATTATGCAGGAGTTCAAGAATTCTAATAATTTCCGGTATGATCACGGATCTGGCGGTGGCTCAGGGTCCGGTCCGGGTTATGGTGGAGGAAGTTCCGGTTCAGGATTTAATGGTAATCCGGGCGGACATAATGGTCAAAATAGTCAGAACAACCAGGGTGGTTACAACCAACAGCAGCAACAGTCAGGTTACCAGAGCAACCCAAAGCAGTTGAGTAGTGGGCAGTACCATGTCTTCACCACTAGCTTAGACAAGCGAGACCGGAAGGTTCAGAGGCGGGCAGTCAAATCTGTTGAACTAGCCATACCCCGTTATCTACGTTGGTCTGAACAACCAATCATATGGAGCAGAGAGGATCACCCACCCCAGGTCGATAATCCGGGTCAGTTGGCTCTGGTGGTGGCGCCTCAGGTGGGAGGTTATAAGTTCACCAAGGTGCTCATGGATGGAGGGAGCAGCATTAACATCCTGTACTATGAGACCTTCCGTCGTATGGGACTAACAGATAAGAATCTCAAACCGTCTAATACAGTATTCCACGGTGTAGTGCCTGGCAGATCAGCATATCCCGTTGATAAGATAGCTCTCGAAGTGGCCTTTGGGGATGATCATGATTCCAGATCAGAGACATTGACGTTTGAAGTGGTGAAAATCCAAAGTCCATATCATGCCCTGTTTGGGCGACCGGCATACGCCAAGTTTATGGCTCAGCCCTGTTATGTGTATTTACAGCTCAAGATGCCGGGTCACAAGGGGACAATAATGGTTCACGGAAGCCGCAAAATCGCTTTGGAATGCGAGGAAGGAGATGCGGCTTACGCAGAGTCGTTTGTGCCACCGAGGAGTTGAAGTACTATAAAGATAATGTTGATCTGGCGGACATGACTCCGTTGAAGAAGCCAACTACGGAGCATGATCCGGCCCTGAAGTTCAAACCGGCAGCAGAAACTAAGCTTGTTGACTTCGTACCTGGCGACTCGTCCAAGCAGTTCAGCATCAGTGCCAACTTGGATCCGAAATAGGAAAGCGCGCTCATCGAGTTCATCCGTGAGAATCGGGACATTTTTGCATGGAAGCCCTCCGACATGCCAGGTGTACCGAGGCAACTCGCGGAGCACACACTTAATGTGGATCCTAAATATAAATCGGTGAAACAGTTCCTCCGCCGGTTTAACGAAGAAAGACGCAAGGCGATTGAAGAAGAGGTAGCCAGGCTCTTAGTAGCTGGCTTTATTGTTGAAGTTTTTCACCCCGAGTGGCTTGCCAATCCGGTGCTGGTCCTCAAGAAAAACGGCACCTGGCGCATGTGTGTGGATTACACAGATCTTAATAAAGCTTGTCCAGCAGATCCTTTTGCCCTCCCCTGTATCGATCAAATCATTGATGCCACGGCGGGTTGTGAGCGTTTAAGTTTTTTGGATGCGTATTCTGGCTACCATTAGATCAAAATGGCAGTTAAGGACCAGGAGAAGACAACATTTATAACTCCCTTTGGAGCCTTCTGCTATGTGTCTATGCCCTTCGGGCTCAAGAGTGCCCAGGCAACTTACCAACGGTGTGTACAAAATTGTCTTCACAAGCAGATTGGCCGTAATGTACATGCTTACGTGGATGATATCGTGGTTAAATCCAGCGAGAAGGAGACTCTGATTGATGATTTGAGAGAAACCTTTGATAACCTGAGAACATACAAGATGATGCTTAATCCGGACAAGTGTGTCCTTGGTGTACCGGCGGGCAAGCTATTGGGTTTTCTGGTGTCCAACAGGGGAATTGAGGCTAATCCGGAGAAGATCACGACTATCACCTCCCTGGCTAAACCGAAGTGTATCAACGATGTTCAACGCCTGGCAGGCCGGATTGCTGCGCTAAGCCGGTTTATCAGTCGCCTGGGTGAGAAGGCAATCCCTTTGTATCTGATGTTGAAAAAGACGGATCAGTTTATCTGGAGTTCTGCTGCTGATGAAGCATTTGAGGACTTAAAGCGGCAATTGGCCAATCCGCCTGTGCTCGCCGCTCCCGTTGACAAGGAGCCGTTACTGCTATATGTTGCTGCTAATGTTCGGGCGGTTAGCGTAGCTATTGTGGTGGAGCGAAAAGAGGCAGGTAAGGAGCATCCGGTTCAACGTCCGGTCTATTATATCAGCGAGGTGCTCATTGAGTCCAAACAAAGGTATCCGCATTGGCAGAAGCTGGTGTATAGAGTTTTTATGGCAAGCCGGAAGCTTAAGCAATATTTCCAAGGGCACTCAATTACGGTAGTCAGTTCTGCTCCTTTGGGAGATATCATCCAGAACCGGGAAGCAACTGGCCGGATTGCAAAGTGGGCCATAGAGCTGGGCCCGTATGGTTTGAAGTATGTGCCTCGGACAGCGGTTAAGTCTCAAGCATTTGTTGATTTCATCAATGATTGGACAGAAATGCAAGCACCTGAAGAGAAGCCGGATCGTACGTATTGGACCATCCATTTTGACGGATCCAGGCAGTTGGAAGGCTCGGGGGCTGGAGTCGTATTAACTTCCCCACGAGGTGATACGTTTTGTTATGTTCTCCGTTTAATGTTCCCTTGTACTAACAATGCAGCTGAGTATGAAGCCTTGCTCCATGGTCTCCGGATGGCTAAGGAGATGAATCTAAGTCGAGTTAAGTGCTTCAGTGACTTGGACCTTGTGGCTCAGCAAGTGTCTGGCACTTGGGACTCCAAGGACCCACTCATGGCAGCATATCGTCGTGAGGTGGATATTGTTGCAGGTTATTTCAGAGGCTATCAGGTGGACCACGTGGACCGGCGGAAAAATGAAGCGGCGAACGCTTTAAGCCGGCTGGGCTCTCAGCGCAAACCGGTCCCGCCCAATGTTTTTTGGATGTGCTGCACAACCCGTCGGTGAAGATCCCTGGTGAAGAGGATTTGGCTATTCCTGATCCGGAGGCTCAATTGGTGGCAGTTCTTCATGTTATTCCGGATTGGACGCTTCCTTACCTGGCGTACAAAAACCGGGGAGAGTTGCCAGTAGATGAGATTCTGGCCCGGCAGATAATCCGGCGATCCAAGTCCATGGCTGTCATCAACGGTGAGTTGCATCATTGCAGTGTATCAGGAGCTTTTCAGCGTTGCGTGTCTCCTGAAGAAGGTCGTGAAATTTTGCGTGAGATCCACGAAGGAGATTGTGGTCACCACGCCGGTTCAAAGTCTCTGGTGGCTAAAGCGTTTCGCCATGGTTTCTATTGGTTAACTGCTCATGCTGATGCGGAGGATCTGGTCAGGCGATGTGATGGTTGCCAAAGGTTTTCAAGACGTGCTCATGTACCGACTCAAGAATTGAGAATGATTCCAATTACTTGGCCATTTGTGACTTGGGGGCTGGATATGGTTGGGCCTTTCAAAAGGTCCAAAGATAAGAAGACCCACCTCCTGGTGGCGGTTGACAAGTTTACAAAGTGGGTGGAGGCAGAACCTATTAGCAAGTGTGATGCGGCCATGGCGGTTCAGTTTATCAAAAAGGTGATTTTCCGGTTTGGTTTTCCGCACAGTATTATCACAGATAATGGTACCAATTTTTCCAAAGGTGCTATGAAGGAGTTCTGCGAACGGGAGCACATCCGGCTCGACGTTTCATCAGTGGCACATCCACAGTCCAATGGTCAAGCAGAAAGAGCTAACCAAGAGATCTTGAGAGGCATCAAGCCCCGGCTCATGGTTCCTTTGTAGAGAACGCCGGGTTGTTGGGTAGAAGAATTACCATCTGTGTTATGGAGCATCAATACAACACCCAACAGATCAACAGGATACACACCGTTCTTCATGGTTTATGGAGCGGAGGCGGTTCTCCCCAGTGATATCCGTCATGATTCACCTCGTGTCACGGCTTATATTGAAGCGGACAACGAGACAGCACGGCAAGATGCTTTGGACCGGTTGGATGAAGAGCATGACATCGCAGCCGCCCGATCGGCGATTTACCAGCAGGATCTTCGTCGTTATCACAGTCACCGAGTCAGAACCAGAGCCTTTCAGGAAGGAGATTTGGTGCTTTGGCTCATCCAAGATCAGACTGATATGCATAAGCTATCCCCACCTTGGGAGGGGCCTTTCGTGGTCAGCAAGAATCTGCACAACGGGTCGTACTATCTGATCTATATTCGAGAGCATAAGGACTCACGTACATCAGAGGAGGAGACTAACAGGCCGTGGAATATATCTCATCTTCGGCCTTACTATACCTGAGCCATTGGCTATACTTATGTACATATTACGACAATGTATATATTACGATCAAATATAATAAACTGGAACCTCAGCTAAGGCGGGGTATCTGTTCTTTTACATCATGTGAGGTTACACGGAGTTGCTCTAAAGCGGCCTCCGGTTTACCCCTTGAGTTCGGTTTGCTAAAAGCATCATGTTATATCACTTGGAGGATTGGTCGTGTCCGAACCAATACCATGCCTCTTGATAGGCAAGAGCCACCAGATCACTTGGGGACTTGGTCATGTCTGAACCAGTCATGCCTCTTGATCGGCCTAAGGCCACAGAATCACTTGGGGGCTTGGTCGAACCCGAACCATGACCACGCCATTTGGTCGGCATAAATGCCACAGAATCACTTGGGGACCTGGCTGACTAGAACCATAGTTACACCTAACGGGAGCTTGGTCGTGTTTGGCCATGGTAACACCATTTGATCAGCTTAAATAAATCTTTTTTGGCAAACGTTTTTGTCGTTGCTTTTGCTTCGTACTTTTCTTTGAAGGTTTTTTTCTTTTCATTGTGTTTTTAAACCAACAAAGTTTTTTAACCAATCAATTGACGGAACACAGTTCACGTCAATCCGGAGACTATTTGTCCGGTTTGATCCTTGTTGTTAACATCCTCTTATGGAGTAACACGGTGTTTATTATAACCCGGCACGGTTTACATGATAAACAGCGTCATATATATATACAGGAGTTGTTATTTCCTCCAACAGTGTGGGTTTGTAAAACTCCGCTTCAAGGTTGGCCAAGCCAACTTCACACTCAACGATGGCAGGTATTATGTATCTCAAAAATTTGATCATATACTTAAAATTTTGTTTTGGATGTTTTGATTTTATATATACAGACATCATACTCCGCCTGACGGTACAACCGCGGTGGCACTTGACGAATTTCTTATTTCAGAAAGTGTTTTGAAAAGTTCATTACCACAAGAAGAACAAGTTATGCACGAAGGCATATCAACATCAAAGGTATCAGCTAGCTAATATTCAAAAAAAAGGTATCAGCTAGCCTATTACAAGGCAACATGGTGCCCATAATAACATAATTGTTTTTCACAAAGGAGAGGCAATTTTTAAACCGGCTTCTGATTTAAGCTTGGCCACCAGCCTGGCCTGATGGTTGTGGGTCATCTTGCGCCGCTTCAGCTTCCGTTTCTCTACCCAGTGGCTGGAAATCCATAGTTGTCCAGTCTATTCCCATTAATGCTTGAAAAACAGCCTCATCATGGATTAGCAATGACGGGTCAATATCGGGAGCGTAAGTATGCTTACAGATTGGAGGGATCAGATTTTTCGATTCATGGATTGGTGCAGCTATTCGCTTGTTCTAACTGTCATATTGGGCTTGATAATGAGACAAGTTTGCTTCCTCAGCCAGTTGACAAGCTAGCGGACGTACCTCCCGGTTTATTGCTCGCAAATCCGCTTCACCAAATTCTGACCCGTCTTCCTTCAAGCTGGGATAGCCCTGAGCCGCTTCAATAGGATCAAAATCCGGCACCCAGGCTTTTGCTCGGATTAAAGCATTGATTGCACCGGTTCGAGCAGCAGATTTCTTCAGCTCTTCAACCCGGGCAGGAAGCACTTACAGTTTCATCAGAGTATCTTGAATCAAAGTGGGCGCTGGTTTGTTATGAGACGCAGTACAGATGATCCGCTGGGCACCAGTATACAATTGTTCAACCAAGGTATAGGCGGCTTTCAATTTCTTCCGCACATCTGACCCCAAGTGACCAATGCGTGTCCTTGAAATACCATAAAGGGTTAATAAACCGGCGACTCTGTAAGAAGGCAGAACCAATTCAGAAGGCAAGCTGGCTTACCGAAGATAGCAGTGGTCATGGCATGAACGTGCCGCTTTATGCTGGTCAGTTCATCCGTCACTGGTTTTAGTGCAGCCTCGGCATCCTCTGCTCGTTTGATCAAAGCGAACTTTTCAGTGGCCCAATCCGCCCGTTTCTTCTTGAAGTTCTCCTTAAGTTATTCCATGGCGCTTAAGGCACTGGCCAATTCCTCTTTTGCTTTGGAGGTTTCAGCCTGTTGGGTTTTCAGGTTTTCTTGCAGATCGATGACTTGGTTTTCTTTTGCCTTCAGCTCCGCCTGCAGGCATACAGATATATGTTTCAACAAATCGCCAGAAGGATTCAAGTACCAACCACATAACAAGTTATGCGCTTAGCACTTGGGGGCTAATGCGTATTCGATCTTCATCTTTCAATTGTTTACAAAGTCCCAAGATCAATACAAGCATTCAACTTGGCACTTGGGGGCTAATGGCTATTTGATCATATGTATTCTGATGCGGTAGTTTCAATTACTTAAAGTACCGGTTTAACTACGCTAAGTTGAACCGGCCCTTGGGGGCTACATCAGCAAATTTCAAAGCATCAAGATTTATATTATTAAGTCCCGGTTTGAAAGAATAGTTCAAACCGGCCCTTGGGGGCTAGGAGAGTCAGCAAGAATAAAAGCATACAAGCAGGAAGGAGCATATGGAAGTTACCTCATATTTATCTTTCATCATATTAACCAGACCGGCTTCGTAGTCACGGCTGGTATACAGCCGGTTCAGATAGCCGGAATGGATATCTTGGGCGTTCAGAGCAGCGTAAGCCGTCAGATCAGCGTTCCACGTGCTTTTGCCAAAAGCAGCAAATTCTTCCTTGGCAGAATGTTTGGATAAAGCGACAGGATTGCTTGGCTCAGTATGGCCAGTGCCAGTAATGACAACCTCATCATCCTTGGTACCGCCGGTTTGCACTGGAGCTGTTGGCTTGTCAGTAGGTTTTGCTGGACTGGTGGAGCTTTCAATCCAGATGGAACCTGTGGGCTGATGGATAGGACCTGAGGTATCAGTAGGTCTCTCTTCAGCAATAAGATCATTTTCTGGCTGCGGTGGATTGTTGGGAATATCCTCAGAGATAGCCGCTTCAAGAATGACATCTTCTTCAGCCGCTTTGTCCAGGCGGGCCTTCTTGCTTGGCCTAGGTTTGGCCCTGAGAAGAATAACAAAATTAAATATAGCAGGTGTTCTAAGGCAATGTACTGCAAACATCACAATAAATATAGCTTACCCAAGCACCGTTTTGAGCGGCGGGAGCTGAGTAGCCGATGACTCGCCAGAAGATGAGTGGGAAATAACCTGGTAATCAGAGTCAGACGGATTAAGAGGTTGACGAAAGCAGCCCGCTTTAGGATAAGCACTGACGAGCGAATTAGAGACCTCGGAATGACGTTTCTGAACCGGACTGTTCGGTAAACCGGCGGAGGTAACTACCTGGCCGCTGTGCCGGGTGGTGCAGCGAGCTTCGTGTTGTTGAGTCTTCATAAGAAGTTTAGGATCCAAATAAGCAAGAGGATGAGAAAATTTAACTTTCCGGTTTGCCTGACGGATTTTTTGTGAAGGCAAAGTTTCTGAATCAGAAGAGAGAATAATTACCTCTGCAACATCCGCGTGGCTGGCTTCGGCATCATCCTGAAAAATATCATCATCAATAAGACGCATGAAAAATAAACCAAGTGAGTCAAGCTCTACCTCAAAGTCCGGATTATCCACCTCATCATCAGGGGCCGGATTAGAAGATGCAGTGGTTCTTTTCCGGTGGGCAGTCTTCTTCACAGCTTTAGTCTTTTGCCGGGTTGCTCTTTCCGGTTTATCTGTTTTCTCTAGTTTCTCCTGTGGCAGCTTTTTGCTCCAAAATGGATCATCGCCCTGTTTATGCAGACACTGATATTAAAAACAATGACCAGACATATCAATAACAGATTCAGCAAAGAGAAAAATCAAAGTCTTACAGCTGGCGGTTTGTTGGTAGCATAGAAGGGAAGCAGGCCGGTTCTAGCGCAGACGTGTGCCGGTTCATTCAGTATCTTACGCACAGCCTCTGTGATTTCTTCACCGGAGAGCTGGAGTTTTGAGTGTCGCAGTGGGTCATCAACACTATCAGTATACTTGCACATCAAACCGGAGCGCTGACTAAGGGGCGGTATGCTCCATGATATCCAACAGCGAGCGAGATCAACCCCTGTTAAACCGTTGGCCATAAAGGCTCTGAGCTTTGACAGCTCGGGAGCATATTTGCTTCTCTCCTGGGCAGTCAATCTTTGAGGAAAAGGGTGTGTATTGCTGAGCCGCTCTGGACGAAAGCCAGGCAAGGGATTCTCACCAGCAGGGGAGGTGTCTTTGCAGTAGAACCATGTCTGATTCCACTCCTTGGGGTGGCTGTGCAGCTTGGCGTGAGGGTATGTGACCTCTTTCCTTTTTTGCATCGCCATGCCACCCAACTCCATATTGGAGCCATCAGTAAACTCAGTACGGCGGTTTAGATGGAAAAGATCTCTGAATAATTCCACTGTGGGCTCCTCTTGAAAGAACACCTCACAGAGCACTTGGAAGTGGCACATATTTGTTACAGAGTTGGGGCCAGTGTCTTGCGGATGGAGTTGGAAATCAGCTAAAACATCCCGGTAAAATTTAGAACCGGGCGGTTTAAAGCCCCGGGCTAAGTGATCTACGAAAACAACAACCTCTCCTTCTCGAGGTGTGGGGGGGCATTCTTTGCCAGGAGCCCTCCAATGGATGGTATCTTTGCTGCCCAAGGCGCCAATCAGGACTAAATCGTGCAGTTGATCTTCTGTGACGCGAGAAGGGACCCAATTGCACTCATACACTTGCTTGGCCATGATGGAATCTACAAGGTAGAAGATCCCGGTTCAAAAATGCATTTGATCAAGATACGTTGGTATGGGCACTGTTAAACCGGAGACAGAACTATCTGAACCGGAGTTTCATGAAGCAACCAACATCTGGCGGTTCAACAAGGGGACTAATGGTATATACCGGTTTGTCAAATTTTTCTACAAAGTTAAACCGCCTGATCTAAGCATTGAACTGTCAAGACTGCAGATGAGTAAGTACGCAAAAACAGATTTCACAAGATTATACTGCAGCTTTGGATCTGGAACATGTTTATAAAGGAGATAAATATTCAAGGCCCAAAAGGAGCAGTGCCGAATCAATAAGCAAAGGTACGGATAAGATCTATGGTCTTAATATGCGAAAGTGAAAACGGAGGATAAAAACTACTGCTACACAGAGCGAAGATTCACAGATTCGTCTAAGGATCTATCATATGAACAAGAAACAAGCGATGAATGCTAGAGAACATGGAAACCCTAGAACAGATCTATGATGAAAAGGATAGAAGACTTACCGGAGCTGAGGAAGGAGCGGAAGGTCGCCGCGGTGCTCTGGTACGCCCAGGTTGATGCAGCGGCCGAAGTTGGTGCAGAGAGCGGCGGAGGCGGAGCTCCGAAGCTGGGCGACGCGAGGAAGAAGAAGCAGAAGGGCATGAAGGGGAAAAAGAAATGACCCTTCGGTCCTATTTATAAAGCAAGGGACATGGGTCAGGCGCGAAAATCAAGGGGCCGCAAGTTTGGAAACAGAGCTATCGCCTCGATTATCGCAGATCTATTAAACAAGAAGGTATCATGGATAGTTTCTTGATGACAGATGACGTCACGCCGGTTTACAGCAATCAGAGAAGATGACGTCACGGCAGTTCACCAAAGTACAAGAAGATGTTGAAGCTGAAGTTTTTGCTAAGGATTGACATGAACCTGTTCAAATCAATCTGGGGACTAATGTTGGGGATATTACTACTGGGCGTAAACCGGCCCATCTGGGCCGGGTTAACTTCATCAGCAGTTAAGTATGTTAAAGCCCATGAAGGTAGATGAGCCTGTAGCCGTAAACCGGCGTCAATATGTAACTTGTATTATAAGTTAGGAATAAGTAGATACCAAACCGGACACATCTATGAGCCGGTATTGGGACTCTGTAAACCGACGGGCGTCACCCATGTATATAAGGGGACGACCCGACGGCGGTTCAAGGAGAACAGACAACAACTCGAGACATAGGCGAAGCTTGTTTGCTCCCTAGTCATCGAAACACCCATCAATTCCATCACAACTAGACATAGGCTTTTACCTTCATCGAAGGGGCCGAACTAGTATAAACTCTCTTGCATCCTTGTGTCCGCTTTAACCCCTTCAAGCTAACCCGTCGCGATGGCTCCACGACTAAGTCCTTTCTCTAGGACATCTGCCGTGACAAAACCACGACACTACCCATATCATCAATATTAATCAAGCAGGAGTAGGGTTTTACCTCCATCGAGAGGGCCCGAACCTGGGTAAAAACATCGTGTCCCTTGTCTCCTGTTACCATCCGCCTAGACGCACAGTTCGGGACCCCCTACCCGAGATCCGCATGTTTTGACACTGACACCTGCTATAGGAGCTGAAGCTGATGTTATGAACATCTGGCAAGCTCGATCTGATGACTACTCAATAGTTCAGTGTGCCATGCTTTACGGCTTAGAACCGGGACTTCAAAGACGTTTTGAACGTCATGGAGCATATGGGATGTTCTAGGAGTTGAAGTTAATATTTCAAGAAAATGCCCGAGTTGAGAGATATGAAGTCTCCAACAAGTTCTATAGCTGCAAGATGGAGGAGGTCAGTCCTGTCAGTTAACACATACTCAAAATGTCTGGGTATTATAATCACTTGACTCGGCTGGGAGTTGATCTTCCAGTCGATTGTGTTATTGACAGAGTTCTTCAATCACTGCCACCAAGCTACAAAGGCTTCGTGACGAACTATAATATGCAAGGGATGAACAAAACAATTCCCGAGCTCTTCACAATGCTCAAGGTTGCGGAGGTAGAAAACAAGAAGGAGCATCAAGTGTTGATGGTTAGCAAGACCATTAGTTTCAAGAAAAAGGGCAAAGGAAAGAAAGGGAACTTCAAGAAGAATGGCAAGCAAGTTGCCACTCCCAGGAAGAAGCCCAAAGCTGGACCCAAGCCTGAAACTGAGCACTTCTACTGCAAAGGGACTGGTCACTGGAAGCGGAACTGCCCCAAATACTTAGCGGATAAGAAGGATGGCAAAGTGAACAAAGGTATATTTGATATACATGTTATTGATGTGTACCTTACTGATGCTCGTAGCAGTGCCTGGGTATTTGATACTGGTTCGGTTGCTCATATTTGTAACTCGAAACAGGACCTGCGGATTAAATGAAGATTGGCTAAGGGCGAGGTGACGATGCACGCTGGAAATGGTTCCAAGGTCGATGTGATCACCATCGGCGCGCTACCTCTACATCTACCTTCGGGATTAGTTTCAGACATGAATAAATGTTATTCGGTGCCCGCGCTGAGCATGAACATTATATCTGGATCTTGTTTATTGCGAGACGGTTATTCATTTAAATCAGAGAATAATGGTTGTTCTATTTATATGAGTAATATCTTTGATGGTCATGCACCCTTGAAGAGTGGTCTATTCTTGTTGAATCTCAATAGTAGTGATACACATATTCAATAGTATTGATGCCAAAAGATGTAAAGTTGATAATGATAGTACAACATATTTGTGGCACTGCCGTTCAGGTCATATTGGTGTAAAGCGCATGAAGAAACTCCATACGGATGGACTTTTGGAATCACTAGATTATGAATCATTTGATACTTGCCGTCGGTGCAACAAACCCTGGGTCCGTTGCCCAGACTGTGCACAGGCACGGGAGCAAGATTATAGCGCCAAGATCAAGCCAAAGTGCCAGAGGACCAAGAGCAAGCCAGAGAAGTAAGAAACCACCAGGAGAAAAGCCTCCCTTGCCGAGCAGGCGAGCCCGGCGAGACGGGGTCGCCCCCCAGAAGGAAACCTCCAAGACATCCTGGCAGGGCCTGCCGGGACTTGCAGGGGCGGAGCCACCTCACCAAACCGCTTCACCACGATGCACGTCGTCAATCAATGTGATGTCGAGCCGCAAAGTCACTAAGTGGCAGCCATTCGCCACATGGCAGCCTCTTTCTACAGGAAATACCTACAGACGACACCCGTCCTGCGACGTGTCAAGCGAGTAGGTGCAAAGCTGGCAAAACAGCCCGGCAAGGCTTGCCGGGCAAGCGACAATGTGACGTTGAGAGGCGCATTTAATGCGCTCTGTCAGCCTACAGAGTTAGGTATGATAGCACTGTTTGCTATCTTATCAGTGCATAATGACTAATTTGCCAATGTGGTGACCCCTTTGTCTATAAAAGGAGGCCCGGAGCAACCTTAGAAAGGATTGGACCATGTATTAGCGAATCCACCCCCTCACATTTCATACACACATAGCCGTTTCTCCCTGAGGCAACCCTGCTGGGCAAACGTGTTGCGACCACCACCATTTTTCGACCATCAATCCACCAAAGCAGGAGTAGGGTTTTATGCCTCACGGTGGCCCGAACCTGGGTAAAACTGCCAGTGTGATCTCTGCCGTGCTGCCCCATGCTCTTCTGCTCTTTGTGCAACGTGTCGTCCCCCGCCGAACCAGCAAGGACCTTTGGTCCCATAGGTGGTCGTGGTTTCCCGTGACATATTTGGCGCGCCAGGTAGGGGGATCACTTGCGCGAACCTGAAAACGTGAGTAGCGCGTCATCTTCATCGCCCTCTTCATCTTCTATGGCGCCATCAACTATGGCACCCAAGAAGAAATCCGGTGCTTCAGCTCACCCGTCCACCTCGAAGGCTCTGCCGCCCACAGCCACTAATGCTATGGGGGATGCGGAGGCGCATGAGGATATGGACACTACTAGGGAGGTGGTCGGAGCAGGCGGCGCTGTCACCACCTCCCCCGCAGCCGAAGCAGGAGTAGGAGACACCGGAGGAGAGCAGCATCACCAACATCCTGATGGCCATGCTCCATGAGGTACGGGTGAAGGGATTATTCCATCTGCGCCCCTTCCTCTCGCCGATGGGCATAGCCACAGTGGTGGCGCTCGGTCCGGGGTGAATCGCCACCCTCCGGCCGCCCCCGCCACGGGAGCGACCGCAGCGCGTGCACCTCCCCTAGGGCGAGTCAACCAGGTCGCTGCACCCAACGGAGCCGCTAGCCCTCAAGCGTCTTCACCACGTCACCATGCCATCCAAATGGATGCCTCGCAATAGCAAGGACGTGGTGTTGTTGGTGCTGGCACCGTCAAAAGCCGAGCAACGGTGCGGTCCATATCATCATTGCCCACTGCTATGGAGGCCATGGCGCAGGCTCAGCTGCTACTAAGGTTTCCGCCAGTGGCCGAGTAGATGGACGAGTGGCGTGCCACCATCCAGAGTCTGCTAGGTTTCACCGAGGTTGGGGGCTCACAGCGAGCTAGCCCGCCACGACCTCCCCAAGCGACAACGATAGCTCACGCTACTAGTTGTAGGGAAGGGGCCACCCCATGATACAATCCCCACCATGGCAACCAGCGCGAGCGCGGCAGAATCAAGAACCCGATGACGTCTCGATGGCCTCTTCTGACCCTCGAGCACGTCCATGCCAATGACGAGCCCCGGATGACAGGCGGAGGGGAGACGCGCGCGTCGTCATTGAGCGACATCGCGACGACCACCGTTGGACCAATGGGTGCGATGGTCCCGACGTTGATGAGCCTGCGCTCGAGGTTGGCGGGTGCCTACCTTTTGAGGTTGGGTGCCCTGCCTTTACTCGTGAGTTGCGGCAAGTCCATTGGCCGTCCGTTCGCATGTTCAAGCTAGAGATACCCGAGAAGTATGATGGGATGCTAAACCCGGCAGAGTTTCTGAGCATCTACACCATCGTTGTTCAAGCTACCGGGGGAAGAGATGAGAAGGTGTTTTCCAACTACTTCCCTTTGGCACTCAAGTCCAGTGTGAGGTCTTGTATGATGCAACTGCCGGAGAACTCCATTTCGTCATCGACTGACATGTGCCATGAGTTCATTGGCGCCTTCACTGGCGGCCATCAAGAACCAGGGCGGCCCACGACTCGCAGCTTCTCCAACAGAAAGAAGGAGAGACTCTCTGGAAGTACTTGTAGAGATTCAGCAGAGTCCATAGGAACATCCCGAATATCCATCCAGCAGCTGTGATAGCTGCCTGCCAATCCAATGTGCGCAACCGCAGAATTCGTTCCAAGATGAACGTGCAGTTGCCCAAGATTGTGAAGGAGCTTTACACCTTGGTGGACAAGTGTGCTCGGATGGAGGAAGGAAGGAAACTACCCGGAGAGGAGTATTGCATCAATGTCAGCTCAGAGGATGACGACAAATCCACCAGTCAGAAGAAGAACAAGAAGCGCAGCAAGAGGCGGAAGGATAAGGCAGTGATGATTGCCGAAGTATTGGGCACACCTAGTACCGGCAAGAAGGCTAAAGCTAAAGCCCTCGGTAAGGAAGCTGCCATGTGCGCTGACTGCCGGGAAGCTGCGGTTGCCGAGAAGGCCGGGAAAGGCGATGGGCTGTACTACAAGATTGATCAGACCAAGGGCCACGATCTTCAAGTGTCATCAGGTTGAGTAGCTTGTCAAGAGGCAGAGAGCAGAATATGAGAAGCATGATAGGGAAAAAAGGTCAGAATACCGCTGGCGGGAAGGGCCGAGGCGGTGAAGCAAATCACCCTGGCAAACCCTTCCAGAACTAAGGAAAACCCGCCAAGGGTCGAGAGAAGGAAGCTTGCAATGATGAGAATGACGGAGGGGATGAAGAGGAAACCAGTGAGCAGGAGTTCCAGAAGGCCACTGATGCCCTGTGCATTGACGGGGGTGCATCCCTGCACTCCTCTCACCGCCAACTCAAACGGTGGGCACGTGAGGTCAATGTCGTGGAACCAACGCCACAGGCTCAGAAGCCACTCAAATGGTCACACACGCCCATCATCTCTGACGAAGAGGACCATCCTGACCGTACCACTGCGGTAGGATGTTTTCCATTGTTGGTCTCTCCAACAATTCGCAACCTCAAGGTCATGAATATGTTGGTTGATGGCGGGGCCTGGTTGAATCTAATTTCCCCGAAGGTCATCAGCAAACTTTAGATAGCAGATGAAGAGCTAAAGGTCACAGACACTTTTCAAGGAGTTAATCCCGCAGGAGTCATCCTAAGGGAAAGATCACATTGCCAGTGAAATTTGGGGGAGAATTGAACTATCAGACTGAGAAGATTGTGTTTGATGTGGTCGACCTCCCCCTGCCGTACAATGGGATTCTTGGATGCCCAGCCCTGGCTAAATTCATGGCGGCATCCCACTATGCCTACAACACCTTGAAGATGCCTGGGCCAGTAGGAGTCATTTCCATCCCATCAGATGAGAAGGACGCAATCATTTGCGTGGATAAGATGTACCGGGACGCAGTCGTGGTAGAGGTAGCAGCAACAACAGTTCTCGTCAAGGAGAACAGAGGAAAGAAGAAGGATAGCAGGGATGCTAGCAAGGAGTCCGGGAAGCGCACCTCTTCGGAGTAAGCTGCGCCTGTTGATGACTTGCCGGAGAGTTCCAACAGCAAGAGATCGAAGGTTGCTACACCACAAGTGAAGAAGGTCCCGACAGGGTTGGCTGGCATTGATGGTACCTTCACTAAAACTGCCACCCTTGATGACAAATAGGAAAGCGTGCTCATTGCCTTCCTGCAGGCGAATATCGATGTGTTTGCCTCGCAACCATCTGATATCCCCGGTGTTCCCAGGGAGGTAATCGAGCATCACCTTGCTGTCTGCCCACATGCCCGACCTGTTAAGCATAAAGTTCAGAAGCAGGCCTTGGAGAGGCAACAGTTTTTTGCAGAGGAGATTAAGAAGCTTGAGGCAACTGGCTTGGTCACATGAGTGCTACATCTAACATGGTTAGCAAATCCGATGGTTGTTCGCAAGGCTAACGGGAAATGGAGGCTTTGCATAGATTTCACAGATCTCAACAAGGCTTACCCGAAGGACCCATTTCCCTTGCCGCGCATCGATCAGATTGTGAATTCCACTTTAGGCTGCGATTTGCTCTCCTTTTTGGATGCATATTCTGGATATCATCAAATCTTCATGTCCAAAGAAGACGAAGAAAAGACCTCGTTCATCACCCCATGTGGTACGTACTGTTTTATTCGCATGCCATTCGTATTAAAGAGTGCCGGGTCTACTTTTGCAAGGGCAGTCTAGATTGGCTTTGACCACTGTTACACAGAAACATTGAGGCTTATATGGATGATATTGTGGTCAAGACCAAGGACAGAGCAACACTCATCTAGGACTTGGAGGAGACATTTTCTAATCTGCGCAAGATCGACTTGAAGCTCAACCCGGAGAAGTGTGTGTTTGGCGTTCCCTCCGGCAAGCTAATTGGGTTCTTTGTATCCCATCGAGGGATCGAAGCCAACCCTGACAAGATCAAGGCTATCAAGCAGATCCAGGCTCCAATGACAGTCAAGGATGTGAGGCGTCTAACAGGGTGCGTTGCCGCGCTAAGCAGATTCATTTCCAAGTCTGCCGAGCACGCCTTGCCGTTCTTCAAAATCCCGAAGAAGGCAGGGCCCATGAAGTGGACCCCAGAATCAGATGTGGCTTTGTAAGAGTTGATGGCCTACTTGTCCTCTGTGGCCACCTTGGTTGCCCCCAAACCACAAGAGTCATTACTGCTATACTTGGCGGCAACCAATCAAGTGGTTAGTGCAGCCTTAGTGGCACAACAGGAATTGGAAGAAGCAGAAAGTGAGCAAGGCCCGACAGAGCCAAATAAGGATTAGGACAAAAGTGAGCACGGTAGCGAGGGCGACCCCAAGGACATGACAAAGAAGAAAGTGGTGCAGTGCCCAGTGTACTTCGTCAGTTCCCTACTACAAGGAGCTAGATCGAGGTACTCTGGTGTACAAAAATTGATCTTTGGTCTCATCATGGCCTCAAGGAAACTGCGCCACTACTTCCAAGCCCATGAGATCACGGTTGTCACTCACTTCCCGTTGCAAAGGATACTCCGAAACCCCGAGGCTACTGGCAGAATAGTGGCGTGGGCTTTGGAGTTATCCAGCTTCGATCTGAAGTTTGAGAGCACATCAACAATTTAGGGCAGGGCATTGGAAGAGTTTATTGCAGAATGGACGCCAACCCCTAATGAGGAAGTGCTGGAAACAGTTATCCCCGACAAGGAAGCGCCCCAAGAATGGATCATGTATTTTGATGGTGCCTTTTCCCTACAAGGTGCAGGGGCTGACATGCTTCTCGTTGCCCCCTCCGGGGAGCACTTGAAGTATGTCGTCCAGATGCACTTTGCTCGGGAAGAGGCGACCAACAATAAAACAGAGTATGAAGGGATCCTTGTCGGGCTCAGGATTGCCACAGAATTGGGAGTCAAGAAGCTGATCATTCGAGGAGATTCACATCTTATGGTGAGACAAGTCAACAAGGATTACCAAAGTCCATTGATGGAGGCATACATTGAGGAAGTGAGAAGATTGGAGGAGCGCTTTGACGGATTGCAAATAGAGCATGTAACCCGTGCCAAAAACATCATAGCTGATCATCTGTCAAAGTGTGCTGCGCAGAAGCTTCCTGTGGAACCAGGAACTTTTGTTCTCCATCTTACTCAGCCCTTCGTATCCCCAGCAACAATGGCCCAGAAAAGGAGAAAGATGGACTCCGGTAAGCCTCTCCCGATAGAGCCTCCCGGGGCTCCTGGTAGGGACCCTGCGGGAAACAACTCCTCATCACTTGTTGGACCGCACCCTCCAGCCGGGCCTATGGTCCTCGTGAACAAGGAACATGCCCCCGTAGTTGAGGAGGTACTGCTAGTCCTTGTTGCCGAGCCCCAGGCTCCAACTTGGGTAAGGCACATAGTCCATTCCCTCCAAACCGGAGAGCTTCCCGATGACTAAGATGAAGCTGAAAGAGTAGGCCGGAGGGCCAATATGTATCAGTTTGTCGATGACACTCTATACAGAAGGAGGCCCAATGGTGTGAAATTGAAGTGCATCTGCCGGGAAGAAGGAAAGGAACTGCTAGCTGAGATACACAAAGGCATGTGCGGCTCCCACATTGGATCAAGGGCATAAGTTGGGAAAGCATTCCGGCAAGGATTTTATTGGCCCACAGCCCTCCAAGATGCGGTTGAGCTAGTCACCAAATGTGAAGCCTGCCAGTTCCATTCCAAAAACATCCACCTGCCTGCACAAGCTCTTTAGACAATGCCTTTGTCATGGCCGTTTTCGGTCTAGGGCTCGATATCCTCGGCCCTTTCTCCCGAGCTGTCGGGGGCTTTGAATTCTTGTTCGTTGCTATCGACAAGTTTACAAAGTGGTCGTAGGTAGCTGCCATGAGAAAGGTGACTGCTCAGTCAACTATCAAGTTCTTGAAAGAATTGGTGTGCCGTTTTGGAGTCCTGGCAAGGATCATTACCGACAACGACACCGAGTTCACGAGTCGCGCCTTCATGCAATATGTTCATGCCCTCGGAAGCAAGATCTCATTTGCCGTTGTCGCGTATCCCAGAAGCAATGGGCAAGCTGAGACGGAAAATGCTGAAGTGCTGCAAGGATTCAAGACAAGAACCTTTGATATGCTGCAGAAGCACGACAGGCGGTGGATCGATGAGCTGTCGGTAGCACTACAAAAAAATACACTTCCGTGATGATACGTGTTTGTCACAGTAGGTCGCCTTTTTTTTCATGCATGTACATCCATGACAAATTTATGACAGAATCAAGATAGTCATACCTGTGCTGTCGTAGAAGTGTTCCATGACATTACCAAAATTATCATCATAGAAGTGTCCACTTCCATGACGATAAATCACGCATCACAGAAGTGCTTTTGTCAAGGGTGACCGACACGTGGCATCCACCGTAACAGAACGCCGTTAAGCTATCGGGTCGGGTTTTGGATCCGATAACCCGTTAACAGCCCCGACCAATGGGGATTTTCCACGTGTAAAATCATCATTGGCTAGAGGAAACACGTGTCGGCTCATCGTCGGGACAGATGTCATCCACTCACTGGATAGAAGGCGCCTATGATACGTCGACACGTGGCACGGCCCAACAAGTTTAAATGGTTCGGCCCAACTAAAGGCCCAAAAGATTTTGCGGACCATAATGGGCCGGCCCAGCTAAAGGCCCACGAGATTTTGCGGACCATAATGGGCTGGCCCAGCTAAAGGCCCACAAGATTTTGCGGGCCATAATGGGCCGGCCCAGGTAAAGGCCCACAAGATTTTTGTGTGCCATAATAGGCCGGCCCAGGTAAAGGCCCACAAAATTCTTGCGGATCATAATGGGCCGACCCAGCTAAAGGTCCACGAGATTTCACTGACATTAATGGGCCGGCCCAGCTGTAGGCCCACAAGATTTTGAGGACCCTTGTAGGCCGGCCTGTTAACTGGCTGCCATGTTTTGGGCCAAATGCCGGCCCATATTTGATCCGGTCTATTAATGGCCTGCCACGCTCCGGGCCTAATAGTGGCCCATATGAGATCCGGCCCGTTAAAAGCCTACCACGTTCTGGGCCAAATTACGGCCCAGATCAGGTCCGGCCCTTTAAGAGGTTTTGGGCCTAATTATGGCCCATATCAGATTCGGCCCGTCAACTGGTGTAACGCCCTCGATGCAGCTATATCTCCCACGTGTCGAAGCATGACTTAGAGGCATAACCGCATTGAAAGCAATGTCGCAAGTGAGGTAATATTCACACAACCCATGTAATACATAAGGGAAAAGATACATAGTTGGCTTACAATCGCCACTTCACACAATTACATGAATAAAGCATTACATCATCCAGATACAATCAAGGTCCGACTACGGAACCAAAATAAAAGAAGAACCCCAAATGCGACACGGTCCCTGATCGATCCCAACTTGGCTCCACTACTGATCAACTAGAACGAAACAACACAAAGGACAAGATCTTCAACGAGCTCCTCCCGAGCTAGGTTGCGTCATCTGCACGGACTCATCGGCACCTGCAAGCTGGTTTTGGAAGTATCTGTGAGCCACAGGGACTCAGCAATCTCGCACCCTTGCGATCAAGACTATTTAAGCTTATGGGTAAGGTAAAGGTATGAGGTGGAGCTGCAGCAAGCGACTAGCATATATGGTGGCTAACCTGTTCGCAAAAGAGAGCGAGAAGAGAAGGCAAAGCACGAACAAAGGACTATGATCAAGAAGTGATCCTAGAACAACCTACGTCAAACATAACTCCAACATCGTGTTCACTTCCCGGACTCCGCCGGAAAGAGACCATCATGGTTACACACGCGGTTGATGTATTTTAATTAAGGTCAACTTTAGGTTTTCTACAACCGGACATTAACAAATTCCCATCTGCCCATAACCGCGGGCACGGCTTTTGAAAGTTCAAATCCCTGCAGGGGTGTCCCAACTTAGCCCATCACAAGCTCTCACGGTCAACGAAGGATATTCCTTCTAGCGGGAAGAACCGATCAGACTCTGAATCCCGGTTACAAGACATCCTCGACAATGGTAAAACAAGTCCAGCAAGACCACCCGCTGTGCCGACAAATCCCGATAGGAGTTGCACATATCTCGTTCTCAGGGCACACCGGATAAGCTAAGCGTACGGGAGCCAACATAACCCAAGTTGCCAAGGGACGGCCCCGCACGGTGCTCTGGGTTGGACCAACACTCAGAGGAGCACTGGCCCGGGGGTTTAATAAAGATGACCCTTGGGCAGGCCTACCCAAGGGAAAGAAAAGGCTAGGTGGCGAATGGTAAAACCAAAGTTGGGCCTTGCTGGAGGAGTTTTATTCAAGGCGAACTGTCAAGGGGTTCCCATTATAACCCAACCGCGTAAGGAACGCAAAATCCGGGAACATAACACCGATATGATGGAAACTAGGGCGGCAAGAGTGGAACAAAACACCAGGCATACGGCCGAGCCTTCCACCCATTACCAAGTATATAGATGCATTAATTAAATAAGATATATTGTGATATCCCAACAAGTAAACATGTTCCAACAAGGAACAACATCTCCAAGTTTCAACAAGGAACAAACTTCAATCTTCACCTGCAACTAACAACGCTATAAGAGGGGCTGAGCAAAGCGGTAACATAGCCAAACAACGGTTTGCTAGGACAAGGTGGGTTAGAGGCTTGGCTTAACAATATGGGAGGCATGATAAGCAAGTGGTAGGTATCGCAGCATAGGCATAGCAAAGAGCGAGCAACTAGCAAGCAAAGATAGAAGTGATTTCGAGGGTATGGTCATCTTGCCTAAAATCCCACAAGGAAGAAGAACGAGTCCATGAAGAAGACAAACGGACGTAGACGAATGGGTCCTCACAAACGCGACGTAACCCGAACCAACCCAAAGAAGCAAACACCGGAAAGAAGCACACAACATAGTAAACAATCAACACATGAACATGGTATGATATGCGGGATGCGGTATGCGATGCATATGCATGATTGGGAAAGGAATGATTGGACCTGGCCTCAACTTCGAAGTCCAAGAGTGCCACTGGAAATGTGAGGTGATTTCGGTTGAAATCGATATAAAGATTGCCGGAATCGGATGCACGGTTTGGAAATGGCAAGCAAAACAAATATGGCACCGGTCTGCGGTAAACAGCAAGTAGCCATCTAAATGCATCAAGATAATTATGCTACAGCACTCAAACATGGCAACAAAATACATGGCAGGGATCCACTCATAATGCTTGACAAAAGATGAACACTGAGCTACAGCCAATTCACCAATTAACAGGTTCAAACAAGCATGGCAAAAATGCAAAAGATAAACAGATTTCAGACTTAGTGAAATTAACACAAGCCTGGAATTTCAGATCAGGTAGCACACTTTGGAGCATGAAAACTATAAGTTACAGGAACTTAACATGGCAAAGTAAAGCATTGAATGGAGCTACTCAAAGAGCTTAACAAAAGTCCCTTAGTGACCTTGAGCCAAAAGGGATCACAAAATACAATTGCAAGCATGCGAACATGGCAAAAACATAATCACATCTCAGACTTAGTGAAAAACTGGAGCATGCAAAACAGATATCAAGTAGGCATGTTTACGAGCTCAATGCACTCACTACAGAGCAAGTCATGACAACCTAAGCATACACCCATCAAGAAGACACATTATACAAGCTATACATGGCAAGAACAATAACATAGCATGCACGGATCAACTACAACATCCTCGGCAAAATCGCAAACAAGTAGACAATCTGCCCAGATTCATGAAATAGCAAAAATAGAGCTCGATTGACTCAAGCTAGGGTGCTCCATAATTGCAAACAAAGGCATGGATGGATAGAGCACTACAAGATTAACAAATCATCCTTACTGATCACCCTCCAAAGAGGCACGGATCACTAGGAAACAACATGAACATATGGCATATGGATAAAACAGATCAAGGACTTGGTGGAATTGCTAAGTCCCTGAAATCAGCATTAACGAATGCACCACTTTGCAAGCTTGTGCTAATCACCACACACATCACAAAAATACATGGATGGCACCTCTGGAAAGATGGCAAAAATGACAAAATGCCATTTGCTGAAACATATCTGACAAATTACTCACATAGCCCTCTTCCAACAGCATTTCGTGCATCAAGTTGAGCTCAAATGAAAATGATGCAATGAGGTGAAATGATGTACTCGTCGAGACGAACATTTTGATATGCTACATGCGTGAATCGGAGCTATGGATGTAGAGTTACAATGCGTTGAATATGGGCATATGAATCTGGAAACTTCGGGGACTTAGTGGAATTTTACTTCCGCGAAAAGTCAACGCGGGGACGAGGCGAAGCGGGATGAGGAGATTCGGATCGAGGGGGCATGTTTGGTTCATCGGACCGGTGGATCTCATCCAACCTGATCTAGATCCGAAGCGGGCCAGGTCCGGTGATGATGAAGACGGCCGGAGGCGGGGAAGATGGCGGCGGAGGTCAACTCCGGCGCGGCCGCGGGCTGCGGGCGGCGCGGGTGCCGTGGAGGCGGCGGGCGGTGCTTGCGCCGGTGGGCCGAGCGAAGGAGGCGGTGCGGGCGGCTTCCGGCGAGGCGACGTCGGAGAGCGGCGGCGACGAGCGGCGGCGACCAGAGCTGACGGCGGAGGCGGCGGGGACGGGCGACGCGGCGAGGATGGCCGGCTGGCGGCGCGCGGGACCTGGCGGCGGCGGGAATCGGGCCTGGAGGGCCGGATCTGGGCGCCTCAGGCCCGGTGGCGCGGGGACGGCGGCATGGACAGGTGGCAGCTCCTGATTCGTCCGACACGGCGGCGCGGACATTGTCCGGCGTGGGAGGATTTGTCCGGTGGCACGAGGGGAGGGATTTTAGGGTTAGGGGCGAAATGGACCGAGATTGAAATGGAGGGATCTATTTATAGAGGTAGAGGGAGCTAGGAGAGTCTAAATGAGGTGCGGTTTTCGGCCACGCGATCGTGATCGAACGACCGAGATGATGGAGGAGGTTTAGGTGGGTTTCGGGCCACTTTGGGAGGGTGTTGGGCTGCAACACACACGAGGCCTTTTCGGTCCCTCGGTTAACCGTTGGAGCATCAAACAAAGTCCAAATGGCACGAAACTTGACAGGCGGTCTACCGGTAGTAAACCAAGGCTGCTTGGCAAGTCTCGGTCCAATCCGAAAATGTTTAACACTCGCACACGAAAAGAAGTAGAAAGGGACACCGGGTGACATAGGAGCGCCGGATTGCAAAACGGACAACGGGGAAAATGCTCGGATGCATGAGACGAACACGTATGCAAATGAAATGCACATGATGACATGATATGCAATGCATGACATGCAAGCAATGACATGGAAACAACATGCTAATAACTGGAGGACACCTGGCACATCAGTCACGGGGCGTTACAACACTCCACCACTATGAGAGGATCTCGTCCCGAGATCTAGAATGGCACCGGAGGGAAAACGGAAGAGAAAGAGAAGAGGTAAAACTAAGGTACTTCTATGACCAATGAGTGAAACCAAAGAACCTTCCGAGGTTGAACAAATTGAAAGAAAGAAAACAACGAAGATGAACAAAGTTGAAAACACTCCGTTAGAAAGGAGGAACAAGGAACATTACTAGAACCTTGTAGGTTGAAAAACATAAGAAAAAGGGTTGCAATGGACAAGAAGTACATGCAAGCACTCCGGTAGAAACGAGATGTACAAGGAGCGATAAGGATCAATTACGACAACACTCCGGTTGGAAATGGAAGGTAAAGAATATGAGCTTGGCAAAATGAAAGCACTTGGATGAGAGTCCGGTTAGAAGAGGAATGATAGACACAACACTCCGGTAAAAAGGATAAGCACGAGAAGAACATGATCTTTGACAAAACGAGATGATGGGTGAAAAGAACAACATCACAATGTCTCCGGAACAAAAGAATAGAATAAAGATAATTGAAATAAAAGAATGGAGAAGAAAATGCCAACTTCTGCCACACAAGAGCTTGAAAAGGCATCCTTAGGAGAAGGGTCGAACGAAGTTGTTGGCAACCAACAACGAAAAGAGTAAGCTTGTAGTGGGCTTATGGAGAACATCTCAAAACTATGAGGTGAAATTCTGCCACTAATGGAAAACAATAGATTGGATTGATATGAGCAAGAAGATAAGAGACTATTTCACCGGGAGGATAAAAGAACTTGGGTCATTTATAAGCACCATAATTAGCAAAAATCCTTAGGGAAGGCTTTAGGTGGAATATAACCCAAGATAACTCCAATGAAGAGGTTGATGGATTTAATATATCTCATTCTTAACAACATGTGAATCATGAAGCATGAACTCAAATTATCAAAAATGACATAATACCACCTCCAATGATACGGAAGAAAGAATTACACTCCGGATTACAATATGAAGAAAGCTTGAGCTTCTTAGAAAAGAATCTCGATGAAAAACTTTGAGAAGGGATTAAATCCTTGATGAACCATCATGTAGAACCTTCATGAAGAACTCCGATAATAAAAGAATGATCCAAACTAATTGAATGATGAAAAGAATAAGATTGAAGCCTCGCAATGATTTAGATAGAGATCTCCGTGATAATATAATTGAAAGAGGTTGGAACTCCGGGAAAAAGATAAGATGAACAATTGTGATCAAGAATTTGATGAACCTCCGGAATAATTGAATTTACTCGATGAAACAAGAATAAGAATTACATTATGCTTATCCTTCACCAATTTAAATTGATGACAAGCAACGGATTTGGCATACTACTTATTCTCGTAGAAAGGATTAAGATAGATATACCGTAAACTTGAGAAGGTCTTTGCCGAACCACCGGTAGGGTTGAAACAACGAATAAATTGATATGATAACGAAGGAAGAGAAGTCTTGAACGAACCACCATAAGAACTAAAATGACCGAGGAAAAGATAAGGACAACACCGGGAAGAATTAGCAAATGAACGACGAAGCTTGAGAGAATTTAGATACATGAGAACGAAGCGATCATGAGCTGATAAGAGAATACTTGAATGATGCACCAGTAAGATTTGGAGAATGATGGCTGAAAGCTGAGAATGAATAAATCTTCTGAAATGATGGGCTTCAGAGAATCAAACAGAAAAGACTCTTGAATTGCTCCGGAAGGATGAAAAGAATTTCCACAATCAAAACCAATTATGAGAGGATGGCCTCAAACTAGAATCACGAATCTCTGAGAGAACGGATAAGATATGGAGGAAAAACTCTTCTTCGGTCTTCAAAATCCGAGAATGACGATGAGAAACACCACCAAGAATTGTTGAGGCACTCCGGAATGAAGAATGGAAAAGTTGAACCAATGATGAAAAGAATTTGACAGATCTTGGAGAAAGGAATTTGACTGATGATAATTCATTCTTACGTCAAACTTTGAAAAGAATTTGAGAAGCTCCGAGAAAATTGGAAGAGTCAGGTAAGATCCTGGGAAAGGACGTGTGGGTTAGGGCCCACTGAAAAGAAACACTGTAGAACGATTTAAAAGAGAGAATGCAATGGTTGAATTAAAAGGCTTGAATTAGGTAACAAGCTCGAAAGAGCTTGAGAGGATTACGAAAGCAGAGTGGAAACACAAATCTTCTGAGATTTCTTGAGCACTCCGGAACAAATGAATAGCAAGAAGTGAATGAATATGAGGAGCACCGGCATAAGAGGGTATTTGCAACAAGGAAAGGATATAATTGGAAAAGCTTGAATTGAATCCACCGGAGAAGAAAAAAGGAATGAGGAATGACGAACTAGAAACTCCGTTAGAACCTTCATGAGAAACACCGGGTAAGAACATTGAAAGGAAAGAAAGAAGAGACTTCACATCCATAAGATGGATAATTGATAAAGAAATCCGAGTCCTTGAAGAAAAAGAGTGGGAGGGTGGGAAAACAAAGGAAACTTGGAATGGATGAAGCAAACACCGTTGAGAAGAACTGATAATCGATCTTGCGAATGTTGAAGTGATCGGATCCACTTTAAGAGAGACACATCGGATGAAAATGATTGACATGACAATCTCGATTATCATGAAGGATTGATATTCACATAGGAGTATGAGAACACCACTTAGGAAAGGTATGGAATCAGCAATTTGACTTCGAAGCAACTTGAATACCACAACTCAAAACAAAACAAAGGATTGGCTTGCAGAATAAGCCAGAACAAACATATGATAGAGATTTCGTCCGAAGTTTTCGTGGTGGGGCCTACACGGGCTCGATCGTACAACACCATCATGTACAAGGCAGTGCACATGACATACGAAGCGTCCCCGAGTCGGCATAGCCAAGGACTCTTTAAGACACAACGAGACCACTGTAAAACCGACCGTGAATAGGCGGACCACTAGACGTCGAACCCCAATTTCATATCATACATCTGTCGGAAAGATATCCTAAGAGCTACTTGAATTCCCACTTATAAACTCCCAAAATTTTCCGGTTATGCAATCAGGTGTTGGGCATATAGGGGAAGCATAATATCTCACCCAAAACTAGCAAATCCTACATTCAGCTGTATCCATCCTTCAACACATAACCAAGAAACCTTCGGAAATCATCTACCTCAACCTTCGAAAAGCATCCGTTATACGCGTTATGGCGATACTCCCAAACTCCCGCCCCAGTACTGGGTGGCGTCGAGGTTATCTCACCAACAACTGCATAAAAGAGATTTTCAATGTCGGCGAAACTAATCTCAGGTATTCCAGAACTGCAACGATAAAATTGTGACAACAACACCTCGGAGCTCAACTCCCCGGGACACTGCCACAACCCCTAAATGTCAGGAGGCACCAAGAACAATGTTCTCTTCACAAATCCATCGGAACGATTCCAAGATACCCGCGTGATCCTAATTTTTTTTTTGTGAAATTTGAGAAGAGAAGAGTCAAAACTCTACGTCAGGATGCCTTACCAGAGCGATGAAGGGACTGGGAAGTAAAAAGAATTCCTAAACTCTCCGGTATATAATTCCTAAATGACTCAAAACATTTTTTTAGACTCAACAACGTCCGCTAATTCGATCAAGCAGTGGGGGCTCCTAAGGTCGGGGAAGGCTCTGATACCAACTTGTAACGCCCTTGATGCGGCTATATCTCCCACGTGTCGAAGCACGACTTAGAGGCATAACCGCATTGAAAGCAATGTCGCAAGTGAGGTAATCTTCACACAACCCATGTAATACATAAGGGAAAAGATACATAGTTGGCTTACAATCGCCACTTCACACAATTACATGAATAAAGCATTACATCATCCAGATATAATCAAGGTCCGACTACGGAACCAAAATAAAAGAAGAACCCCAAATGCGACACGGTCCCTGATCGACCCCAACTGGGCTCCACTACTGATCAACTAGAACGAAACAACACAAAGGACAAGATCTTCAACGAGCTCCTCCTGAGCTGGGTTGCGTCATCTGCACGGACTCATCGGCACCTGCAAGCTGGTTTTGGAAGTATCTATGAGCCACAGGGACTCAGCAATCTCGCACCCTTGTGATCAAGACTATTTAAGCTTATGGGTAAGGTAAAGGTATGAGGTGGAGCTGCAGCAAGCGACTAGCATATATGGTGGCTAACCTATTCGCAAAAGAGAGCGAGAAGAGAAGGTAAAGCACGAATGAAGGACTATGATCAAGAAGTGATCCTAGAACAACCTACGTCAAACATAACTCCAACACCGTGTTCACTTCCAGGACTCCGCCAGAAAGAGACCATCACGGTTACACACGCGGTTGATGTATTTTAATTAAGGTCAACTTTAGATTTTCTACAACCGGACATTAACAAATTCCCATCTGCCCATAACCGCGGGCACGTCTTTTGAAAGTTCAAATCCCTGCAGGGGTGTCCCAACTTAGCCCATCACAAGCTCTCACGGTCAACGAAGGATATTCCTTCTAGCGGGAAGACCCGATCAGACTCGGAATCCCGGTTACAAGACATCCTCGACAATGGTAAAACAAGTCCAGCAAGACCACCCGCTGTGCCAACAAATCCCGATAGGAGCTGCACATATCTCGTTCTCAGGGCACACCGGATAAGCTAAGCGTACGGGAGCCAACGTAACCCAAGTTGCCAAGGGACGGCCCCGCACGGTGCTCTGGGTTGGACCAACACTCAGAGGAGCACTGGCCCGGGGGTTTAATAAAGATGACCCTTGGGCAGGCCTACCCAAGGGAAAGAAAAGGCTAGGCGGCGAATGGTAAAACCAAAGTTGGGCCTTGCTGGAGGAGTTTTATTCAAGGCGAACTGTCAAGGGGTTCCCATTATAACCCAACCGCATAAGGAACGCAAAATCCAGGAACATAACACTGATATGACGGAAACTAGGGCGGCAAGAGTGGAACAAAACACCAGGCATAAGGCCGAGCCTTCCACCCTTTACCAAGTATATAGATGCATTAGTTAAATAAGATATATTGTGATATCCCAACAAGTAAACATGTTCCAACAAGGAACAACATCTCCAAGTTTCAACAAGGAACAAACTTCAATCTTCACCTGCAACTAACAACGCTATAAGAGGGGCTGAGCAAAGCGGTAACATAGCCAAACAACGGTTTGCTAGGACAAGGTGGGTTAGAGGCTTGGCTTAACAATATGGGAGGCATGATAAGCAAGTGGTAGGTATCGCAGCATAGGCATAGCAAAGAGCGAGCAACTAGCAAGCAAAGATAGAAGTGATTTCGAGGGTATGGTCATCTTGCCTGAAATCCTGAAAGGAAGAAGAACGAGTCCATGAAGAAGACAAACGGACGTAAACGAACGGGTCCTCACAAACGCGACATAACCGGAACTAACCCGAAGAAGCAAACACCGGAAAGAAGCACACAACATAGTAAACAATCAACACATGAACATGGTATGATATGCGGGATGCGGTATGCGATGCATATGCATGATTGGGAAAGGAATGATTGGACCTGGCCTCAACTTGGAAGTCCAAGAGTGCCACTGGAAAGGTGAGGTGATTTCGGTTGAAATTGATATAAAGATCGCCGGAATCGGATGCATGGTTTGGAAATGGCAAGCAAAACAAATATGGCACCGGTCTGCGATAAACAACAAGTAGCCATCTAAATGCATCAAGATAATTATGCTACAACACTCAAACATGGCAACAAAATACATGGCAGGGATCCACTCATAATGCTTGACAAAAGATGAACACTGAGCTACGGCCAATTCACCAATTAACAGGTTCAAACAAGCATGGCAAAAATGCAAAAGATAAACAGATTTCAGACTTAGTGAAATTAACACAAGCCTGGAATTTCAGATCAGGTAGCACACTTTGGAGCATGAAAACTATAAGTTAAAGAACTTAACATGGCAAAGTAAAGCATGGCATGGAGCTACTCAAAGAGCTTAACAAAAGTCCCTTAGTGACCTTGAGCCAAAAGGGATCACAAAATACAATTGCAAGCATGCGAACATGGCAAAAACATAATCAGATCTCAGACTTAGTGAAAAACTGGAGCATGCAAAACAGATATCAAGTAGGCATGTTTACGAGCTCGATGCATTCACTACAGAGCAAGTCATGACAACCTAAGCATACACCCATCAAGAAGACACATTATACAAGCTAGACATGGCAAGAACAATAACATAGCATGCACGGATCAACTACAACATCCTCGGCAAAATCGCTAACAAGTAGACAATCTGCCCAGATTCACGAAATAGCAAAAGTAGAGCTCGATTGACTCAAGCTAGGGTGCTCCATAATTGCAAACAAAGGCATGGATGGATAGAGCACTACAAGATTAACAAATCATCCTTACTGATCACCCTCCAAAGAGGCATGGATCACTAGGAAACAACATGAACATATGGCATATGGATAAAACAGATCAAGGACTTAGTGGAATTGCTAAGTCCCTGAAATCAGCATTAACGAATGCACCACTTTGCAAGCTTGTGCTAGTCACCACACACATCACAAAAATACATGGATGGCACCTATGGAAAGATGGCAAAGCATATAACAAAACACATGTAGACCTCAGGATCATAGCATGCACACATTAATCATGGCAAAAATGACAAAATGCCATTTGCTGAAACAGATCTGACAAATTACTCACATAGCCCTCTTCCAACAGCATTTCGGGCATCAATATGAGCTCAAATGAAAATGATGCAATGAGGTGAAATGATGTACTCGTCGAGACGAACATTTTGATATGCTACACGCATGAATTGAAACTACAGATGCAGAGTTACGATGCGTTGAATATGGGCATATGAATCTGGAAACTTCGGGGACTTAGTGGAATTTTACCTCCGCGAAAAGTCAACGCGGGGCCGAGGCGAAGCGGGATGAGTAGATCCGGATCGAGGGGGCATGTTTGGTTTACCGGACCGGTGGATCTCATCCAACCTGATCCAGATCCGAAGTGGGCCGGGTCCGGCGACGACGAAGGCGGCTGGAGGCGGGGAAGATGGCGGTGGAGGTCAACTCCGGCGCGGCCGCGGGCTGCGGGCGGCGCGGGCGCCGTGGAGGCGGCGGGCGGTGCTTGCGCTGGCGGGCCGAGCGAAGGAGGCGGCGCGGGCGGCTTCCGGCGAGGCGACGTCGGAGAGCGCCAGCGACGAGCGGCGGCGTTCGGCGGCGACCGGAGCTGACGGCGGAGGCGGCGGGGACGGGCGGCGCGGCGAGGATGGCCGGCTGGCGGCGCGCGGGACCTGGCGGCGGCGGGAATCGGGCCTGGAGGGCCGGATCTGGGCGCCTCAAGCCCGGCGGCGCAGGGACGGCGGCATGGACAGGTGGCAGCTCCTGATTCGTCCGATGCGGCGGCGCGGACATTGTCCGGCGTGGGAGGATTTGTCCGGTGGCGCGAGGGGAGGGATTTTAGGGTTAGGGGCGAAATGGACCCGTGATTGAAATGGAGGGATCTATTTATAGAGGTAGAGGGAGCTAGGAGAGTCCAAATGAGGTGCGGTTTTCGGCCACACGATCGTGATCGAACGACTGAGATGATGGAGGAGGTTTAGGTGGGTTTTGGGCTACTTTGGGAGGGTGTTGGGCTGCAACACAGACGAGGCCTTTTCGGTCCCTCAGTTAACAGTTGGAGCATCAAACGAAGTCCAAATGGCACGAAACTTGACAGGCGGTCTACCGGTAGTAAACCAAGGCCGCTTGGCAAGTCTGGGTCCAATCCGAAAACGTTTAACACCCACACACGAAAAGAGGTAGAAAGGGACACCGGGTGACATAGGAGCGCCGGATTGCAAAACGGACAACGGGGAAAATGTTCGGATGCATGAGATGAACACATATGCAAATGAAATGCACATGATGACATGATATGCAATGCATGACACGCAAGCAATGACATGGAAACAACATGCGAATAACTGGAGGACACCTGGCACATCGGTCACGGGGCGTTACAACTGGACACTATGGTTTTGGGCCCACTTGCTAAAGGCCCACTTAGTAATTCGGCCTGATATTAGTTTTGGCCTGTTAAGGGCCCGTTTAGCATTTCGGCCCTATATTAATTTCAGTCTGTTAAAAGCCCGTCATATAGTTGGGCCTAACAACGGCCCGGTTTGCATCCGGCCTGCTCGCAGCCGATATCTGATTGGGCCAAACAAGGACCGAGACAATTTTTCGGCCTGTTAAAAGCCCATGATTTGATTAGCACAATCATGGGCCGGGGTTCATTTTGGGCTGCTGCCGGCCCGTGAGCTGATCGGCACGTTTCAGGCCCAACCTACATCGTGATTGCATGACGGCCCGATTATGTACCGCAATTTTACGGTTTGGCCGGTTTACTGCGAAGATAGGATATATATACGGTAAAATAACTGCAGCATCGTGAATAAGAAAAAACCTATACTATACAATAAAGAAATTACGGCATATTACATCCACTGGGCATCAAAGTTCGCCACTATGATAATAAAGCACAAGCAGACAACAGATTACATACACTGGGCATCAAAGATCGCCACCAGTGCAAATAAACACGCCGACAAAATAATATACAAAATCGACAGCACTTCAATAGAGCTCAAGAAAGGTTAGCCTTGCTGGGGAGCTGCAGCGCAAGCAGCTGAGCAAGATGATGAGACTGCGCTTGTTCAACACTTATATCTCCCTCACTCTGAAAGATAAACAAGCAGACAGATGACAGGTTTTGCACATAAAGGCCTTTACTCTACATTATTGGTGAAGACAGGCTCTATAAAGGCCATGTCCATGCCGATGGGGGGGCAATTCAAGAAGTTTACCATAGAATCTTCTTCAAAAGCATTGCCATTACTCTACATTTTTTTAAGAGTAAATATAGATGTGATAATATACGAAAAATGGAGAATATTTAAGATAAGATGAAGAGATATGCTACATAACCAAGTAGCTATAAATGTAAGTGCAGCGATACAGGCAAAAGGTACAACCAAGAGCAATGCACAGCTAAACTTCTTCAGTACCAACCTTATGGTAAGAGTAAATATAGATCTTATGTGTAGAAAATGGAGGGCAAAGGAAAATAAGCTGCAGAGTGATGGTACATGAACAACTACCTGTCATTATAAGTACACTAATAAAGGACAACATGTACTTACAAGAACAATGCAGAGCTAAAAAACATTGGCATTGGATATATTCTACACTAATGTAACCATTCATACAGATCAGATAATTTGGAGCGAACAATTGATAAGCAAACTATCATGCATACTGCTGTCACATAATGAACTAGGTATGTATGCAAGTACAGTGATACATGACAACAGGTACTAACAAGAGCAAAGCAGTGGGCAGCATATTTACGATATCCTGTCGTTCTTGTCAAACCAGAATTCTTCTTCGAGCAGATTTCCTGCAAAAAAGACCCGTAAGGCACATGCGAAAAAGTAGAAGTTCAAATTGTCATGTGATTTCATAGACAGTACCTCATCCTGGGAATGAGACTAGTGCATAACAAGGTTTTTCCATTCAATGTCTTCTAAATTTAGCACAGGAGACTTCACTGGAAATTCGTTTATAGACTTGCCATCAAAGTGTGATTTCCTCAGGTAACACCAACACTGCTGCAATGCTTCCTTGAAAAGCACAAGCAAGCTTTGCTCGTCATGACTATCCAGATTGACCCTCGCCTAGTTACAACAATGTAATGTAAATCATTGATGTGTTCAATCAGCAGAAAACAGGAAAATAATAACCATGAAATATAGCACTTACACGTAAGTTGGACAGGAAGATGTGAAAATGGTGTTTGTCTTCACAATAATCTTCCCATGATGGGAATATATGCACGTAGTCCCTAACAACATTGAAAGCATTGTCTTTTAAACTGGGAATAAATGGAATGGGGTTCCAATCTACAGGAATTGGCCGTCTCTGCAGTTGGGATAGGTCTCCGACCGGTGGACTTGCTGTACTTTTTGCTGGAGTGGGATTTTTCTGTGGTACAGCTGGTGCTATGGCAAATGAAATCGGTATACCTTTTTCTGGAGTGCATGTCCTTTGTGGTGGGGCTAGTGGTGTGGCCAGTGAAGTATGGGTACAGTCTGCTGGAGTCGGTCCTACGTTTTGTGTCACTGGTTGTACAGCCAATATAAGTGGGGTGCTATCTGATTTCTCCGGCACCACCATGTTTTTCAAGGACTTTGCTGGTGCTCCTTCAGGTTCGGCAATCACCCTCTTCCTTTTTGATGTCTGATGCACAAGAACAACATTTGAGTGGAAAAACATGGTATGATGACAGATGGAATATGTATTGATAATGGATGGGCATGGCATCTCGACATATATGATGAGTAAACTAAGCAGATGGTGGTGCAACAAAGTAGAAGAAATGCAAGACAACATATGCAAGATACACGCAATCAATAAAACCTTGCCAAATTAGAACAGGCACCTTGATGGGTGAAGAGGACAGGCCATCTGCCTTTGACTCCTCGAGGTTAGAATAGTCATTAGGACGATATTCTGAACAAGAATCAAAAGGTGGGGAGCGTACGAGTTTCATTGCTTCCAGAATGGCACTCAATGCCTTGGTGCCAATTTTGTAAGTCATTGCAGTGTTCCACAATATTCTTCTGATGCGCGGATTCTGATATTCACTATAATTGCGTATAATATCTGAGAACCATGAAAACATAAATAGTTGTGAGATTATCTTTGTAATGCAGATGATATTCTAATATAGGGGCGCCCCTGTAAACACTTGTGTGCTATCACTGGATTCTGATGAGAGAGCTCATGTGTGCTGTAATATGGTGCGTGCATTTATATAATCTGGCACAAGTACACAAAAAAATAGGCTCCAGAAGTAAGGATAGTTGGCAGATGATAGGTTCATAATATACTGTATAGAGAGTTTATTGCCAAACCATGATAACAAGAGCACACAACAACTAGGCAGATCATAGTGTACATAACAGGGGTACACCATAACCAGGATATATAAATCGGGAAAGTGGAATTGGCTGGAAATTACGGTGTTGTATTGCCACTAGTAATTGAAAGCCTATCGATCACGTACAGGCCAGCTCTATCAGCTGTTGACTGCAGATGTCCCTGCTCCCCTTCCTGATAAGGAACATACTGTGCTTCCCATATAGAACACCGCACGGGCCGCCGGCCGAACCACCGGCCCCATCGCCTGTGTTCCTCCGCCACCCCCATCCCCGCCCCACCCGCGTCGAGTTTTCTTTGTTCGACGAGGCCCCACCACCGCCCCGCACAACCACCGTCCCCACCCGAGCCCCTTCGATCGCACCGGCGAACTCCGGCGAGTTCTGAAAAATCGACTGGCCCAATTTTGAAATTTAGTCTACTGTGATTTAACTAGTGTGGAATATAAAAGGGGAAAACCATAAGCATTGCGAGTATGGTGTTGAGCATGCCATGGCGAATCTGAAGGTGCAAACCAGACAAAGGCAACTTTGCAACCAAGACAAGAAATCAGAGTAAAGCAGTGGCGATCTATTTTCTTACTGCGATAAATAAGTTGAGCAGATACGAAAGAGGACCGCCTCTGGTGCGGTGCCGTGTACGCATCTGCTGAGATTTTGACGGTGCTGTGGTAGCGATGGCTGTTGGTAGCGTGGAAGCAGATCTAGGAGGGTAGACGGTGGCGGCGGGGCGCGGTGGACGAGACGGTCGTAGGAGCAGCACCGGCAAGGTGTGGGGATGAAGCGAGAGGACGGGATGCAAGGATCCCGGTCCGAAGCCATGGATGAGAGAGGTCGATCTCTTGTAATGGACGGCGGCGTCGGGGTATCAGCTCCGGCATGGTGGAGGAGGACGACGGTGGATGGGGTGGCGAACGGCGGCGGACGGAGGAGGGTGGGGTGGAGAGGGTGTTTTGGCACCCACGGAGTATGAATGGGGAAAAGGGAGGTAGAGAGGAAGGGGGGAACCATGTATTCAGGGCACGCTTTCTCAAATGCGAGGAAATTTACAAACTTAGCCCCCGTTTCAAATTTCTACTACATCACAACAACACTAGTCGGTTGGGGATAGGACGGTAATCTCGCATACACCGAATATTTGCCGACGAGAGTTTGTTTTTGGCGCCCACCGTGTATGAATATGAATCGGGGAGGGAGTCGATTTTGGCCGAGGACACACTGTGTTTTGGCGCCCACTGAGGGAGTCCTGGATTAGGGGGTGTCCGAGCAGCCGGACTATAACCTTTGGCCGGACTGTTGGACTATGAAGATACAAGATTGAAGACTTCGTCCCGTGTCCGGATGGGACTTTCCTTGGCGTGGAAGGCAAGCTTGGCAATACGGATATGTAGATCTCCTCCCATTGTAACCGACTCTGTGTAACCCTAGCCCCCTCCGGTGTCTACATAAACCGGAGGGTTTAGTCCGTAGGCCACAAGAACAACAATCATACCATAGGCTAGCTTCTAGGGTTTAGCCTCTCTGATCTCGTGGTAGATCTACTCTTGTACTACCCATATCATCAATATTAATCAAGCAGGAGTAGGGGTTTACCTCCATCGAGAGGGCCCGAACCTGGGTAAAAAACATCGTGTCCCTTGTCTCCTGTTACCATCCGCCTAGACGCACAGTTCGGGACCCCCTACCCGAGATCCGCCGGTTTTGACACCGACATTGGTGCTTTCATTGAGAGTTCCACTGTGCCTTCGCCATCATGAAGGATGCCTCGTCCCATCTTTAAAGACGGCACTATTGCTGAGGGAGCTTTGGCTGTCGGCCAAACTCTCCGGCTAGGTGGTTTTCTTATGACCGCCTGTCCGGCCACTGCGCCGACGATGACTTCTCGGGTCATCAAAAGCAATCTTCACGTCAACTCGGAATTCGCCGAGCAGTTAGATCCAATGGAGCTCTCTTACCTAAACGAGCTCTTGGATCGCATCGCCGCCCTGGGAGTCACTACGGACTACGATTAGATTGGGCCTAAACCCGATCTGAGAGAGATTAACTCTCCCCAGGTCACCCATCATGTTGCGGTGGTGGAAGAACAATGCGACGACCCTTCCTCTATCTTGAGGACTAGCTATGTCCGGATTCCCGAGCCCTCCAAGCCGGATACCCGTGCTCGGGAGGACGTCACTCAAGCCCTGAACCTTGAGTCAGGCAGCGGGTCAGATTCATTGGACAACATCCAAGAACCCGAATTTCCGAGATTGGAAACTCCCTGGCCCCTGAGTCTAGGATTGGGTGAGGTTTCGGATTCAATTCCACCCAACCACCCAAACATGAGCGATCTTTCACAAATCAGGCAAGAGCCCCGAGAAATAGTACACCATTATTGGGCCAGATTCCTCCTGGTAATGAGCAGGATCAAGGACTGCCACGAGAAAGATGCAATCTCATTCTTCTGCAATAATTGCACGGACAAGGGAATCCTCAACGCCATAAGTCGCCGTGAAATCACACGCTTTGCCGACTTGGCGTCCATAGTACGAAAGTACTGTGCGATGGAAAGTGCCTGGAAAACGGAAATAAATTTTTGGGACAATCCGGCCCTAAATACGAACCCAGTCCGAAATAAAAGGGTGCATTATCGCCAGACACCCGGGTTAAATACCAAAAAGCAAAAACCCTCTACAGGGCATGGAACCGTACTCGAGGGATGGCTCAATGGACCCTGTAAAATTCACAGTACAGAGGGCGCCACACCAACTCATAGCCTTAGAGCATGTTGGATACTCCGGCAGGTAGCCAAAAGCGGCGAAGATGTTCTAATTCCAGAAGCCACAGAGCACCATCCCAGGGATACCAATACGGTATTAACAGTCTTCGAGACCTTCGCATCAAATAATATGTGAAAGCGAACACTCCGCAGCCTTGCCGAAGTCTACCACGTGGCAACAATAAACCCATGGAGTGACATGGCTATTACTTTTAATGCCAGTGACGAACCTAAATTCCGAACAGCCCGAGCACCAGCTGCATTGGTCCTCAGTCCAATAGTGGACGACTTTCGACTCACCAAGGTACTCATGGACGGCGGCAGTGCATTAAACCTCATTTATGAGGAAACCCTTCAAAAATGGAAATAGACTGGAACCGCATTGAGCGAAGCAGCACAACCTTCAGAGGAATAATCCCCAGTCGGGAAGCGCGCTGTACAGGAAAAATCACACTAGATGTGGTGTTCGGCACGCCGGATAATTATAGGTCCGAAGAGGTTACGTTCCAAGTGGCCCCTTTTTGTAGCGGATACCACGCCCTGTTAGGGCGGGAGGCATTTACAATCTTCCAAGCCATACCCCATTACGGGTACATGAAGCTCAAAATGCCCGGGCCTAACAGAATCATCACTCTTGCTAGTGATCCGGACATAGCACTCCGCGCCGAAAATAAGACAGCCGCACTGGCCCTCGAGGCACTATCCGAAGCCCTAGCGGCTGAGGAACTGACCGCGCTACGCTCCACGGTGAACAGGGATGACGTGATACTCGATAAAAGATCCAAGTCCACCTCCTTTAAACCGGCGGATGAAATAGTCAAATTCCAAGTCCATCCAACGGACCCTACAAAGACAGCTTCCATCGGGGCACAATTAAACCCTGATGTAGACGCCGCACTACGAGAGTTCCTACGCGAGAACTGGGACATTTTTGCCTGGCACCCTTCAGACATGCCAGGAATCCCACGCAGGCTGGCCGAGCACAGCCTAAATATTCTAAAAGGATTCAAGCCAATCAAGTAGGCTCTTCGGCATTTCTCTGAACCTAAGAGACAAGCCACGGGAGAGGAACTAGCCAAGTTATTGGAGGCCGGATTCATTAGAGAAATAAAACACCCAGACCGGCTAGCAAACCTGGTTATGGTACCAAAGAAGGATAAATCCTGGTGCCTGTGCGTCGATTTTAAGTTCCTCAATAAGGCTTGCCCAAAGGATCCCTTCCCCCTCCCCCGCATCGATCAAATTATCAATGCGACAGCAGGACACGATTCATTGTGTTTCCTCGACGCATACTCCGGATACCACCAAATTAAGATGGCGGAGTCCGACCAAGCCACAACGGCATTTATCACACCATACGGCCCCTTCTGCTTCAACACAATGCCCTTTGGGCTCAAAAATGCTGGCGCAACATATCAACGCATGATTCAAACATGTCTGGCAAACTAGATCGGCAAAACAGTGGAGGCATACGTAGATGATGTGGTCGTCAAAACCAAACATCTCGAATCTCTAGTAGACAACTTGAGGCTCACATTCGATAACCTTCGAACATATGACATCAAGCTCAATCCGGAAAAATGCGTTTTCGGCGTACCAGCCGGAAAGCTCTTGGGCTTCATTGTATCCGGCAGAGGAATTGAAGCAAATCCGGCCAAGATCCGAGCTCTGTCACAATTTGATATCCCAACGGACCTCAAGCAAATACAAAAATTAACTGGATGCGTGGCGGCTCTAAGCCGCTTTATCTCCCGCCTGGGAGAAAAGGCATTACCCCTTTATCGCCTCCTTCGGCGCACCGAACACTTCGAGTGGACGGATGCCGCCACAGCCGGACTGTAAGAAATAAAAGCCATATCGGCAACCAACCCAATCCTGGCCGCGCCAAACATTGGCGAACCAATGCTATTATACATTGCGGCAACTCATCAAGTTGTGAGCGCAGTGCTCGTCGTCGAACGAGAAATGGACGGACATAAATTACCCCTTCAAAAGCCGGTCTACTATGTGTCCACTGTCCTTACTCCATGCAAGTCATGGTACCTACATTATCAAAAGATAGCATACGCGGTATTCATGGCATCCCGGAAGCTGCGACACTACTTTCAAGAGTGTTCGATAACAGTAGCCTCAGAAGTGCCACTTAATGATATTATAAACAACCGCGATGCCACAGGCCGGATTGCCAAATGGGCCATTGAGCTCCTCCCGTTCGACATAACTTACAAGCCATGGCGAGCCATTAAGTCGCAAGTATTGGCTGACTTTGTCGCTGAATGGACTGAAGCCGAACTCCCTAAAGAGTACGACGCATATTCCAACTGGATCATGCACTTCGACGGCTCCAAAATGTTGGCTGGTCTGGGGGCTGGCGTCGTCTTGACGTCCCCAACCGGAGATACAGTTCAATACGTACTCCAGATAATGTACACGGACTCCAAGAACGTAGCCGAATATGAGGCCCTTCTACATGGTCTCCGGATGGCAGTATCCATGGGCATTCAACGCCTAGAGGTGCGGGGGGATTCGAACCTCGCAATATCCCAAATAAATGGAGACTTCGATGCCAAGGATCCGAAAATGGAGTCTTATCACAACGCCGTCCTAAAAATGTCAGCTCGGTTCGAGGGGCTCGAATTTCACCATATAGCCCGCGAAAACAATCAGGCGGCCGACGTCCTCGCACGCATCGGCGCAAAACGTGAGGCAGTCCTGCCCAACATCTTTTTGGAAAGGATTTTCAAGCCATCCGTGGTATGGGAAGGGGACACTGGTAATAACATACCGGACCCAACCGCAATGCCCGATACCGAACACTCTAACATAATCGGAGGCTCCGCCACCGAAATAACATCCTCAGCCCACGCCATAATGGCCGTCATTGCCCCATGGACAGAACCATTCCTGGCCTACTTAACTAGGCAGGAACTCCTTGAGGACCAAAACGAGGCACGCTGCATAGTGCGGCAATCTAAAGCCTACAGGGTCCATGAGGGAGAACTTTATAAGAAAAGCACAACCGGAGTCCTTCAATGGTGCATCTCCGAAGAGGAAGGGCGGAAGCTCATGGCAGAAATTCATGCCGGACTCGGCGGCCACCACACCGTAGCCCGGGCCCTTGGTAAGAAAGGCTTTCCGTACTGGTTTTTACTGGACTACGGCCCGGGCAGACGCACTAGACCTGGTCCAACGCTGCGTGGGTTGCCATCTTTTTGCATATCAAAGCCATATGCCGCACACAGCCCTCGACACAATCCCCATAACTTGGCCCTTCGCGGTCTGGGGGCTTGACATGGTTGGAACCCTTAAAGGGGGAACCCACAAGAAAAAATACTTGCTGGTCATGGTGGATAAGTTCACCAAATGGATAGAAGCCAAGCCTGTTAAGACGTCCGAATCCGGACCGGTGATAGACTTCATATCCGGGGTCGTACACCGTTATGGAGTCCCCCACAGCATCATCACTGATAACGGCACGGACTTCACGGCCGAAGAGGTAAAGCTTTGGTGCAAAAACATGGGCATCAAGCTTGATTATGCTTCCATCTATCACCCACAAACTAACGGTCAAGTCGAATGAGCAAATGGTCTTATCATGAGCGGCATCAAACCCAGATTAGTGCGGTCCCTAAAGGAATCTGACATGCACTGGGTAGAGGAGCTCGACTCCGTACTCTGGGGGCCGCGGACCACGCCGAATCGCACCACCGGGTACACACCATTCTTTATGGTATATGGCGTAGAGGCTGTTCTGCCCTGCGACATAATTCATGATTCACCTCGAGTGCACATGTATGAAGAAAGAGAAGCCGAGTTCGATCGGCAGGACAGTTTGGATGCTTTGGAGGAGGAGCGTGACGTGGCAAAAGCCCGTTCCGCATTCTATCAATAGCAGGCTCGAAGATACCAAAGCAGAGAAGTACGGGCCAAAACTTATAATGTTGGCGAACTAGTTCTACGCCTGCCGGAAAAGAAAAAAGGACAAACTCAAGCCCAAATGGGAGGTTCCCTTCATTATTGACGAAGTCCTAACTGGTGGAGCGTACCGTTTGCGGGATGCATTGGATAATTGACTCGAGCCAAATCCATGGATCGCATCAAGACTCCGAAGATTCTACGCCTAGTGCCGGACTCTGTGTTCGTCTCCTTCCTCTGTTCATTTTTTATACACTATCTGTCTTATATTTCTCTCCTTCTCCCCTTCCTTCCTCTCACAGCCTTTAAAGGGCCAATTTGTGCCTTTTTTGCACACAATTGACGCGCTATCCGCGCTCATGATACCTGGGGGCCTCTTTCACAGAAGCTTATTTATATATACGGGCTTCATGCCCAGCACATGTGTTATCCTTCCGCATGTACCTTTTATTCGCCATTATATGCATCGATATGACTTAAGTTTTGGCCAAGCTGGGTTGCCTGGCTCTTGTATTTATGCCATACGTTCCCGTTAATTCGGCTAGGGCATAAGGGGAGCACCTCTGTGATTGTTACTGCCGGGTCAGCCGAATGTGTACCTCAGACTGGGTGAAGCCGAAAGCTAGCGTTCTTAAGGGAATATTCGGTCGGTGAACTAAAGATGATTTCTTACTTATTTATATATGCGCCCCCAGATGTTTTTCCGCGTCTCTTTTCGCAGTCCGGACATGCACTTTAGGGCATGCGCCCCAGGGAAAGGAACCCTGAACGGAACTATTCTCCCTGGAAGATGTTTCTTACTAACCATGTATGTCCCCTACGCCTGGTCTCCATGCATGCCCCGGTTCTTACATAACTGAGAGGGTATTCGGATACACTCCGGACTATCGGGTCCCGAGGTTGAAGCAAAAAGGTCCGCCATGACAAAAGATCTACAATCCGGCTAGAAGGCATTATACATGTCAATTTAATTACATAGTCAATTGAACTGACTAAATTCTTCTTCTATACCATCCAACAGGCTGTCTAGTCTACAATCCTGTTGGGAATACTTTGCGGCCAATTCTACTTGCCCGTACACCAGGCTAACAGGGATCTCTTTCCCATCGGGCCCCACAGGTCTGACCTCGGCCATGTTGTTTGGGCCAGCCTTGGTATACCGCGTCTTCACCATGGCCCAGGCCTCCCTGGCACCTTGACGGCAGGCCGATATCTTCCATAATCGGAAGCGCCGCCGTGCTCCCTTCAGCTTCTCTGCAAGCTCTCCAAGGCCTTCAGGCACGGAGATGGATGGCCACAAGGCCTGGGCAATGCCTTGCATTACCTACCGAACTCGTTCGTGCAGCTGTAGGAGCTCGGACAGAAGATCACTCGCAGACCCGAGCATTTCCTCTGCGGGACGACCTGTTAGAATACCTACAGACATAACTCTGTTAGTCAACTTCTTCGCCGAACTCTTCCTAAAAAGTTCGTTCAAGCACTTACTGAAAATGCCGCATCGAAGCCGCTGATTCTCCTTCACGGAGTCCGATAGTTGGGCATGGACATCCTTCAGTTCCACGCTCAGCTGGGTGTTGGCATCCTGGAGATTATTCTTCTCCTGCCTAACCTTCGTAAGCATACTCTCGCCAGCCTCTAGCTGGCGTTGTAGTTGTTGCTCATCCGGATTTCCTCAGGCGTCATATACAATTTCATTGTCAGCAGTGCGGCCTGAAGTCGGGCTTTGCACTCTTCAAGCTCATGGGACAGTTGGGTATTCTTTTCTGTAAGAACCTGCATATCACATGATCCTTAAATCAGTTATTCTAACTGTTTCAAGTCTCAGGGGCTACTGATATATATAATCATCAACTTTCTCACCCGTATTTCCTTTACATACTGATCCGTGGCTCTGGCTAGACCATTTTGAGCAGCACGGAGGTACGCGTCTCCCGAGTTGAAGGCATCAAATGCCTCTTGGGAGAAACAAGCGTCACAGAGAACAGCTCAGCTACGCCTGTGGTTCATGGCGCTTTCCACCTCGGAATTTGTGACGGACAGTCTGTCCGCATCCTCGTACTCGCTTCCGCTTCCGGGTCCGGCCTTGGAGCCTGACTGGTGGAGGCGAGATTGGCGACCTCTCCGGATATAGTCCGGCTAGCGTTCTTCTTCCTAAGAAAGTACGGGCGTTAATATGCCTTTACAAATGATACCATGGGGTGAGGTGGCACGCCTTTCCGCTGCAACGATGTCTCGGTCTGGACTGCATTTCTTTTCAGCCTGCCCGGCCTTGAAGCCCCTTGTTGGCTATTCGCCGCGGGCTCGTTATGATGTCCCGGGGGTCTCCCTGCAAAAACACCATTGGTATACGGTAAGCAAAATACGCAAGGACGGATCCTTTTCAAAGTGCTGGGACTTTGGTCTTAGTTACCTGCGAGGCTGGAAGCAGCCCAGGGTAATCGGCCGTAATGGCCACCAAGGCATTGTCGCTACTTAACTGGTAAAATACCCTATCGATTAACTCCACAGATATGTCCGGATCCTCCTGGGAGGCCGGGTCGAGGGACCGCTCCGGATCCTCGGATTGTGGAGGCGGGCTGTTTATCTCCCTTACGGCCTTACGCAGCTCCTGCATTGAAATCGCAAGGTAAAATACTTAACTGTGGGAATATGGAACAGATGGGCAAGAAAAAAAGGGGGTGTCGACTTACCCAGTTCGAAGGATTGTACATAGAAAATCCGCCCTGTGGATTTACACGGAGGAATTCCTCCTCTTCTCCCTTGTACAAATTGGACAAGATCTTCACTAGAGCGGCGACCGAGTCCGGCCCCTTGCGGCCACAGTGGGTGGCATCATCCTCCCCGTTGAAATCCCACATGGGGTGGCCCCTATATTGAAGCGGCTGCACCCCCCGCATAATGCATATGGCCATGACCTCGATCATGGTCAATCCGGATTGAGCTAACAACCCTATCCGGCTCATCAGGTAAAGAACGTCCCCGTCATCTTACTCCTGGGGGCTCCGTGGACGCCAGCTTAGGCGCTTCTTCAAAGGAGCATTATCGAACTCGGGAAGGCCGATCCGAATAGGATCCGGGAGGGGGACGTCTTCTATATAAAACCATTCTGAAGGCCAGTCTTCGGACGTCTTCTTTGGGGTTCCGGATAGATATCCGGTCCCGGCAATGCGCCATACTTCGGCTCCACCCACTTGATATATTGACCCCCTCTGAGAATGGGGCATAAGGCAAAACAGCTTCTTCCACAGCGCGAAATGTGCCTCGTAGCCCAAAAACAGCTCGCAAAGGGCTACGAAACCCGCGATATGCAGTATGGAGGCAGGTGTAAGGCTGTGCAACTGGAGGCCGTAGAACTCCAGGAGCCCCCGGAGAAACGGATGAATTGGAAATCGGAGTCCTCTTATCAAATAAGGGACAAGGCATACCCGCTCTCCCTTAGAGGGATTGGGAAGGCTCTCCGCTTGCTCTCCGCCATTGTAGGTGGCGAGCCCAGCTCGAACCGGGACCATATATGCTGGGGGAAGAAATCCCTGGCTCTGAAGCTTCACTAGTTGGCTGTGCGGGATGGAACACCTCTCCCAATATCTAGGCTTGGGGCTAGAGGAACGAGAAGAGGAGTTGCGTCGATTGGCCATGGTGGAATGGATTTCTTTCGGGCGCGCTCCGATGAATGCTCACTGAGGGAAGATGGTGTGGTTTGGATCTGGATCCTCGTCTCTTTAATAGACAGCTCATTTGCATGGCTAGGGGGGTAAATGTAAAAATACCCTGTCTCTTCACATTCGTTCGACACATGGAAGGTGGCCATTATTGGGCGTGGAAGCCAAGGAGCGCAGCAATTACAAGAAGCTGGACACTATTTAACAGGTATTTGGAATTTGGAGAAGAACCCGCCTTGCAATGCCAAAGACAATCTGTGCGCCGGACTCATCGTCATTGAAGCCTGGTTCGGGGGCTACTGAGGGAGTCCTGGATTAGGGGGTGTCCGGGCAACCGAACTATAACCTTTGGCCGGACTGTTGGACTATGAAGATACAAGATTGAAGACTTCGTGCCGTGTCCGGATGGGACTTTCCTTGGCGTGGAAGGCAAGCTTGGCAATACGGATATGTAGATATCCTCCCATTGTAACCGACTCTGTGTAACCCTAGCCCCCTCCGGTGTCTATATAAACCGGAGGGTTTAGTCCGTAGGCCACAAGAACAACAATCATACCATAGGCTAGCTTCTAGGGTTTAGCCTCTCTGATCTCGTGGTAGATCTACTCTTGTACTACCCATATCATCAATATTAATCAAGCAGGAGTAGGGTTTTACCTCCATAGAGAGGGCCCGAACCTGGGTAAAAAACATCGTGTCCCTTGTCTCCTGTTACCATCCGCCTAGACGCACAGTTCGGGACCCCCTACCCGAGATCCGCCGGTTTTGACACCGACACCCACCGTGTATGAATCCGGGTGAGAGGCGGTTACGTCACGTTTGGGTGAAATTACAAACCTACCCCTATTGAAACCTATAGAAATCCAGCAGATAGGCTTTGCGTGGCAGGGATAGGTAGTAGTGATTTCCATCTCGCAGATTTTGGTTTCGTGCGGTTACTTCGACTTTCCCCACTTCGTTCAAATTCTGCAGAGTGCACATTTACCGTGCCAACTCAATTCGAATCCCGTTTGTATTCTGTTTTTTTCGGACGGTATCCATTTTCAATTGGAATTACATTCTATATACATCATTTTTTATATACTTTCAAAAGCACAACAAAGAATTCTGCTCCTTTATATGTATAATATGATATACAAATACAACGATCTCAAAATCTTAAGGTTGAATCCGAAAAAATTTAACCAAATTATGTTCTACTAAAATGTATGGATCAGCAATATCTATATATTAAATAACATAGATGTGCGTGAATTCATATGAGTATGCATGTTTGATAGATCAATTTTGGTTCGAGTATGGATTACATGTATCATCATCTCAAATTCAAATATTTGAATCCCTTTTTGTTCACTCCTTTCACGCCCATCTCTCTCGCATGCATGCTCCTTCAGGTAGCTATCACTCTCTTTTCTCCAGCTCACCCACACGCTCACTTCATGTTGCTCCTATCCTCGCAAACATGGTCTCTCGACGTCTCCCTTGAGAAGTGTCACACTCTCCCTATCATTATACATTACACGGTTTTCATTATCTCTCACGTCTCTACTGTTCTCTGGTATCACTCGGTACCTAAGCTTTCTTTTTCACTGCCAAACACACAGTCTCCACTCGTCTTTCACTTTGTCTTTCTCTCTATGGGATTCTCTCACACACCCTATATGTCTCTACATATGACTCATACCACTAAAATTACTCTCTCTATCTCTCCTGTAGACACAACATTTGTGGCGGTGTCCTTTTCGTCTCCATCCCAGACTAACATTATTCATTTGTTTACCGATCGGACAACCCCGACTACCGTCTCCTCTCTCTCTCTCTCTCACACAGACACACACACACAACTCCTGCTTCCACTCCCCTTCCCGACTACCGTCTCTCTCTCTCACACACAAAACTCTCACTTTCGCACCCCGACTCGTATTTCTCTCACAAACATTTATCGACTAGCTAGCCTCTAGATAGGTTTATACACCCGCACACTCGTGCTTCCACCATCGCATACATGTGTCTCTCCCGCTCCTTGTATCTATGTAGATTTTTCTTCCCTTCTTGAGACACGCCCTCTCGATCGTGCACACACACACTATCGCCTCATTTTAAGCTGATACCTATCGCACACACACTCCTTGTGTCTTTGTCACACATGCACTCCGTCCTCCTCCACTCGCCCTCTCACACACACACATGGGATTTTTGCAACAACTAGCAAGATGCCCATGCGTTGCACGGAACATCAAGATGCATTTGTATGAGTAGTTTATCTTGTGGGGGAAAAGGATGAACGAGGGAAGGCCTTATTTGCAAATGTGGAGAGGGGTGTGGGTATCTTTTTGCAAAATTGCCATAGTTTCCTTCCTATCCGTCAGATATGGATCGGACGGCCTAAATTGCAGGATGGCAGGCACACAATCATCACCGACAATGCTTATTATAAGAGTAGGGATAAAAAATAGAGTTAGTGATGATGGTGGGCCTGCCATCCTGCAATGTAGGTCGTCTGATTTATATCTGACGGATAGGAAGGAAAATATGGCAATTTACCCGCACTCTTCACCACATTTGCAGATAAGGCCTTCCCTCGTTCATCCTTTTCTCCCACAAGATCTTGATGTTCCGTGCAACACACGGGCGTCTTGCTAGTAAGAGTAGAAATTAGACATATACCACTTCTCGAATCTTGAAACCAACAACATTCCTCCCTTATCTCATCAAAACCGCCAAAGGAATATATTTTGAGTGAAACATAACATATTTTTAGTGATATACGTATTTCAAAGCTAGACTTTTTTCTATCAAATCGGTGAATATGTATTAATCCAGTGGCGGAGACAGGCCTGGGGCAGCTAGGGCTATATCCCCAGGCCTAGAAACAACTTCCTTTGTAATTTCTTCATGCAAAGCATAGAAAATCATAGAAGTTTATCACTCAACATAGCACAGCCCTAGGCGTAATCTGCATCTAGCTCCGCCACTGTATTAATCTACTTTGATCGTGTGGCAACGCATTGGCACATTGCTAGTAGTTATTATAATTTTTTGGACACCAGGCAAACGGTGGAGTGCATATACGAAGAGAAGAGGCGCATGCACGCAGTCGGCCTCTCGCTGTCTCGCACACATGAGTGTTACGTAAAGGCGACATTAACAAATAAACCCTAAAACCCTAGGGGCACGATTGCTGCATTCACGGGTACCGGGTACATGGTGGAGCACCTTTGTAGGAATAGTCAGCTCGCGTGATAATTTGATCCGTAGGAGTTGATGGTCGGGACCATAGGTGAACGACTTGGAGCGCGGTGGCTCGCCAGTTGCCACAGATTGAGTAGCCATGTTTAAAATATCGTTTTTAGCAGGGTTAAGAGTTTCAATTTTCAATGGTGCGTTATAAGTAAGTAGTTTTTAGAATGATTGGTATGGAGCGAAAATGGAATTCATAGTACTACGTACCTCCTTGGCTTATGGTTGTATGGTTTTTTTGCGATGGAGGTTGTATGTGTTTATGTTGCGAGATGTTGAACCTGGTAGTTCTAGGGCTAATACTATGGTTTAGATTTAGATGCTGGTTTTCTTTAATGAAAATCGGAAGGGGAAACCCTTCTTTGATTAAAAAAAACTACTACCTCCATTCTGGTTTACTAGTCCCCATCGTACTTTGGGTCAAAGTTTGTCCACGAACTTTACTTGTAAAATGTGAATGGAAAACGAGATTTTGTTATACCCAAACAAAAAAGGACTGGAGGGAGTGATTGCTCTCACATGGACGCGACCTCTCATAGCGCAGGCATTAAACGGCGCATCGGCCAAGAGGGCCGCACTCGCTGCAGGCCCGGCTGAGCACGCCTCCTCGCCGCGTGCAACCAGCTTAAGACTGCCCTGCCTGCCTTCATTGAATCCACGCGTGTGCCGGCAACATGTCCTTGTGTGAGCCGACAGGCATTTTAGAACACAAAAAATGACTAAAATATAATTAATTCACGCATGGTCTTGACTTGTTGTGCTCGCACTGGTAGCAGGAACTACTAGAGGATTTTCTTTATTTATAACTCTCCTCACATTTTTTTGGCTTTGAAGTGAATCATGGTTGTGGACATTATGTAGATATCTGTGAACATGAGTTTGATGTGGAAGTTGAACTTGGAATGTCGGGCTTGCGCGTGAACTATACCATGTCCAATGCTTCGTCTGTTATTGTTTGGAAAGTAATTGCTGTTATTACATGACCAAAAAAACATTTTGTGCCACATCAGTAGATGCACGGACATCACAACTGGCATGCTGACTGGATAAACATTTGAACCTAGCTATTATGAAGGAAATTTTGTATTGACAACAGTTTTAGATAGCAGGAGACGCCTAGCCTGCTCTGCCTCTGCTAGCTTATTTCTGGCTTCTTCCATCTCTTCTTTGGCTTGGGTGAAGAGAGCATCTGATTGCTCTTTTCGCTTCTTCAGGAACTCAGCTACATTCTCAAGGGCTGCTGCATGCTTTATTTCAGCCTTTACTAATGCCACAAGGACATGAACAGCTGACGACTCCACCTAGCTTGTGTGTAATCCAGCATCATCTGGGAATTTGCACCTTGTGTCTAATCCAGCATCAATAGGGAACTGGCACCTTGTGTGTAATCCGGCCTCATTTTGGAAACATGATCTTGAGGTTGAGCATACTTTCCTCCTTGCAAGAACTGCATCCTGACATGAAGTTACTTCTTTTTTAGATCAATACTCAGAGCAACCTAGATCCATTTAGTAGAAGCCAGATAAACAGAACTTGGAGAAGTGAATTCAAAAGGAAAAATTAAATAAAAACAGACTACAAGGTGAGAACACCCACTTCCTACATCAAGTTAAAAACGAAAGCATTAGGAAAAATTAAATAAAAACAGACTACAAGGTGAGAACACCCACTTCCTAAATCATGACGGCTATAACAAAAATTAAACTAATCATGCGGACTAGCATAGTAGATGAATAGATCGAATCTAGGACACAGACTAGAAACATGAATTCTACCATGATTTCAAACAGGAAGGACAGAAACACATACGGTGCAATGGGAGCAGCACCATTGGCGTTGAGGTTGTCGCCCATGTCGTTGAGGAAGAGGTTGCCGAGGTCGGGGAAGAAGTCGTCGTCGGTGAAGTCGTCGCTGCTAGCAGTCGCGAGAGTGCGCTCCCCAAATTTCAACAGCACCCGCCGAATGGAGCGCAGGAGGGAGTGGCTGTAGGGGACGTTGCGTCTGCCGAATGGAGCGCAAGTGTAGCCAACGAAGCAGTAGATGGTGCTCCTCCCTAGTCTCTATTCTTATCTCTATCGCTACTACTCTTCTTTGTTTTTTTATAATATACTGGTTGTAGTTGTCAAATCAAATAGTACTGCGCCGTCCACTACACGCCCGGCTGAACACGCCTCCTCGCCTCCATCAAACCCCTCCGTTAAACCCACATGCAAACCGAGAAACGTACTCCGGCCCGCGGGAGGAAATTTGTCGGTTGCCGTTGGAGAATAATAGAGTCACGTCCAATTCATTTGACTTAATTGCGTGCATGATTCTCCCTCTATAAAAAGTTAATGGCATCCTTAATCTTGTATTCTAAGTACTCTGTGGGTTCCACTGTCAGTACAGTGTACATGACTTGCAGGCTGGCTATAGTGTACTTATTACTGGGAGTGGTTGGGTTTTGTGATATGACGACTTTACTGCCGCGCCACGAGCGGGGTGAGAGGTGAGACTCCCGTGCAGCGCCGCCCTCTACACTTGTACTACATCGGTCGTGGTTCCCCATTGAATTTGACTGAAGATTTAACTGACAAAATGTTAGTGCATGTCAACAAAAACTATATCGTTGGATTCGTATTTCAACATAGTTTTGAATGATATAATTTTAGGTGACATGCATCAGCATTTATCATACTATATATAATGTTAGTTCAATTTTTGGTCGTACTAATCTATAGTAGTAAGGTGCCCGTGCGTTGCACCGAAGAGTGAAATGCATTGATCGGGGAGTTGTTTATTTTGACAAAGGATGTGGGGGTCATCTCATGTGTAACAGGTATCGATGTCACATCCCTAGTTCTGACATGCCTAGTGCTAGCATATGGTGTTGCATCATGTTTACTTTTCACAAAAAGTTGAAATGGGGATGACAGAACCCCCAGCACCCCCCTGAAACCAACTAGGGTTTACTAAAATTATTTCAATGAACCCAAAATGCCCTTCATAAATGTTCACCATCTTTGGTCCTGGCTAAACCCTCTGCCAAAAATGGTTTCATATTTTTGGAGGCTATTCTAGATTTTTGCACCAAGCCATAAGTATTTGCATTTGGGCAATTTAAATCCTATAAATATTTTAAAATGCCCAAATAATCTTGAAGGTATTCTTAGGTTGTTGAGAATATTTTCAAATGTGCCTCTGAATATTTTCAGGTTTTCTCTAAATGGAATAGTATTTCTACTATTTCAAAACACAGAACAGAAACAAATAAAAAGAAAAACAGAAAGCAGAGAGAGAGGGTTTTACCTGGCGCCCACCTGGCCTGGCCCAGGTAGCGGCCCAGCCCATGCGGCCATCTGCCAGTCATCGTCCTCCTCCAGCCAGAAGGACGAGAGCGCGTGGCCACCGCACACAAGCACACGCCCCGGCCACCTCCTGCTTCTACCAACGCCCTGGACGACTCCAGATGGTGCCACGCACCTCCCTGCCTCTCTCTCTCTCTCACTCTCCCTCGCTCTCACCCCCTTCCCTGGATCCCTCTCTTTCGCGCCCGAGCGCACTGCAGCATGCCGCTGAGCACCACCGTGGCCACCGCCTCCCCCTCGCTTCCCTGACTGGCTCAAGAGCTCCGCCTCGTCGCCCTAGACCTCTCCGTCGAGCCATGTGGCACCGAACTTCCCCGAACATCGTCACCGCGGTCGTCTTCTACCTCGGGCAACCGAGATCGCCGGCGCCCATCCGTCGTCCACAGTGCCTCCCCGAGCCTGCTGAGGCCTCCATTGGAATCCATGTGAGCTCCGCCGCCTTTTCCCCTTCTCCCTGTGCTCTAGTTCCCTCTCTAGCCACCGTTCCCATCGAGCCCGAGAGCTTGGCTCCGCCGGCCATGCCGCCACCGTGACCATGGCCACGCAAGCTCGCAGCCGAGCACCCTAACATGCTCAGGGCGACCCTAGGATTCTAACTCGACCAACCGCTGCTCCATTCGTCCATCGTAGTGATGAATCCATCGTCACCCGAACTCCGGCCGCCGCGGAAGCGGACACCGCCATTGATCTAGGTCGTCTCCGGCGACCCCACTAGCATCAGCCGACGCGCACAAGGCTCAGGGTTCCAACGGTGCCATCCGTGCCTCGAACCATGGCCGGAGCAGCGTTTCCGACGCTCTCCGCCGTCTCGGCCTCGCCGGCGTCGAGTCGCCGGCGGGTTTGACCTGCTGACCAGGGGTTTGACCCCGCTGACCAAGCTGACCCCGAATGGGCCCAGTTTGACCCCTCTGGGTTGATGACAAATGGGACCCGCCTGCTAATTAAGTTAGGATTAAGACTAACTAAAAACTAGTTAGACTAATGGCACTGACACGCGGGACCCACTGGTCAGTTTGATCTGGGCTACCCCGTTGACTCGCTTACGTCATGCTGACGTAGTGCTGACGCAGTAATGCATTTTCTAGAATTAGTTTATTTCTGAATAATTAGAAAATCCAGAAAATTGCCTAAACTTCTAAAAATCATAGAAATTTAACCGTAGCTCAGAATGAAATAAGTTATATATGAAAAATGATCAGAAAAATGTAATCTATCCATCTATAGCATTTTCATGCATGTTTGAACAACTTAAAGTTGCTGTATAATACAATTTGAATAAATGGCATTTGAAATGCCTTACATGGAGTTTGAATTTGAACCTTGGGTTCAAACCAACTTCATTTACATCGTTGCTAGCTGCATTAGCTCAACTCACATCATATTGCCATGTCATGATCATGCATCATATTGTCGCATTGCATTGATTGTGTTCTTTCTCTGTTGCCGGTGACTGTCCCCTCTCAGTAGATGACATTCCGACGATTATTCGATGACACCGATGAAGAACTATACTATCTTCAGAAGTGCCAGGCAAGCAAAACCCCCTTGTTCATTCCGATACAATCCCACTCTCTCGCTCCTGCTCTCTTTTACTGCATTAGGACAACAACGATTCAACTGTTACTTGCTGCGGTAGTTGAACCCCTTTCCTCTGCATGACCTTGCCACAGTAAATAGATGAAACCCACTAGTATGAGTAGGATTTGTTTGAGCCATGATGTGCCTACTCATCCATGCTTGTTTGTCATGCCTGCTACTGCTTAGAGTTGAGTCAGGTCTGATTCATCGGGGATGATTCAGAGGTGTGTGAACAAGTCCTACTATTGAGAGCTAAGTGTGTGAACACGTTTTGGTAAAGGTATTGGTGAGAGGCCATGTAGGAGTACATGGTGGGTTGTCTCATTGAAGCCGTCCTCAGGAACTGAGTTCTGTGTTTGTGATCCATGAATAGCTACTACCACACATTGGGATCCTTAATTGACTCTCTCGACTTATTAATCGCCTTGATCTCTGTCCAGGAGTTGCAACTAGTTTCTGGTGTTTGTAGGATATGTGTTGGAGGCCGCGTATAGCGATGACCCTAGGGGTGGGCTATGATGCGGTAGATACACTGTGGCCCGGTGTACCGAGTGCCCATTTGGTGTCTCGGGAACCCTGCACACATCGTTTGGGGCTGTGAGCGAAACTCCGGCCAGATCTCCTCGCGGATGGAACCCGAATAGGCGATAAACCTGGACTAGAGACTTGTGTGGTTAGTCAGGTCGTGGCCGACTCCCTCGCCAGGCTTCCGCTTGAAGGTTGCCGAGATACACGACATGTACATGGTGGTAAGTGGCGAGATTGTGTGTGAAGAAGTACACCCCTGCAGGGTTAACATCATCTATTCAATTAGCCGTGTCCGCGGTAAAGGACTTCTCGGTTGCCTGTACAGTTCATAGACAAGTAAAAGTGGATACTCTAAAATGCGCAAGATAAGCGTGAGTGCTATGGATGGCGTTCTCGTAGGTAGACGGGAGCGGATCCATAGTGGTGTATTGATATGGTGAATATGTGGAAGAATTTGCTGCTTTTGGCAAAGGCAAGTGGAACGCTGATCTGACGACTTACGCTGCTCTGAACGCCCAAGATATCCATTTCGGCTATCTGAAGCGGCTGTATACCAGCCGTGACAACGAACCCGGTCTGGTTAATATGATGAAAGATAAATATGAGGTAACTTCCATATGCTCCTTCCTGCTTGTATGCTTCCATTCTTGCTGACTCTCCTAGCCCCCAAGGGCCGGTTTGAAATATTCTTTCAAACCGGGACTTAATAATATAAATCTTGATGCTTTGAAATTTGCTGATGTAGCCCCCAAGGGCCGGTTCAACTTTGCGTAGTTAAACCGGTACTTTAAGTAATTGAAACTGCCGCATCAGAATACATATGATCAAATAGCAATTAGCCCCCAAGTGCCAAGTTGAATGCTTGTATTGATCTTTGGACTTTGTAAACAATTGAAAGATGAAGATCGAATATGCATTAGCCCCAAGTGCTAAGCGCATAACTTGTTATGTGGTTGGTACTTGAATCCTTCTACCGATTTGTTGAAACATATATCTGTATGCCTGCAGGCGGAGCTGAAGACGAAAGAAAACCAAGTCATCGATCTTCAAGAAAACCTGAAAACCCAACAGGCTGAAACCTCCAAAGCAAAAGAGGAATTGGCCAGTGCTTTAAGCGCCATGGAACAACTTAAGGAGAACTTCAAGAAGAAACAGGCGGATTGGGCCACTGAAAAGTCTGCTTTGATCAAACGAGCAGAGGATGCCGAGGCTGCACTAAAACCAGTGATAGATGAACTGACCAGCATAAAGCGGCACGTTTATGCCATGACCACTGCTATCTTTGGTAAGCCAGCTTGCCTTCTGAATTGGCTCTGCCTTCTTATAGAGTCGCTGGTTTATTAACACTTTATGGTATTTCAGGGACACGCATTGGTCACTTGGGGTCAGATGTGTGGAAGAAATTGAAAGCCGCCTATACATTGGTTGAACAATTGTATACTGGTGCCCAGCGGATCATCTGTACCGCGTCTCATAACAAACCGGCGCCCACTTTGATTCAAGATACTCTGATGAAACTGTCAGTGCTTCCTGCCCGGGTTGAAGAGCTGAAGAAATCTGCTGCTCGAACCGGTGCAATCAATGCCTTAATTCGGGCAAAAGCCTGGGTGCCAGATTTTGATCCTATTGAAGCGGCTCAGGGTTATCCTAGCTTGAAGGAAGACGGGTCAGAATTTGGTGAAGCGGATTTGCGAGCAATAAACCGGGAGGTACGTCCGCTAGCTTGTCAACTGGCTGAGGAAGCAGACTTGTCTCATTATCAAGCCCAATATGATAGTCAGAACAAGCGAATAGCTGCACCTATCCATGAATCGGAAAATCTGATCCCTCCAATCCATAAGCATACTTACGCTCCCGATATTGACCCTTCATTGCTAATCCATGACGAAGCTGTTTTTCAAGCATTAATGGGAATTGACTGGACAACTGTGGATTTCCAGCCACTGGGTAGAGAAACGGAAGCTAAAGCGGCGCAGGATGACCCACAACCATGATGCCAGGCTGGTGGCCAAGCTTAAACCGGAAGCCGGTTTTAAAACTGCCTCTCCTTTGTGAAAAACAATTATGTTATTATGGGCACCATGTTGCCTTGTAATAGGCTAGCTGATACCTTTGATGTTGATATGCCTTCATGCATAACTTGTTCTTCCTGTGGTAATGAACTTTCCAAAACACTTTCTGAAATAAGAAATTCGTCAAGTGCCACCGCGGTTGTACCGTCAGGCAGAATATGATGTCTGTATATATAAAATCAAAACATCCAAAACAAAATTTTAAGTATATGATCAAATTTTTGAGATACATAATACCTGCCATCGTTGAGTGTGAAGTTGGCTTGGCCAACCTTGAAGCGGAGTTTTTCAAACCCACACCGTTGGAGGAAATAACAACTCCTGTATATATATATGACGCTGGTTACCATGTAAACCGTGCCGGGTTATAATAAACACCGTGTTACTCCATAAGAGGATGTTAACAACAAGGATCAAACCGGACAAATAGTCTCCGGATTGACGTGAACTGTGTTCCGTCAATTGATTGGTTAAAAAACTTTGTCGGTTTAAAAAACACAATGAAAAGCAAAACCCCCCTTCAAAGAAAAGTATGAAGCAAAAGCAACGACAAAAACGTTTGCCAAAAAAGATTTATTTAAGATGATCAAATGGCATTACCATGGCCAAACACGACCAAGCTCCCGTTAGGTGTAACTTTGGTTCTAGTCAGCCAGGTCCCCAAGTGATTCTGTGGCATTTATGCCTACCAAATGGCGTGGTCATGGTTCGGGTTCGACCAAGCCCCCAAGTGATTCTGTGGCCTTAGGCCGATCAAGAGGCATGACTGGTTCAGACATGACCAAGTCCCCAAGTGATCTGGTGGCTCTCGCCTATCAAGAGGCATGGTATTGGTTCGGACACGACCAATCCTCCAAGTGATATAACACGATGCTTTTAGCAAAGCGAACTCAAGGGGTAAACCGGAGGCCGCTTTAGAGCAACTCCGTGTAACCTCACATGATGTAAAAGAACAGATACCCCGCTTTAGCTGAGGTTCCGGTTTATTATATTTAATCATAATATATACATTGTCGTAATATGTACATAAGTATAGCCAATGGCTCAGGTATAGTAAGGCCGAAGATGAGCTATATTCCACGGCCTGTTAGTCTCCTCCTATGATGTACGTGAGTCCTTATGCTCTCGAATATCGATCAGATAGTACGACCCGTTGTGCAGATTCTTGCTGACCACGAAAGGCCCCTCCCAAGGTGGGGATAGCTTATGCATATGAGTCTGATCTTGGATGAGCTGAAGCACCAAATCTCCTTCCTGAAAGGCTCTGGTTCTGACCCGGTGACTGTGATAACGACGAAGATCCTGCTGGTAAATCGCCGATCGGGCGGCTGCGATGTCACGCTCTTCATCCAACCGGTCCAAAGCATCTTGCCGTGCTCTCTCGTTGCCCGCTTCAATATAAGCCGTGACACGAGGTGAATCATGACGGATATCACTGGGGAGAACCGCCTCCGCTCCATGAACCATGAAGAACGGTGTGTATCCTGTTGATTTGTTGGGTGTTGTATTGATGCTCCATAACATAGATGGTAATTCTTCTACCCAACAACCCGGCGTTCTCTGCAAAGGAACCATGAGCCGGGGCTTGATGCCTCTCAAGATCTCTTGATTAGCTCTTTCTGCTTGACCATTGGACTGTGGATGTGCCACTGATGAAACGTCGAGCCGGATGTGCTCCCGTTCGCAGAACTCCTTCATAGCACCTTTGGACAAATTGGTACCATTATCTGTGATAATACTGTGCGTAAAGCCAAATTGGAAAATCACCTTTTTGATGAACTGAACCGCCATGGCCGCATCACACTTGCTAACAGGTTCTGCCTCCACCCACTTTGTAAACTTGTCAACCGCCACCAGGAGGTGGGTCTTCTTATCTTTGGACCTTCTGAAAGGCCCAACCATATCCAGCCCCCAAGTCGCAAACGGCCAAGTAATTGGAATCATTCTCAATTCTTGAGCCGGTACATGAGCACGTCTTGAAAACCTTTGGCAACCATCACATCGTCTGACCAGATCCTCCGCATCAGCATGAGCAGTTAACCAATAGAAACCATGGCGAAACGCTTTAGCCACCAGAGACTTTAAACCGGCGTGGTGACCACAATCTCCTTCATGGATCTCACGCAAAATTTCACGGCCTTCTTCAGGAGACACGCAACATTGAAAAGCTCCTGATACACTGCAATGATGCAACTCGCCGTTGATGACAGCCATGGACTTGGATCGCCGGATTATTTGCCGGGCCAGAATCTCATCTTCTGGCAACTCGCCCCGGTTCTTGTACGCCAGGTAACATGAAGAACATGAAGAACTACCACCAATTGAGCCTCCGGATCAGGAATAGCCAAATCCTCTTCACCAGGGATCTTCACCGACGGGTTGTGCAGCACATCCAGGAAAACCTTGGGTGGGACCGGTTTGCGCTGAGAGCCCAACCGGCTTAAAGCGTCCGTCGCTTCATTTTTCCGCCGGTCCACGTGGTCCACCTGATAGCCTCTGAAATAACCTGCAACAATATCCACCTCACGACGATATGCTGCCATGAGTGGGTCCTTGGAGTCCCATGTTCCAGACACTTGCTGAGCCACAAGGTCCGAGTCACCAAAGCACTTAACTCGACTTAGATTCATCTCCTTAGCCATCCGGAGACCATAGAGCAAGGCTTCATACTCAACTGCATTGTTAGTACAAGGGAACATTAAACGGAGAACATAACAAAACTTATCACCTCGTGGGGAAGTTAATACGACTCCAGCCCCCGAGCCTTCCAACTGCCTGGATCCATCAAAATGGATGGTCCAATACGTATGATCCGGCTTTTCTTCAGGTGCTTGCATTTCTATCCAATCATTGATGAAATCAACAAGTGCTTGAGACTTAACCGCTGTCCGAGGCACATACTTCAAACCGTACGGGCCCAGCTCTATGGCCCACTTTGTAATCCGGCCAGTTGCTTCCCGGTTCTGGATGATATCTCCCAAAGGAGCAGAACTGACTACCGTAATTGAGTGCCCTTGGAAATATTGTTTAAGCTTCCGGCTTGCCATAAAAACTCCATACACCAGCTTCTGCCAATGCGGATACCTTTGCTTGGACTCAATGAGCACCTCACTGATATAATAGACCGGACGTTGAAACGGATGCTCCTTACCTGCCTCTTTTCGCTCCACCACAATAGCTACGCTGACCGCCCGAACATTAGCAGCAACATATAGCAGTAACGACTCCTTGTCAACAAGAGCGGCGAGCACAGGCGGATTGGCCAATTGCCACTTTAAGTCCTCAAATGCTTCATCAGCAGCAGAACTCCAGATAAACTGATCTGTCTTTTTGAACATCTGATACAAAGGGATTGCCTTCTCACCCAGGCGACTGATAAACCGGCTTAGCGCAGTAATCCGGCCTGCCAGGCGTTGAACATCGTTGATACACTTCGGTTTAGCCAGGGAGGTGATAGCCGTGATCTTCTCCGGATTAGCCTCAATTCCCCTGTTGGACACTAGAAAACCCAATAGCTTGCCCGCCGGTACACCAAAGACACACTTGTCCGGATTAAGCATCATCTTGTATGTTCTCAGGTTATCAAAGGTTTCCCTCAAATCATCAATTAGAGTCTCCTTCTCCCTAGATTTAACCACGATATCATCCACGTAAGCATGTACATTACGGCCAATCTGCTTGTGAAGACAATTTTGTACACACCGTTGGTAAGTTGCCTGGGCACTCTTGAGCCCGAAGGGCATAGACACATAGCAGAAGGCTCCAAAGGGAGTTATAAATGTTGTCTTTTCCTGGTCCTTAACTGCCATTTTGATCTGATGATAGCCAGAATACGCATCCAAAAAACTTAAACGCTCACAACCCGCCGTGGCATCAATAATTTGATCAATACGGGGGAGGGCAAAAGGATCTGCTATACAAGCTTTATTAAGATCTGTGTAATCCACACACATGCGCCAGGTGCCGTTTTTCTTGAGGACCAGCACCGGATTGGCAAGCCACTCGGGGTGAAAAACTTCAACAATAAAGCCAGCTGCTAAGAGCCTGGCTACCTCTTCTCCAATCGCCTTGCGTCTTTCTTCGTTAAACCGGCGGAGGAACTGTTTCACCGGTTTATATTTAGGATCCACATTAAGTGTGTGCTCAGCAAGTTGCCTCAGTACACCTGGCATGTCGGAGGGCTTCCATGCAAAAATGTCCCGATTCTCACGGATGAACTCGATGAGCGCGCTTTCCTATTTCGGATCCAAGTTGGCAATGATGCTGAACTGCTTGGATGAATCGCCAGGTACGAAGTCAATAAGCTTAGTTTCTGCTGCCGATTTGAACTTCAGGGCCGGATCATGCTCCGTAGTTGGCTTCTTCAACGGAGTCATGTCCGCCAGATCAACATTGTCTTTATAGTACTTCAACTCCTCGGTGGCACAAACCGACTCTGCGTAAGCCGCATCTCCTTCCTCGCATTCCAAAGCGATTTTGCGGCTTCCGTGAACTGTTATTGTCCCCTTGTGACCCGGCATCTTGAGCTGCAAATACACATAACAGGGCCGAGCCATAAACTTGGCGTATGCCGGTCGCCCAAACAGGGCATGATATGGACTTTGGATTTTCACCACTTCAAACGTCAATGTCTCTGACCTGGAATCATGATCATCCCCAAAGGCCACTTCGAGAGCTATCTTACCAACGGGATATGCTGATCTGCCAGGCACTACACCGTGGAATACTGTATTAGACGATTTGAGATTCTTATCTGTTAGTCCCATACGACGGAAGGTCTCATAGTACAGGATGTTAATGCTGCTCCCTCCATCCATGAGCACCTTGGTGAACTTATAACCTCCCACCTGAGGCGCCACCACCAGAGCCAACTGACCCGGATTATCGACCTGGGGTGGGTGATCCTCTCTGCTCCATATGATTGGCTGTTCAGACCAACGTAGATAACGGGGTATGGCCGGTTCAACAGAGTTGACTGCCCGCCTCTGAACCTTCCGGTCTCGCTTGTCCAAGCTAGTGGTGAAGACATGGTACTGCCCACTACTCAACTGCTTTGGGTTGCTCTGGTAACCTGACTGTTGCTGCTGTTGGTTGTAACCACCCTTGTTGTTCTGACTATTTTGACCATTATGTCCGCCCGGATTACCATTAAATCCTGAACCGGAACTTCCTCCACCGTAACCCGGCCCGGACCCTGAGCCACCGCCAGATCCGTGATCATACCGGAAATTATTAGAATTCTTGAACTCCTGCATAATAAAGCAATCCTTCCAAAGGTGGTTTGCTGGCTCCTCCTTCGTCCCATGTCTTGGACAGGGCTGGCTTAGCAGATAGTTCAGGCGGTTTGGGTTAGGGTTGGGTGCTCCACTATGATTTTTCGGCTACCCTTGCGTCGCTGGCCATTGTCCTGTGCGTTGGTATTAGCCACAAAATCCATGTTACCATCCGCTTTACGCTTGCCTCCTCCGCCATTGCCTACCCAGTGATGCTGCTGACCTTTGGAGCTGCTGTTCTTCTTCCCCTTCCCTGTCTTGTCATCATCAGATTTGGGATCCTTGGTACTATCAGAATCAGCATATTTTACCAAAGCGGCCATGAGGGTCCCCATGTCGGTGCAATGACGCTTCATCCGTCCCAATTTAACTTCAGGGGCCCAAACCGGCAGTTGCCTTCTAGGGTTAATACTGCGGTGTCAGCGTTGATGCGGTCTGAGGAGTGCAACACTTGTGAAACCTGGCGCACCCAATGAGTCGTTGATTCTCCTTCTTCCTGGAGGCATGCAGCTAAGTCCACTATCGACATAGGCTGTTTACAGGTATCCTTGAAATTGCTGATAAATCGGGCTCGTAATTGGGCCCATGAACTGATAGAATTAGCTGGCAAGCTTTTTAACCAAGTACGGGCCGTTCCTTCAAGCATCATGGTGAAGTATTTCGCACACGCCGTGTCATCCACATCAAGCATCTCCATGGCCATCTCATAGCTCTCCACCCATGTCTCTGGAGGTTGATCCGCCGTGTAATTTGGTACCTTGCGTGGGCCTTTGAAATCCTTGGGCAGGCGCATGTTGCGTAAAGCGGGGATAAGGCAAGGCACCCCCAAAGAACTAGAAGTAACACCAGGTTCGATCGAGATGGTTGGACGAACCGACGTGAGCTGCCGAGCCTGATGCTGTGCGGCTAACTCGGCCTCCCTGCGTGCTCGGGCCCGGTTCACCACTTCCTGAGCATCATCAGCACCACCCGTCGGGTTGTTGCCACGGGGTTCTCCATGTCGTTCATTACTCGACACTGCTGGTTCATCCATATGTCTGCTATAGATCCGGCTTGGACGGGGGGTCGAGTGGATCCGGTCGCGGCTGTACGAGTACGCTTCCTGTTGGGCCAAAGCTGTCCTCAGAAGTTCCTTGACCCGTCGCGTCTCTACTGCCTGCGGCGAGTCACCTTCAATTGGAATGGCCTCCAGCCATGCAGCAGCGGCAACAAGATTGTCCATTGGGTTGGAGTAATGACCCGGAGGTGTTAAAGCATCCTGAGGTATAACGGTGTTTTGACGAATCGGGTCCATCTGACGGGGCTGAACCGGTGCACCGGTCCCTGGGGCTTCTGCCCGGTTCCCCTCCAGCGGATTGCCGGCTCTTGGTCCTGGAGTGTTGAAAAGGTCTCTGGCCTCGAAAACCAGAGGTAAGAGGGATCGGTGCTTCCTCCTCATGACTTCATGCGACGCGCTCTGGTCCAACATAAGCCTGTAGGCCTGTGCGTCTAAAGCGGCCCGCTCTGCGGCCATCCTGGTGTCCTCAGCCGCCAGATCCATCTTGGCCTAGGTGATTTGTTCCTTTACCTCTGCAATCTCCGTGTTGTGAACGTCCTGATCTGGCGGATTAACTTCCGCCATAAGCACAGCCAACACATCAAATAGTTCTGATAGAACCTGAGTCGGCGGGTGCACAGGGCCTCCTGCCCCGGCAGCCGTCGCCGCTGCTGAACCGGAGATCGTTGCCGTGGCTGTCGAAGAATGAAGCGCTGCTTGTGTTCCGGTCAATCCGGCCATCTTGTAGCTGATAAAGAGATTCCAGTCAATCCGGCCATCGTTGCCGTGGCAGATCAGAGGGGTCCGGAATACTGTCGCCATCGGAACAACACTCAATCCGGCCATCTTGTAGCTGATAAAGAGATTCGGTTTCTCCGGTCGAAGATTCGCCACCGGAACAAATGGCAGTCGCCCCGCGAAGCTCCGATCCGTCCTCATAACTTCCTCCATGGATCACTCCCACGAAGGCACGCTTCATGGCCAGTTTAACCCGGGCGGATTGCGCACGCTGAGCCGTCTCGACAAGGTCGGTGCAGATGTCCGGCTCAGGGCCCGGTTCACTGATCTTGCCAATGAAAATGTGAATGCTACCAAAGGGGACCCGGTACCCGTACTCAATTGAGCCGGCCTCGGGGCCCCAGCCTGCGTCGTCGATGTAGAGCTTGCCGTGACAACTCTTAGTCATCCGGCCTACATCGTAGCCCTCGAGTCCTTCAAAGCGGCCCTCCAAGAACCGGAAACCATCGTGCGATAGCCCCACGGTGGGCGCCAACTGTCGTGGTTTTGTCATGGCAGATGTCCTAGAGAAAGGACTTAGTCGTGGAGCCATCGCGACGGGTTAGCTTGAAGGGGTTAAAGCGGACACAAGGATGCAAGAGAGTTTATACTAGTTCGGCCCCTTCGATGAAGGTAAAAGCCTACGTCTAGTTGTGATGGAATTGATGGGTGTTTCGATGACTAGGGAGCAAACAAGCTTCGCCTATGTCTCGAGTTGTTGTCTGTTGTCCTAGAACCGCCGCCGGGTCATCCCCTTATATACATGGGTGACGCCCGTCGGTTTACAGAGTCCCAACACCGGCTCATAGATGTGTCCGGTTTGGTCTCTACTTATTCCTAACTTACAATACAAGTTACATATTGACGCCGGTTTACGGCTACAGGCTCTCAACCGATTATGGGTCTTGAGCCCTCATCTACCTTCATGGGCTTTAACATACTTAACTACTGATGAAGTTAACCTGTCCCAGATAGGCCGGTTTACGCCCAGTAGTAATATCCCCAACACACCCCCTTGTTGATACCGATGTATATGTAGTTAGTTCTGATGTAAGTCTTGCTGGGTACATTTGTACTCACGTTTGCTTAATTTATGCTTTTGCAGAGAGACTTCAGTCTCGCTAGTAGTTCCGTGTGGACTTCGACGTTTAGCTTGATACCTCAGCTACGATCTTGTGCCCTCGGCAGGATCTGGTAGATAGTCAGGCTTCTCAGCCTTTTTCATTTGTAGATGTCTGTACTCAGAGATGTTAAGCTTCCGCATGTGCTTTGACTTGTGCGCTCTGAATGTTGGGTCATGAGACCCATGTTTGTAATATCTTGCTCCTCGGAGCCTAATGAATAAATACTTGAGTCGTAGAGGTATGTTGTGATGCCATGTTGTATTTACACATATCGAGCATATTGTGTGTATGATTGAAATGCTTGGTATGTGTGGGATCCGACAATCTAGTTGTTTTTCCTCGGCAACCTCTCTTATGGGGAAACGTAGTCTAGTGCTTCCATGAGCCATAGTAGTCTGCTACAGCCCGGTTCATCGGAGTCCTGCTAGCCTAGCACTACTGCTCCAGAATACTTGACTGGCCGGCATGTGTTTCACTTCATTCCTATGTCTGTCCCTTCGAGGAAATGTCACGCGGTGACATCCGGAGTCCTGCCTAGCCTGCTACAGCCCGGGTTCCCGGAGTCCTGCCAGCCCAGTGCTACAGCCCGGATTCACACGCTGCTGACCGACATGCTCGATCTTGATTCATGTATGCCTGTCCCCGTAAGTATTGCCACTTTGGGTTCACGACTAGTCATGTCGGCCCAGGTTCTCTGTCATATGGATGCTAGTGATACTATCATATAGGTGAGCCAAAAGGCGCAAACGGTCCCGGGCCATGGTAAGGCGACACCGTGGGAATACCGTGCGTGAGGCCGCAAAGTGATATGAGGTGTTACAGGCTAGATCGGTGTGACTTAGAATCGGGGTCCTGACAGCTTTGGTATCAGAGCCTGACTGCCTGTAGGATTACCAAGCCAAACTGGTCGAAGTTGTGTCTAGAAATGCTTTAGTTATATAAGGGAATTGATTGTGGAAGGGAACATAAGGCTCTTTTTATTCCTTTACCTTATGCCCTTCTGATCTGAGACACCCTCTTCCTTTCTACGGGGATTAAGAACTAGGCCTTTGTAACGCCCTCGATGCGGCTATATCTCCCACGTGTCGAAGCACGACTTAGAGGCATGACCGCATTGAAAGCAATGTCGCAAGTGAGGTAATCTTCACACAACCCAAGTAATACAATAGGGGAAAAAGATACATAGTTGGCTTACAATCGCCACTTCACACAATTACATGAATAAAACATTACATCATCCAAATACACTCATGGTCCGACTACGGAACCAAAATAAAAGAAGAACCCCAAAAGCGACAAAGGTTGAAACAACGAATAAATTGATATGATAAGAAAGAAGAAGAAATCTTGAACGAACCATCGTAAGAATTGAAAATGAACGAATAAAAGATAATGAATCACCGGGAAGAATTTGCAGATGAATGAAGATGCTTGAGAGAAACTAGATACATGAGAACGAAGGGATCACGAACTGATTAAAGATCACTTGAACGAAGCAACAGTAAGATTGAAGAACGAGAGCTGAAAGCTGAAATGATTAATTCTTCTGAAATGATGGGCTCCGGGGAAAAGAAAAGAGAAAACAACTCATGAAATGCTCCGGATGGATGAAAAGAATTCTCATAATAAAAACAATTATGAGAGGATGGCAACAAATTAGAACCATGGATCTTTGGAAGAATGGGTAAGGATTTAAGAGGAACTCGTCTTTGGTCTTCAAATCCAAGAATGACGAGAACAACACCACCAAAATCGTTGAGATACTCCGGGATGACGTATAGTAAGGTTGATCCAACGATGAAAAGAATTTAACCAATCTTGGAGAAAGACATTTGACTGAAGATAAATCATTCTTACGTCAAACTTTAGAAAAGAATTTGAGAATAACTCCGGAAAATTTTAGAAGAGTCAGGTAAGATCCTGGGAAAAAGACCAGTGGGTTAGGGCCCACTCAAAAGAAAACACCATTGATATGATTACTTGAAAAAAAGGAGATAGCACCGGTTGAATTAAAAGACTTGAATGAGATAACAGACTCGAGATATCTTGAACACTCCGGAACAATTGAATAACGGGAAATGACTGAATATGAGGTGCACTGACATGAGAAGGTATTTGCAACGAGGAAAGGATATAATTGGCAAAGCTTGAATTGAATTCATCGGATAAAAGAGTACGAAGAATGATGAACTAGAAGCTCCGTTAGCATCTTCCTGAGAATCACTGGATAAGAACATTGACGAAAAAGAATGGAGAGACTTCATATGAATAAAAGGATACTTGATTAAGAATTCCGAGTCCTCGAAGAAAAAGGGTGGGTGGGCGGGAAAACAAAGGCAGCTTGGGACGAATGAAACAAACACCGTTGAGAAGAACTGATAATTGATCTTGCGAATGTTGAAGTGATTGGGTCCACTAGAAGAGAAACACACCGGTTGAAAAGGATTGACATGACAACCTCGATTATCATGAAGGATTGTATTCACATCGGAGTATGAGAACACCACTTAGGAAAAAGTATGGAATCAACATTTGACTTTGAAGCAACTTGAATACCACAACTCAAACAAAAACAAAGGATTGGCTTGCAGAATAAGCCGGAACAAACATATGATAGAGATTTCGTCCGAAGTTTTCGTGGTGGGGCCTACATGGTCTCGATTGTACAGAACCATCATGTACAAGGCAGTGCACATGACATACGAAGCGTCCCCAAGTCAGCATAGCCAAGGACTCTTTAAGACACAATGAGACTACTGTAAAACCGACCGTGAATAGGCGGACCACTAGACGTCGAACCCCAATTTCATATCATACATCCGTCGGAAAGATATCCTAAGAGCTACTTGAATTCCCACCTATGAAACTCCCGAACCTTTCCAGTTATGCAATCAGGTGTTGGGGATACAGGGGAAGCATAATATCTCACCCAAAACTAGAAAATCCTACATCCAGCTGTATCCATCCTTCAACACATAACCAAGAAACCTTCGGAAATCATCTACCTCAGCCTTCGAAAAGCATCCGTTATACAAGTTATGGCAATACTCTCGAACTCCCGCCCCAGTACTGGGTGGCGTCAAGGTTATCTCACCAACGAACTGCATAAAAGAGATTTTTGATGTCGGCGTACTAAACTCAGGTATTCCAGAATTGCAACGATAAAATTATGACGACAACACCTCGGAGCTCAACTCCCCAGGACACTGCCACAAAACCCCTGACAGGAGGCACCAAGACAATGTTCTCGTCACAAAACCATCGGAACGATTGCAAGATACCCGCGTGATCCTAATTTTTTTTAGTGAAATTTGAGAAGAGAAGAGTCAAAACTCTACGTCAGGATGCCTTACCAGAGCGATGAGGAGACTGGGAAGTAAAAAGAATTCCTAAACTCTCCGATATATAATTCCTAAATGACTCAAAACATTTTTCTAGACTCAACTCGGCCGCTAATAACGGTCAAGCAGTGGGGGCTCCTAAGGTCGGGGAAGGCTCTGATTACCAACTTGTAACGCCCTCGATGCGGCTATATCTCCCATGTGTCGAAGCATGACTTAGAGGCATGACCGCATTGAAAGCAATGTCGCAAGTGAGGTAATCTTCACACAACCCAAGTAATACAATAGGGGAAAAGATACATAGTTGGCTTACAATCACCACTTCACACAATTACATGAATAAAACATTACATCATCCAAATACACTCATGGTCCAACTACGGAACCAAAATAAAAGAAGAACCCCAAAAGCGACAAAGGTCCCCGATCGACCCCAACTGGGCTCCACTACAGATCAACTAGAACGAAACAATTGCGTCACCTGCTCTGTAACATCGGCTCCTGCAAACTGGTTTTGGAAGTATCTGTGAGCCACAGGGACTCAGCAATCTCGCACCCTCGCGATCAAGACTATTTAAGCTTATGGGTAAGGTAAAAGGTATGAGGTGGAGTTGCAGCAAGCGACTAGCATATATGGTGGCTAACATACGTAAAAGAGAGCGAGAAGAGAAGGCAAGGCACGATCGATAAACTATGATCAGAAGTGATCCTATAACAACCTACGTCAAGCATTACTCCAACACCGTGTTCACTTCCCGGACTCCGCCGAGAAGAGACCATCACGGTAACTCACACGGTTGATTCATTTTAATTAAGTTAAGGTTCAAGTTATCTACAACTGGACATTAACAAATTCCCATCTGCCCATAACCGCGGGCACGGCTTTTGAAAGTTCGAATCCCTGCAGGAGTGTCCCAACTTAGCCCATGACAAGCTCTCACGGTCAACGAAGGAATAGACCTCCTCCCGAGACATTCCGATCAGACTCGGTATCCCGGTACAACAAGACACTTCGACAAGTTAAAACAAATCCAGCAACACCGCCCGAATGTGCCGACAAATCCCGATAGGAGCTGCACATATCTCTTTCTCAGGGCACACTCAGATTGTCTTAGGTACGGGTAGGCCAGCCCATAGTTGCCCCTGGTGGCCACGGGCAGCTGACAGGTGGACCAACACTCAGAGGAGCACTGGCCCGGGGGGTTAAAATAATGATGACCCTTGAGTCTGCAGAACCCAAGGGAAAGAAAATGCTAGGTGGCAAATGGTAAAACCAAGGTTGGGCATTGCTGGAGGAGTTTTATTCAAGGCGAACTGTCAAGGGGTTCCCATTATAACCCAACCGCGTAAGGAACGCAAAATCCGGGAACATAACACCGATATGACGGAAACTAGGGCGACAAGAGTGGAACAAAACACCAGGCATAAGGCCGAGCCTTCCACCCTTTACCAAGTATATAGATGCATTAATTAAATAAGAGATAAAGTGATACCCCAACAAGAATATCCATGTTCCAAACATGGAACAAGCTTCAATCTTCACCTGCAACTAACAACGCTATAAGAGGGGCTGAGCAAAGCGGTAACATAGCCAAACAACGGTTTGCTAGGACAAGGTGGGTTAGAGGCTTGGTTCAACAATATGGGAGGCATGATAAGCAAGTGGTAGGTATCGCAGCATAGGCATAGCAAAAGAGCGAGCATCTAGCAAGCAAAGATAGAAGTGATTTCGAGGGTATGATCATCTTGCCTGAGATCCCGCAAGGAAGAAGAAGGAGTCCACGAAGAAGACAAACGAACGTAGCCGAACGGGTCCTCACACACACGACGTTATCGGAACTAACCCGAAGAAGCAACACCGGAAAGAAGCAAACCACATAGTAAACAACCACGACATAAACATGGCATGATGCACAACCAAGTATGATGCATGTCCGGTTTAATGAAGCATGGCATGGCGAAGTGCACAAACAATCCTACAAATTAAGTGGAGCTCAATATGCAACTCCGTTGCATATTGACGGAACACCACATCAATTATTTATTTCACTCTCGGTTAGGTACTCAACAATATTAAAAGTTAGTTAACATGGCAAGAGGTGAAGCATAAGAAAACTACCTATCTAGGCAAGTTTAAATGAGGCCGGAACAACAAAACAACAAGTCCGAAAACTCCTCATATGCATATATTAGGTTTGGTACTGTTCTGCCCTAAACATAATTTTAGAGTTATTAAACATGCAAAGTAAAACCACCATGTTAAACTAGACATTTTTCTACCCCATTTACATATAAAGTTTGTTACAAACCGAGCTACGGTTAAATAGTTATGAATTAAATCATTTTAACATGGCATAGGGACAAATTTAAACAAACATCATTTTAAACATCTTAAACATGGGTGAAAATGACATATTATGAAACTATATGAAATTCTAAGCATTTTACATATTTAAATTGTTTTAATCCGATGCACCATTTGTGAGATATTAAATGCATGAACTCTAGGGACTATTTTGCAAAACGGGTAGTACTCAGGAAATTAGCTAAAACGTTCTGCGGAAAAAATGCATCTCGGGCCGGATCTGGTGCAAGTTGGGCCAACTGAGTAGAATAGAAGAAAAAAATGAGGCGCTGCTGGGGGCGCCTCACCGTGGGCCAAGGGAGCTGGGCCTTGCTGGAGCCGGACAGGGACGAGGCCAACCAGGCCGGGTCAACGGGCGCAGGGACTTGACGCTGTGTGCGTTCCAGGAAGGCGAGCTGGCGAAGCGGGGAACGACGACCAGCAAACAGGAGGGCGCCAGCGGTGGGGACGGGGCTCTGCCGGCGGGATCTGGCCGTGAACGGGCAAGGGCAGCGGAGGCCGGCCGGATCTGGAGGGTGGCCGTGGTGGGACTTGGCGAGGAGACGACCCGCGCGGAGCTTCTGCGAGGCTTCCATGGTGGCGTTGCTTCAAGAAAAGAGAGATCAGGGAAGGAGAGAAACGAGGCAGGAGGGAAGGAAGGATAGGAGAGGTGCGATGGGGCTCATGTTGCTAGCTGGTTCGATTGGTGGCGAGGACGTGGTGACGGGCTGGAGCATGGCGGTGCTGGAGTTGCTCGAGGGGAGGAGTGCGTGGCCTCGGGCGCTTGGTTGCCGATGCAGAGGAGCCGCAGAAGCAGGGAGGCCTGCGTGAGGGACTTGGCGGCGGGGACGGCCTGAAGCTGCTGCTGGTGGCCGGCGTGAGGGAGACGAGGTGAGGAGGAGGCGCTCAGCTGGAGGGTTCGAGCGACGGGAGGAGCGGGCGGTGGTGCGGTGGTTGGTTGGGTGGCGAAAATGATGAAGATTTTGGATCAGGGACGAAGCCACTGATTGGATGGGAATGGATCCCGAGGTGGATGGTGAGAAAAGTGGCGGCGGCGGGCGAGGGGATGGATGGGACAAGCTGCCACAAAATTAGGGTTGGACTAGTTTATATATAGGCCTGCGGATTAGGTTGGGGCTATCTCGTCCCTCAGATCGAAATCGGATGATCGCGAATAAAATAGCTAGGAAGTCCAAATAAGAAAACGGTGACGTTTTGTAGACGTTTGGGGATGATCCGGACACAACGGTGGCGACAGTCCGGGTCGGGTCCGGGACAATTTTCGGACGCGCGCGCGAGGAGGGCCGCGGGATGATGAGAGAGGTTAGGTTGGACCTGGCGGTTGACAGCGGACTGTGCAGACGGGCTCGAGCTGAGAGAAGAGAAGAGAGAGAGACCCGGTGACTGTTTCCGGAGACCGAAAACGTCCGACGTTTTGACCGGCTACTATTGCCGCTATATTTATCCGTTGGGCTATAAAACGAACTCCGAACGCGATGAAACTTGACAGGCGGTCTATCTACACTATAATAAGACCACACGCCAACTTTCATCCCATTCTGAGAACATTTTCCGGCCACTTATAAAAATAATATTTCGGACACGCCGCGGGCGCGTGCAAGTGTGGTTGGGCTCAGAACGGACAACAGAGAGAAACTCAGAGAACCCGGACGAATGCAAGTTTTAAAATATGATGATGCAATGCACATGATGACATGATGAGGTACAACACGCAAGCAAATGACAAGGCAACAACAGCGAATAACTGGAGGACACCTGGCACAACGGTCTCGGGGCGTTATAGCCTTCTCATCTATCTATCAGGATGACGAGTTACTATGATAGAGACTTATAGGATTGATGGATTTAAGCCCTAGTTAAGTTTCTACTACTTCCGTGTGTTCATAGTTGGTCTCGAAACCTTGATATGATGATGCTAAGTGGTTATGCCACCATTTTGCATGATGTCTCAAATCTTTTTGAGCATTTTACAGCCGTTATGCTGTCCGAGTCATCCCAGGTTTCTAATTAGTCTGATGCATTGCAAATTCCTTCTTTCCATCCCGTTGTTCCTTTGGGCCAGATTAAGCACACTAATCGATGTGTTGAGGTACTCCATTGCCTCGACGTATATGTTGGACCTATTATTATTACCCTAGGCATCTTAGAGAACCACCTGGTACTCCATCCATGTTTTGTGTTCCGGTGTGATGATTCTGGCCACCATTCTCGAAAGCATGCCGTGATGCCATTTAGTAGTAGGTATTCTACTCCTGGGTTCTTGACCCGAGATTCACCCTACCAACTTCATGTTGATAGTGCTTTCTAGTTCCTTTAGGATATTAGTAACCTTGCGATAGTCCTCGAGGTCCGTGGTATTTCCTTCTTCCAAATATCATGAACCATCAAGGCAGAAGTTCTTTGAACCAATATATCACAATCAGAGTACTCTTGAGGAGTTCTCCATTCATAATTGTGATTCTGCCAGTTCTACCTTCCTGCATGGGTTATCTGGAAGAAACCTGCTGAACTTGGTTCGAGATACTAATCTATGCATCCACAACTCAGAAAGTTATATGTTCCTTGAATTGACCCTCCTCAGCTGTATTCCGACCCTAGTCTATCAATTGATAGTCAGGAATAGTTGTGCATTCGTGTTCATCGATGCCTATTATTCTTGTGGTCTGTCAAGTCATTCTATTCCGGAATGACTAGGAGAAAAAACTCCAGTACCTCATCCATATCCAGGATTGGGTCAAAGTAGTTGTATCCCGCAGATCAAAATGCCAATCCAGCTTTTGTTCTGTTCTACCTTGGAGTGTTGCCCTCTTTACGTCAGGAATGTCATGAGAATTGCACCACCTCTTATGAACTCTTGATATAGTGATACTTCTTGCCATTATTGTTCATCCCTCGGTTCCCATGTTATTGTAACCGGAATGCCGACAAGGGAATCATGATGTGTGAAATCAATACTCCTAGCAACCCCGTTGCCTGGTAGTTAATGGACAATAATGTCATCCTTAGCGTGTTGATTATTGGATCATCACCCTAAGGTTTATCGTGCTACCTAGTCCTTATTTCCGTTGCACTCTTCGATCAATGAGTTAGGATTATTCAACCCCTTGCTTGTTTGACCATATCATCTTGCCTTGAAAAGCAAGATTGTTCTCGAGCTTAGTAACATATCGGTGGTTCATGATTTTCCGAATATCTTCTGGGAAGTGTTACCAGGTTGTCACATGACCGCTATGTTGAGTTCGTGATCAAGTTGGTTTCTTGTAGCCACGCCTTTTCTCCAAGAATCTGTGTTGGATACCCCTGAGCTATTTGTTTAAGCTAAACAACAACTTGGAGAGTTGGAAGATAAAAGGTTGTTTGACCTAGTTCATGTTAAGGGATATCTTTTTGTGTGTGCGTGTGTTGAAGAAAGATGATATCTTCACCAATTGGTCCTCATGATCAGTTGTTGGATTTATTGTCTTGTCAAAACTTTGACTTGAGTATGGGCTATCGTCAAGACAAATCAGAACCAATGATGTTCGTAATGTTGTCTTACTCGTGGTTGATCCCTCGAGCATACACCATTACATCTTTTGGTCTGACCAATGCTATCACCGTGTTCACATGATGGTGGAAGTCCAGTGATATGGAAACTCCGATGAGTTGCTGTTGAGCCCATCAGCAGCATTTTGTCTCCCCCATGATTCATGTTGAACATCAACCTAGTGTTGGTAACTTTTATAAGCATTATCTTCATGTCCCGTTCATGAAGTATATGTTCGGATGAAATAAGTGACTTTCTCTTATTCATGTGCATTTGATGCAAGTTGCCGCCGTGAATTCGAGAAAGTCAATGTTGCTTCCTCTGGAATCATTCCAAGTCAGTAATGCATATGTGCGAAGTACGCTATGGTTTGACAGGCTCGCTACCTCCATTCCATATGTGTCTCCTAGTACCCCAAGACACTGATTGATTTGTTCAAGGAGAAGAAGTTCCTTCTTAGGATCCGGACTTAAGCAAGGGCTTCGATATCCTCGATGATGGTTCCCAACCAGAATGCGGTAGTGTTTTACTATAATACTACTATGTGGCAATGCTTGTCCCGGACAGTGTATTCACATGTATGTAGCCGAACCAGCTCATGTTTTGGAGCTTACTACCGTAGTTCATTTCTCGAGAATCTCGCAACATTATCTCATCAATTTGAGTTGCAACTGTTCCCTCTCCAGACATGCTGTCTGAAATATCCTGTTACCAACCAGATCTGAATCTCAGGCAGATATGATGGTTGGAACTTCTCCAAGATCTATGATGTAGGTCCCGACAAGGTTGATGTTCTGGCCGACGCACCTATCCAAAGGATCTATCACTATAGTATATTGATTGGGCAATTTGTCCATCTTCTCCATGGTGTTTTCATGCAACTTATTCCATAAGTTGTTCCTTAGGGATTCTTGTGCTCTTGGTTTCCTCGATTAAGCTATAACCGTTCAAACGGTGGAATCACTCTCGTTGAGTTATTCACAGTTACCAGAATCATTCCCAACATTTGCATTTTGTTCCTAGCTTGCACCTCGGCAATTACTGTTTAGGATCATCTTCAGAAGTGGTCCTACCATGGGTCCCATCCATTTCCGATGATAAGAAAAATCATCCATCGCGTTGTCTTCAACAAGGTAGTCCACATCATCCATTCGAATCTGGATATGCCATTCCTTTGAACTCCGCCAAACGATCGTTTGTGATTGCCTTAGGCTGGTTTAGAGAGTTTCAATGATCTCTGTATCAAAAGTAATTCTTTTTGCCACTTAAGGGAATAATTTTACGAGTCACCTCTCCCAAGGTGCCCCGTTATGGGATCATGGAAATTGTTTCCTCGCTTCTTTGAAACCCTCATCAAATTGTTTCTTCTGTCCCTCCTGATGCATGTTTTGCCTCTCAGCCCCAGAGATGTTTCAATGTCTCACTCCATGAGTTGATCCTGAGTTGCTCAATCTTGAGAAGATCGACTCTTCTAGAGTTTTCCCTTTCTTCTCATTGTCATGTTGGATGGAGTTCTCAGAGCAAGTCGTCGAGACAAAGAGGATGATCGAATCAACGTTCTTATGAAGTGCAACCTAGATTGTGAATATTGTGCAAGCTTTGTGTTCCCTCTGTCTTCTTACCTCACGACTTGAATCTCGGGACGAGATTCTTGTTTTAGTGGGGGTGAGTTGTCACATCCCTAGTTCTGACATGCCTAGTGCTAGCATCGGGTGTTGCATCATGTTTACTTTTCACAAAAAGTTGAAATGGGGATGACAGAACTGTTGGGGAACGTAGCAGAATTTTAAAATTTTCTATGCATCACCAAGATCAATCTATGGAGTCTTCTAGCAACGAGAGGGAAAGGAGTGCATCTACATACCCTTGTAGATCGCGAGCGGAAGCGTTCAAGAGAACGGGGTTGATGGAGTCGTACTCGTCGTGATCCAAATCACTGATGACCGAGCGCCGAACGGACGGCACCTTCGTGTTCAACACACGTACAGTTGGGGAAGACGTCTCCTCCTTCTTGATCCAGAAAGGGGGGAGGAGAGCTTGATGGAGATCCAGCAGCACGACGGCGTGGTGGTGGAAGCATCGGTGATCTCGGCAGGGCTTCGCCAAGCTCCAATGAGAGGGAGAGGTGTTACGAGGGGAGAGGGAGGCGCCAGGGGCTAGGGTGCGCAGCCCTCCCTCCCCCCTCTTTATATAGGGGTCCAGGGGGGGCGCCGGCCCCCTAGAGATCCATCTCAAGGGGGGGGACTTGCCCCCCAAGCCAAGTAGGGCGCCCCCACCCCTAGGGTTTCCAACCCTAGGCACAGGGGGAGGCCCAAGGGGGGCGCACCAGCCCACCAGGGGCTGGTTCCCCTCCCACTTAAGCCCATGGGGCCCTCCGGGATAGGTGGCCCCACCCGGTGGACCCCCGGGATCCTTCCGGTGGTCCCGGTACAATACCGATTACCCCCGAAACTTTCCCGATGGCCGAAACTAGACTTCCTATATATAAATCTTCACCTCTAGACCATTCCAGAACTCCTCGTGACGTCCGGGACTCCGAACAACTTTCGGGTTACCGCATACTAATATCTCTACAACCCTAGCATCACCGAACCTTAAGTGTGTAGACCCTACGGGTTCGGGAGACACACAGACATGACTGAGACGACTCTCCGGTCAATAACCAACAACGGGATCTGGATACCCATGTTGGCTCCCACATGCTCCTCGATGATCTCATCGGATGAACCACGATGTCGAGGATTCAATCAATCCCGTATACAATTCCCTTTGTCAATCGGTACGTTACTTGCCCGAGATTCGATCGTCGATATCCCAATACCTCGTTCAATCTCGTTACCAGCAAGTCACTTTACTCGTACTGTAATGCATGATCCCGTGACCAAACACTTGGTCACATTGAGCTCATTATGATGATGCATTACCGAGTGGGCCTAGAGATACCTCTCCGTCATACGAAGTGAGAAATCCCAGTCTCGATTCGTGCCAACCCAACAGACACTTTCGGAGATACCCGTAGTGCACCTTTATAGCCACCCAGTTACGTTGTGACGTTTGGCACACCCAAAGCACTCCTACGGTATCCGGGATTTGCACAATCTCATGGTCTAAGGAAATGATACTTGACATTGGAAAAGCTCTAGCAGACAAACTACACGATCTTGTGCTATGCTTAGGATTGGGTCTTGTCCATCACATCATTCTCCTAATGATGTGATCCCGTTATCAATGACATCTAATGTCCATAGTCAGGAAACCATGACTATCTGTTGATCAACGAGCTAGTCAACTAGAGGCTCACTAGGGACATGTTGTGGTCTATGTATTGACACATGTATTACGATTTTTGGATAACACAATCATAGCATGAACAATAGACAATTATCATGAACAAGGAAATATAATAATAACCATTTTATTATTGCCTCTAGGGCATATTTCCAACAGTCTTCCACTTGCACTAGAGTCAATAATCTAGTTACATTGTGATGAATCAAACACCCATAGAGTTCTGGTGTTGATCATGTTTCGCTTGCGGAAGAGGTTTAGTCAACGGATCTGCGACATTCAGATCTGTGTGCACTTTACAAATATCTATGTCTCCATCATGAACGTTTTCACGAATGGAGTTGAAGCGACGCTTGATGTGCCTGCTCTTCTTGTGAAACCTGGGCTCCTTGGCAAGTGCAATAGCTCTAGTGTTGTCACAGAAGAGTTTGATTGGCCCCGACGCATTGGGTATGACTCCTAGGTCGGTGATGAACTTCCTTCACCCAAATTGCTTCATGTGCTGCCTCCGAGGCCGCCATGTACTCCGCTTCACATGTAGATCCCGCCACGACGCTCTGCTTGAAACTGCACCAGCTTACTGCCCCACCATTCAAAATATACACGTATCCGGTTTGTGACTTAGAGTCATCCAGATCTGTGTCGAAGCTAGCGTCGACGTAACCCTTTACGTCGAGCTCCTCATCACCTCCATATACGAGAAACATATCCTTAGTACTTTTCAGGTACTTCAGGATGTTCTTGACCGCTGTCCAGTGTTCCATGCCGGGATTACTTTGGTACCTTCCTACCAAACTTACGGCAAGGTTTACATAAGGTCTGGTACACAGCATGGCATACATGATAGACCCTATGGCTGAGGCATAGGGGACGACACTCATCTTTTCTCTATCTTCTGCCATGGTCGGACATTGAGCTGAGCTCAATTTCACACCTTGCAACACAGGCAAGAACCCCTTCTTGGACTGATCCATATTGAACTTCTTCAATATCTTATCAAGGTATGTGCTTTGTGAAAGATCTATGAGGCGTCTCAATCTATCTCTATAGATCTTGATGCCTAATATGTAAGCAACTTCTCCAAGGTCCTTCATTGAAAAACACTTATTCAAGTAGGCCTTGATGCTGTCCAAAAGTTCTATATCATTTCCCATCAAAAGTATGTCATCCAAATATAATAGGAGAAATGCTACAGAGCTCCCACTCACTTTCTTGTAAACGCAGGCTTCTCCATAAGTCTGCATAAACCCAAACACTTTGATCATTTCATTAAAGCGAATGTTCCAACTCCGAGATGCTTGCACCAACCCATAGATGGAGCACTGGATCTTGCATACCTTGTTAGCATTCTTAGGATCGACAAAACCTTCTGGCTGCATCATATACAATTCTTCCTTAAGAAAGCCGTTAAGGAATGGCGTTTTGACGTCCATTTGCCATATCTCATAATCATAGTATGCGGCAATTGCTAACATGATTCGTACGGACTTCAGCTTCGCTATGGGTGAGAAGGTCTCATCGTAGTCAACCCCTTGAACTTGTCGATAACCCTTAGCGACAAGTCGAGCCTTATAGATGGTAACATTACCATCCGCGTCCGTCTTCTTCTTAAACATCCATTTATTCTCTATCACTCGCCGATCATCGGGCAAGTCTGTCAAAGTCCATACTTTGTTTTCATACATGGATTGTAACACCCTCGATGCGACTATACTTCCCACGTGTCGAGGCACGACTTAGAGACATAATCGCATTGAAGGCATATGTCGCAAGTTAGGCAATCTTCACAACATCCCATGTAATGTAAATAATAAAGGGGAGATAACGTAGTTGGCTTACACTCGCCATGTCAATCAAGTACATAAATAACATTACATCATCCAAACACTCATGGCCCGACTACGGCGCGAAAATAAAATAGAACCCAACATGCGACAACGGTCCCAATCACCCCCAACTGGGCACCACTACTGATCATCGGGAAAGGAAACATAGTAACGTTGAGAGTCTTCATCGAACTCCCACTTGAGCTCATACGCGTCTCCTGGAGCGGAATCATCAGGCCCTGCATCTGGTGTAATAGTAATCTGTGAGCCACAGGGACTCAGTAATCTCGCACCCTCGCGATCAAGACTATTTAAGCTTGTAGGTAAGGCAAGGTAAAAATGTGTGGAGCTGCAGCAAGCGACTAGCAAATATGGTGGCTAACTTATTCGTAAAAGAGAGCAAGAAGAGGAGGCAAAGCGCGAGCGAGAAACTAGAGAACAACCTGCGCAAACATTACTCCAACACCGTGTCCACTTCCCAGACTCCGCCGAGAAGAGGCCATCACGGTAACACACTCAGTTGATTCATTTTAATTAAATTAAGGTTCAAGTTATCTACAACCGGACATTAACAAATTCCCATCTGCCCATAACCACGGGCACAGCTTTCGAAAGTTCAAATCCCTGCAGGGGAGTCCCAACTTAGCCCATGACAAGCTCTCACGGTCAACGAAGGAATAGACCTCCTCCCAAGATGTTCCGATCAGACTCGGTATCTCGGTTACTCAAAACACTTCGACAGGTTAAAACAAGACCAGCAACACCGCCCGAATGTGCCGACAAATCCCCATAGGAGCTGCACATATCTCGTTCTCAGGGCACACTCAGATGAGACATCCTACGAGTAAAACCAACCCTCAAGTTGCCCCGAGGTGGCCGCGCAGTCTACTCGGTCGGACCAACACTCAGAGGAGCACTGGCACGGGGGGGTTAAAATAAGATGACCCTCGGGCTTCGGAAACCCAAGGGAAAAGAGGCTAGGTGGCAAATGGTAAGACCAATGTTGGGCATTGCTGGAAAAGCTTTAATCAAGGCGAAATATCAAGGGGTTCCCATTATAACCCAACCACGTAAGGATCGCAAAATCCGGGAACATAACACCGATATGACGGAAACTAGGGCGGCAAGAGTGGAACAAAACACTAGGCGAGAGGCCGAGCCTTCCACCCTTTACCAAGTATATAGATGCATTAAGATAGCAAGATAATATAATGATATCCCAACAAATGAATAAAGGTTCCAACAAGGAACGGCCATCAATCTTCACCTGCAACTAGCAACGCTATAAGAGGGGCTGAGCAAAGCGGTAACATAGCCAATCAACTATTTTCTAGGACAAGGTGGGTTAGAGGTTTGACATGGCAATTTGGGAGGCTTGAAAACAAGTGGTAGGCATCGTATCAATGGCATAGCAAAAGAGCGAGCAAACTAGCATGGCAAAGATAGTAGTGATTTCGAGGGTATGATCATCTTGCCTGCACAGTTGTCAGAGTTGACTGGATCCTCGAAAGCAAACTCAACGGGCTCCTCGTTAGTGAACTCGTCTCCCGGCTCTACCCAAACAAGATAACAAGCAACAAGGATACAATCAACCATGTGCAAACTCAAACAACACGATGCAAAGATGATATGCTAAGCGGGATGCGATGCGGGATGCAAAATGTAAGATATGATAGGAAATGCATGAACCTGGCCTCAACTTGGAAAACCAAGTGTGCCACTGGAAAGATGATATGAAATTGCTTGAAAACGATATAAAGAACGCCGAAATCGGAGTTACGGTTTGGAAATGGCAAGCGATTCAAAAATGACACCGATCTGCGATTTACAGCAAGTAGGCATCTAAATGCAACGAAATGAACATGCTACAGCACCCAAACATGACAACAAAATACATGGCAGGTATGCACACAAGATTCTTAACAAAAGTCCTACGGCCAATTCATCCATTAACAGGTTCAAACAAGCATGGCAAAAATGCATATGACAAACAGATCTCAGACTTAGTGAAATTAACACTTGTCTGGAATTTCAGATCAGGTAGCACTCTTCGGAGCAACAAAACTACATGCTACAGGATCTCATCATGGCAAAGTAAAGCACGGCATGGAGCTACTCAAAGATATTAACAAAAGTCCCTTAGTAACCTTGAACCAAAAGGGATCAGAAAATACAATTGCAAGCATGTGAACATAGCAAAAGCATAATCAGTTTTCAGACTTAGTGAAAACTGACACATGCTGAAATATAACTCAAGTAGGCATGTTTACGAGCTCGATGCACTCACTACAGAGCAAGTCATGGCAAGACAAGAATACATCCAGCAAGAAGGCACAAAATGCAAGCTAGACATGGCAAGAATAATAGTATAGCATGCATGGATCAACAACAACATCACCGGCAAAATTGCAAACAAGTTGACAATCTGCCCAGATTCACAAAGTAGCAAAAGTAGAGCTTGATTGACTCCAGCTAGGTGCTCCATAATTGCAAGCAAAGACATGGATGGATAGAGCACTACAATATTAACAAAACATCCTTACTGATCATCCTCAAAAGAGGCATGGATCACTAGGAAACAACAAGAACATATGGCATCATGAGATAAACAGCTCCAGGACTTAGTGAAATCACTAAGTCCCTGAAAACAGAATTAGCAAGTGCACCACTTTGCAAGCTTGCACAAGTCACCACACACATCACAAAAATACATGGGTTGCACCTATGGAAAGATTACAAAACCCTTAACAAAACATATGTAGAACTCATGGGCATATCATGCACACAATAATCATGGCAAAAATGACAAAGCTAAATGGAATAGCAAATCTGACAATTAACTCAAGTAGCCCTCTTCTAACAGCATTTCAGGCATCAAGATGAGCTCAAATGAAAATGATGCAATGGAATGAAATGATGTACTCTCTGAGGTGAACATTTTGATATGCTATATGCATGAATCGGAGCTACGGATGCAAAGTTACGGGGCTACGAACATGTGCATATGGACTGAGAATTTCGGGACTTAGAGAAAAAAACGACCTAGGGTTTCACTGTTCACAGATCTGGATCGGATCTCGCCGGGGCACGGACGCCGAGGTCCACCGGAGGAGTCGCCGGAGTTGGAGACTTGGCGTCCGGAGCTTGCCGGAGGAGTGGACGGCGCGGCGACCGGGCGATGCGGCGGCTCGGCCGGCGAAGGCGACCACGGCGACCGGCGGAGGAAGGGCGGCGAGGCGGCTCGGCTACGAGTGCGTCGCCGTGGAGGGATGTGGCAGGCGGCGGGGAGTCGCGGGCCCGGCTCGGCGGCGGGGAGGGCCGCGCGCGGGCCAGGCGGGCCGGCGTGGGCGAGGCGGCGGGGATGTGGGCGCAGCCCACGTGGCAGCTCCTGGTTGGGCGGCGGCGATGTCCGGCCGGATCGGACAATGTCCGGCGTGGCGCGGTGGCTTTTCTAGGGTTTTGGGGAGAGGGGATCCGGGACATTTCGAGGGGGACCTATTTATAGGCATAGGAGGAGCTAGGAGAGTCCAAATGAGGTGCGGTTTTCGGCTACGCGATCGTGATCAAACGCCCTAGATGATGGAGCAGAGTTAGGTGGGTTTTGGGCCAAATTGGAGGGGTGTTGGGCTGCAACACACACGAGGCCTTTTCGGTCCCTCGGTTAACCGTTGGAGTATCAAACGAAGTCCAAATGATACGAAACTTGACAGGCGGTCTACCGGTAGTTAACCAAGGCCGCTTGGCAAGTATCGGTCCAATCCGGAAATGTTTAATCCCCACACACGAAAGAAAGCTAGAAATGACCATCGGAGAAGAACGAAGCGCCGGAATGCAAAACGGACAATGGGGAAAAAGCTCGAATGCATGAGACGAACACGTATGCAAATGCAATGCACATGATGACATGATATGAGATGCATGACAACGACAACAAAACACGGAGACAAAACCCGAACCCGAGGAAATAAATATAACTTAACGCCGGAAACGGCAAGAGTTGGAGTACAAATTGGGAAAGTTACATCTGGGGTGTTACAACACTCCACCACTACGAAAGGATCTCGTCCCGAGATCTAGGACTGAAAGAACGCCAGGTACTCAGAACGGAGGTGATCCTCGCGTTCCCAGGTAGCTTCACGGTCGGAATGGTGTGACCACTTGACTTTGAGAAATTTGATTAACTTGTTGCGAGTCTTGCGTTCAGTCTCTTCAAGAATAGCAACTGGGTGCTCACGATAGGAGAGATCTTCTTGGAGCTCAATGTCCTCGAAGTTGACGGTGCGGTCAGGAGTCTTGAAGCACTTTCGAAGCTGAGAGACATGGAACACGTCATGAACATTTGCAAAGTTTGAAGGAAGCTCGAGTTGATAGGCGAGGTCGCCTCTCTTGTTGACAATCTTGAAAGGTCCCACGTATCTAGGGGCAAGCTTCCCTTTGGTACCGAAGCGACGAGTACCTTTCATAGGAGAGACACGTAGGTAAACATGATCTCCGATCTCGAAAGCCAAATCACGGTGCTTACTATCATAGTAGCTCTTCTGACGGGATTGGGATGCTTTGAGCTTATCTCGAATGACTTTGCACATTTCTTCTGCCTCTTTGATTAAGTCATTACCCAAAAGCTGACGTTCACCGGTTTCAGACTAGTTGAGAGGGGTACGGCACTTCCTGCCATACAGAATTTCAAATGGGGCCTTGCACGAACTTGCTTGAAAACTGTTGTTGTAGGAGAATTCAACATAAGGAAGACAATCCTCCCACTTCATGTCGAAGGAGATCACACAAGCCCTGAGCATATCTTCAAGAATCTGGTTGACACGCTCGACTTGACCGCTAGTTTGAGGATGGAAAGCTGTGCCGAAGCGGATGTTGGTGCCCATGGCCTTCTGAAAAGAATCCCAAAACTTTGAGGTAAACATGCTGCCATGGTCTGAAGAGATCACTTGTGGGATACCATGCAGAGAGACAATACGAGAGGTATAGAGTTCCGCCAATTGAGCTGCAGTGATCGACTCTTTGATAGGCAGAAAATGAGCCACTTTGGTGAGTTTGTCGATGACAACGAATATAGCATCATTGCCACGCTTGGACTTTGGAAACCCAGTTACGAAGTCCATTTCAATGTGGTCAAACTTCCATTCTGGAATGGCAAGAGGAGGAGACCTGCTGGCCTTTGGTGTTCTGCCTTCACTCTTTTGCAGACATCACATTCATTCACGAATTGAGCAATCTCGCGCTTCATTCGAGTCCACCAATAAGCCTGCTTAAGGTCCTGATACATCTTCGTGCTCCCAGGGTGGATGGAGAGGAGAGAATTGTGAGCCTCATTCATGATCACTTTACGAAGGTCACCTTTGGGTACCACAATACGATCCTTGAAGAAAAGAGTGTCCTTGTCATCAAGACGGTAGCACTTGTACTTGGGTTGACTCTTGGCAATCCCAATCTTCACCTTTTTCACCATAGCATCAAGAAGCTGGGCTTGGTGAATCTGGTCTTCCAAGGTAGGAAGAGTTGAAGGTTGGCGAGCAAACCTTGAGGAACAACTTGCAGATTAAGTTTGCGGAAAACTTCACAAAGCTCGGGTTGATAAGGCTTGAGAATCAGACTGTTGCAGTAGGCCTTTCTGCTCAATGCGTCAGCAATCACATTGGCCTTGCCTGGAGTATACTCAATACTCGGATTATACTCTTGAATCATTTCGACCCATCGAGTTTGCATGAGATTGAGATTAGGCTGAGTGAAGATGTACTTGAGACTCTTGTGATTAGTGAAAATTTCCACTTTTCTTCCCAATAGAAGATGTCTCCAAGTCAAAAGAGCATGCACAACTGCCGCCAACTCGAGATCATGAGTGGGGTAGTTCTTCTCATTAGGCTTGAACTGGCGAGATGTATAAGCAACAACTTTCTTCTCTTGCATCAATACTGCGCCAAGACCTTGGAGAGAGGCATCACAAAAGACCTCGTACGGCTTGGATTCATCAGGCGGAGTCAGAACTAGAGCAGTGATCAATTTCTCTTTCAAAGTGTTGAAAGCAATATCACACTCCGGAGACCAAACGTACTTGACGTGCTTCTGGAGAATATTAGAGAGAGGCTTCGCGATCTTAGAAAAGTTTTCAACGAATCTTCATCAATAGCTTGCGAGACCGAGGAAGCTACGGAGTTGCTTCACGTTCTGAGGAGGTTCCCAATTCACAATTGCATACACCTTCTCAGGATTCACGGCAATGCCCTTGGCAGAGATGATATGACCAAGATAAAGAACCTCATCAAGCCAAAATTCACACTTGGAGAACTTGGCGTAGAACTGATGTTCCCTTAGCTTATCAAGAACCAAACGCAAATGCTTGGCATGATCTTCCTTGTTCTTGGAGAAAACTAGAATGTCGTCGAGATAGACCAAAACAAAGTCATTGGTGTAGGCGTTGAATATGAAGTTCATCATGCGAGAGAACGTCGGAGGAGCGTTGACGAGGCCAAAAGACATGACAGTGTATTCATATGAACCAAAGCTTGTCCTGAAAGCCGTCTTGGGAATATCTTGCTCACGGATTCGAATCTGATGATAACCCATATGGAGATCAAGCTTGGAGAATACTCGAGCACCTTTGAGTTGTTCGAACAGCTCATTGATGTTGGGAAGTGGGTATTTGTTCTTGATGGTCTTCTTGTTCACTGGACGGTAATCAACACAAAGTCGGTCCGTTCCATCCTTCTTCTTCACAAAAAGAACACCACAACCCCACGGAGAAGAACTAGGCCGGATGAGACCCATTTCTCTTGAATATCGAGTTGCTTCTTCAGCTCCTTCAACTCTTTAGGTCCGAGCTTGTAAGGACGCTTGCACACATGTTCCGTACCAGGCTCAAGATCAATAACGAATTCAACTGGCCGGTGCAGAGGCATTCCTGGAAGCTCTTCTGGAAAGACGTCTTGATATTCGCAAACGACTGGAATTTTTGAGATGGCATTGAGTTCACCCTTCTCATTGAGAGAAAACAGACGGATGGTATCATCACGAGCAGCAAAGACAATTACATCCTCAGACGAATGAGTCAATTGAATCTGCCTGGCAGCACAATCAAGCTGAGCCTTGTGCTTAGAAAGCCAATCCATTCCGAGAATAAGATCAATATCCGAGTTACCAAGAACCACCGGAGAAGAGAGAAACTTGTAATCACCCAATGTGATAGAGATATCGGGAGCAACCAAACTAGAAGTCAAAAGCTTGCCGGGAGAAACAACTTGCATGACTTTGGGCATGATCTCGGTATCAACATTGTGCTTCGATGCAAAAGGACATGACAAAAAGGAATGCGATGCACCATTTTCAAAAAGAACTTTTGCAGGAACATCGTTAACAGGAAGGTTACCCATGATCACATCTGACGAGTCCTCTGCCTGAGCTGCATTCATCAAGTTGACCTTGGCGTGCTTGGGGTTATGCTTGATCACAGCTGTACTTGCCGATCTAACAGGAGGAGGAGGAAGACGCCTCTGGTTAAAACACTTGTTGGCATAGTGACCCTTCTGTTGGCACTTGTTGCACGTGACCTCTGAAAGCGTACGGTGATACGGAGCACTCGATCTTGGAGCTTGAGACGAAGTCTTGTTCTGAAAGCCAGGGTTGGGTGGGTGGGAAGAACCACTGCCACCTTTGCTCTTCTGTTGATACGGCTGACGGAACGGAGGAGGAGGAAGCCAATACTTCTGCTGCTTGGCCACTTGAGTAGAGGAAGAAGGAGTAACATCGCTGACTCGCTTCTTGGAAGCATCACACCTCAACTGAGCAGCCTCTTGCTTAAGTGCCATGTTGTAGAACTCATCGTATCTCAAGGGCTCGAAGAGAACAAGAGCTAGCTGAATTCCTTCTCTGAGACCACCCCTGAACTGGTATATCATGCTCTTCTCATCAGGCACGTCCTGCTTGGCAAAGCGGGCGAGCTTCTGGAACAACTTGTTGTAGTCATAGACAGGCAAAGAGCCTTGCTTCAGGTTGCGGAATTCCTCACGCTTGCTTTCAACCACGCTCTGAGGGATATGATGAGCTCGGAAATCTCGACAGAAATCATCCCAAGTGATAACACGTCCACCTCGGGAATCCTTGTACTGCTGGAACCATTCTGCAGCTTGATCTTTGAGTTGGAAGGAAGCGAACTTGACAAAGTCCTCAGGCCTGACGTTACTGCACTCGAAATGCTTGCACAGATCCACAAGCCAATCGTCAGCATCGGTTGCCTCAACACAATTGCTGAAAGTCTTTGGCCCGTTAGCAAGGAACTGGTTGAGTGAAGCAAAGTGATTCTGATTGCTGCCTTGATTCCCTTGACTGCCTTGATTGCGCTCTTGGAGAATTTGCATGATCAACTGTGTGTTTGCATTGGTTGCGTCCATCACAGCTTGCCATGCCTCCGGAGGAGGTGGAGGTGGTGGCGGGTCAGGATTCGGAGTCGTGCGCGTTGGAGGAGCCATCCTGAAGAGGTTGACCACCATTAGCACATTGATAGACAATTATTGAAGCTGAATCCAACGGAATGAAAATTGCAATATATAGTCTTCACATCCGAACAAAATGAACGAATGCATTCCTCTTGAAATGGTCACATATCCATAAATTGAGAAGCCACGTAGAATTAAGGTAGGGAAATAAATCAACAAGGTACGGATTAGGAACGGATAATCGGTAAGAAATCCCAATCTCAAACCAATATCCGTGGAAGAAGAACTAGAGCTACTAGAATTCCCACCTATGAAACCCCCAAACCTTTTCGGTTATGCAGTCAGGTGTTGGGGATACAGGGGAAGCATAATATCTCACCCAAACTAGCAAATCCTACATCCAGCTGTATCCATCCTTCAACACATAACCAAGAAGCCTTCGGAAACCATCTACCTCAACCTTCGAAAAGCATCCGTTATACAAGTTATGGCGATACTCCCGAACTCCCGCCCTAGTACTGGGTGGCGTCGAGGTTATCTCACGAACGAACTGCATAAATGAGATTTTCGATGTCGGCGTACTAAACTCAGGTATTCCAGAACTTCAACGATAAAATTATGATGACAACACCTTAGAGCTCAACTCCCCGGGACACTTCCACTAAACCCCTGACAGGAGGCACCAAGACAATGTTCTCATCATAAAACCATCGGAACGATTCCAAGATACCCGCGTGATCCTAAAAAAAAATTTAGTGAAATTTGAGAAGAGAAGAGTCAAAACTCTATGTCAGGATGCCTTACCAGAGCGATGAGGAGACTGGGGAGTAAAAAGAATTCCTAAACTCTCCGATATATAATTCCTAAATGACTCAAAACATTTTTCTAGACACAACTCGGCCGCTAAAAATGATCAAGCAATGGGGCTCCTAAGGTCGGGGAAGGCTCTGATTACCAACTTGTAACACCCTCGATGCGACTATAGCTCCCACGTGTCGAGGCATGACTTAGAGACATAATCACATTGAAGGCATATGTCGCAAGTTAGGCAATCTTCACAACATCCCATGTAATGTAAATAATAAAGGGGAGATAACGTAGTTGGCTTACACTCGCCATGTCAATCAAGTACATAAATAACATTACATCATCCAAACACTCATGGCCCGACTACGGCGCCAAAATAAAAGAGAACCCAACATGCGACAACGGTCCCAATCACCCCCAACTGGGCACCACTACTGATCATCGGGAAAGGAAACATAGTAACGTTGAGAGTCTTTGTCGAACTCCCACTTGAGCTCATACGCGTCTCCTGGAACGGAATCATCAGGCCCTGCATCTGGTGCAATAGTAATCTGTGAGCCACAGGGACTCAGCAATCTCGCACCCTCGCGATCAAGACTATTTAAGCTTGTAGGTAAGGCAAGGTAAAAATGTGTGGAGCTGCAGCAAGCGACTAGCAAATATGGTGGCTAACTTATTCGTAAAAGAGAGCGAGAAGAGGAGGCAAAGCGCGAGCGAGAAACTAGAGAACAACCTGCGCAAACATTACTCCAACACCGTGTCCACTTCCCGGACTCCGCCGAGAAGAGGCCATCACGGTAACACACTCAGTTGATTCATTTTAATTAAATTAAGGTTCAAGTTATCTACAACCGGACATTAACAAATTCCCATCTGCCCATAACCGCGGGCACGGCTTTCAAAAGTTCAAATCCCTGCAGGGGAGTCCCAACTTAGCCCATGAAAAGCTCTCACGGTCAACGAAGGAATAGACCTCCTCCCAAGACGTTCCGATCAGACTTGGTATCTCGGTTACTCAAAACACTTCGACAGGTTAAAACAAGACCAGCAACACCGCCCGAATGTGCCGACAAATCCCGATAGGAGCTGCACATATCTCGTTCTCTGGGCACACTCAGATGAGACATCCTACGAGTAAAACCAACCCTCAAGTTGCCCCGAGGTGGCCCTGCAGTCTACTCGGTCGGACCAACACTCAGAGGAGCACTGGCCCGGGGGGGTTAAAATAAGATGACCCTCGGGCTCTGGAAACCCAATGGAAAAGAGGCTAGGTGGCAAATGGTAATACCAATGTTGGGCATTGCTGGAAAAGCTTTAATCAAGGCGAAATATCAAGGAGTTCCCATTATAACCCAACCGCGTAAGGAATGCAAAATCCGGGAACATAACACCGATATGACAGAAACTAGGGCGACAAGAGTGGAACAAAACACTAGGCGAGAGGCCGAGCCTTCCACCCTTTACCAAGTATATAGATGCATTAAGATAGAAAGATAATATAATGATATCCCAACAAATGAATAAAGGTTCCAACAAGGAACGGCCATCAATCTTCACCTGCAACTAGCAACGCTATAAGAGGGGCTGAGCAAAGCGGTAACATAGCCAATCAACTGTTTGCTAGGACAAGGTGAGTTAGAGGTTTGACATGGCAATTTGGGAGGCTTGAAAACAAGTGGTAGGCATCGTAGCAATGGCATAGCAAAAGAGCGAGCAAACTAGCATAGCAAAGATAGTAGTGATTTCGAGGGTATGATCATCTTGCCTGCACAGTTGTCAGAGTTGACTGGATCCTCGAAAGCAAACTCAACGGGCTCCTCGTTAGCGAACTCGTCTCCCGGCTCTACCCAAACAAGATAACAAGCAACAAGGATACAATCAACCACGTGCAAACTCAAACAACACGATGCAAAGATGATATGCTAAGCGGGATGCGATGCGGGATGCAAAGTGCAAGATATGACAGGAAATGCATGAACCTGGCCTCAACATGGAAAACCAAGTGTGCCACTGGAAATATGAGATGAAATCGCTTGAAAACGATATAAAGAACGCCGGAATCGGAGTTACGGTTTGGAAATGGCAAGCGATTCAAAAATGACACCGGTCTGCGATTTACAGCAAGTAGGCATCTAAATGCAACGAAATGAACATGCTACAACATCCAAACATGACAACAAAATACATGGCAGGGATGCACACAAGATGCTTAACAAAATTCTAGCACTGAGCTACGGCCAATTCATCCATTAACAGATTCAAACAAGCATGGCAAAAATGCATATTACAAACAGATCTCAGACAGTGAAATTAACACTTGTCTGGAATTTCAGATCAGGTAGCACTCTTCGGAGGAACAAAACTACATGCTACATGATTTGATCATGGCAAAGTAAAGCACGGCATGGAGCTACTCAAAGATCTTAACAAAATTCCCTTAGTGACCTGGAACCAAAAGGGATCAGAAAATATAATTGCAAGCATGTGAACATAGCAAAAGCATAATCAGTTTTCAGACTTAGTGAAAACTGACATATGCTGAAATATAACTCAAGTAGGCATGTTTACGAGCTCGATGCACTCACTACAGAGCAAGTCATGGCAATACAAGCATACATCCAGAAATAAGGCACAAAATGCAAGCTAGACATGGCAAGAACAATAGTATAGCATGCATGGATCAACAACAACATCACCGGCAAAATTGCAAACAAGTTTACAATCTGCCCAGATTCATAAAGTAGCAAAAGTAGAGCTCGATTGACTCAAGCTAGGGTGCTCCATAATTGCAAGAAAAGACATGGATGGATAGAGCACTACAATATTAACAAAACATCCTTACTGATCATCCTCAAAAGAGGCACGGATCACTAGGAAACAACAAGAACATATGGCATCATGAGATAAACAGCTCCAGGACTTAGTGAAATCACTGTCCCTGAAAACAGAATTAGCAAGTGCACCACTTTGCAAGCTTGCACAAGTCACCACACACATCACAAAAATACATGGGTTGCACCTCTGGAAAGATGACAAAACCCTTAACAAAACATATCATGCACACAATAATCATGGCAAAAATGACAAAAAGCTAAATGGAATAGCAGATCTGACAATTAACTCAAGTAGCCCTATTCTAATAGTATTTCGGGCATCAAGATGAGCTGAAATGAAAACGATGCAATGGAATGAAATGATGTACTCTCTGAGATGAACATTTTGATATGCTATATGCATGAATCGGAGCTATGGATGCAAAGTTACGGGGCTACGAACATGTGCATATGGACTGAGAATTTCGGGACAGAGAAAAAAACGACCTAGGGTTTCACTGTTCACAGATCTGGATCGGATCTCGCCGGGGCACAGACGCCGAGGTCCACCGGAGGAGTCGCCGGAGTTGGAGACTTGGCGGCCAGAGCTTGCCGGAGGAGTGGACGGCGCGGGGCGGCGGAGGTGGCACGGCGCGGGGCGGCGGAGGTGGCACGGTGGCCGGGCGGCGCGGCGACCGGGCGATGCGGCGGCGCGGCCGGCTAAGGCGACCACGGCGGCCGGCGGAGGAAGGGCGGTGAGGCGGCTCGACTACGAGCGCGTCGCCGTGGAGGGATGTGGCAGGCGGCAGGGAGGCGCGGGCCCGGCTCGGCGGCGGGGAGGGCCGCGCGCGGGCCAGGCGTGCCGGCGCGGGCGAGGCGGCGGGGATGTGGGCGCAGCCCACATGGCAGCTCCTGGTTGGGCGGCAGCGATGTCCGGCCGGATCGAACAATGTTCGGCGCGGCGCGGTGGCTTTTCTAGGGTTTCGGGGAGAGGGGATTCGGGACATTTTGAGGGGGACCTATTTATAGGCATAGGAGGAGCTAGGAGAGTCCAAATGAGGTGCGGTTTTCGGCCACGCGATCGTGATCGAACGCCCTAGATGATGGAGCAGAGTTAGGTGGGTTTTGGGCCAAATTGGAGGGGTGTTGGGCTGCAATACACACGAGGCCTTTTCGGTCCCTCGGTTAACCGTTGGAGTATCAAACGAAGTCCAAATGATACGAAACTTGACAGGCGGTCTACCGGTAGTAAACCAAGGCCGCTTGGCAAGTCTCGGTCCAATCTGGAAATGTTTAATCCCCACACACGAAAAAAAGCTAGAAATGACCACCGGAGAAGAATGAAGCGCCGGAATGCAAAACGGACAACGAGGAAAAAGCTCGAATGCATGAGACGAACACGTATGCAAATGCAATGCACATGATGACATGATATGAGATGCATGACAACGACAACAAAACATGGAGACAAAACCCGAACCCGAGGAAATAAATATAACTTAACGCCGGAAATGGCAAGAGTTGGAGTACAAATTGGGAAAGTTACATCCGGGGTGTTACATGGTCCTATCTCGGATTGCATGGCTTCAAGCCATTTGTTGGAATCTGGGCCCGCCATTGCTTCTTCATAGTTCGAAGGTTCACCGTTGTCTAACAACATGATTTCCAGGACAGGATTGCCATACCACTTTGGTGTGGAACGTGTCCTTGTGGACCTTCGTAGTCCAGTAGCAACTTGATCCGAAGTACCTTGATCATCATCATTAACTTCCTCTCTAGTCGGTGCAGCTACCACAGGAACATCTTCCTGAGCTGCGCTACTTTCCGGTTCAAGAGGCAGTACTTCATCGAGTTCTACTTTCCTCCCACTTACTTCTCTCGAGAGAAACTCTTTCTCCAGAAAGGACCCGTTCTTGGCAACAAAGATCTTGCCTTCGGATCTGAGGTAGAAGGTATACCCAATGGTTTCCTTAGGGTATCCTATGAAGATGCATTTTTCCGACTTGGGTTTGATCTTTTCAGGTTGAAGTTTCTTGACATAAGCATCGCATCCCCAAACTTTTAGAAATGACAGCTTAGGTTTCTTCCCAAACCATAATTCATACGGTGTCGTCTCAACGGATTTAGACGGTGCCCTATTTAAAGTGAATGTAGCTATCTCTAGAGCGTATCCCCAAAATGATAGCGGTAAATCAGTGAGTGACATCATAGATCGCACCATATCCAATAGAGTGCGATTACGACGTTCGGACACATCGTTACGCTGAGGTGTTCCAGGCGGCGTGAGTTGTGAAACGATTCCACATTTCCTTAAGTGCGTACCAAATTCGTGACCTAAATATTCTCCCCCACGATCTGATCGTAAGAATTTTATCTTTCGGTCACGTTGATTCTCTACCTCATTCTGAAATTCCTTGAACTTTTCAAAGGTCTCAGACTTGTGTTTCATCAAATAGACATACCCATATCTACTTAAGTCATCAGTGAGAGTGAGAACATAACGATAGCCACCGCGTGCCTCAACGCTCATTGGACCGCACACATCAGTATGTATAATTTCCAATAGGTTGGTTGCTCGCTCCATTGTTCCAGAGAATGGAGTCTTGGTCATTTTACCCATGAGGCATGGTTTGCACGTGTCAAATGATTCGAAACCAAGAGACTCCAAAAGTCCATATGTATGGAGCTTCTTCATGCGTTTGACACCAATGTGACCAAGGCGGCAGTGCCACAGATATGTGGGACTATCATTATCAATCTTACATCTTTTGGTATTCACACTATGAATATGTGTAACATCACGTTTGAGATTCATTAAGAATAAACCATTCACCAGTGGGGCATGACCATAAAACATATCTCTCATATAAATAGAACAACCATTATTCTCGGATTTAAATGAGTAGCCATCTCGAATTAAATGAGATCCCGATACAATGTTCATGCTCAAAGCTGGCACTAAATAGCAATTATTGAGGTTTAAAACTAATCTCATAGGTAAATGTAGAGGTAGCGTGCCGACGGCGATCACATCGACCTTGGAACCATTCCCGACGCGCATCGTCACCTCGTCCTTCACCAGTCTCCGCTTATTCCGCAGCTCCTGTTTTGAGTTACAAATATGAGCAACCGCACCGGTATCAAATACCCAAGAGCTACTACGAGTACTGGTAAGGTACACATCAATTACATGTATATCACATATACCTTTAGTGTTGCCGGCCTTCTTGTCCGCTAAGTATTTGGGGCAGTTCCGCTTCCAGTGTCCCTTTCCCTCGCAATAAAAGCACTCAGTCTCAGGTTTGGGTCCATTCTTTGGCTTCTTCCCGGCAACTCCCTTGCCGTCCTTCTTGATTTCTTCTTACCCTTGCCTTTCTTGAAACTAGTGGTTTTATTGACCATCAACACTTGATGTTCCTTTTTGATTTCCACCTCCGCTGATTTCAGCATTGAATATACCTCAGGAATGGTCTTTTCCATCCCCTGCATATTGAAGTTCATCACAAAGCTCTTGTAGCTCGGTGGGAACGACTAAAGAATTCTGTCAACGACCGCGTCATCCGGGAGATTAACTCCTAGCTGAGTCAAGCGGTTGTGCAACCCAGACATTTTTAGTATGTGTTCGCTGAAGGAACTATTCTCCTCCATCTTACAACTATAGAACTTGTCGGAGACTTCATATCTCTCGACCCGGGCATGAGCTTGGAAAACCATTTTCAGCTCTTCGAACATCTCATATGCTCCGTGTTGCTCAAAACGCTTTTGGAGGCCCGGTTCTAAGCTGTAAAGCATGCCGCACTGAACGAGGGAGTAATCATCAGCATGCTGCTGCCAAGCGTTCATAACGTCTTGGTTCTCTGGGATGGGTGCATCACCTAGCGGTGCTTCAAGGACATATTGTTTCTTGGCAGCTATGAGGATGATCCTGAAGTTCCGGACCCAGTCCGTATAGTTGCTACCATCGTCTTTCAGCTTGGTTTTCTCTAGGAACGCGTTGAAGTTGAGGTTGACATTAGCGTGGGCCATTTGATCTACAAGACATATTGTAAAGATTTTAGACTAAGTTCATGATAATTAAGTTCATCTAATCAAATTATTTAATGAACTTCCACTTAGATTAGACATCCCTCTAGTCATCTAAGTGATACATGATCCGACTCAACTAGACCGTGTCCGATCATCACGTGAGACGGACTAGTCATCATTGGTGAACATCTTCATGTTGATCGTATCTTCCATATGACTCATGTTCGACCTTTCGGTCTCTTGTGTTCCGAGGCCATGTCTGTACATGCTAGGCTCGTCAAGTCAACCTAAGTGTTTTGCATGTGTAAATCTGGCTTACACCTGTTGTATGTGAACGTTAGAATCTATCACACCCGATCATCACGTGGTGCTTCGAGACAACGAACTTCCGTAACGGCGCACAGTTAGGGGGAACACTTTCTCGAAATTATTACGAGGGATCATCTTATTTACTACCGTCGTACTAAGCAAATAAGAAGCAAAACATGATAAACATCACATGCAATCAAATAGTGACATGATATGGCCAATATCATTTGCTCCTTTTGATCTCTATCTTCGGGGCGCCATGATCATTATCATCACCGGCATGACACCATGATATCCATCATTGTGTCTTCATGAAGTTGTCTCGTCATCTATTACTTCTACTACTATGGCTAACGATTTAGCAATAAAGTAAAGTAATTACATGATGTCTATGTTGACACGCAGGTCATGAATAAATTAAGACAACTCCTATGGCTCCTGCCGGTTGTCATACTCAACGACATGCAAGTCGTGATTCCTATTACAAGAACATGATCAATCTCATACATCACATATATCATTTATCATTCATCACATCCTTTTGGCCATATCACATCACACGGCATATGCTGCAAAAACAAGTTAGACGTCCTCTAATTGTTGTTGCAAATTTTTATGTGGCTGCTATAGGTTTTTTAGCAAGAACGTTTCTTACCTACGCCAAAACCACAACGTGATATGCCAATTCCTATTTACCCTTCATAAGGACCCTTTTCATCGAATCCGATCCGACTAAAGTGGGAGAGACAGACACCCACTAGCCACCTTATGCAACTAGTGCATGTCAGCCGGTGGAACCTGTCTCACGTAAGCGTACGTGTAAGGTCGGTCCGGGCCGCTTCATCCCACGATGCCGCCTAATCAAGATAAGACTAGTAACGGCAAGTAAATTGGCAAAATCGACGCCCACAACATATTGTGTTCTACTCGTGCATAGAAACTACGCATAGACCTAGCTCATGATGCCACTATTGGGGAACGTAGCAGAATTTTAAAATTTTCTACGCATCACCAAGATCAATCTATGGAGTCTTCTAGCAATGAGAGGGAAAGGAGTGCATCTACATACCCTTGTAGATCGCGAGCGAAAGCGTTCAAGAGAACGGGGTTGATGGAGTCGTACTCATCGTGATCCAAATCACCGATGACCAAGCGCCGAATGGACGGCACCTCTACGTTCAACACACGTACAGTTGGGGAAGACGTCTCCTCCTTCTTGATCCAGCAAGGGGGGGAGGAGAGGTTGATGGAGATCCAGCAGCAGGACGGCGTGGTGGTGGAAGCAGCGGTGATCTCGGCAAGGCTTCGCCAAGCTCCAACGAGAGGGAGAGGTGTTACGAGGGGAGAGGGAGGCGCCAGGGGCTAGGGTGCGCAGCCCTCCCTCCCCCCTCTTTATATAGGGGTCCGGGAGGAGGTGGCGCCGGCCCCCTAGAGATCCATCTCAAGGGGGGGCGGCCAAGGGGGGGACTTGCCCCCCAAGCCAAGTGGGGCGCCCCACCCCTAGGGTTTCCAACCCTAGGCACAGGGGGAGGCCCAAGGGGGGCGCACCAGCCTACCAGGGGCTGGTTCCCCTCTCACTTCAGCCCATGGGTCCCTCCGGGATAGGTGGCCCCACCCGGTGGACCCCCGGGACCCTTCCGGTGGTCCTGGTACAATACCGATTACCCCCGAAACTTTCCCGATGGCCGAAACTGGACTTCCTATATATAAATCTTCACCTCCAGACCATTTCGGAACTCCTCGTGAAGTCCGGGACTCCGAACAACTTTCGGGTTACCGCATACTAATATCTCTACAACCCTAGTGTCACCGAACCTTAAGTGTGTAGACCCTACGGGTTCGGGAGACACACAGACATGACCGAGACGACTCTCCGGTCAATAACCAACAGCGGGATCTGGATACCCATGTTGGCTCCCACATGCTCCTCGATGATCTCATCGGATGAACCATGATGTCGAGGATTCAATCAATCCCGTATACAATTCCCTTTGTCAATCGGTATGTTACTTGCCCGAGATTCGATCGTCGGTATCCCAATACCTCGTTCAATCTCGCTACTGGCAAGTCACTTTACTCGTACTGTAATGCATGATCCCGTGACCAAACACTTGGTCACATTGAGCTCATTATGATGATGCATTACCGAGTGGGCCTAGAGATACCTCTCCGTCATACGAAGTGAGAAATCCCAGTCTCGATTCGTGCCAACCCAACAGACACTTTCGGAGATACCCGTAGTGCACCTTTATAGCCATCCAGTTACGTTGTGACATTTGGCACACCCAAAGCACTCCTACGGTATCCGGGAGTTGCACAATCTCATGGTCTAAGGAAATGATACCTGACATTGGAAAAGCTCTAGCAGACAAACTACACGATCTTGTGCTATGCTTAGGATTGGTTCTTGTCCATCACATCATTCTCCTAATGATGTGATCCCGTTATCAATGACATCTAATGTCCATATTCAGGAAACCATGACTATCTGTTGATCAATGAGCTAGTCAACTAGAGGCTCACTAGGGACATGTTGTGGTCTATGTATTCACACATGTATTACGATTTTCGGATAACACAATTATAGCATGAACAATAGACAATTATCATGAACAAGGAAGTATAATAATAACCATTTTATTATTGCCTCTAGGGCATATTTCCAACAAGAACCCCCAGCACCCCCTGAAACCAACTAGGGTTTACTAAAATTATTTCAGTGAACCCAAAATGCCCTTCATAAATGTTCACCATCTTTGGTCCTGGCTAAACCCTCTGCCAAAAATGGTTTCATATTTTTGGAGGCTATTCTAGATTTTTGCACCAAGCCATAAGTATTTGCATTTGGGAAATTTAAATCCTATAAATATTTTAAAATGCCCAAATAATCTTGAAGGTATTTTTAGGCTGTTGAGAATATTTTCAAATGTGCCTCTGAATATTTTCAGGTTTTTTTCTAAATGGAATAGTATTTCTACTATTTTAAAACACAGAACAGAAACAAATAAAAAGAAAAACAGAAAGCAGAGAGAGAGGGTTTTACCTGGCGCCCACCTGGCCTGGCCCAGCTAGCGGCCCAGCCCACGCGGCATCTGCCAGTCATCGTCCTCCTCCAGCCAGAAGGACGAGAGCGCGTGGCCACCATGCGCAAGCACACGCCCCGGCCACCTCCTGCTTCTGCCGACGCCCTGGACGACTCCAGATGGTGCCACGCACCTCCCTGCTTCTCTCTCTCACTCTCCCTCGCTCTCACCCCCTTCCCTGGATCCCTCTCTTTCGCGCCCGAGCGCACCGCAACACGCCGCCAAGCACCACCACGGCCACCGCCTCGCCCTCGCTTCCCTGACCAGCTCAAGAGCTCCGCCTCGTCGCCCTAGACCTCTCCGTCGAGCCACGCGGCACCGGACTTCCCCGAACATCGTCATCGCGATCATCTTCTACCTCGGGCAACAGAGATCGCCGGTGCCCATCCGTCGTCCACGGTGCCTCCCCGAGCCTGCTGAGCCCTCCATTGGAATCCATGTGAGCTCCTCCGCCTTTTCCCCTTCTCCCTGTGCTCTATTTCCCTCTCTAGCCGCCGTTCCCATCGAGCCTGAGAGCTTGGCTCCGCCGGCCATGCTGCCACCGTGACCACGGCCACACAAGCTCGCAGCCGAGCACCCTAACGTGCTCAGGGCGACCCTAGGATTCTAACTCGACCAACTGCTGCTCCATTCGTCCATCGTAGCGACGAATCTGTCGTCACCCGAACTCCGGCCGCCGCGGAAGTGGACACCGCCGTCGATCTAGGTCGTCTCCGGTGACCCCACTAACATCAGCTGACGCGCATGAGGCTCAGGGTTCCAACGGTGCCATCCGCGCCTTGAACCGTGGCCGGAGCAGCGTTTCCGACGCTCTTCGCCGTCTCGGCCTTGCCGGTGTCGAGTTGCCGGTGGGTTTGACCCCACTGACCAAGCTGACCCTGGGTGGGCCCAGTTTGACCCCTCTGGTCAAAGAAAAATGGGACCCACCTGCTAATTAAGTTAGGATTAAGACTAACTAAAAACTAGTTAGACTAATGGCACTGACACGCGGGACCCACTGGTCAGTTTGACCTAGGCTGCCCCGTTGACTCGCTTACGTCATGCTAACGTAGTGCTGACGCAGTAATGCATTTTCTAGAATTAGTTTATTTCTGAATAATTAGAAAATCCAGAAAATTGCCTAAACTTCTAAAAATTATAGAAATTTAACCGTAGCTCAGAATGAAATAATTTATATATGAAAAATGATCAGAAAAATCTAATCTATCCATCTGTACCATTTTCATGCATGTTTGAACAACTTAAAGTTGCTGTATAAGACAATTTGAATAAATGGCATTTGAAATGCCTTACATGGAGTTTGAATTTGAACCTTGGGTTCAAACCAACTTCATTTACATCGTTGCTAGCTGCATTAGCTCAACTCACATCATATTGCCATGTCATGATCATGCATCATATTGTCGCATTGCATTGATTGTGTTCTTTCTCTGTTGCCGGTGACTGTCCCCTCTTAGTAGACGACATTCAGATGATTATTCGATGACACTGATGAAGAACTATACTATCTTCAGAAGTGCCAGGCAAGCAAAACCCCCTTGTTCATTCCGATACAATCCCACTCTCTCGCTCCTTCTCTCTTTTACTGCATTAGGACAACATCGATTCAACTGTTACTTGCTGCGGTAGTTGAACCCCTTTCCTCTGCATGACCTGTCATTGCCACAGTAAATAGATGAAACCCACTAGTATGAGTAGGAGTTGTTTGAGCCATGATGTGCCTACTCATCTATGCTTGTTTGTCATGCCTGCTACTTCTTAGAGTTGAGTCAGGTCTGATTCATCGGGGATGATTCAGAGGTGTGTGAACAAGTCCTGCTGTTGAGAGCTAAGTGTGTGAACATGTTTTGGTAAAGGTATTGGTGAGAGGCCATGTAGGAGTACATGGTGGTTTGTCTCATTGAAGCCGTCCTCAGGAACTGAGTTCTGTGTTTGTGATCCATGAACAACTACTACCACACATTGGGATCCTTAATTGACTCTCTCAACTTATTAATCGCCTTGATCTCTGTCCAGGAGTTGCAACTAGTTTCTGGTGTTTGTAGGATATGTGTTGGAGGCCGTGCGTAGCACTGACCCTAGGGGTGGGCTATGATGCGGTAGATACACCATGGCCCGGTGTACCGAGCGCCCGTTTGGTGTCTCGGGAACCCTACACACATCGTTTGGGGCTGTGAGCGAAACTCCGGCCGGATCTCCTCACGGATGGAACCCAAATAGGCGATAAACCTGGACTAGAGACTTGTGTGGTTAGTCAGGTCGTGGCTGACTCCCTTGCCAGGCTTCCGCTTGAAGGTTGCCGAGATACACGACGTGTACATGGTGGTAAGTGGCGAGAGCGTGTGTGAAGAAGTACACCCCTGCAGGGTTAACATCATCTATTCGAATAGCCGTGTCCGCGGTAAAGGACTTCTGGGTTGCCTGTACAGTTCATAGACAAGTGAAAGGGATTCTCTAAAATGCGCAAGATAAGCGTGAGTGCTATGGATGGCATTCTCGTAGGTAGATGGGAGCGGATCCATAGTGGTGTATTGATATGGTGAATATGTGGACTCGTGTGCGCCACCTCAAAAGAGTTACTTGTAGTCGTAGTTTAGGATAGTGTAACACCCTCGATGCGACTATAGCTCCCACATGTCGAGGCACGACTTAGAGATATAATCGCATTGAAGGCATATGTCGCAAGTTAGGCAATCTTCACAACATCCCATGTAATATGATAATAAAAAGGGAGATAACATAGTTGGCTTACACTCGCCACGTCAATCAAGTGCATAAATAACATTACATCATCCAAACACTCATGGCCCGACTATGGCACCAAAATAAAAGAGAACCCAACATGCGACACGGTCCCAATCACCCCCAACTGGGCACCACTACTGATCATCGGGAAAGGAAACATAGTAACGTTGAGAGTCTTCGTCGAACTCCCACTTGAGCTCATACGCGTCTCCTGGAGCGGAATCACCAGGCCCTGCATCTGGTGTAATAGTAATCTGTGAGCCCCAGGGACTCAGCAATCTCGCACCCTCGCGATCAAGACTATTTAAGCTTATAGGTATGGCAAGGTAAAATATGAGTGGAGCTGCAGCAAGCGACTAGCAAGTATGGTGGCTAACTTATTCGCAAAAGAGAGCGAGAAGAGGAGGCAAAGCGCGAGCGAGAAACTAGAGAACAACCAGCGCAAACATTACTCCAACACCGTGTCCACTTCCCGGACTCCGCCGAGAAGAGGCCATCACGGCAACACACTCAGTTGATTCATTTTAATTAAGTTAAGGTTCAAGTTATCTACAACCGGACATTAACAAATTCCCATCTTCCCATAACCACGGGCACGGCTTTAGAAAGTTCAATCCCTGCAGGGGAGTCCCAACTTATCCCATGACAAGCTCTCACGGTCAACGAAGGAATAGACCTCCTCCCAAGATGTTCCGATCAGACTCAGTATCTCGGTAATTCAAGACACTTCGACAGGTTAAAACAAGACCAGCAACACCGCCCGAATGTGCCGACAAATCACGATAGGAGCTGCACATATCTCTTTCTCAGGGCACACTCAGATGAGCGCTCCATACAACTAAAACCAAACCTCGAGTTTCGCCGAGGGGGCGCTGCACAGGACTCTAGTTTGGACCAACACTCAGAGGAGCACTGGCCCGGGGGGGTTTAAAATAAGATGACCCGCGGGCTCCGGAAACCCGAGGGAAAAAGAGGCTAGGAGCACTGGCCCGGGGGGGTTTAAAATAAGGTTGGGCATTGCTGGAAAAGCTTTAATCAAGGCGAAATATCAAGGGGTTCCCACTATAACCCAACCGCGTAAGGAACGCAAATATCCGGAACATAACACCGATATGACGGAAACTAGGGCGGCAAGAGTGGAACAAAACACTAGGCGAGAGGCCGAGCCTTCCACCCTTTACCAAGTATATAGATGCATTTAAGATAACATAGCAATATAATGATATCCCAACAATTAAATAAAAGATGTTCCAAGAAGGAACGGCCTCCAATCTTCACCTGCAACTAACAACGCTATAAGAGGGGGGCTGAGCAAAGCGGTAACATAGCCAATCAACGGTTTGCTAGGACAATGGTGGGTTAGAGGTTTGACATGGCAATTTGGGAGGCTTGCAAGCAAATGGTAGGCATCATAGCAATGGCATAGCAAAAGAGCGAGCAAACTAGCATAGCAAAGATAGTAGTGATTTCGAGGGTATGATCATCTTGCCTGCACAGTTGTCAGAGTTGACTAGATCCTCAAAAGCAAACTCAACGGGCTCCTCGTTAGCGAACTCGTCTCCCGGCTCTACCCAAACAAGACAAACAAGCAACAAGGATACAATCAACCACGTGCAAACTCAAACAACACGATGCAAAGATGATATGCTATGCGGGATGCGATGCGGGATGCAAAATGCAAGATATGACAGGAAATACATGAAACTGGCCTCAACTTGGAAAACCAAGTGTGCCACTGGAAAGATGAGATGAAATCGCTTGAAAATGATATAAAGAACGCCGGAATCGGATTTACGGTTTGGAAATGGCAAGCGATTCAAATATGACACCGGTCTGCGATTTACAGCAAGTAGGCATCTAAATGCAATGAGATGAACATGCTACAGCACCCAAACATGACAACACAATACATGGCAGGGATGCACACAAGATGCTTAACAAAAGTCTAGCACTGAGCTACGGCCAATTCATCCATTAGGAGGTTCAAACAAGCATGGCAAAAACGCAAATGGTAAAATAGATCTCAGACTTGGTGAAATTACCACTTGTCTGGAATTTCAGATCATATAGCCCTCTTCGGAGCAACAAAACAACATGCTACAGGACCTGAACATGACAAAGAAAGAAATGGCATGGAGCTACTCAACAATCTTAACAAAAGTCCCTTAGTGACCTTGAGCCAAAAGGGATCACAAAATATACTAACAAGCACACGAACATAGCAAAAACATAATCAGTTTTCAGACTTAGTGAAAACTGGGACATGCTGAAATATAACTCACGAAGGCATGTTCACGAGCTCGATGCACTCACTACGTTGCAAGTCATGGCAAGACAAGCATACATCCCTTAAGAAGGCACAAAATTCAAGCTAGACATGGCAAGAACAATGGCATAGAATGCACGGATCAACTACAATAACATCGGCAAAATCGCAAACAAGTTGACGATCTGCCCAGATTCGCAACGAAGCAAAAGTAGAGCTCGATTGACTGAAGCTAGGTTGCTCCATAATTGCAAACAAAGACATGGATGGATAGAGAACTACAATATTAACAAAACTCCTTTACTTATCATCCTCAAAAGAGGCACGGATCACTACGAAACAACATGAACATATGGCATCATGAGATAAACAATCCCAGGACTTAGTGAAATCACTAAGTCCCTGAAAACAGAATTAGCAAGTGCACCACTTTGCAAGCTTGCACAAGTCACCACATACATCCTAAAAATACATGGGTTGCACCTCTGGAAATATGACAAAACCCTTAACAAAACATATGAAGAACTCATGGGCATAGCATGCACACATTAATCATGGCAAAAATGACAAAAGTGCTAAACGGAGTAACAGATCTGACAATTAACTCAAGTAGCCCTCTTCTAACAGCATTTAGGGCATCAATATGAACTCAAATGAAAATGATGCAATGGAATGAAATGATGTACTCTCTGAGATGAACATTTTGATATGCTATACGCCCAAATCGGAGCTACGGATGCAAAGTTACGGAGCCACGAACATGGCAACTTGGATCAGGAATTCTAGGACTTAGTGAAAAAAAACCACGTAGGGTGAGGATTTCAGATCTGAGATCCGGGAGCGGATTACGAAGTTCACTGGAATCCTCGGAGCTCGCCGGAGAGGACCGGCCGGAGTGGCGCCGGCGCGGGCTCCGAGCGCCGCGGGGCGGCGCGGCCAGTGGTGGCGCCGGACGGGGTCGGTGCGGCCGGTGGTGGCGGGCGGCGGCCGCGGCGCCGGCGAGGTCGGTCGCGGCAGGCGGCGGCCGGCGAAGCGCGCGGCGGCGGCCAGCTCGCGGGCGAGGTCGGTGGCGGCGGGCGGCGGCGGCCGGCTCGCGGGCGAGGAGGCGCGGAGGAGATGGGCCTCGGCGGCCCCGGCTGGGCCTCCCGGGCCGGAGCGACAGCGGCGGCTTTGTGCCACGTGGCGGCGCCCGATAGGCGCGGGCGGGCGGCGGCGGCTTTGTCCGGTGACAGCCGGACGTGTCCGGGCGCGCGAGGGGAAAATTAGGGTTTCGGGGGGAGAGGAAGATCCGGATTCGGAGGGGTCTTTATATAGGCATAGAGGGAGCTAGGAGAGTCCAAATGAGGTGCGGTTTTCGGCCACGCGATCGTATTCGAACGCTCTAGGACATGGAGCAGAGTTTGGTGGGTTTTGGGCCAAATTGGAGGGGTGTTGGGCTGCAACACACACGAGGCCTTTTCGGTCCCTCGGTTAACCGTTGGAGTACCAAACGTAGTCCAAATGGTACGAAACTTGACAGGCGGTCTACCGGTAGTAAACCAAGGCCGCTTGGCAAGTCTCGGTCCAATCCGGAAATGTTTAATCCCCACACATGAAAGAAAAGTAGAATTGACCACCGGAGGAGAATGAAGCGCCGGAATGCAAAACGGACAACGGGGAAAATGCTCGAATGCATGAGATGAACACGTATGCAAATGCAATGCACATGATGACATGATATGAGATGCATGACAACGACAACAACACATGGAGACAAAGACCCGAACCCGAGGAAAATAAATATAACTTAACGCCGGAAATGGCAAGAGTTGGAGTACAAATTGGGAAAGTTACATCCGGGGTGTTACAACACTCCACCACTACGAAAGGATCTTGTCCCGAGATCTAGGACTGAAAGAACGTCGGGTACTCAGAACGGAGGTGATCCTCGCGTTCCCAGGTAGCTTCACGGTCGGAATGGTGTGACCACTTGACTTTGAGAAATTTGATCGACTTGTTGCGAGTCTTGCGTTCAGTCTCTTCAAGAATAGCAACTGGGTGCTCACGATAAGTGAGATCTTCTTGGAGCTCAATGTCCTCGAAGTTGACGGTGCGGTCAGGAGTCTTGAAGCACTTTCGAAGCTGAGAGACATGGAACACGTCATGAACATTTTCAAAGTTTGAAGGAAGCTCGAGTTGATAGGCGAGGTCGCCTCTCTTGCTGATAATCTTGAAAGGTCCCACATATCTAGGGGCAAGCTTCCCTTTGATACCGAAGCGATGAGTACCTTTCATAGGGGAGACACGGAGGTAAACATGATCTCCGATCTCGAAAGCCAAATCACGGTGCTTACTATCATAGTAGCTCTTCTAACGGGATTGGGCTGCTTTGAGGTTATCACGAATGACTTTGCACATTTCTTCTGCCTCTTTGATTAAGTCATTACCCAAAAGCTGACGTTCACCGGTTTCAGACCAGTTGAGAGGGATACGACACTTCCTGCCATACAGAATTTCAAAAGGGGCCTTGCCCGAACTTGCTTGAAAACTGTTGTTGTAGGAGAATTCAGCATAAGGAAGACAATCCTCCCACTTCATGCCGAAGGAGATCACACAAGCCCTGAGCATATCTTCAAGAATCTGGTTGACACGCTCGACTTGACCGCTTGTTTGAGGATGGAAAGCTGTGCTGAAGCGGATGTTAGTGCCCATGGACTTCTAAAAAGAATCCCAAAACTTCGAGGTAAAGATGCTGCCACGGTCTGAAGAGATCACTTGAGGAATACCGTGTAGAGAGACAATACGAGAGGTATAGAGTTCCGCCAATTGAGCTGCAGTGATCGACTCTTTGATAGGCAGAAAGTGAGCCACTATGGTGAGTTTGTCGATGACAACGAATATAGCATCATTGCCACGCTTGGACTTTGGAAAGCCAGTCACGAAGTCCATTTCAATGTGGTCAAACTTCCATTCTGGAATGGCAAGAGGTTGGAGGAGACCTGCTGGCCTTTGGTGTTCTGCCTTCACTCTTCTGCAGACATCACATTCATTCACGAATTGAGCAATCTCGCGCTTCATTCGAGTCCACCAATAAGCTTGCTTAAGGTCCTGATACATCTTCGTGCTCCCAGGGTGGATGGAGAGGAGAGAATTGTGAGCCTCGTTCATGATCACTTTACGAAGGTCACCTTTGGGTACCACAATACGATCCTTGAAGAAAAGAGTGTCCTTGTCATCAAGACGGTAGCACTTGTACTTGGGTTGACTCTTGGCAATCCCAATCTTCACCTTTTTCACCATAGCATCAAGAAGCTAGGCTTGGCGAATCTGGTCTTCCAAGGTAGGAGAGACTTGAAGGTTGGCGAGGAAACCTCGAGGAACAACTTGCAGATTAAGTTTGCGGAAAACTTCACAAAGCTCGGGTTGATAAGGCTTGAGAATCAGACTGTTGCAGTAGGCCTTTCTGCTCAATGCGTTAGCAATCACATTGGCCTTGCCTGGAGTATACTCAATACTCGGATTATACTCTTGAATCATTTCGACCCATCGAGTTTGCCTGAGGTTGAGATTAGGCTGAGTGAAGATGTACTTGAGACTCTTGTGATCAGTGAAAATGTCCACTTTTCTTCCCAATAGAAGATGTCTCCAAGTCAAAAGAGCATGCACAACTACCGCCAACTCGAGATCATGAGTGGGGTAGTTCTTCTCATTAGGCTTGAACTGGCGAGATGTATAAGCAACAACTTTCTTCTCTTGCATCAATACCGCGCCAAGACCTTGGAGAGAGGCATCACAAAAGACCTCGTACGGCTTGGATTCATCAGGCGGAGTCAGAACTGGAGCAGTGATCAATTTCTCTTTCAAAGTGTTGAAAGAAATATCACACTCCGGAGACCAAACGTACTTGACGTGCTTCTAGAGAAGATTAGAGAGAGGCTTCGCGATCTTAGAAAAGTTTTCAACGAATCTTTGGCAATAGCTTGCGAGACCGAGAAAACTGCGGAGTTGCTTCACGTTTTGAGGAGGTTCCCAATTCACAATTGCAGACACCTTCTCAGGATTCATGGCAATGCCCTTGGCAGAGATGATATGACCAAGATAAAGAACCTCATCAAGCCAAAACTCACACTTGGAGAACTTGGCGTAGAACTGATGTTCTCTGAGCTTATCAAGCACCAAACGCAAGTGTTTGACATGATCTTCCTTGTTCTTTGAGAAAACCAGAATGTCGTCGAGATAGACCAAAACGAAGTCATTGGTGTAGGCGTTGAAGATGAAGTTCATCATGCGAGAGAACGTCGGAGGAGCGTTGGCGAGGCCAAAAGACATGACAGTGTATTCATATGAACCAAAGCTTCTTCTGAATGCTATCTTGGGAATATCTTCTTCACGAATCCGAATCTGGTGATAACCCATACGGAGATCAAGCTTGGAGAATACTTGGGCACCTTTGAGTTGTTCGAACAGCTCATTGATGTTGGGAAGTGGGTATTTGTTCTTGATGGTCTTCTTGTTCACTGGACGGTAATCAACACAAAGTCGGTTTGTTCCATCCTTCTTCTTCACAAAAAGAACACCACAACCCCACGGAGAAGAACTAGGCGGGATGAGACCCATTTTCTCTTGCATATCGAGTTGCTTCTTCAGCTCTTTCAACTCTTCAGGTCCGAGCTTTTAAGGACGTTTGCACACAGGTTCCGTGCCAGGCTCAAGATCAATAACGAATTCAATTGGCCGGTGCGGAGGCATTCCTGGAAGCTCTTCTGGAAAGACGTCTTGATATTCGCAAACGACTGGAATATGAGAGATGGCATCCAATTCACCCTTTTCATTGAGAGAAAACAGACGGATAGTATCATCACGAGCGGCAAAGACAATTACATCCTCAGACGAATGAGTCAATTGAATCTGCCTGGCTGCACAATCAAGCTGAGCCTTGTGCTTAGAAAGCCAATCCATTCTGAGAATAAGATCAATATCCAAGTTACCAAGAACAATTGGGGAAGAAAGGAACTTGTAGTCACCCAATGTGATAGTAACCTCAGGGACGCAGGTGTTAGCTGTCATCTGCTTGCCCGGTGACACAATTTGCAAGGAACTTTGCAGATACTGATAATCACACTCATACCTTGATGCAAAAGGTTTGGAAATGAAGCAATGCGATGCACCCGAACCCGAGGAAAATAAATATAACTTAACGCCGGAAACGGCAAGAGTTGGCGTACAAATTGGGAAAGTTACATCCGGGGTGTTACAGATAGCCACCGAGTCAAAGCTGGCTTGCTGCAGTTAAACTCCACCACCCCCTTGTTGATACCAATGCATATGTAGTTAGTTCTGATGTAAGTCTTGTTGGGTACATTTGTACTCACGTTTGCTTAATTTATGTTTTTGCAGAGAGACTTCAGTCTCGCTAGTAGTTCCGTGTGGACTTCGACGTTTAGCTTGATACCTCAGCTACGATCTTGTGCCCTTGGCAGGATCTGGTAGATAGTCAGGCTTCTCAGCCTTTTTCATTTGTAGATGTCTGTACTCAGAGATGTTAAGCTTCCGCATGTGCTTTGACTTGTATGCTTTGAATGTTGGGTCATGAGACCCATGTTTGTAATATCTCGCTCCTCGGAGCCTAATGAATAAATACTTGAGTCGTAGAGTTATGTTGTGATGCCATGTTGTATTTACACATATCGAGCATATTGTGTGTATGATTGAAATGCTTGGTATGTGTGGATCCGACAATCTAGTTGTTTATCCTTGGCAGCCTCTCTTATGGGGAAACATAGTCTAGTGCTTCCATGAGCCATAGTAGTCCGCTACAGCCCGGTTCACCAAAGTCCTGCTAGCCCAGCACTACTGCTCCGGAACACTTGACTAGCCGGCATGTGTTTCACTTCATTCCTGTGTCTGTCCCTTCGGGGAAATGTCACGCGGTGACATCCGGAGTCCTGCCTAGCCTGCTACAGCCTGAGTTCCCGGAGTCCTGTTAGCCCAGTGCTACAGCCCGGATTCACACGCTGCTGACCGACATGCTCGATGTTGATTCATGTATGCCTGTCCCCGTAAGTTAGTGCCACTTTGGGTTCACGACTAGTCATGTCGGCCCGGGTTCTCTGTCATATGGGTACTAGCGACACTATTATATACGTGAGCCAAAAGGCGCAAATGGTCCCGGGCCATGGTAAGGCGACACCGTGGGAATACCGTGCGTGAGGCCGCAAAGTGATATGAGGTGTTACAGGCTAGATTGGTGTGACTTAGAATCGGGGTCCTGACAATCGATAGGTTTCTTCAGATATTATTTCATCTCTAGATCTCACAAACATCCGGGTGAAATAGATAAAAGGTATCTTTTGCAAACAAAAGCGTTCAACTGTTCAACCTGCATCCAAAACATGTGAAGAAATAACACTTATTGTGCTTTGCAAGAAATGATCTTTAAGAATTAGTTTTTGAGTATCGATTGTTATACATGTTGGCTACAGATGACATGGCACTTTCTTATAGTCAACAGTTGGCTATACTATTAAGTAATATTAACCATGCCCTTATACACCTAGACAGAGGGATTAAATCAGGATGACTTTCAAGCGGGTAGAGGAGATGTAAGAAAATGGTTCATCGTAAGTCTTTCACCAGTACTGTAGTAAAAATTCATACATGGAAGATTCTAGACTAAACCATAAGCGGATACACTTTTATTCATGCGCGATACTCCAATAGAGCAAGATCCTGCATGGAAGTCTCCACATGCTTAGGCAGCGGATTACATTGAGCGAAGACTAATGATAAACATTTAACTTGATAATGCGTATGTCCAGGTGAACCTCCTTGGAGTCCCCGTGCACCGCGTGGGCGGGTAAAGGATGCCATGGGTTTTCCAAGTCCACATTGGCGGGATAGTCCCAGCTCCCCAGAGTCCAAGTCAGTTCGATGAGGCCGGTGTCGCCGCCCACGCGACGCTGAGGGGTAGTAACACTGACCATGCACCCGTACATCGGCCTCGTGTCAGTGTCAGCATCAGCAGCGTCACCCCTGACACACATTACAAAGACGGGGCGGCGGCCTGTGCTGGCCTCGCCGGTGCCCATGATCAAGAGGAAGACGTTGTCGTCCTCCTCCGAGACTAGCAGGCGGCGGTGATCCTCCAGCGACTCCGGCATGGTGAACGGGTAGCACGTCTCGTACTTGATGTTCTCCGCCAAGGGCCAGTAGTGACCGCTGCACGCATCCATGAGGTGATGCACCATGTCCGCCGGCGAGCCACAAAACGACATCAGGCACTCATAGCAGTGGACGAAGGGCCTATTATCAGGTTTTTGGATTGTTGGAAATATGAGCAAATTACTATGATATTTAATCCAAATAAATAGGAAATAGATCATGACAGCATTGACGGAGATTAAACTAATCATGCGAACTAGCATAGCAGATGAACAGATCACATACTAGAAACATGAATTCTACCACGATCTCGAACAGGAAGGATAGAATCACATACGGTGCAGCGGGAGCAGCACCGCCGGCATTGACATTGTCGCCCATGTCGTCGAGGATGAGGTTGCCGAGGTCAGGGAAGAAGTCATCATTCGTGAAGTCATCGCTGCCAGCAGTCGCGCGAGTGCGCTCCCCAAAAACCTGATCGCCCCTCTCCCGTATAGGATCACGAGAGGCGGGGTTCCGGAGGCCTGCTATCCCTTCTCCCGGTGCACATCAAAAGGAGGGATGGAGAAGACTTGCTTGGCGGCGCAATGATCTGGAACGGTGGTGAGAAACTATATAGTGTGGGCCGGGTAGGTCGTGGGAGTATAGCTCTGTCCTCGGCTCGGCTCAATCCCGCAACCCGTGGCGCGTCGTGACGAGGCATGGCGTGGCGAGGCGAGCGAGGAGGAGGAGCGCGCGTGTAGGTCTCCTCTTCTCATGCTCATACAAGTGGTAGAAGTGCTCACCTTATAAAGGTCTACTAGCAAAATTCCAACATCGACCAGGCCGTCCATGAAACGGGAGTGGCTGTAGGGGACGTTGCGCCAGTTGAATATATGAGCAAGTTACTATGAGATTTAATCCGAATAAGCACAAAATAAATCATGACGGCTATAACAGAGATGAAACTAATGATGTGGACTAGCATAGTAGTAGGATACAGAGTAGAAACATGAATTCTACCACAATTTTGAACAGGAAGGACAGAAACACATACGGTGCAACAGGAGCAGCACCGTTGGCATTGAGGTTGTCGCCCATGTCCAAACACCACGTAGACACGGTCTTTGAGCATGGTTCATAGTCGTTCCACGCTCGGGCATTGAAGTTTGTAACTATTTTAGATTAGAATATACTACTCCTCCGGTGCTAGTAGTAGAGCAGAGTCCTACTCTACTATACTCAAGCAAGTTAGGGCATAGCACTGTAGGGAGTACCAGTACTGTGATCACTCAAGCAAGTTGTCTGGCATCGACATGACCCTACGCTGTTGGTATGTGTCTCGTAAGTCAAGCGGTGTGCTGTAGTCATCATCACCTGTCCACTTCCCGCAGCACATATTCGCTTCTCCATCTTTGTCCGCACATAATCTCGTCCAATCTTCCATCCCCGCTAAGGCGCCTCCCCCCTTGTCCGAAACCCAAGCACTAACAATGGAAGAACCTAGCAACGTCCATCGAAAGAGTGGCTGGATTTTGCTCCCCACAAAGGTAATCAAGCTCATTGTTTCGCGTGTGGACAATCTCAGTACCATGCCGCTCGCTGCGTGCTCGTCGGGGCTGTACCGTTTACTCAAAGCCCTCAGGCCGGAGCTTTTCAAGCCAGCTCCTTGATTGCTGATGCCGCATGATCTTCAGAAATGGCGTGTCACGCAGCATAACGATCATAGGGTGGCAAGCATCAACCCCCTTGACTGCGATCCGATCCCCGTCAGCCTCAACTACATTAACGGTATGTACTGGGTCGGCATGAACACATCTTGGATGGTGCTCGTCGACGGTCGCGGCAGCTGGATGCTCGTGGAGGTCTACACCCGGTGATTGATCCCCCTTCCTTCGATTAACACTGCACTGCTTTGGCACCGCTTCCCAGAATACTCGGAATCTTACAGTAGCCAACATGATACCAAGTTTGATTTGCTCAAGGTCGTAATATGCCAAGTTCCCACAAGATCTGCGAATTATAAAGACTTCAGGCTAATTGCGTTCTTCAACTGTGGTCTCGCCTATCTGACAGGTCACTGTGGTAAGTGGATAAATCTGCACGTCCATCGCAGGATCATACATCCTCCATGGTTCTCTGATGCCATTGAACACAAGGGCTTCATTTACGCTGTCGACTCCTTCTATGGCTGGACGTATTGCTGGCCTACTCCAGTCATCCCTAAAAACGGCTGTTATAGCAGTATGTTGCTTTCCTATGATATCATGATGGCTTGCTTATATTACTGTCAACATTTGCTGAAAAAATATTCATGCTCATAACATGCTGTTCTTAAGATTGACTAAACCAAGAGCCCTTTTTTATTTGACTCCAACTTGATATGATGTTGTAGGCCGCCTGGTGTCCCTACCCTTCCTAATCCCAGAACCTTTCAAAGAAAAGCAGCATGGCAGTTGCAGGTGGTTCCTGGCTCGATCAGACGACGGAGAAAGATTGATGATCGTTCGCACATACCGGACATGTTGTTTCGCGGAATACAATCACAGTCACTACAAGGTCTTTGAGTAGGATCCCAGCTTCTCTGGGCCTTCAGGAATTTTTGACTGGAGGCTGGTAAGTAGCCTTGGTACACGCTCTCTGTTTGTTAGACTGAATTATCCGATTAACCAGGAGATAACTGATGACAAGGATCATGATGGCAGCGCGGTTTCGTTCATCAGGAAAAACGGTGTGTACACAGCGTACCATGCGTCTCTGCATGCACCATACCCTGATATGTGCCGCCACGCTCTGCAGCCCAAAGTAGGAGAGAGGGTCACAAGTATCAGACTTCGACCTGCCGGCTAGAGTTTCCCTCGTCAGGAACCCATCTTGTTCAAGCCGTCAGCCAATCTCCACAGCTTAATAAATAGTAACGTCTAACTGAGCCAGTTAGTTAGATGCGTACACTTGGTGTAGTAGGATCTTTATTTAGTTTGATGCATAGACTTGTTCTTTTTTGGTAGCCCTTTTGTAATGATGGCTGAAGTTTGGTTTGGAAGAGAGAGCTGCGTCTTCACTCTTCTGGCCTGCTTATTGCTTCTGTTGCACCCCCAGCCCTGGTTGCTGCTGCTGCTGCTGCTGTTTTCAATGTACAATCAGTAGTATATTTCGTCTGTTGGTTGAATAAATGTGTTGTTAGAATGAAAAACACAATGTTTTGGAAGTCGTTGCACAGTTCGATCCTTTAGTGCCCCATACCGTACATAGCGCATACTATTTATCGTGCAAAACACATTTTTTTTGAAACTCGAAACACATTTTCCACTTGTTGATAACATGCAGCCCACTGATGAAGGCCCAATAGAGAAGCCCATAATTAACTGGAAGGGAGGCTCTCACATGAATCCGGCCCAGGTACATGCTCATGGTCCCCTAAACATAAATAAGTAAATAAATAAATAAATAAATAAATAAAGCTAAATGCTCATGCGCCAGTTCTTTGGGAAAATAGGTAGCCCAGTATTTCTTTTTGAAGAATACCCAAGCTAGGCCTATTTGTTTTCTCCGAATTACTGGGCTGCAAATCTTTCAAGACGAGGAGGGATGCATTCCGGCCTGGCTTAAGAGTATGGTCAGTATCTGTTAAAAGTAATATCAAAAGGGGTTGAAAATTCCAAAAAATTTATAGCAAATGGGATATAAGTTTCGTTTTTTGTTTTTGTTCTTCACTGATATCTTATACGTATTTCATTGGATTTAACATGACACAATACTAATTTATTTTTAAATTTGTTTTAGTATGGCTATTAATTTTTGGATTAAGAATATTTCGTTCCCAGCAAAAATTTGCGAATTTTCAAAATTTCCCAGGCCCTGCGGCGACGGCAGCCTCACACCGCAGGTGAACCAGTGAACCCTCGTACTCCTCTCCGTGTGGGCATCCACTGCCGCGTCTTCCCCGGCTCCGCGTCGTCCCCTTCATAGGCCTCGCCGTCGTCCACTGCCTTGGTGCTCTCGGCGCGGCGTGGTCAACGTGGTCAACGACATTCCATCGGAAGAGTACTGTACGTGGAGAGGCTGACAGCTGGGTCCACGGCCACAGCCCAATTTTTTTGTGATTTTCCAAGTAAGTCGCTTTGTCAGGCCTGTTGGGCTGCAAATCTTTCAAGACGAGGAGAGCTTTCATTCGGCTGGCCAAGAAAATGGCCCATCAGTAATGAGAAATGGGCTGTACATTTTTAAAACACATCAAACCGGAAATTAGTTTCAAATATCTTTTTTTCATTTCGAGATTTGAAATTACATTAATTTTTATGCGTGGAGAATTTGTTGGATTTTATATTGATATACATTTATTTTTAAAATCAATTTGAATGTGAGTTGAAATTTCGGGATTAAAAACAATTCGGACCGCACCGAAATATGCAAAATTTCGTATAAATTTTTAACCGTGGCCACAATATGGTCTATAATGCTAACAAAAAGAATATGGGCTCCAAAAAAAACCTTAATAATTAGCAAATGGGCTGTAAATTATTAGAAATAATGGCAGATGGGATGTATGCTATTTTCCACAGATTTGAGGCTTTCCTAAAAAAAGGTTGACGCACAAGCAGTGACTCTTGGATGGCCATCCAACGGCTGTCGTGCTTCTTCAATCTCAGCTCTTCCTGCTCCAGCCGCTCAAATAGGCGCCGGCGGGACTGCCTGCTCCCTCCTCCCCGCGGCTGGCTCTGCTGCCGCGCAGGCCTCACCGCCCCACCGTACTCCCATCGCTGGCCTAGCCATCCCTCTACTCACCCACACCTGTTGTTATTCTCCGGCGACGATAGACGAACCAGTAAACCCTCGTACAGTCGTAGTCCCCTCCGCGTGGGAAACAACTGTCGAGTCTTCCCTGCCTCCGTGTCGTTCCCTTCCTAGGCCTCGCCATCGTCCACCGCCCTGGTGCTCTCAGCGCGGCCTGGTCAGCGTGGTCAACGACCGACATGCATCTGAAGTGGACTTTACATGGAGAGGCAGACAGCTGGGTCCACGGCCGCACGCAAGGAAATGCCTCCTTATTAAGCGCAAAATAATGATTCCGCCACCTGACATCAGGGACCCACCGAAAGGGCCTATGTATTTAGCGAAAAAATGTTACCACCACTGACAGCTCGGACCCACCAGCTATATCTTCACACGCAAGGAAGTGCCTCCTTATTACGCACAAAAAAATGAATACTCCCCCTGTTAGCTGGGACCCAGTATAGTGGCAGGCTGACTTGTGGGCCTACTAAGTTGACAGGGACAGAGGGCTTTGTCAACTTAGTCAATATGCACGATTCTAGCTCCAGTGACCGTACGATGTCCATCCAACGGCCGTAGTGCTTCTTCAACCTCTGGTCTTCTTGCTCCAGCCGCCCAAACCAGTGCCGGTCATGCCTCGTGCGCCTGCCTACCGTGGCCGGCTGCGATGCGGTGGAGGCCTCACCGCCCCTACTACTCCCACCGCTGGCCAGGCCATCCCTCTACTCACCCACACCCCCTGTTATTCTGCGGTGACGACAGCCTCACACCGCAGCGAAAAAGTGAACCCTCGTACTCCTCTACGCGTGGGCATCCACTGCCGCGTCTTCCCCGGCTCCACGTCGTCCCCTTCCTAGGCATCGCCGTCGTCCACCGCCCTGGTGTTCTCGGCGCGGCATGGTCAACGTGGTCAAGGAACGGCTTCCATCGGACATGGACTGTACGTGGAGAGGCAGACAGCTGGGTCCACGGCCGTAGCAAGGAAGTGCCTCCTTATTACGTGCTAAATAATTATTCCTCCACCTGACAGCGGGACCCACCGGACGGGCCACCGTATTTCGCCCCCCTGACTGCTGGGACCCACCAGCTACATCTTCGCACTCAAGGAAGTGCCTGACAGTCGGGACCCACCTGGTCGAAGCGTATGTAGCGTTGTCATTCTGGTCGCGAACGTGTACGTACATATATACTGGTGGATGTAGAGGCGCGCACGTGTCGCAGTAGAGGCGGCCAGGGTGCAAGAAAGAAAATACAACCACGTATGTGTACATACGGGCGGGGTCTCGAACGCTTACTCGCGCATACGTATGGGCAGAGCTCGTGTACATGGCTGGGTCGGAACGGAGAAACAGCGTCGTCGTCGTGTTCATGGGGAGGCAACGGAATGCATCGTGTTCATGGGGAGGCAACGGAATGTGTCGTGTTCATGGGGAGGCAACAAAATGCGTTGTGTTCATCGGGAGGGCTTGGACGGAACAGGCGATGGAAACAAGGCCTGGCGTACCGCAGAACGGAGGAAACGGCCTTGTGTTCGACCGGCAATGTTCGAAACGGGATCCTGTTCATCGGGGGTCTGGCGTACTGCAAAACGGAGGAAACAGACCTCCTACGATCGAAATGGGGGTCCTGTTGATCGAGAGGGGTGTGGTGTACCGCAAAACGGAGGAAATGGACCTCCTACGGTCGAAACGGGGGTCCTGTTGATCAGGAGGGGTGTGGCGTACCGCAAAACGGAGGAAACAGACTTGTGTTGGAGCGCTATGGTCGAAACGGGGGTCCTGTTCATCGGGAGGGGTGTGGCATACCGCAAAACGGGACTCCACGGGATACTGTTCATCTCCACCGTCGACCTCCTCCAGCCTCCACGGGCTCCTGTTCATCCAGCCTCCACCGTGCGCTACTCCACCGGCTACTGTTCAACCACCCCTCCATCTTCTACTGTTCATCCAGCCCTCCACACCACGGGGTCCTGTTCAACCACCCCTCCACGGGCACCCCTCCACCGTCTACTGTTCATCCAGCCCTCCACACCACGGGGTCCTGTTCATCCACCCCTCCATGGGCACCCCTCCACCGTCTACTATTCATCCAGCCCTCCACCACACCACGGGGTCCTGTTCATCCAGAGGCAACACCACCGCTCACTGTTCATCCACCCCCCCGCAATGCTCACTGTTCATCCAGAGGCAGCATCGATCGACTTCAGTTAGCAGCAGTAGCGAAGGAATCGCTCGATCGGGTTCAGTTAACAGCCATCGATCGATCGCTCGGGTTCAGTAACGCGTAGCCTGCAGTGCAATTGCTCGGGTTCAGTTAGAGCCCAATGCCTCGCTCGGTTCAGTTAGAGCCAATGCCTCGCACACACGCGCATACGTGTACGAGAGAAGCGCGCATCGCTCGGCCCCTGACCTCCCACCGTAACCGGGAACTCCCCGAAATTTTCCTCGCCCTTGCTTCTACCACGGGTTTTTCGTCATGGACGGCCCAAAGAATGTCATGCAGCTGCGTCTCCGGCCCGCCCAGGACAAAAAGCCCATTTTCTGTCATGATTTTTTGTCATAGAAGTAGGAGCCCACCACATCTATGATGCCGGGTTTTGTCACAATTATCGTCATAGAAGTGTCATATGTATGACAGAAATTTTTTTCGTTCGGCCCAAAATGTCACGGATGTGTCTTTGTTTGCAGCGTAGTTCTCTGGTCCCTCAGAACGACACCAAATCGAGCTACCGGGCAGACTCCTTTCTCCCTAGTCTATGGGGCAAAAGCAGTTATCCCCACGGAACTCATTTACGGGTCATCTTGAGTGCTTGCCTACGATCAAGTAGTGCAAGATCAGCACCGGCGTGACGATGCTGTGCTACTCGAGGAGAACCATCTCAGGGCTGCTACGTGTGTTGCACTCTATCAACAAGCCCTGCGTTGCTATCACAGCCATAGGGTTCATGCCCAGTGTTTTGAGGAAGGTGACCTTGTCCTTAGGCGCGTTCAGTCTGCCAAGGGTACAAACAAGTTGACGCCAAAGTGGGAAGGCCCTTACCGGGTAGTTCGAGTTACTAGACCTGGCGCAGTCCGTCTGGAGACCGGAGATGGCATTCAATTGCAAAACTCATGGAATATTGAGCATCTCCGCAAGTTCTACCCGTAAGGCGCGGCTGTCGGGCCCTGCCCGGTAGCCACCCTTTTGTACAGGCCTTGCCTCAGTTGCATGTAACCCCTTGTACAAATCCAGACGCAGACCCTAAGCAACAGAGAAATAAACGAAGCACTGGGGGCCCCCCGACAGAGTTGCATGCATGCATGAGCTTTTTAAGAGCATTTCATAAGCATTTCATGAGCACTGCATATGCATATGCATATAGATAAGGTCGCATCTTGCATCATTCCCATCTGCATAAGGTTGCAGGTTCTTGCCATGAGCTTGGCCTCTGCGGGGAGTTGGGAAGATGGACCAGCACTGTGATCTCCGGCAAGCCAAACAGATAAGTTCTACCTCTTGTCCATAAGTGTTCTGTAAGTTGAAACTTGTGCATGAGAAAACCTCGCCGCTCTTTGAAACTTAGGTGCTCCAATCCATGGACTCGAACGTTGCTTCAGCCAGGATGGTCGCAGTGGCCTTTGGTGAAAAGAGAATGGCGGGGGGCTGGTCCCTTTATTTTTGTCTCGGTAGGCTCAGTTCTCCGGCAACAAAATAAAAGGGTACCAGCAGGATAGCCTGCTGGGGAAATCTTGTTTATTTAAAATAAAGGGGCATTCCTCCTCTGCATGGACATATACATGCACGGGTTCCCGCCAAGGTTCATCTTTTTCATTAATATGCTTATCATACAAGTAGAAACCTTACAGAACACAAACATGGACTCGGGAGATTACATTATTTGAACTAAAATTTGGCAAGTGCCTGCAGATTTAAGATTGAAAAAAGATAAGTGCCCCGTAATGCCCTTTCTTGTCTCTCTTCTCCTAGGCACGGCGATAGAAGGCAAAGGGGGGCAAAAGGAGCGCCTGAGCAGAAGCCAAGCCTGATCCCGTCGGGTTCCAGGAGAGGTAGCCTTGCGGGGATATGAAGATGTCGGCGAACAAGTCGATGGAGAGCATGGCGGAGGGAACCCATCAACCGCCACCACCAGGGCCAGCAGGACGTGGCAAGGCTAATAGAGCTACAGCCCCAGAGGAAGCCTGCCGACGTCTAGCTAGAAGGCTGCTGGAGGAAGCCGGGAAGCACCATCCCCACCTCTGCATCTAAATCCCCGGCAAATCGCCTTGCCGGGAAGGAGATGCAGGTGCAGATGATGGTGCTGCCACCTGATGAAGATGGTGTGGGTGACACTCAGTCGGAGTCAGAGTTGTCGCCCTCCCACCCACTGCCGTCGTCATCGTCGTCACTGTCCTCCTTGTCACTCTCGCTTGAGGAGGAGCTTTCATCGTCGGTATAGCTCTCCGCGTAGCACCCTAAGTGAGCTCCCGAGAGCCTAAAAATCTTGACGAAAAGCAGGCCGCTCTCCATTAATTTAAACTGGAGAACGTGCCCCTCCGACAAGCTATGGGCTCGGGCAAAGGTCTTCCAACCACAACGGAGGTACATAACATGAGGAGCTGGGAAGTCAACATCAACCCACATGCCACCATTCCCACAGCCCCTTAGGTGCAACCTCGGAGCGCGTGGCTGATCGAGTTCCATTTCCCATGTGAATGGAGTAGGGAGACGGAGGTGGCCGCACGGAGGTTTGTACAATATGATGATGAACTCTCGAGGCTGATCTCCGACATGGCCTTCCATTGGAGGAAGAGCCACCAGCGGAGGCGCGGCCAAAGCACCACCTGTCCTCCTCTTCCTCGAGCGCCACGGCGACCATGACCTCGCCCCCTCTCTCCTCCTCTCACAGCGGGCTCCGCCACTGCGTGTTTCGGAGGGGGAGGGATACGCTATCGAGTAGAAACTCTTGTCGCCACCACTTGGGTGCCAGCGCGCCCTTGCCCCCTCACCATGGCGAGCAAAGGAAGATTAAGGAAAGGGAAGAAGAAATGTGTGTGGGCAAATGCACCATTCCCGCCCCCTTTTATAAAGGGGCGAGGGAAGGGGCTGCCCTCTCACAAAGGAAGCGTCCGCCCCGCTCCCAATACGGCCTCCCCGCGCATTTAGTGGCTCTAGGAATCAAGGCCGACCCTCTACTCCAACCATCAACGCCTATTTTTTTCCATGGCATTCGCCCCCGCACTCCCCGCGTCCACCACCTACCCATCCCAATGCATGAGGAACACGTGGCGGGTGTGCATAACACGGGGAACAAGTGGGATGGTGGTTTTTGCCCCGTGATCGTGGGGCATGGGCAATCCGCGGGCCACGATCTGAGATTTTCTCGTAACGTTACTCACGACACGCGGGAAAACCAGAAACTGGCCCGGGCTCAAGATTAACGAAGAAGTAAAAAAGACCCCAAGGGGCCAGCCTCTTCCGCGCCACTGCATGTGCACTTATTAGGGCCTACCCCGACGATGCTCGGCAGCGCGTTGGGGGCAGGCCCGGCGGCTTCTGTCGGTGCAACATACCCTGGGTCCATTGCCAAGACTGTGCACAGGCACGGGAGCAAGATTACATCGCCAAGATCAAGCCAAAGTGCCAGAGGACCAAGACCAAGCCAGAGAAGTAAGAAACCACCAGGAGAAAAGCCTCCCTTGCTGGGCAGGCGAGCCTGGCAAGGACGGGGTCGCCCCCGAAAGGAAACCTCCAAGACGTCTCGGCAGGGCTTGTCGGGATTCGTGGGGGTGGAGCAACCTCACCAAACCACTTCACCACGATGCACGTCATCGGTCAATGCGGTGTCGAGCCGCAAAGTGACTAAGTGGCAGCCATTCACCACATGTCAGCCTCTTTCTACAGGAAATACCTACAGATGGCACCCATCCTGCAACGTGTCGAGCGAGCAGGCGCAAAGCTGGCAAAACAGCCCGGCAAGGCTTGCTGGGCAAGCGACAATGTGCCGTTGAGCGGCGCATATAATGCGCTATGTCAGCCTCCAGAGTTAGGTATGATAGCACTGTTTGCTATCTTATCACTGCATAATGACTAATCTACCACTGTGGTGACCCCTTTGTCTATAAAAGGAGCCGCAAGGAAAACTTAGAAAGGGTTGTACCCTGTATTAGCGAATCCACCCCCTCATATTTCATACGCACGTAGCCGTTTTTCCCTGAGGCAACCCTGCCAGGCAAACGTGCTGCGACCACCACCATTTTTCCACGATGAATCCACCAAAGCACACTAAAAAAAGATACATCCATGACATTTCTATGATGATAATTGTGACAAAACCCAGTATCATCATAGATGTGATGGGCTCCTACTTCTATGACAAAAAATCATGACAGAAAATGGGCTTTTCGTCCTGGGCGGGCCAAAGATGCAACTGCTTGACATTCTTTGGGCCGTCCATGACGGAAAAAAACCATGGTAGAAACAAGGGCGAGGAAAATATCGGGGAGTTCCCGGTTATGGTGGGTGGTCGGGGCTGAACGATGCACGGAGGTTTGCACATTTCTCTCGTATACGTACATGCATGTGTGTGCGGCGTTGCTCTCTGACTGAACCCGAGTGAGGCGTTCGCCTACTGAACCCGAGAAATTGCACTGCAAGCTACGCGTTACTGAACCCGATCGTTCAATCGATCTGGCTGTTAACTGAACCCGATCGAGTGATTCCTTTACTACTGCTGCTAACTGAAGCCGATCGAACCTCCTACCTCTTGATGAACAATTAGCGTTGTTGGGGGTTGGATGAACAGTTCCCGGTGGGAGTTGGATGAACAGGACCGCGTGGTAGTAGAGGCTGTTGCCGCTGGATGAACATGACCCCGATCAAGCCAGTTGGGGGTGGATGAAGAGGACCCCATGGAGGGCTGGATGAAGAGGACCCCATGGAGGGCTGGTTGAATAGTAGTCGGTGGAGGGATGGATGAATAGTAGCCCATGGAGGGGTGGTTGAACAAGATCCCGTGGAGAGGGCTGGTTGAACAGTAGCCGGTGGAGGCTGGATGAACAGGAGCCCGTGGATGAACAGTAGCTGGTGGAGGCAGGAGGGAGACACCATGGATGAACAGTCGTAAGTGGAGTTTGAACGAGGTCGACGGTGGATGAACAGTAGCCCGTGGAGGCTGGAGCGAGGCAGTAGACGGTGGATGAACAATAGCCCGTGGAGTCCCGTTTTGCGGTATGCCACACCCCTCTCGATGAACAGGACCCCCATTTCGACCGTAGGCGCTCCAACACAAGTCCGTTTCCTCTGTTTTGCGGTACGCCACACCCCTCCCGATCAACAGCACCCCGTTTCGACCGTAGGAGCTCGAACACAAGTCCGTTTCCTCCGTTATACGGTACACCAGACCCTTCCCGATGAACAGGACCCCGTTTTAACTGTACGCGTTTGAATAAAAGGCCGTTTCCTTCATTTTGCGGTACGCCAGACCCCGTTCCGGCTGTTCCATCCAAGCCAGTAGGCTCCCATTGAACACGATCCATTCTGACCCAGTCTATTGCCTCCCGATGAACAGGACGCGTTCTGACCTAGTCACTTGGCTCTCGGTGAACACGACGTTGTTTCCTCTGTTCTGACCCAGCCGGTTGGCTGTCAATTAACAGGACGTCGTCACTGCCTCTCCATGTACACGAGCCCTGGCCATACATATGCACAAGTAAGCGTTCGAGACCTCGCCCATATGTACGTACGTGGTCGTATTTAGTTTATTGCACCCTGGCTGTATGTACGTGTACACGATATTAACTGGACTGCGTGACATGCTACGTGCGCGTCTCTACTACGACACATGCCCATCCTTACTCGGCCACGGTTCATCGCTGCAGCTTACAGACAGACCTATCGACCAGTATGTATATACACGTTTGCGGACAGAATGACAACGCTACGTATGCTTCGACCAGGTGGGTCCCAACTGTCAGGGAGGATAAGGAGACACTTCCTTGCGTGCGAAGATGTAGCTGGTGGGTCCCAGCAGTCAGGGGGGAAACGTTTTTTTGCGAAATACGGTGGCCTGTCTGGTGGGTCCCTGCTGTCAGGTGGAGGAATCATTATTTTGCGCGTAATAAGGTTTCACTTCCTTGCTGTGGCCGTGGACCCAGCTGTCAACCTCTCCATGTACAGTACTCTTCCGATGGAAGTCGTTCCTTGACCACATTGACCACGCCGCACCGAGAGCACCAAGGCGGTGGACGACGGCGAGGCCTAGGAAGGGGACGATGCGGAGCCGGGGAAGACACGACAGTGGATGCCCATGCGGAGAGGAGTACGAGGGTTGACTGGTTCGGCTGCGGTGTGAGGCTGTCGTCGCTGCAGAATAACAGGGGGTGTGGGTGAGTAGAGGGATGGCCTGGCCAATGATGGGAGAAGTAGGGGGCGGTGAGGCCTCCGCAGCAGCACAATCGGCCACGGGAGGCTAGAGCACACGGTTGTTTGGACGGCTGGAGCAAGAAAATCAGAGGTTGAAGAAGCAGGACGACCGTTGGATGTTAAAAGTCCAACGGTCACTGGTGATAGAATCGTTTGTTGAGTAAGTTGACAAAGCCCTCCGTCCGCGTCAACTTAGTAGGCCCACAGGTCAGCCTCCCACTATGGTGGGTCCCAGCTAGCACGGGGAGTATTCATTTTTTGTGCGTAATAAGGAGGCACTTCTCTGCGTGCAAAGATATAGCTGGTGGGTCCGAGCTACCATTGGGAGTATTCATTCTTTTTGGCGTAATAAGGAGGTACTTGATTGCGTGCGGCCGTGGACCATGTGGGTCCCAACTGTCAGCCTCTCCATGTACATCCCTCTTCCGATGTTGTCGTTTGTTGACAACGTTGACCGCGCCATGCCGAGAACACCAGCGTGATGGACGACGGCGAGACCCAGGAAGGGAATGACCCGGAGGCGGTGAAGCCACAACAGTGGAGGGATGTGGGTGAGTAGAGGGATGGTCTGGCCAGCGGTGGGAGTAGTAGGGGGCGGTGAGGCCTGCGCGGTAGCACAGCCGGCCACAGGAGGCGGGAGCAGGCGGTCTCGCCGGCACTGGATTTGGCGGCTGGAGCAAGAAGATTAGAGATTGAAGAAACACGACGGCAGTTGGATTGACATCCAATGGTTACGTCTGCTCGAATCATTTGTTGATGTATATCTATATCTATATCTATACCTACTATTAAAGGGAGGTGATATTCTTGGTTTCGTCCCGCTTTGTTTGGTCCCACTTTAATTATTTTCACGTACGCTATTTGATTTCGTTCCTTGCCACCCATTTCGGCCCAACAGAGGAAGCCCATCTGACGGCGTACTGTGGCCCAGGTCCGAAGGAAAATAAAATTGTCGATGAGAGGGTTTGATCTCATAACCTGCCAACCAGCCACGCACAGTTTGTCCAACTGACCCAGCTAGAGATATGATTGGATTTTTTTTCTCTCGTTGCAATGCATGGACCTTTTTGCTAGCAATAAGTAAAAAAATCTTGCATACGCCTCAACTTAATAGGCCCACAAGTCAGACCATTCCCTATTTTTTAATAATTTATAGCTCATTGCAACTTCTTATGCAATTTATTGCAGTCCATTTTTTTGTTGGCCAGGGCTAGGGTTAAAAATTTAAACGAAATTTCGCATATTGCTGTGGGTTCCAAACTATTTTTAATACTGAACTGTCGAGCCAGATTTAAAGCACTTTGAAGATATATTTAAATTAGGTTAAAGCCTAGTGAAATTGGAATCTGAAAATGTGAAAAATTTAGAAATTATAAAGTAATTGCCAATTTGTCATCTGTTTTTTTATATTTATAGCTCATTTCATATTACTTTCAAGATTTGTAGGCGACTTGAAAGAGTTGCAGCCCATCGGGGCGTAGAAAAATAAGTAGGCCTAGATTGGGTATTCTTCAGAAAAAATAAACTAGGCTCATTTTCACAAAGAAAAAATAGCTGGGCTGGTCATGTGGTGAACATAAATTATAAGCCTGGGCTAAACGGGCCACAACCCAGCTGAAACACTGCTTCGTCTCAACAATAACAAAAAAATACTACTCGAGCAGCTATGTCCCAGGTGTTAGCCGATCTTGTGTTGTTCTCTTGTCTATTGACTATATACGCTGACAATGTCGTGGGTCCCAAATGTCTGGAAACCACTAGGAGGAAGCATTTTCTTTTTCCATACGCTGACAATGTAGTATATATAACAAAGAATGAGGAACTTCCTTGCATACGGCCATGGACATGGTGGGCCCCTACTATCATCCTCTCCACGTACAGTCCTCTCCCGATTCCTCATGTTTGTTGACCATGTTGACAACGCGAGAGGGCAGCGCGTGACCAGCGCACAAAAGCGCACAGAGGATGATGGCGAGGCCTCAGACGTTGGTGTTAACGATTTATGAGACGGTGGGGCGCTGATGCGTGCGCTGAGGCGCAGCCAGCTGTGCGAGGTGGAAGCAGGCGGCCCCGCCGGCGCTGGTTTGGTTTTGGCGGATGGAGGAAGACAAGACTGAAGAAACATGAAAGACTGTAAAAGTAGTAGGAGTACTTAACAACCTTAATTGAAACCGGCAGGGGCACTTAACAACCATAGCTGAAAGCAGTATGAGTACTTATATAGGTTCAACCGTACAAAGCACGCCTCGAACAATGCTACTTTTCCTACAGTTAACCAAGGGTGAGGCCGCCAAGCCCCAAGACAAAGGCCCAGGCACCACCCCGCGTATCCACAACCTTCTGAAAGCGGCTTCATCTTGCAATGTGGTCAATAAATAGGGTACACTACACCACAACACTGATGTAAGGACAGTAAAACTACCAGGAGAAGGCTCTTTAAAGGGCAGGCAAACTGCCAGGACAGTGGTTCTCCCGGCAGATAGAACTGCCACAAGAACGGCTACCGGGGATTACTTCTCCCGGTAGATAAACAGTTCTCGGCAGTTTGTCTGCCGTGGCCAGTGTATTTGCCGGAAGTTTGTTTTTTCCCGGCATGTTATTCACATAGTAGGAACTACATCTTACCAGCAGTTTGATTGCCTATGCAAAGACGTTTACCCGGCAATTTGCCTGCCGTGACCAGTGTATTCTGCCATCACACGTGTTGCTTCACAAGCAGTGCAACATATCCCTGATATTTTAATACACAATCAGTATGTTGAGGCAAATCAGTACAGATCACAAAAGCTATACATACACTTTAATCAATGTTACATGCAAGGTCTCATTCAATAACATTAACGAATCAGATACATAACATTGTGCCACAATGCAAAGTACATCAGTTTCTAGGAAAAGAAATTGTCGCACGATCAAAATGAGCATTCCCTGGCTTATGTGCCAAAACAGCCACCAAAATGGCAAAGTGAAACTTAACAACATCTCTAGGCTCAACAACAAGGCATATTACATACTCCCTCTGTCCCAAATTGTTTGTCTAGATACGGATGTATCTAGACACGTTATAGTCTAAGACAAGTAATTTGGGATGAAGGTAATATATATTATCACTCCACCAACTTGTTAGATCGTCCAAACATCCAGCAACTTGTAGATCTTCAAACCTCCAGCAACTTGTGTATATTTGAGAAACCTGCAACAATATACATAAGAATTACAATATATAATCTTGTAAATTCTGGACCTATGCATACATTGGTCATAGCTGGCTACAAGAACAGAAATCAATGCATATTATAAGCTAATCCCTCCATCCCATAATATAAGAGGTCAAAAAACTCTTATATTATGGGACAGAGGGAGTATTATACATGATATAGTTATGCAAAGAAATAGATCAATTAGTACTATGAAAGCTGACATCAAAGTAACTCAGAGAAGTAAAAGCAAATATATCAACTCTGTTTATGACTAAAAACAATTTTCAACTTTGGCTTACAATACCAATTTGATTACATCAAGAAGGGTGAAATTGCAAAGAAATAACAAAGTAGGCACGAGAAGTTCATCGAGCAAAGAATTGACCACCTGTGTTGGTTAATGCCAATCTATGTTACTTATGAATCATGCATAAGGTATCAGTTCAGGAGCATATTGCTAATCTTGAGGTCATAGTCAAACCTGTCACAAGACATATAGCCATCACTTAATTCTGAGTGATGTCATTACTGATATAAGTATTGCTGCAAGATATAACTGTATTATGGTTTGATGGTGTATAACCAGTGAAGTAATTTTCTAGTGTAGGCATAAATAAAAACCGCGAACTTTTCCATAGTTCAGAGGCTGCATATTATGCCTCAATTAATGCAAGATTCTTCTTTCAGATTGAAATAAATCTACCTTCATAATCAACATTGATCGCCAGTGTGCCAATTTGGTGATTAAGCTTTGCTATACTATTTACTAGGAATGCCTTGGAATCAATCAATCAATTAAATGCACTGACACTACAATGAGATGTATACTATGCCAAGAGGACAAGTCATGTTTCTACCAAGCAAAGGCAGCATACTACTTCCGATTTTTCATCATGCTACACTCAAGTTCCGAATCAACATGAGCTGACAGTATCTAACTAAACTACGCTTCTAGAATAAAGCTTGGAGCTATCATGAAGATAACGGCCATTTTAAGTGCAATCGTGAATTCCAAGTTTCCAACACAGCATTATGCTATTTCATAGTTTTTGCTAATATACATGATACACATGTACAAGAAAGGTGCAACTAATGCCTTGGAGAAAACCGGTTTCAAAAATTACTACTTTACAAGGGGTGAGACAGCCACATATCTAAACAATGTAAAGAGGTAAGTGAGTACAAGTGTCACATCCCTAGTTCTGGTATGGTCCTAGGCTTGCTTTGTGCATCATGTTTAAATTTTCAAATGAATTTGAAATGGGGATGTTTCAAACCCTAGCACCAAAGCAAATTCAAATAGGTTCAACTTTAAAATGGATTTTCAATGAACCCAAAATGCTATTCAAAAATGTTCATGCTCTTTGGATAATGTTGGGAACAACAACCAGAGGTGATGCACATTTTTACTACACATTTTGGATTTTTGAATCAATGCATAAATATTTGATTTGGAGCTGTTTAAATTATATAAATATTTTAATGGCTCCAAAAATGTTGGGAATTGGTAAGGGCCTCTGGAATATTATATCTAGATGCCATAAATATTTTCAGCATTTATGGAAGTGTTTTAACATTTCTTTTGGATAGAGAACAAATGTCAGAAATAGAAAAAGAAAACAGGAAATAAGATAACACTTACCTGACGCTTACCTGGCGCCCCACCACGGCCCAACAGTGGCCCGGCCCAACGGCCGTTGCCAGTCGTCTCCCTCGCCAGGAGGCAGCGGTGAAAGGGAGCACGACGAGCGTGCATGCCCGCCAGGCAGCTACTTGCTGCCTCCTCTCCCTCCTCGGCGCTGTCCACCCCTGAGAGCTCCACCGAGCCCCCTGGTCTCTCTCCATTCTCCCCGAGCTCCTCCCCATCCTCTGTCTCGCTCTCCCCCCTCTGTCCAGAGCGCAGCGGAGAGCACCGTCGTGCGCCACCGCGACCACCGCCTTCCCCTCGCCTCTCCGACATGCCCACGAGGTCCGCCTTGTCGCCCTAGTCCTCTCCGCCGGGCCACGCGGCGCCGGACGCCTCGAAGCATCGACCCCGACCCCTTCATCCTCCTCGGGTCGCCGGAGATCCGCCTTGCCGCCCCGCTCGCTCCGACGCTCCTTCGGCCTCGCCGACCTGCTCGTCCGACTCGCCGTGAGCCACTGACCCAAACCCCCCTCCTTGCGCTCCGTTTGCACGTTGTAGCCGTCGCTCCGTCGGAGACCGAACCACGCCGCCGCCGAGCTTCTCGCCGCCGTGGCCACAGCCGTCGTAGCTCCCAACCGAGCTCACCCACGTGCTCACCGCGCCGCGTAGGTTCCGTAGGAGCTAAGCACGCCACTCCCCGGCCACCGTAGCATCGATCCCGAGCTCGCTCGAGCTCCGGCGACCACCAAGGTCGACGCCGGTGATGACTCCAGCCACCCCAGACCCTCTCGTGTGCTCCCCTAGATGCGGCGCATGCCCAGCTCCACGCAGAGCCTCTCCGCCGTCCTTTTGGTCGCCTGAGGGCGAAACCCGAGCCTCCGCCGTGCGTGCTGTCGCCGGCGACGAGCCGCCGGCGTGTTGGGCCTTTGACCAGGGGTTTGACCTCCCCTGGGTGATTGATATGTGGGCCCCGGCCCTGTTAAGTTTTAGTTAGGATTAGTTTAACAACTAATTAAACCTTGTTTAGCTAATTGGGTCACTGACGCGTGGGCCCAAACCCATTAACTAAACCAGTTTAGGTTTATTTTAAATTAGGATTAACCACAGACACTGACGTGTGGACCCCACACGTCAGGTTTGACCTGGTCAGCCGCCTTTGACCTGCTGACGTAAGCATGACGCTGTGCTGACGCATTATATCATTTTCTGGTATTAATTTAAATCAGGAAATTCCAGAAAATAGTTAAAACTTCTAAAAATCATAGTAATTCAACCGTAACTCCAAATCAAATAAATTATATATGAAAAATTATCAGAAAAATGCAAGGAATCCATTTATGCCAGTTTCATGCATGAAAACCAACTTATACTTGCTGTATAAGTGAAAACATAATAATGGCATGTTATATACTTAATTTGGGGTTTGCATATCAATCCTTGGTTCATATGGACTTCAACCAAATTGATGCTACATGCATTAGGGCAAATCATACCATCTTTGAAATGTCATCTTCATGCATCATACTGTTGCATATGGTTGTTTATTGATTGCCGGCACCGTTCCCTCTCGATAGGTTCTGCTTCGGAAGGTGTCCCGAGTACCTGTCTGAGGAGCAGTGCTTCTTCGTGGATCTATCAGGCAAGCAAACCCCCTTGAGCATCTCGATAAATCCCAATCTCTCGCTCCTGCTCCTTTTACTGCATTAGGACAACAATGATTCAAAACTGCTACTTTTTGCTGCGGTAGCTGAAACCATTCCTCTGCATGACCTGTCATTGCCACAGTAAATAGTTGAAACCCACTAGCATGAGTAGGAGTTGCTTGAGCCTTGATGTGCCTGCTCATCCATGCTTGTTTTTCTTATGCCAGCTATGCTTAGAATTGTGTCAGGTCTGATTCATCAGGAATGAACCGGAGTGGTGAACATGTCCTACCGGTAAAGGCTAAGTGTGTGAACACGTTTTCGTAAAGGTAGCGATGAGAGGCCATGTAGGAGTACATGGTGGGTTGTCTCATTGGAGCCGTCCTTAAGCACTGAGTTCTGTGTATGTTATCCAAGTCCAGTTACTACCACACATTGGGTTCCGGTTATCCGGCCCCTCTTGGCTTATTAATCCACTTGATCTCTGTCCAGGAGTTGCAACTAGTTTCTGGCGTTTGTAGGTAGTGCTATTTGTCTACCAGGTGGTGTCCGACGGGACGGGCTTGGGACAGACTAGGCACCGTGGCACGGTGTACCAAGTGGCACCCGGATGGTGGGCTTGGGAACCTGCACACATCGTTTGGGGCCGTGAGCGACACCCCGGCCGGATCTCCTTGCGGATGGAACCCGAATAGGCGATAAACCTGGATGAGAGACTTGTGTGGTTAGTCAGGTCGTGGCCGACACCCTCGCCCGGCTTCCGCTTGAAGGTTGCCGAGGTACATGACGTGTACAGGGCTATAAGTGGCGAGAGCGTGTGTGACGAAGTACACCCCTGCAGGGTCAACATTATCTATTCGAATAGCCGTTTTCCTCGGATATGGAAACTTGGAGAACTTATGTAGTACATAGACAACTGGAAGTGGATACTCTAAAATACGCAAGATAAGCGTGAGTGCTATGGATGGCCTTCTCGTAGGGAGACGTGAACGGATCCATACTGGAGTATTGATATGGTGAATATGTGGACTCGTGTGTGTCTTCTCACCTCAAGAAGTTTCTGATACTCGTAGTATAGGTTAGCCACTAAGTCAAAGCTGGCTTGCTGCTGTTAAACTCCACCAACCCCTTTGTTGATAATGTTGCATATGTAGTTAGTTCTGATGTAAGACTTGCTGAGTACCTTTGTACTCACGTTTGCTTATTTATGTTTTGCAGTTGGTTACGCTAGTGACTTCGACGAGTAGCTTGTATCCTAGCTACGATCTTGTACCCTTGGGAGGGTCGTGTTTAGTCAGGCTACTTAGTCTTTTCCTTTTGTAGTTGTCTGTACTCAGACATGTAATGCTTCCGTTGCTTGTATGCTCTGAATGATGGGTCATGAGACCCCTGTTTGTATTGATTGCTATGTGGCTCTTCTGGTCCTTTATCTATATGAGTTTGAGTTATGTTGTGATGCCATGATGTACATCACATACTTGCATGTTATGCGTACGTGTAACGTGTATTGCTATGTGTGGGATCCGACAACCTAGTTGTTTACCTCTGATAGCCTCTCTTATGGGGAAATGTAGTCTTGTGCTTCCATGTGCCATAGTAGTCCGCTACAGCCCGGTTCACCGGAGTCCTGCTAGCCCAGCACTACTGCTCCGAAACACTTAACTGGCCGGCATGTGATTCACTTCGTTCCTGTGTCTGTCCCTTCGGGGAAATGTCATGCGGTGACATCCGGAGTCCTGTTAGCCCAGTGCTACAGCCCGTATTCATACATTGTTGACCGACATGCTCGAGGTTGATTCATGTATGCCTGTTCCTGTAAGTTAGTGCTACTTTGGGTTCACGACTAGTCATGTCGGCCCGGTTCTCTAGCATATGGATGCTAGCGACACTATCATATACGTGAGCCAAAAGGAGCAAACGGTCCCGGGACAGGTAAGGTGGCACCCGTGGAAATACCGTGCGTGAGGCCGCAAAGTGATATGAAGTGTTACATGCTAGATCGGTGTGACTTAGGATCGGGGTCCCGACAGCGTTGGTATCAGAGCCTGACTGACTGTAGGATTACCAAGCCAAACTGGTCAAAATTGAGTCTAGTAATGCTTTAGTTATATAAGGGAATTGATTGTGGAAGGGAACGTAAGGCTCTTTTACTCCTTTACCTCATGTCATTCTTTCTGAGTCAGCCTCTTCTTTTCTACGAGGGTTAAGGCCTAGGCTTCTCCTCTATCTCTCAGGATGACGTGTTACTAAACCGTAAAGTCTTAGGATTGTTGGGTTGTGTCACCGTACAATTCTACTACTTCTGTGTGTCCTCAGTTTGACCCAGAACCTTGATTTTATGATGCTGATTGATTATGCTATTCCTCTGATGAGTGTCTCAAAATCCCTTTTGAGCATTTACAGCCGTTATGCTGCCAAAATTGTCCTAGGATTTCAAGAGTTTCTAATGCTTTTGCATTACATTTCGCATCCTTATGTCGATGCTAATTCCATCCTTGTTTCCATGGAACCTGTGCCAGGATGTCGTCTGCTAACCGAGGTTCAGTTGCTCATAGCAAGAATCATGGAGATGGTAGGGACGAGGATCCTCCTGACCAGCCTTTGATGACAGAGTTCTTGTTAACGTCCGAGAGGAACAAGCGTGAGACTAACCGCTTGCTGGCACAGATTGAGCAGAACACCGCACATCAGCGTAAGAAGTTGGTTTCCATCACTGACTTCATTGGTCTGAAACCACCCACCTTCCATCATTCCATTGAGCCACTCGATGCAGATGACTGGCTCCGAAGCATCACTCACAAGTTGCTTTCTGCGAACGTGGCTGAAGGTGACAAGGTCACCTATGCTACCTATCACCTGGAAGGTCCTGCTAGTATTTGGTGGTAGAGCTATGAGGCTATGCTTCCAGCTGGTCAGATTCCTACCTGGAAGGATTTCACCGAGGCTTTTCGTGAGCACCACATTCCTCAGGCTCTCATTGACCGCAAGAGTGAAGAGTTCTGTAGTTTTACCCAGGGTAAGCTGCCTGTTGATGCTTACAATAGAGAGTTTGGAAACCTCGTCCGCTATGCTACAGAAGAAGTGTCCACGGACGCTAAGAAGCAGGCTAGGTTCCGGAAGGGTCTCAACCCTAAGTTGCGTCGTGATCTCCACCTGCATCGTGATACTTTCCAGGCTCTTGTGAACAAGGCCATTAATGTAGAGACAGCTCAACTCACTTACAAGGAGTCTCGAAAGCACAACCGTGATCTGGGTTCTTCCTCCCGCTCTGGCTCTCAGAAGCAACAGATTTGGATTCCGAACTCAGCTCTTCCACCTCGATATGCACCGAGGCCATCCTATGTGGCGCCTCACTCAACTCAGCAACGTGCTCCACCCAGGCCTATTAGTGGACCACTTGCCAATGTAGGTCCACGTCCTACCCTAGGAACTTGCTTTACCTGCGGAGAACCAGGACACTATGCACGCGATTGCCCTCAGTCCAGTTATACTCCACCCCAGTCTGAGAGGTCTGTTGGTCGTGAAAAGCCATCAGGCAAGATGATCAGTACCAAGCCAGCCTCGATTGAACGAGCATGTGTGCACCATGTCTCAGCTTCAGAAGTTCAAGATGATCCCGACGTCGTACTGGGTACGCTTGTAAATTGTCACCTAGCTTCAGTTCTGTTTGATACTGGAGCATCCCACTCCTTCATATCCGAAGGTTACGCTCGGTTTCACGACATGTCATTTTGCGATATGCCGACTCCACTAATAGTCCAGACTCCCGGTTCCAAATGGCAAACCTCCAAGGTAAGCCATGGTAATGAAATCCTTGTTGACAGACTGGTATTCCTTGCTTCTTTGATATCTCTCAAGTCTTCAGATATTAACATCATCTTGGGTATGGACTGGATGATAGCTCATCATGCCAAGATCGATTGTTACACCAGATCTGTTCAACTTACGCATCCATCTGGCAAAATAGTCACTATCTCTACTAGAGTTGCAAGGCGTCAACTCTATTCCCTTAATGCCAGCCCTCTTCCAGATCTTGAAGATATTCCGGTAGTTCGTGACTTCCCAGATGTCTTTCCAGAAGAACTGCCAGGTGTCCACCTGACAGAGATGTAGAGTTTGTCATAGAACTTATCCCAGGAACTGTTCCAATCTCTAGGAGACCATACAAGATGGCACCTTTGGAGTTAGCTGAGCTTAAGAAACAACTTGATGAGTCCTTGCAAAAGGGTTTCATCCGTCCCAGTTCTTCTCCTTGGGCTTGTCCTGTCCTCTTCGTCAAGAAGAAGGATGGTACGGATCGGATGGTTGTAGATTATCGTCCCGTTAATTTGGTCACGATAAAGAACAAGTATCCGCTTCCCAGGATCAACGACCTGTATGATCAGCTCGCTGGATCCTCAATATTTTCCAAGATGGATTTGAGGTTAGGCTACCACCAAATCAAGATCATAAACGGGGACATCCCCAAAACGGCCTTTGTCACTCGTTATGGTCAATACGAGTACACCGTGATGTCTTTCGGCCTAACCAATGCTCCAGCTACTTTCTCCCCCTTGATGAACTTGATCTTTATGGAGTACTTAGATAAGTTAGTCGTGGTTTATCTCGATGATATTCTTATTTACTCGAAGAACGAGGAAGAGCATGCCGAACATCTTAGGCTTGTGTTAGAAAAACTCAGAGTGCATCGCCTTTATGCCAAGTTCTCCAAGTGTGAATTTTGGTTGCCTGAAGTGACCTATCTGGGCCACGTGATCTCTGGTAAGGGCATTGCTGTCAATCCTGAGAGAGTCAAAGCCGTTCTCGATTGGACTCCACTCGAAATGGTCAAACAAGTCAGGAGTTTCCTTGGTCTAGCCAGTTATTGTCGCCGCTTCGTTGAAAACTTCTCCAAAGTGGCCAAACCCCTCACGGAGCTTCTCAAGAAAGATTAAAGGTTTGAGTGGACCCCACAGTGTGAGCACAGTTTTCAAGAACTGAAAAGACGCCTGACTCCTGCGCCCATACTCGTGCCACCGGATTTCACTAAAGACTTTGTTATCTATTGCGACACTTCGCGTCAAGGAATAGGTTGCATTCTTATGCAGGATCGTCATGTAATTGCCTATGCATCTTGACAGTTGCATCCACATGAGGAAAATTATCCTACACATGATCTAGAGCTTGCAGCCGTAGTCTATGCACTTTCTGCTGCATTAGGACAACAACGATTCAAAACTGCTACTTTCTGCTACGGTAGCTGAAACCATTCCTCTGCATGACCTATCATTGCCACAGTAAATAGTTGAAACCCACTAGCATGAGTAGGAGTTGCTTGAGCCTTGATGTGCCTGCTCATCCATGCTTGTTTTTCTTATGCCAGCTATGCTTAGAATTGTGTCAGGTCTGATTCATCGGGAATGAATCGGAGTGGTGAACATGTCCTACCGGTAAAGGCTAAGTGTGTGAACACATTTTGGTAAAGGTAACGATGAGAGGCCATGTAGGAGTACATGGTGGGTTGTCTCATTGGAACCGTCCTTAAGCACCGAGTTCTGTGTATGTTATCCAAGTCCAGTTACTACCACACATTGGGTTCCGGTTATCCGGCCCCTCTCGGCTTATTAATCCACTTGATCTCTGTCCAGGAGTTGCAACTAGTTTCTGGCATTTGTAGGTAGTGCTATTTGTCTACCAGGTGGTGTCCGATGGGACGGGCTTGGGACAGACTAGGCACCGTGGCACGGTGTACCAAGTGGCACCCGGATGGTGGGCTTGGGAACCCTGCACACATCATTTGGGGCCGTGAGCGACACCCCGGCCGGATCTCCTTGCGGATGGAACCTGAATAGGCGATAAACCTGGATGATAGACTTGTGTGGCTAGTCAGGTCGTGGCCGACACCCTCGCCCAGCTTCCGCTTGAAGGTTGCCGAGGTACATGACATGTACAGGGCTATAAGTGGCGAGAGCGTGTGTGACGAAGTACACCCCTGCAGGGTCAACATTATCTATTCAAATAGCCGTTTTCCTCGGATATGGAAACTTGGAGAACTTATGTAGTACATAGACAACTGGAAGTGGATACTCTAAAATACGCAAGATAAGCGTGAGTGCTATGGATGGCCTTCTCGTAGGGAGACGGGAACGGATCCATACTGGAGTATTGATATGGTGAATATGTGGACTCGTGTGCGTCTTCTGACCTCAAGAAGTTTCTGATACTCGTAGTATAGGTTAGCCACTAAGTCAAAGCTGGCTTGCTGCTGTTAAACTCCACCACCCCCTTTGTTGATAATGTTGCATATGTAGTTAGTTCTGATGTAAGACTTGCTGAGTACCTTTGTACTCACGTTTGCTTATTTATGTTTTGAAGTTGGTTACGCTAGTGACTTTGACGAGTAGCTTGTATCCCAGCTACGATCTTGTACCCTTGGGAGGGTCGTGTTTAGTCAGGCTTCTTAGTCTTTTCCTTTTGTAGTTGTCTGTACTCAGACATGTAATGCTTCCGTTGCTTGTATGCTCTGAATGATGGGTCATGAGACCCCTGTTTGTATTGATTGCTATGTGGCTCTTCTGGGCCTTTATCTATATGAGTTTGAGTTATGTTGTGATGCCATGATGTACAGCACATACTTGCATGTTATGCGTACGTGTAACGTGTATTGCTATGTGTGGGATCCGGCAACCTAGTTGTTTACCTCTCATAGCCTCTCTTATGGGGAAATGTAGTCTTGTGCTTCCATGTGCCATAGTAGTCCACTACAGCCCGGTTCACCGGAGTCCTGCTAGCCCAGCACTACTGCTCTGGACCACTTGACTGGCCGGCATATGATTCACTTCGTTCCTGTGTCTGTCCCTTCGGGGAAATGTCACGCGGTGACATCCGGAGTCCTGTTAGCCTAGTGCTACAGCCTGGATTCATACGCTGTTGACCGACATGCTCGAGGTTGATTCATGTATGCCTGTTCCTGTAAGTTAGTGCTACTTTGGGTTCACGACTAGTCATGTCGGCCCGGGTTCTCTGTCATATGGATGCTAGCGACACTATCATATAAGTGAGCCAAAAGGCGCAAACGGTCCCGGGCCAGGTAAGGTGGCACCCGTGGAAATACCGTTCGTGAGGCCGCAAAGTGATATGAAGTGTTACATGCTAGATCGGTGTGACTTAGGATCGGGGTCCCGACAACAAGGCTTATTTCCCCACCTTGCTTCTGGTCGCATTGTTGCTTCTGCCATACACTCAGAATCCACTTCCAGCTTCATTAGAAGCAAAGATTTTTAAGCAATCAACCATAATGTTCATTGGTAAATATAATCACAAGAACTATTGCTTACATGCTTGTTCTTCTGGTATCCCCTTTTCCTCTTTTATCTATTTTTCAAATGAACATGCCAGCTTCTGTAGTGATGGTTACTTGGTTAGCAACAGAACGAGTAAAGTGTAGTTGGTATTTATACTTTTAGTTTTCGACAACCGAACACAATACAAAATTTAAAATATTTGTTTTAATTCTCAACTGCACCTTATGTTTTCTCTGATGGCATATACTGATATAATAACGATGATGCAATATTTTTCTCAAAGACACATATAAATACATGCCATTCTGTATCATAAGAAAGCCGATGAGGTGCGAGATTACATATCACAAAGGCAAAAATATTGAATAAGGTAGCATAATCGAAACAACAGATGAAAATTGCGAAATCTCGAGATTTTGTTAGCAGAAGAACATTGCACAAGTTCGAAGGTTCCGAACTGTTCATATTTGGGCGGCAATCTCACCCGCATTATTTATCTTTGATAGATGGATAAGAACTGAAAGTAAATATCAGTAGCATAGCCTTCTTTTTTAAATGAAATATGACCTACATTATAAGAATCTTCTATCTGACCTCGTATGCTATACCTGACCCTTTTCTTGTTTTGTTTTTAAAACCGACTCTTTGACCTGAAATACAACTGGCTATTCGAGCTGAAATAGGACCATATACTTTTGCTATTATAGCTGATAAGGACAAACTCAACTATGTGGTTTCTCCACCATATGGCAAATTGGAGCAACAAAGCTTCACAGAATGTACGCATAACTGAACTAATGCTCAAGGCTTAAACCATGCGTACTGCTATGTATATTGGTTAATTAAAGGTAAAAGTTCCATTACGTTATCAGAATACTAGATAATTTTGTAAATGAAAATTACTTCATAATTCTCCTACAGTAATGGTTATTTGATACACAAGGTTTAATTGGTGCTTCTGAATGTGAGTGTGTCCTTGCTTTACTCTATAAACAGAAATGGAAGGAAAAAAACAGGGGATGGCATCTTGATCCATACATACAGGAATTTGAGCCCGATGATGATGATAGAAGCACCGTGCCATCCGTCCTCCATAGCAGCAGGTGCTGCACGCCTACACCCCCAGAAGGTGCACACCCCACGAAGAAGAGGAACGCTCGATGTCGCTCGATGTCGATGTAGCTCGTGGTCGATCTGCCACGGTGGAGGAAGTCCATGGAGGGTTCGCCGGGAACGAGCTCCTCGGGAGACAGGCGGCTACTCTCTAGGTCTTACCCTCTCATGGATCTGGGCGAGGCGGATGAGATGTGATGGGGGAAGTGGCGGTTGAGAGGTGAACAACCGAGGCGGCGTTGATGAGGCCCGGAGGTGGCCAGATCCGGCAGCACCAATGACCAGTGCGGCTAGATCCGTCCATGATTAGGCTGGGCTGCTTCCACCGAATTGGAGGTCAACAGAGGAAGAGAGGTAGGGGCGGCGGCGCACAGGGAAAGGGAGAACGGGGTGGCCAGGACTAGGGTTTGGAACTTGGAAGGGATAGCGGTGGAGTGGTTGGGTGGCGGCGGTGGGTCTGGGTGGAGGGATTTGGGGAAGGAAAATTGGGCTTGGGGGCTAGCGCGCGTTTAGGCCCAATATCTCGCACCACTCAGTCCCCGGCAGATAATGGGCTGAGGGGTACTTCTCCTGATAGATAGAGTGACCTAAGAAGCATTTGTCATTGCCAGCAGTTTAGGTGCCCTCGTTGCTCATCTTCTCACGGCAGTAACTCCGCCCTTAAGTACTTCTACTGGTAGTACGAAAATTCCCGGCATATGGTTTGCCCTTTTTCTACTATTTCTCATGGCAGTTAATTGCCCCCAATTAGGTGTTGTGGTGTAGTGATATTCGCTTTAGAGCCATGGAAAAGCATGAACATAACCTTCTGTCCTATTCTCCAAGATGGACGGGCCTTCGTTATTTGAGACCACCCATGAATAAGTATCTTTTAACCTCCAAGGGGAATGGAGTAGGTCAACATAAACATCATGTTGTGACCAAGCGCAAGTCTGACCCGACAGCCGGCAGCCGTTATAGCAGCCTTCCAGTCTAACATGCGCAACCGTCACATTCGTTCTAGGATGAACGTGTGGTTGCCCAAGACTGTGAAGGAGCTGTACGCACTGGTGGATAAGTGTGCTCAGATGGAGGAAGGGAGGAATTTGCCCGGAGAGGAAGATTGCATCAATGTTGATTCAGAGGATGAAGATGAACCGACCAGCGAGAGAAACAACAAGAAGCGCAGCAAGAAGCCAAGAGATAAGGCAGTGATGACTATAGAAAATTCTGGCACACCTAGTACTGGCAAGAAGGCCAAGGCTGAGGCCCCCAGCAAGGAAGCTGCCGCGTGCGTTGCCTGCCGGGAAGCTGCTGCCGCCGAAAAAGTTGGGAAAGGTGATGGTCCATATTGCAAGATCCACGAGACCAAGGGCCACGACCTTCAGGAGTGTTATCAGGTTGAGCAGCTCGTCAAGAGACAGAGGGCAGAGTATGATAAGCGTGATAAGGAAAAAGGTCAGAATGCTGCTGGCAGTAAGGGCCGAGGTGGTGAAGCAAATCACCCCGGCAAACCCTTTCGGAACCAAGGAAAACCCGCCAGGGGCCAAGAGACGGAAGTCTGTGATGAAATGAGTGATGAAGGGAATGAAGAGGAAACCAGTGAGCAGGAGTTTCAGAAGGCCATTGATGCCCTATGCATTGATGGAGGTGCATCTTTGCACACCTCCCATCGCCAACTCAAGCGATGTCCATGAGAGGTCAATGCTGTGGAGCCAGCGCCAGAGGCCCGGAAGCCGCTCAAGTGGTCCCGCACGCCCATCATCTTTGATGAGGAGGCTCACCCTGTCCGAACCACTGCGGTAGGGTGTTTGCCATTGTTGGTCTCTCCAACAATTCGCCACCTCAAGGTCACAAAGATGTTAGTGGATGGCGGGGCCGGGTTGAATCTGATTTCCCCGGCAGTCATCAACAAGCTTTAGATAGGAGAAGAAGAGCTAGAGGTTACCAGCACATTTCAAGGAGTTAAACCCGGCAGGAGCCATCCTAAGGGGAAGATTACGCTGCCGGTGACGTTTGGGGGAGAACTGAACTACCAGACTGAGAAGATTGTGTTTAACGTGGTTGATCTCCCCCTGCTGTACAATGGGATTCTGGGACGTCCAGCCCTGGCTAAGTTCATGGCAGCATCCCACTATGCTTATAACACTTTAAAGATGCTTGGACCACTGGGAGTCATCACTATCCCATCAAATGAGAAGGATGCAATTATCTGCGTGGACAAGATGTACCGGGATGCAGTCACGGCAGAGGCTGCGGCAGCAGCAGCTCCCGCCAAGGAAAGCAAAGGAAAGAAGAGGGATTGTAGGACCTCTGGCAAGGAGTCCAGGAAGCGTGCCCCCTCTGAGTGCACGACACCCGTTGATGATATGCATGCCAGAGTGTTCCAACAGCAAGAGATCCAAGGTTGCTGCACACCAAGTGAAGAAGGTCCTGGCAGGGCTAGCAGGCATTGATGGTACTTTCACTATCAGCGCCACCCTTGATGACAACTAGGAAATCACGCTCATTGCCTTCTTGCGGGCGAATATCGACGTGTTTGCCTGGAAACCATCTGATATCCCCGGTGTTTCCAGGGAGGTAATCAAGCACCACCTTGCTGTCTGCCCACATGCCCGACCTGTCAAGCAGAAAGTCCGGAAGCAGGCCTTGGAGCAGCGGTAGTTCATTGCCGAGGAAATCAAGAATCTAGAGGCAGCAGGTTTGGTCATAGGAGTATTACATCCCACGTGGTTAGCAAATCCAATGGTGGTCCGAAAGGCGAATGGGAAATGGAGGCTTTGCATTGATTTCACAAATCTCAACAAGGCTTGCCCGAAGGACCCGTTTCCCTTGCCGCGCATCGTCCAGATCGTGGATTCCACTTCAGGTTGTGATTTGCTCTCCTTTCTGGATGCATACTCCAGATATCACCAGATCTTCATGTCCAAAGAAGATGAGCAGAAGACATCGTTCATTACTCTGTGTGGTACGTGCTGCTTTGTCCGCATGCCTTTCGGATTGAAGAGTGCCGGGTCCACTTTTGCAAGAGCAGTCCAGATTGGTTTTGAGCCATAGTTGCACAGAAATATAGAAGCCTATATGGATGACATCATGGTCAAAACCAAGGATAAGGCCACCCTTATCCAGGATTTGGAGGAGACATTTGCTAATCTGTGCAAGATCAACTTAAAGCTTAATATGGAGAAGTGTGTATTTGGAGTTCCCTCCGGCAAGCTACTTGGATTCTTCATGTCCCATCGGGGGATCAAAGCCACCCCAACAAGATCAAGGCCATTGAGAAGATCCAAGCACCAAGGATAGGTAAGGATGTAAGGCGCTTGATGGGATGCGTTACCGTGCTAAGCAGATTCATTTCCAAGTCCACTGAGCGTGTCATGCCGTTCTTTAAAATTTTGAAGAAGGCAGGGCCTATGAACTGGACCCCGGAAGCAGATGCAGCTCTACAGGAGTTGAAGGCCTACCTATCGTCTGTGCCTACCTCGGTTGCACCCAAACCCCAAGAGCCGTTATTACTTTACTTGGCAGCAACCAACCAAGTGGTTAGTGCGGCCTTGGTAGCACAGCGAGAAGTGGATGAGGCAGAAAGTGGACAGATCACGGCAGAGTCAGAAAAGGATCAGGACAGCAACGAGCACGGCAACGAGAGCAACCCCAAGGACGCGGCAAGGAAGAAAGTGGTGCAGTGCCTAGTGTACTTCGTCAGCTCCTTGTTGCAAGGGGCTAGATCGAGGTACTATGGCGTGCAAAAGTTGATTTTTGGCCTCATCATGGCCTCAAGGAAACTGCGCCACTACTTCCAAGCCCATGAGATCACGGTTGTCACTCGTTTTCCATTGCAAAGGATACTCCGAAACCCTGAGGCTACCGGCAGAATAGTGGAGTGGGCTTTGGAGTTATCCAGCTTTGGTTTGAAGTTTGAGAGCACATCAACTATTCAGAGCATGGCACTAGCAGAGTTTATTGTAGAATGGACGCCAACCCCTGATGAGGAAGTGACGGAAACAACTCTCCCTGGCAAGGAATCACCCCAAGAATGGATTATGTATTTTGATGGTGCCTTTTCCCTACAAGTTGCAGGGGCTGGCGTGCTTCTTGTTACCCCCTCTGGGGAGCACGTTAAGTATGTCGTCCAAATGCACTTTGCCCGTGAAGAAGCCACCAACAATAGAGCTGAGTATGAAGGGCTACTGGGCTCAGGATTGCAGCAGAATTGGGAATTAAGAAGTTGATCATTCGAGGAGATTCACAGCTTGTGGTGAGACAAGTCAACAAGGATTATCAAAGCCCATTGATGGAAGCATACGTCAAGGAAGTGAGGAGATTGGAGGATCGCTTTGACGGGCTGCAAACAGAGCACGTACCCCGTGTGGAAAACAGCGTAGCTGATCACCTGTCAAAGTGTGCTATGCAGAAGCTTCCTGTGAAACCAAGAACTTTTGTTCTCCATCTCTCAACCCTCTATAGCACCAGCCACAATGGCCCAGAAAAGGAGAAAGTTGGACTACGGTAAGTCTCTCCCGGTCGAGCCGTCCGCTCCCGGTAGAGACCCTGCTGGAAACAACTCCTCACAGCCTGCCGGACCACCCCCTCTAGCTGGGCCTATGGACCCCGCGAACAAGGCTGGTGCTCTCACAGCAAAGGAGGTTCCGCTAGTCCTCGTTGCCGACCCTGGGCTCCAACTTGGGCAAGGCACATTGTCCGCTTCCTCCAAACCGAAGAACTCCCCGGCAACCAAGATGAAGCTGAAAAAGTAGCCCGGAGGGCCAGTATGTATCATTTTATCAATGACACTATACAGAAGGAGGCCCAATGGTGTGAAATTGAAGTGTGTTTGCCGGGAGGATGGAAAGGAACTATTGGCTGAGATTCACAGAGGAATGTGCGGCTCACACATTGGACCAGGGCATTAGTTGGTAAAGCATTCCGACAAGGATTCTATTGGCCCACAACCCTCTAAGATGCTGTCGAGCTCGTCACGACATGTGAAGCCTGCCAGTTCCATTCCAAGAGAACACACCTGCCTGCCCAAGCCCTTCAAACAATCCCTCTATCATGGCCAATTTCAGTCTGGGGGCTTGATATCCTCGGCCCCTTCCCCCAAGCAATTGGGGGCTTTGAATTCTTGTTCGTTGCCATCAACAAGTTTACAAAGTGGCTGGAAGTGACTGCCGTGACAAAGGTGACTGCTCAGTCAGCTATCAAGTTCTTGAAAGAATTGGTGTGTTGTTTCGGAGTTCTTGCAAGGATCATCACTGACAACGGCACCCATTTCACGAGCCACGCCTTCATGCAATACGTTCATGCCCTCGGATGCAAGATCTCATTCACCTCTGTGGCACACCCCCGGAGCAATGGACAAGCTGAGAGGGCGAACGCTGAAGTGCTTCGTGGACTCAAGAGAATAACTTTTGATACGCTGCAGAAGCACGGCAGGCGGTGGATCGAGGAGCTGCCGGTAGTTCTCTGGTCCCTCAGAACGACACCTAACCGGGCTACCAGACAGACTCCCTTCTCCCTGGTCTACGGGGCAGAAGCAGTTATCCCCACATAATTCATTTACGGGTCCCCTCGAGTGCTTGCCTACGATGAAGTAGCGCAAGATCAGCAGCGGCGTGACGATGCTGTGCAACTCAAGGAGAAACGTCTTCGGGCTGCTACGCATGTTGCACGCTACCTGCAAGCCCTGCATCGCTATCACAGCCACATGGTTCATGCCTGGTGTTTTGAAGAAGGTGACTTTGTCCTTATGCGCGTTCAGTCCGCCAATGGTACAAACAAGTTGTCACCGAAGTGGGAAGGCCCTTACCGGATGGTACGAGTCACCCGACCCGGCGCAGTCTGTATGGAGACCGGAGATGGCACCCAGTTGCAAAACTCATGGAATATTGAGCATCTCCATAAGTACTACCCGTAGGGCGCGAGGCTGCCGGGCACTGCCCGGCAGCCACCTTTTTGTATAGGCCTTGGCTCAGCTGCATGTGATCCCTTGTAAAAAGCCAGGGCGATGACCCCGTGCAAGAGAAAATAAAGAAGCGCTATAGGGGGCCCCAAATAAGATTGCATGCATGCACGAGCATACCCAGATCACTGCATAAGCATTTCATGAGCATTTGCATATGCATATAGATAGGATTGCATCCTACATTCATTCTCATCTACATGGAGTTGCAGGTTCCTACCGAGAACTTGACTTCGACAAGGAATGAGAAGATTGCACGGCACAGCGATCCCCGGCAAGACAAACAGATAAGTTTACCTCCTGTCCATTAGTGTTCTGTAAAGCTATGACTTTGCATGATAAAACCTCGCCTCTCTTTTGAAACTTAGGTTCTCCCATCCATGAGTCAAACGTTGCTTCGGTCAGGATGGTCGCAGTGGCCTTTGGTAAAAAGGAGCTGGCGGGGGGCTGGCTCCTCTTTCTGTTCCCCGACAGACATGGTTCTCCGGCAGACAAAGAGGGTGCCGGCAGGATATCCTTCCGGGAAAAACTCATTTATTTTTATGAAGGAGGCACTCCACCTCTGCATGGACATACACATGCATGGGTTCCCGGCAAGGTTCATCTTTTTCTTTCATATGATGATACAAGTACAAGCATTACAGAACCCAAAGATGGATTTGAGAGATTACATTATTTGAAATAAGATTTGGTGGTTGCCTACAGATTTGAGATTGAAAAAAGATAAGTGCCCCGTAATCCCCTCTTTTTTGTTTTCCCTCCTTCAGGCACTACGACGGAAGGAGGAAAAGACGAGAAAAGGAGCACCCCACCCCTGTCCCGTCAGGGTCCGCCGGGCACGGCCTGACAAGATGGGCGGACCCACACCAAGATGCTCCTCCGTGCCACGCGCCTCCGTTACGTACCCTGCGCAATGCATGCAACATACGTGGCTAGGGATAAGGGCACGCAGTGGGATGATTAGATTGGCGGTTTCTACCCTGTGCATTAAAGTCATTCACGAGCCATCACTACAATGGCCCCACCACTATTGGCTTTACACCGAGCGCGGGGAAATCAGAAACCATCCCGGAATCAAGGCTAAAGAAAGCAGCAATGGAAACCACAAGGGGACAACCCCTTTAGCGACCCTGCCTGTGCACTTATTAGGCGCTACCCCGATGACGCTCAGCAACTTGTTCGGGGCAGGCCCGGGGGCTTCTGTTGGTGCAACAAACCCTGGTTCTGTTGCCCAACTATGCACAAGCCCAAGATCAAGATTGAGGCACCAGCTCAAGCCAGAGATTGAAGAACCAAGAGATTTGAAGAAACAACATGCAGCTCAGAGAGACCAAGATCAATTCAGAGGAACAAGACATCGGCCAAAGAAGGGCCTCCCTTGCCGGGTAGGCGAGCCCGGCAAGGGGCGAGACCACCACCAGAAGCAACCAACCAAGGTTCCCCGACAGAGCCTGTCGGGGCTCGCGGGGACTGAACCACCCCGCCACCCACTCAAGCACGACTCATGTTGTCAATCTGTGCGGTGTCAAGCCGCAAGGTGATTAAGTGGCAGCCATTCGCCACATGGTAGCCATTCCCTACAGAGGAAACCTGTAGATGACACCTGTCCTGCGACATGTCGAGAGGACAGATGCAGAGCTAGCAAGATAGCCCGACAGGCCTTGCTGGGCAACCAATGATGTGACACTAAGCGGTGCATTTAATGCACCTTGTCAGCCCACATAGTTAGGTATGATAGCACTGTTCACTATCATATCATTGGATAATGACCACTTTGCCACTGTGGTGACCCCTTAGTCTATAAAAGGAGGCCCATGGCACCCGTAGGAGGGGTTGGAAAAGTTGAGGAACCCGAGCCACCATAGGCATGTAGTCGCTACGACCCCGAGGCAAACCCTTCCGGGCAAGTGTACTACGCATCACCACACTCATTCCACCATCAATCCACCAAAGCAGGAGTAGGGTCTTACGCCTCGCGGTGGCCCAATCCTGGGTAAATTGCTTGTGCGCTCTCTGTCGTGCTGCCATGCACTGATCTGCTCTTTGTGCAACGCAACGTCCCCTCCCCCCCCCCCGAACTAGCAAGGGGCCGCTCGGTCCCATAGGTGGCCGCGGATATCCCGCGACACATGTGGACCCCGTTACCGGATGCCCCACATATCAGCGAAAGGAAGTAGAAAGGCAGGAGTAACTAGTTACACATAAATATATTTTTGAGAGAGAGATACTCCTCTATAAACAAATATAAAAATATTTTATATCACAACTTTAAACATAAGAAAAATCAAGGGGAATATATATAACATAATTATAAAAAACAGAGTTGGTGATGATGGTGTGTGTCGGTGTCAAAACTGGCGGATCTCGGGTAGGGGGTCCCGAACTGTGCGTCTAGGCCAGATGGTAACAGGAGGCAAGGGACACAAAGTTTTACCCAGGATTTGGGCCCTCTTGATGGAGGTAAAACCCTACGTCCTGCTTTATTAATATTGATGATATGGGTGTTACAAGAGTAGATCTACCACGAGATCAGAGAGGCTAAACCCTAGAAGCTAGCCTACGGTATGATTGTATATTGTGATTGTTGTCCTACGGACTAAAACCCTTCAGTTTATATAGACACCGGAGAGGGTTAGGGTTACACAAGGTTGGTTACAAAGGAGGAGATATCCATATACGTATTGCCTAGCTTGCCTTCCACGCCAAGTAGAGTCCCATCCGGACACGAGACGAAGTCTTCAATCTTGTATCTTCATAGTCTAACTGTCCGGCCAATGGAGATAGTCCGGCTGTCCGGAGACCCCCTAATCCAGGACTCCCTCAGTAGCCCTTGAACTAGGCTTCAATGACAATGAGTCCGGCGCGCAGTTGTCTTCAGCATTGCAAGGCGGGTTCCTTCTCCGAATACGTCACAGAAGAATTTGAATACGAGGATAGTGTCTGACCCTGCAAAATAAGTTCCACATTCCACCGTAGAGAGAATAATGTTTTCGCGGATCTAATTTGCTAGCTTGTTTCGGCAGCATGACGTTACGCCATGGCCCGGTGATTATTCGAACCGTTTCTTTTAACCAGCCCCGCACATAACGCGAGGCAGTTTTTCAACACGTCTTGTCAAAGCAGAGATCGTGTCCCCTTATTACGGGATTCTCATCAATACGGGCGTGGGTAACCCAACCGCACCATCAATTGCGGCGCTTGGGGGATAAGCGAGTTTTACCAGGGAAGTGGGGACGCTTAATTCACCTTTCTATCCACGCCTTCTTCCTCCTCTGCTCATCCGCTCCCGCACACTCAAGCTGCAGCGCCCAAGCTCTCACTTCCATCTCAACCTTCTCCAACCATGTCCGGAGCGGGAGGCAAGTGGATGGTCTCCTCCGTCACGGAGGGAGACGTCAAGAAACTGAGGAGAGCCGGATACCTGCCCGACGACATCGCGCACCGGCTCCTAGATGAGGGGCAGCTCATCCCCACCCCCAGGCCCCATGAGAGGGTGGTATTCCTCACCCATTTCCTCTGCGGACTGGGATTCCCTCTCCATCCCTTCGTCCGGGGGCTCATGTTTTATTACGGCCTGGATTTCCACAATCTGGCCCCGAACTTCATCCTCAACATTTCGGCATTTATCATCATGTGCGAGGCCTTCCTCCGCATCAAGCCCCACTTCGGCTTATGGCTGAAGACCTTCAATGTCAAGCCGAAGATAGTGAGCGGCCGCCAGGCGGAGTGCGGAGGCGCCATGGTGGGCAAGATGCCCAACATCACATGGCTCGAGGGCTCCTTTGTGGATACCATAAAGGGGTGGCAATCGGGGTGGTTCTATATCACCGAGCCGCGCGACCCCGCATGGGTAGCGGCCCCCGAGTTCCGATCTGGCATCCCCATGCGGCTCACCTCCTGGAAAGAGAAGGGCCTGTCCTGGGGTAATTCAAAAGAGCTGACCGGACTCCAGACATGTATTCAAAACATGGTGGACAAGAAGCTCAAGCTTGTCAACATAGTCCAAGTTATGCTCATCCGTCGGATACTCCCGTGCCAACAACGGGAGTTCACCTTGTGGGAGTTCAACCCAGCGCAGCACCGAACTCTGAACAGGCTCTTCGACACGACTCATGAAGATGCCTGGAGGGTGCTGTTCAAGGGCACCGCAGTCCCTCCCCCCATTACTGAGGATCGCGGATTCAGCGCGAAGCGCCAAGCCAGTGCGGTAAGCTGTTTTACCTTTCACAGGACACTTGTTTTCTATATAGATTGACTCTATGCGGGATCTAAACTCCCGTGCCGTTAACAGGACTGGTAGAAGATGGCCGGACAAATCGACTATCCGGCTCCCTTGCCTGAAGGCCCTGCGGACGCCCTTCTGGCGAAGATGTTGACTCCGGCCCCTTATAAGTTGCTGGAGAAGACCAAGAAGGCCAAGGGAGCTCGAAAGAGTTCCCGACGCCAGGCGTCGTCGGACTCACTCTCCGATGACTCTGCGGTGCACTCTTCCCCTGAAGACGAGGAAGAGGAAGAAGAGGCTCCCCCACCGACTGGGGGAGACAAGAAAAGGAAGGCCGCCCCAACTGGGGAGGCCGGAGGGTCCAATAAGGGAAGGACTCTCCTTCCGGACAGCTCCACCGCCGCCAACGAAAGTGAAGATGAGTGGTTGCCCAGGGCCAAGCCCTAGGGGAGATCGTAAGTATTCGGATACCAAAGTAACCCATAGGATTCCTTTGTCGCATTGCTTTCCCTAATCGCCGAACATAATTACGCAGGCCGCCACGAGCCAACATCGAGGTATCATCGGACGGCTCCCTGGGTTCGTCGGACATGGATAGCGATCCAGTCCCGACTGCCACCTCCCCTCATCCTGCCGACAACACCTAGTTGTTGTCTCAAGAGGCACCGGATCGAGGGGCGACTGTAACACCCCGGATGTAATTTACCTTATATGTACTCCAACTCTTGCCATTTCCGGCGCTAAGTTATTTTATTTCCTCGGGTTCGGGTTTTTGCCTCTGTGTGTTATTGTCGTTGTCATGCATCTCATATCAAACCATCATGTGCATTGCATTTGCATATGTGTTCGTCTCATGCATCTGAGCTTTTTCCCCGTTGTCCGTTTTGCATTCCGGCGCTCCTATCTCCTCCGGTGGTCCTTTCTACCTTCTTTTCGTGTGTGGGGGTTAAACATTTCCGGATTGGACCGAGACTTGCCAAGCAGCCTGGGTTTACTACCGGTAGACCGCCTGTCAAGTTTCGTACCGTTTGGACTTCGTTTGATACTCCAACAGTTAACCGAGGAACCAAGAAGGCCTCGTGTGTGTTGCAGCCCAAAACCCTTCCAATTTGGCCCAAAACTCACCAAAACCCTCTCCATCATCTAGAGCGTTCGATCACGATCGCGTGGCCAAAAACCGCACCTCATTTGGACTCTCCTAGCTCCCTCTATGCCTATATAAAGAACCCCCTCCGAAATTCACGGGCGAAACCCTAACCATTTTCCTTCTCCGCCGCCGGACAAATTCATCCCACCAACGGACGCGTCCGACTTGCCCCGCCGCCGCCACATGTCACCTCCCCATTGGCCCAGCCGCATCTCCTCCGCCGCCGGCCCGCGGAGCCCGCGGCCGGCCCTCCCGCGCGGCCAACCGCGCCGCGCCCCGCCGCCACCAACCTCCCTCGCCGCGCTGCCCGCACTCCGCCCTGACCGCCCGATGCCGCCCTTCGCTGCCATCGCCGACCACCGTCGTCCGGCGACTACCGCAAGTCCGGCCGGCCGCCGCGCGCCGTCCCTTGTCGTCCTCCGCCGTCCCGTACCTCCCTAGCCCAAGCTCCGGCCGGCCCCGCTCGATCCGGTCGCCTCCTCCTCTCCTCGGCAAGTCCCCGGCGCAACTCCGGCGAACAGTGATTCCGGCAAGTACCTCGAAGTCCGTGCAGATCTGGATCCAAAAATTTCGAGGGTTGACTTTTGGCCTAACCCTAGCATTTTATGCATTTTTGATCATGCTGTATCTCTACATCCGCGGCTCCGTTTTGGGCATGTAGCATATCAAAATGTTCGTCTTAGAGAGTACATCATTTCATCTCATTGCATCATTTTCATTTGAGCTCATCTTGATGCCCGAAATGCTGTTGGAAGAGAGCTATTTGAGATAATTGTCAGACCTGCTGCACCAAATAGCTATTTGTCATTTTTTCCATGATTAATGTGTGCATGATATGCTCCTGAGCTCTACATGAGTTTTGTTATATGCCATGCCATCTTTACAGAGGTCCTTACCATGTATATTTGTGAAATGTGTGGTGACTAGAACAAGCTTGCAAAGTAGTGCATTCGTTAATGCTGATTTCAGGGACTTAGAATTTCACTAAGTCCTTGATCTGTTTTTATCAATATGCCATATGTTCATATTGTTTCCTAGTGATCGGTGCCTCTTTTGAGGATGATCAGTAAGGATGATTTGTTAAAATTGGGGTGCTCTATCCATCCATGTCTTTGTTTGCAATTATGGAGCAACCTAGCTTGAGTCAACCGAGCTCTACTTTTGCTATTTCGTGAATCCTGACAGATTGTTTACTTGTTAGCGATTTTGCCGAGGATGTTGTCGTTGATCCGTGCATGATATGTTGTTGTTCTTGCCATTTATAGGTTCTATAATATGTATTCTTGATGGGTGCATGCTTATTTTGGCATGCCATGCTCTGTAGTGAGTGCATCGAGCTCGTGAACATGCCTACTCGTTAATAGATTTGCATGTTCCAGTTTTTCTCTAAGTCTGTAACCTGATTATGTTTTTGCCATGTTCACATGCTTGCAATTGTATTTTCTGATCTCTTTTGGCTCAAGGTCACTCGGGGACTTTTGTTAAGTGCTTTGAGTAGCTTCATATCATGCCTTTCTTTGCCATGTTAAGTTCATGTAGCATATAGTTTTCTTGCTCCAAAGTGTGCTACCTGATCTGAAATTCCAGACTTGTGCTAATTTCACTAAGTCTGAAACCTGTTTATCGTTTGCGTTTTTGCCATGCTTGTTTGAACCTGTTAATGGATGAATTGGCCGTAGATCAGTGTTCACCTTTTGTCGAGCATCATGAATGGATCCCTGCCATGTATTTTGTTGCCATGTTTGAGTGCTGTAGCATAATTATCTCGATGCATTTAAATGGCTACTTGTTGTTTATCGCAGACCGGTGCCATATTTGTTTTGCTTGCCATTTCTAAACCGTGCCTCTGATTCCGGTGTTCTTTATATCGATTTCAACCGAAATCACCTCACCTTTCCAGTGGAACTCTTGGATTTCCAAGTTGAGGCCAGGTTCAATCATTCCTTGTCAAATCTTGCATATGCATCACATATCGCATCCCACATAGCATACCATGTTTGCATCATGTTGTTGGAGCATTGCACATGGTTGATTGTGTTCCTTTTGCTTGTTTGTCTTGTTTGGGTAGAGCCGGGAGACGAGTTCGCTAACGAGGAGCTCGTTGAGTTTGCTTACGAGGACCAAGTCAACTCTGACAACTTTGCAGGCAAGATGATCATACCCTCGAAATCACTTCTATCTTTGCTTTGCTAGATGCTCGCTCTTTTGCTATGCCTATGCTAAGATGCCTACAACTTGCTTATCATGCCTCCCAAATTGCCATGTCAAACCTCTAACCCACCATGTCCTAGCAAACCATTGATTGGCTATGTTACCGCTTTGCTCAGCCCCTCTTATAGCGTTGCTAGTTGCAGGTGAAGGTTGGAGATCGTTCCTTGTTGGAACATTGTTTATTTGTTGGGATATCACTATGTTATCTTGTTATCTTAATGCATCTATATACTTGGTAAAGGGTGGAAGGCTCGGCCTTTTGCCTAGTGTTTTGTTCCACTCTTGCCGCCCTAGTTTCCGTCATATCGGTGTTATGTTCCCGGATTTTGCGTTCCTTACGCGGTTGGGTGATAATGGGAACCCCTTGACAGTTCGCCTTGAATAAAACTCCTCCAGCAATGCCCAACCTTGGTTTTACCATTTGCCACCTAGCCAATTTTTCCCTTGGGTTCCGGAGCCCGAGGGTCATCTTATTTAAACCCCCCGGGCCAGTGCTCCTCTGAGTGTTGGTCCAAACAGAGCCACTTGCAGCGCCACCTCGGGGAAACTTGAGGGTTGGTTTTAGTTGTACGTAGTGTTCATCTGAGTGTGCCCTGAGAACGAGATATGTGCAGCTCCTATCGGGATTTGTCGGCACATTCGGGCGGTGTTGCTGGACTTGTTTTACCATTGTCGAAGTTGTCTTGTAGAACCGGGATGCCGAGTCTGATCGGAATGTCTCGAGAGAAGGTTTATCCTTCATTGACCGTGAGAGCTTGTGATGGGCTAAGTTGGGACTCCCCTGTAGGGATTTGAACTTTTGAAAGCCGTGCCCGCGGTTATGGGCACATGGGAATTTGTTAATATCCGATTGTAGATAACATGAACCTTAACTTAATTAAAATGAATCAACTGCGTGTGTAACCGTGATGGTCTCTTCTCGGCGGATTCCGGGAAGTGAACACGGTGTTGGAGTAATGTTTGCCGTAGGTTGTTCTATAGTTATTCGTTCGTGCTTTGCCTTCTCTTCTCGCTCTCTTTTGCGAACAGGTTAGCCACCATATATGCTAGTCGCTTGCTGCAGCTCCACATATTACCTTGCCTTACCTATAAGCTTAGATAGTCTTGATCGCGAGGGTGCGAGATTGCTGAGTCCCCGTGGCTCACAGATTACTTCCAAACCAGATGCAGGGCCCGATGACTCCGTTCCAGATGATGCGCTTGAGCTCAAGTGGGAGTTCGACGAAGACTCATGCCGTTACTATGTGTCTTTCCCCGATGATCAGTAGTGGTGCCAGTTGGGGCGATCGGGACCATGTCACATGTTGGGGTTGATCTTTTATTTTGGTACCGTAGTCGGACCATGAGTGCATTGGATGATTGTAATGCTATTTATGTACTTTGTGTGACGTGGCGAGTGTAAGCCAACTATGTACCTTTTCCCTTATTATCTATTTACATGGGTTGTTGTGAAGATTACCTTACTTGCGACATTGCTTTCAATGCGGTTATGCCTCTAAGTCGTGCTTCGACACGTAGGAGATATAGCCGCATCGAGGGCGTTACAGAGACAATCCCGGAGGCGCCTCAAGGCGACCTTTCGGACTCCAGGAGCAGAGGGGACGGGGCCCCTGAGAGCTCCGAGTTCGGCCCTCAGCCGAACATCGTGCCGGAACCTCCAGCAGTTCCGGGCTCGGGCAGGCTGTCTCCTTCTAAGAGGGGTGACACGCCTGTGCCGGTGACCTCTGTCCATCCAGAGGTGCCGGACAATCTGTTGGAAGTGCTTCACAGCGCTTCCATCGAGGAGGAGCACCGCACTATCATGAGTGCGGTGATCCAGAAGGTTCAGTCCGCCAAGAGCGGATTGACTGAAGCCTGTACTAGCCTTCTAACAGTCTTTGAGGTAAGTTTTTTAAAATGTAGTAGAAGTATTACGCATAGACAATAGCCCCTGATGCTTTGTTCAGTGTTTGCAAAGAAAAGCCAAACATAGGATCAAATAATATCGCAGGAGTCTAATATAAGTATGTCAATATGCATATGCAGGCTTCTCTGCTGGTGTCCGCCGCACTAACTGCGGAGGTCGCCGTACTGAAGTAGGACCTCGATGGGTCCAAGAAAGAGCTCGGCCTTGTCAAGAGGCAGCTCGAGGAGAACAAGGGTAAGTAACACCCCGTCTATAGATATATGAATATAAAAAGGACGTGATTGCAAAATGACAGGATCATTGTATGTTTTGCCAGGGGCCACGACTGAGGTGGCGACCCTGAAGCAAGCGCTGACCAAGGAAGAAGATACAGCGGCCAAGGAGCGCACCGAGCGAGAGAGGCACGAGGCTCGGGTGGGAGAGGTGCAGCAAGAGCTCCAGGCTCTTGTGACGAAGCATGAGGCGTTGGAGCTTGACTTGAAGACGCGAGAGTCTGAGCTTGCCGCGGCCCGTGAGAGCGCGAAGAGTGCCAAGGCCGAGGCCCAGAAGGCCCTTCAGGAGATCGACGAAATGAAGAAGATAGCGGCAAGTAAGGCTTTCTATATGCAAAGAAAGCATGTAAAGGTGAATTACCGATTACTTACCCGAATCTGGAGCTCTTCAGGAGCATTCGCAGATTTGCCCCGCAGTGTGTCCGATGCCGCACAATTCTAGCAGACCGAGGACGGAAGCTCGACGGAGAAGCTATTCTGGTCTTAGTATGCTGAGGCCGAACATCCGGTGCCAATGAGCGACCAGCTGAAGCAGATGGCCGAGCTACATAAGGCAGCCGATCAGGCCATGAAGGGCTTCATAGTTCGGTTGTGGCCTGGCGACGCCCTTCCGAACAGTTTCTTCGCCCTGGTGAGGCGGCTTGTGGATGCCTGCCTCCGGCTGGAGGTCGTCAAGCAATTCGTCTGCATAGAAGGTGCACGCCGGGCTTTTGCCCGTGTAAAAATGCAGTGGGTCAAGCTAGACACCGTGAAGCTGATCAAGGAGGGGCCACCGGAGGGCAAGGAGCACCGCCACCCCGAGATGCACTACGAGGGCGTTCTGCCGGGTGCCCGTCTTATCACGGATGAGTGTTCGCAAAATGTAATATTTGAATGAGACTTGCTTGTGTTGTCCTGTATGTATGAAAATTTGTATCATGTTCGCTATGCAACGCTTTTAGAATTTAAAATATTACCTTATGTTTGGCTATTTATCTAATCTGAGAGATGGCTAGTCCTCGACTTCTGCCCCCATGCCACTTGTGCTGGGGTGTTCGGGATAAACCTGAGCGCTCTTGTTCCCATGTTGGGGTCCTTCGAGGGAGGTGCTCAGCACAACGAACAAGGCAACCGGACTAATAATGCTTTATCACTCTTACTTAGCCATAGAATTCTATAATTTCAAATTTCGGCGAAGCCCCTGGTATTCGGAAGGCCGAATTTGGGGCGCGATACACGCCTGTAAGCCGGACGGAGCCGGCCCCTCGCCCTAAGTGGCATAAGTCTTTAGGGACTCGAAAAACCTTGCCGAACAGCAACCAGTCTCTCGCCTTATCATGACAGTCAGTTTTAGCTTTCTCTACTGAGGTGCTCGGCCCGGCAGAACCGGGGCACAATCGCAGTAGTTCTCCTAGCGCTACCTTAGCCGATAGAGCGGAACATAAGGTACCAAAACATAGGAGCCGGGCAAACCCAACATTTGACCAAAGACATGATTCGGAGCTAATGCATATAATGCTATAAGTTTGGGGTGCCGCACTTGTGATAGTGTTCGGACTTTTCACACCATATTGTGGGTACGTAAGCCCCTGGTGTATTGGCCGTACCAGAGTGTACGGTTGCAAGGCGTCATTAGTGAACACACACACACACACACATATATATATATATATAACAAAAATGCAATAATAGTCGTAATATCATATGAATTGTATATTAAAAAATTGCATGAAAGCAGAGTGATACAGATAGTGCAATGAGCAAAAGAGTAGGACTATGTCCCTTCCAAGGGTGAGCTAAGGAATGATATGAAATCTGTAATCAACCTAGGAATTCCGTTGTATAACGTAGTTGTCTGCCTCCTTGGTTGCTGTATCATGTGTTCGGCAATAGAGCTGCCGGACAGTGTTTCCAGAGATTGAAGTCCTGAAAGAAAAAGAAAAATAACCAAACGGGAAGCCCCTAGTGCGGTTTAGGCCGTGTTTTGGGGCGTGCCGCAGTTGTGCCCCCCTCCCCACCTGTGCCCACGGTATTTTTAATGCATAATTATGTACGCGTGGCATGAATAACGCCGTTGGGCTAGGATTGGGGTGGTTGCCGTATTGCTATGCGAGCTCAGATCGCACCAAGTGGTCTGTCTGCTGATTGCCCCGAGCGCGCTTGAAGGTGTCCAGGCTTTGAAACGCCGAACTGGTAGATTGCCTTGAGAGGCTGCTTTGCGCTTCTGCTGCAAGGGCCGCGGTGTGCTCCTCTGCTCGAAGAGAGCGCTCTGTGTTTCCATTGACTATAATAACTCCGCGAGGTCCTGGCATCTTGAGCTTGAGGTATGCATAATGTGGTACCACATTGAATCTAGCAAATGTGGTTCGTCCGAGCAGCGCGTGATAACCACTGCGGAATGGGACTATATCGAAGATTAGCTCTTTGCTTCGGAAGTTATTCGGGGATCCGAAGACCACTTCCAGTGTAATTGAGCCTGTGCAGTGGGCCTCTACGCCTGGAATGACGCCTTTAAAGGTCGTTTTTGTGGGTTTGATCCTTGAGGGGTCTATACCCATTTTGCGCACCATGTCCCGATAAAGCAGGTTCAGGCTGCTACCGCCATCCATAAGGACTCGAATGAGGTGAAATCCGTCGATGATTGGGTCTAGGACCAGTGCGGCGAATCCGCCATGACGGATACTAGTGGGGTGGTCCCTGCGATCGAAGGTGATTGGACAGGAGGACCAAGGGTTGAACTTTGGGGCGACTGGCTCCAACGCATATACGTCCCTGAGCGCACACTTCCGCTCCCTCTTGGGGATGTGGGTTGCGTATATCATGTTCACCGTCCGCACTTGCGGGGGAAACCTCTTCTGTCCTCCAGTGTGCGGCTGCCGGGGTTCTTCCTCGTCATCGCTATGCGGCCCCTTGTCCTTGTTTTCAGCAATTAACTTGCCGGCCTGCTTGAACACCGAACAATCCCTGTTGGTGTGATTGGCTGGCTTGTTTGGGGTATCGTGTATTTGACATGAGCGACCGACTATACGGTCCAAGCTGGACGGACCCGGCGTACTTTGTTTGAATGGCTTTTTCCGCTGACCGGGATTAGAGCCTTTGAATCCGGCATTGACTGCCGTATCCTCCGTACTTTCACTGTTAATGCGGCGCTTATGCTTGTTGCAACGTGACCTGCTATTGCCGTCCTTGGTATCTGAGGTACCATGGTACTTTGATATGTTATTACTGCGAGCCAACCAGCTGTCTTCTCCCGCACAAAAGCGGGTCATGAGTGTCGTGAGAGCTTCCATAGATTTCGGCTTTTCCTGACCAAGGTGCCGGTCTAGCCACTCGTCTCGGATGTTGTGCTTGAAAGCTGCTAAGGCCTCCGCATCTGGACAGTCGACGATTTGATTTTTCTTTGTAAGGAACCGAGTCCAGAATTGCCTGGCCGACTCTTCTGGCTGCTGAATTAGGTGGCCCAAGTCATCGGCGTCTGGTGGTCGCACATAAGTGCCCTAAAAGTTGTTGAGGAATGCAGCTTCCAGATCTTCCCAATAGCTAATGGAGTCCGCTGGCAAGCTATTAAGCCAATGTCGCGCTGGTCCTTTGAGTTTTAGTGGGAGGTACTTGATGGCATGTAGGTCATCACCGCGGGCCATGTGGATGTGGAGGAGGAAGTCCTCAATCCATACTGCGGTATCTGTTGTGCCGTCATATGATTCAATGTTTACTGGTTTGAAACCTTCTGGGAATTGATGTTCCATTACTTCGTCTGTGAAGCATAAGGGGTGTGCGGCGCCTCTGTATTGGGCTATATCACGACGCAACTCGAATGGGTCCTGCCCGCTGTGTTCGGCCCGGTCGGATTTGCTTTTACTGTATTCGGCGTGACGTTTACCGTCTCGTAGAGTGGTGCGCGCTCGTGATCCGTAGATCGATCTTGAATGCTTTGGTTTGTCCTCCAATATGTCTCGCAGGTCTGGCGTATCTCCCCATGCCTTTTTATTAGGATGGCGTTGGGGTGGAGGCGGAGCTTTTGGCTGGAATGCCTCTCTATCGCGGCCACGAGGTGGCCGATCAGCCGTGTCATACGCTTCTTCCTCCAGTCGGGGTAGTAACCTGCGCCTTGGGTAACTCTTGGAGGGACACTCGAGTTTATATTCCTCGGCCGCGAGGACTTCAGTCCATTTGTCAGCTAGCACATCTTGATCAGCTTGAAGCTGTTGCTGCTTTTTCTTCAGGCTATTTGCCGTGGCCATAAGCCTGTGCTTGAAGCGCTCTTGTTCGACGGGATCCTCTAGTACGGCGAATTCATCATCGCCGAGGCTTGCCTCTTCTTCGGAGGGGGGCATGTAATTGTCATCCTCCTCCTCTCCTCCAGCCGCTCTCTCAGGAGAGCTGGCTCCTTCATCCTCCTGCTCTAAATCTTGCTGGAGGGGATTGTTGTTGTCTTCGGCGCTATCCGGAGTGTTATTATCTCCTGTGCCGGTATCACCACTTTTGCTTTGGCAGGACTTAGAGCGGCGCCGCTGACGTCGGCGCTTGGGTTGCTTCTTGGAGGGGTCATCCTCCGCTATCTCGTCGCCATTGCCTTCATTGGGTGTATCCACCATGTATATGTCATACGACGAGGTGGCTTTCCAGTGCCCTATAGGTGCTGGTTCATGTTCGTCTCCTACATCGTCGTCCATACCGTCGATGTCTTCGGAGTCGAAGTCGAGCATGTCGGTTAAATCATCGACAGTGGCTACAAAGTGGGTGGTGGGTGGGCATCGAATTTCTTCGTTGTCCGCATCCCAATCCTGTTGGCCATAATCTGGCCAGTGCTCTCCTAACAAAGAGAGAGACCTTAGTGAATTCAGAATGTCGCCGAAGGGCGAGTGCTGAAAGATATCCGCGGCGGTGAATTCCATGATCGGCGCCCAATCGGATTCGATTGGCAGGGGCACGGATGGTTCGGGGCCCGGAAGAGAGTCCGGCACCTTGGAGTCACGGGCTGCACAGAGGATTATGCTGGTGTTTGGCTCGATCGCCATCGAGACTGCAACCCCTGAGGCGGTGTCTGGCCACCCGTCCTCGATTGGCGCAGCTGGCTCCGAGCTAAGGGTCGGAGCTGATGCGGGCGCGGCCTCTGGGGTACCGTCCGGTGGCAGAGCTAGGTCATACCCATTGTGACAGGGCGGCGCGCCCGGCTGTGGCTCGAATCCGTCGAAGATCAAGTCCCCACGGATGTTGGCCGTGTAATTAAAACTTCCAAATCTGACCTGATGACCAGGGGCGTAGCTTTCAATCTGCTCCAGATGGCCACGCGAATTAGCCCGCAGTGCAAAGCCGCCGAATATGAAGATCTGTCCGGGGAGAAAAGTCTCACCCTGGACCGCATCGTTATCGATGATAGTAGGAGCCATCAAGCCTAACGGCGATGACACAGAGGAACTCTCAATGAAAGCACCAATGTCGGTGTCAAAACCGGCGGATCTCGGGTAGGGGGTCCCGAACTGTGCGTCTAGGCCGGATGGTAACAGGAGGCAAGGGACACGAAGTTTTACCCAGGTTCAGGCCCTCTTGATGGAGGTAAAACCCTATGTACTGCTTGATTAATATTGATGATATGGGTGTTACAAGAGTAGATCTACCACGAGATCAGAGAGGCTAAACCCTAGAAGCTAGCCTACGGTATGATTGTATGTTGTGATTGTTGTCCTACGGACTAAAACCCTTCGGTTTATATAGACACCGGAGAGGGTTAGGGTTACACAAGGTCGGTTACAAAGGAGGAGATATCCATATACGTATTTCCTAGCTTGCCTTCCACGCCAAGTAGAGTCCCATCCGGACACGAGACGAAGTCTTCAATCTTGTATCTTCATAGTCTAACAGTCCGACCAATGGAGATAGTCCGGCTGTCCGGAGACCCCCTAATCCAGGACTCCCTCAGTGTGTCTGCCATCCTGCAATATAGGCCGTCCGATTTATATCTAACGGATAGGAAGGAAACTACGGCAATTTTGCAACAATGTACCCACACACCTCTCCACGTTTTCAAGTAAGGCCTTCCCTCGTTCATCCTTTTCTCCCACAAGGTAAACTACTCATACAAATGCATCTTGATGTTACGTGCAACGCACGAGCATCTTGCTAGTATAACATAATATGGGGGGTTCAACTGAGAGTATAATACTCAGACAACAGGCTCACGGTTCTGGACTTTGGGCCACAGGCCTGTGGGCCTGCATGTTTGGGGGCCCATGTGTTCTACCTCAGCGCTTTTCATATTGCAAGCGATCGGTATGGCGCTGGTTTTCGATGCCGTCACAAGGCGAATACACAAAATTGAATAATGCACGACAGCTGTTAGAATGAAATCGAACGACAGTTCCTAACCGGCAATCAGAGTTCCAATTTGCTACCTCTTGAGCACTGCGTTGGATTTCCTTGAAGCGGAAAGGGTGATGCAGCTGAATAGAGTAAGTATTTCCCTCAATTTTTAAGAACGAAGGTATCAATCCAATAGGAGGCTACGCGTGAATCCCTCGTACCTACACAAAACAAATAGCTCAACGCAACCAACACGATTAGGGGATGTCAATCACTTCACGGTCACTTACGAGAGTGAGATCTGATAGAGATGATAGATATATTTTTGGTATTTTTGGTATAAAGATGCAAAGTAAAATGAAAGGGCAAAGTAAAAAGCAAAGCAATAATAAAGTGATGAAGATTGATATGATGAGAATAGACCCGGGGGTCATAGATTTCACTAGTGGCTTCTCTCAAGAGCATAAGTATTCTACGGTGGGTGAACAAATTACTGTTGAGCAATTGACAAAATTGAGCATAGTTATGAGAATATCTAGGTATGATCATGTATATATGCATCACGTCCGAGACAAGTAGACCGAATCCTGCCTGCATCTACTACTATTACTCCACTCATCGACCGCTATCCAGCATGCATCTAGAGTATTAAGTTCAAGAAAACAGAGTAACGCCTTAAGCAAGATGACATGCTGTAGAGGGATAAATTCATGCAATATGATAAACACCCCATCTTGTTATCCTCAATGGCAACAATACAATATGTGTTTTGCTGCCCCTACTGTCACTGGGAAAGGGCACCGCATGATTGAACCCAATGCTAAGCACTTCTCCCATTGCAAGAAAAACCAATCTAGTAGGCCAAACCAAACTGATAATTCGAAGAGACTTGCAAAGATAACCAATCATACATAAAAGAATTCAGAGAAGATTCAAATATTGTTCATAGATAATCTTGATCATAAACCCACAACTCATCGGTCTCAACAAACACAACGCAAAAAGAAGATTACATCGAATAGATCTCCACGAGAGAGGGGGAGAACATTGTATTTGAGATCCAAAAAGAGAAAAGAAGCCATCTAGCTACTAACTATGGACCCGAAGGTCTGAGGTAAACTACTCACACTTCATCGGAGGGGCTATGATGATGTAGAGCCCCTCTGTGATGGATGCCCTCTCCGGCGGAGCTCCGGAACAGGCCCCAAGATGGGATCTCGTGGGTACAGAAGGTTGTGGCGGTGGAATTAGGTTTTTGGCTCCGTCTCAGATTGTTTGGCGGTACGTAGGTATATATAGGAGGAGGGAGTACATCGGTGGAGCAAAGAGGGGCCCACGAGGCAGGGGGCGCGGCCTAGGGGGGCGCCCTCCACCCTCGTGGCCGCCTCCCTTCTTTCTTGACGTGGGGTCCAAGTCTCCTGGATCATATTCGGTGAGAAAATCACGTTCCCGAAGGTTTCATTCCGTTTGGACTCCATTTGATATTCCGTTTCTTCGAAACACTGAAATAGGCAAAAAACAGCAATTCTGGGCTGGCCCTCCGGTTAATAGGTTAGTCCCAAAAGTAATATAAAAGTGGAAAATAAAGCCCAGTATGGTCAAAAACAATAGATAATATAGCATGGATCAATCAAAAATTATAGATACGTTGGAGACGTATCAGGCATCCCCAAGCTTAATTCCTGCTCGTCCTCGAGTAGGTAAATGAAAAAAGAAAGAATTTTTGATGCAGAGTGCTACTTGGCATAATTTCAATGTAATTCTTGTTAATTGTGGTATGAATATTCAGATTCGAAAGATTCAAGACAAAAGTTCATATTGACATAAAAATAATAATACTTCAAGCATACTAACAAAGCAATCGTGTCTTCTCAAAATAACATGGCCAAAGAAAGTTATCCCTACAAAATCATATAGTCTGGCTATGCTCTATCTTCCACACAAAGTATTTAAATCATGCACAACCCCGATGACAAGCCAAGCAATTGTTTCATACTTTTGACATTCTCAAAACTTTTTTGATCTTCACGCAATACATGAGCGTGAGCCATGGATATAGCACTATATGTGGAATAGAATGGTGGTTTTGGAGAAGACGATAAGAGGGGAAGATAGTCTCACATCAACTAGGCATATCAACAGGCTATGGAGATGCCCATCAATAGATATCAATGTGAGTGAGTAGGGATTGCCATGCAACGGATGCACTAGAGCTATAAATATATGAAAACTCAACAAAAGAAACTAAGTGGGTGTGCATCCAACTCGCTTGCTCATGAAGACCTAGGGCATTTTGAGGAAGCCCATCATTGGAATATACAAGCCAAGTTCTATAATGAAATATTCCCACTAGTATATGAAAGTGACAAAATGAGAGACTCTCTATCTTGAAGATCATTGGTGCTACTTTGAAGCACAAGTGTGGTAAAAGGATAGTAACATTGTCCCTTCTCTCTTTTTCTCTCATTTTTTTATTTGGGCCTTTTCTCTTCTTTTTTTATGGCCTCTTTTTTTCGTCCGGAGTCTCATCCCGACTTGTGGGGGAATCATAGTCTCCATAATCCTTTCCTCACTTGGGACAATGCTCTAAAAATGATGATCATCACACTTTTATTTTTTCTTACAACTCAAAAATTACAACTCAATACTTAGAACAAAATATGACTCTATATGAATGCCTCCGGCGGTGTACCGGGATATGCAATGAATCAAGAGTGACATGTATGAAAGAATTATGAAAGGTGGCTTTGCCATGAATACGATGTCAAGTACATGATCATGCTAGCAATATTACAATGATGGAGCGTGTCATAATAAACGGAACGGTGGAAAGTTGCATGGAAATATATATCGGAATGGCTATGGAAATGCCATGATAGGTAGGTATGGTGGCTGTTTTGAGGAAGGTATATGGTGGGTGTATGACACCGGCGAAAGGTGCGCGGTATTAGAGAGGCTAGCAATGGTGGAAGGAAGGAAAGTGCGTATAATCCATGGACTCAACATTAGTCATAAAGAACTCATATACTTATAGCAAAAATCTAGAAGTTATCAAAGCAAAGTATTATGCGCATACTCCTAGGGGGATAGATTGGTAGGAAAAGACCATCGCTCGTCCCCGACCGCCACTCATAAGGAAGACAATCAATAAATAAACACTACAAGAAATATGTCAACTTATGACCTTCTGTCAGTGACCCTCGAAGAATTGGTTATAAATTTATGACCATTTTAGACTAATTGGTCAAAAGCTGTCTGGGGGGGGGGCTCTAAACCCTAAACCATAACGACCATTTTGGTCAGAAAGGTCATAATTTCATTAGAGGAAATGGTCATAAAGCAAACATCGCTAGTCCGCTGCCTTATTTCTAGTTGTTAACGACCAATATAGATGGTCATAGCCTTGTAAATTGTGGTGAGTTGCTATGACTAGGCACCACCTCATCAGTTTTGCCTATGTGCCATGTCCATGTGGCCGTTTTTGCCCTAGGTTGTGAAGCAACCTATATTTCTGTCATTCCCAAAATTCCCAAAAAAATCTCATAAATTCTTTGGGTCATATCTTCATCAAATATGTAAAAGTACTTCCTTGCCTAGTTCAAAACTAATTCAACAATATTCATTTTCCTATTCTGTTCACAACAACACTTTATGAAGGAAGTGCTATTTATATATTCTTGATTGCCCTTGGAATTTTTGGGCACTCTTTTCTATCGAAATCATTATCGCATGACAAAATTCAGCTCCATTTGCCTAGCAAATCTTCCTCGGCAAATTTCCAAAGTTTTTGTCCACCTAGAAGCATTGTGAAGGAAGTACCTTTTTTATATTTCGAAATGACATGAAATTTATACAGTTCCTTCATATGCCCAAATTATCACCCTCCTCCAAATTGCAGCTCAGTCAAATCATCTATGTGAGCCCAGGTTCAATTTATATTTTATGGCCAAATTGGCACGTTGCAAAGCAAGTGTTATATAGACCCCTCCTATTACCCTCAAACTTTTCGGGCACTCTTCCATACCCAAATCATTGCCACATGATAATATTCAGCTCAATTTTCCTAGTAAATCTTTCTCGGGAAATTTCCAAAGTTTCTACCTCGAGAGAAGCTTTGTGAAGTAAGTACTAGCTAGGCTTACCCAAATGATCTGAAAATTTACCAGCACATGACCATACCTATGTAACTAACCTACACCAATTTTTAGCTCCTTTAATTCATCCAATATCTCTCACTGGTTTTCCCAAGTTTTTGTCCATAGAAGAGCATTGTGAAGGAAGTACTACTTTGGCATGTCCAAATGGTATCAATTTTCTACAATGCTTTCCTATGCCCAAATAACCATCCTCCACTAAATTTCAACTCAATCCATTCATTATTTTGAGCCCAGCTTCAACATTCATATTTTTGTCTAGTGTGATACTTTGCAAAGCAAGTACCACCAAGGATCCTCCTTTTGAGCTAAACATTTGTGAAGACATTCTCCTTAGTAGATGATCATCCTCAGCGAAAACTCACACCCATTGGCCATGTGCATTTCTCGTACCGCTAATCAAACACTTGGCTGCTTATTCATGTTTGAGCATCGATCGGTCTCCTCGTGAGAATCTTATGTTGTGATTTTCTTCCTATCACCTACCTGGGGAGTGCCCAACCCACTAGACATGCCTAGGCTACCCAGAACACATGGCAAAGCCACGGTCACGCGGTGACCACGCGGCGGGCATGCGAGTTTACGTGCTCTAGAGTTGGGGGCCTTGGCCACCGCCCAAACCTCGACGTATCGCCACCAAACCATGTATTTATGATTAAATAGGTACTGATGTAACTAGAAATGATTTTTGGACAAAATAAATAGCAAACTATGAGGCAGCTGCAGTTCAAATTTGACCCGCTTCCTACTGAATCGGCGGGAATTTGTCTTTTTCACCAGAGGTGGATCAAAACTTTTGACACCCAACCATTTTGTCAATTGTGAATTATATATGGCCTAGTATTTTATAAAATTGATTAGGTCCAATTTTGCAACAAATATATGGTAGGTCCTTCACAAAAAAACTCATTTTGGGCACTCAGAAAAATGGAAAATGAATTTTTCGTGCAAAGAAAATGAAAACTTCCTTAGGCAACATTGTTTGGAATTCCAAGATGCACCCTTGTGCACAATATGAGATCATTTGAACAAACTATGCCATGAATGTGGCCATAAGATTGATCATTTGGCTTGAAAGCCATGAATCTTCACGCATGATAGCTCATTTCTGAGAACACTTTTTTAAAAGAATTGCCGTATTACAAGTTTATTATTTTTCCTGGAAACTTGGTCACATATAATGACACAATGCGAAGGTTTCCCAAATTTTTGATTTTTTTGAATTTTTTATGCCCGTTTCAAAATGCGGTCAAAACAGCGGGTTTGACCGTTCCTAGCTAGTGGTTGAATCTTGGAAAACTTTTGATGTTTCTCTGATTAAATATATACTTATGTATCTAGAAATGATTTTTTGAAAAAATAAAGAGCAAACTATGAGGCAGCTGCAGTTCAAATTTGACCCGGTTCCTACTAAATCGGCGAGAATTTGTCTTTTTCACCAGAGGTAGATCAAGGATTTTGACACCCAACCATTTGGTCAATTATGAATCAAATATGGCCTAGTATTTTAGAAAATTGATTTGGTCCAATTTTGCAACAAATATATGGTAGGTCCTTCACAAAAAGAACTCAATTCGGGCACTCGGAAAATGGAAAATGAATTTTCCATGCAAAGAAAATAAAAATTCCCTTAGGCAACATTGTTTGCCATTCCAATATGCACCCTTGTGCATAATATGAGATCATTTGAACAAACTACGCCATGAATATGGCCATAAGATTGATCATTTGGCTTGAAAGCCATGAATCTTCACGCATGATAGCTCATTTCTGAGAACACATTTTTAAAATAATTGCCGTATTACAAGTTTATTATTTTTCTGGAAACTTGGTCACATATAATGACACAACGTGAAGGTTTCCCAAATTTTTTTTTTTGAATTTTTATGCCCGTTTCAAAATGCGGTCAAAACTGCGGGTTTGACCGTTCCTAGCTAGTGGTTGAATCTTGGAAAACTTTTGATGTTTCTCTGATTAAATAGATACTTATGTATCTAGAAATGATTTTTTGAAAAAATAAAGAACAAACTATGAGGCAGCTGCAGTTCAAATTTGACCCACTTCCTACTTAATCGGTGAAAATTTATCTTTTTCACGAGAGGTGGATCAAAACTTTTTACATCCAACCATTTGGTCAATTGTGCATTAAATATGTCCTAGTATTTTAGAAAATTGATTTGGTACAATTTTGCAACAAATATATTATAGGTCCTTCACAAAAATCTCCTTTTGGGCACTCGAAAAATGGAATAGTTTTTTCGTCCAAAGAAAATGAAAACTTCCTTAGGCAACATTGTTTGACATTCCAATATCACCCTTATGCACAATATGAGATCATTTGAACAAACTATGCCATGAATGTGGCCATAAGATTGATCATTTAGGTTGAAAGCCATGAATCTTCACACATGATAGTTCATTTCTGAGAACACTTTTTAAAACAATTGCCGTATTACAAGTTTATTATTTCTCCTGGTAACTTGGTCACATATAATGACACAATGCGAAGGTTTTCCAATTTTTTGATTTTTTTTTGAAATTTTTATGCTCGTTTCATAATGCGGTCAAAACGACGGAAATGACCGTTCCTAGCTAGTGGTTGAATCTTGGAATTTTTTGGTGTTTCTCTGATTAAATAGATACTTTTGTACATAGAAATGATTTTTGGAAAAAATAAAGAGCAAACTACGAGGCAGCCGCAGTTCAAATTTGACCCGCTTCCTACCGAATCAGCGGAAATTTGTCTTTTTCACCAGAGGTGGATCAAAAACTTTTGACACCCAACCATTTTTTCAATTGTGCATTAAATATGGCCTAGTATTTTAGAAAATTGATTTGGTCCAATTTTTCAACAAATATATGATAGGTCCTTCACAAAAAACCGATTATTGGCACTCAAAAAATTGAAAAAATAATATTTTGTGCAAAGAAAGTGAAAACCCCTCAAATCAACATTGTTTGTTGTCCCAATATACACACATGTGCACAATATTGTTACATTTTCAAGCTATTAAATGACAATATGTTGAATGTTCACCCTAAATAGGAGGGTAAAAAATACAAGAGAAGTAAAAGGAAAAGACAGAATTACATAAGCTCAATTGTGATTGGTGGAATCAGTGTGGCATGGATTGATGACATGGCAAAGATCCGTCCATCGATCCATTCATACAGCCCACCGCACGCCATCTCCATGGCCCAACCTCCCCTTTCACTCATGCCCGAACCCCACCCCACCCCTCGTGCTCGCCTCTCTCCCTCTTGCGCGAACCCTAGCGCTCCCCTCCTCCCTCCCGCCGCCATATCCATCACCCGACCTCCCGCCGCCACCTCCGTCTAGCGGAGCTCGCCGTGGTCCATGGCCTCCCCCACGCCCTCCTGCTCTCCCCCTCCCCTTCCCTCCCCCACACCCACAGCCGCCACCCTCTCCCTCCCTTAGATCTCGATCCACAGCCGCCCCCAAGCCCACCCCCATCGTCGATGACCCTCACCGTAGAAGAGGTCGAGCTTGTCCTCCCCTCTCCCTCCCACGGATCTATCTCGCCCCTCTCGATCCCTCTCGAAGCTCCCGCATCCCACCTTGCACCCTCCTCCTTCTACTCCCAAACCCCGCGGCCCGAATCAGATTCCTCGAATTCTGATCTACCAGATCGAAGCGGAGTGGGGGCGGGTGCGAGCTCGTTGGTGCTAGGCGGCCGCACGGCGGGGTCGCTGCTAGGGGCCATGCTCATGGTGCTCTTCAACGTCATCAGCGCCGACGAGGCCTACGCTGCCGTAGACCATGTCCCAGCCGCGTCGCCCGGACGAGGAAAGGAGAGGAGGACAAGTAGTCCCTGACGCCAAGGAGGACCATGTTCCATATGCGAAGCAGGGCACGCGGCTCGACGAGGCCGGCGTCGCGCACTTCCTCGCTGCGCTGGAGCGGGTAAGCTAATACGCTGGCCGTCTCTCTGTCACTCCATTTCTGTACCTCAATTTCGATCGCCTCGGCTAATGATGTGTTGGTTGGTTACGCGTGCGTGCGCGCTCAGACGTGGAAGAATACGGTGGCAGGCGCGTCGAGGATGTTCGTGGAGAGGCACCGGAGCAGCCACGTGCAGCTCATCAGCGACATGGTCTAGCAGATGAGATCACCCAAGCTGCCGCCCGTCCACCCGCCTCGGCGCCGCCGTTGCCGTTGGATGTTTAGTTTCTATCTATGAACAAGTATGCGTCACTTTTTCTTTTTGTTTGACCAAACTCAAGTCCCCTTTCTAAAACTGCAGCCAAGCAGTACTTGCTACTGGAATAATCCCATGAATGAATTCTTTGTTGTGGTTAACTCTTTCTTGTCTCTCTACTAGGATTCATGCACCAAGCCCAGAGTTAAAATTTTGTGTCAGGCTGCTAGTAAATCAGGCTCTACTCTGTCCAATAGCAAGTTGGATAGCACCTGTAGTTAATTGCACGAACATATGGGTTTTGGTTCATTTTGTACGTATGTTTGTTTGTTCATGCTTATGACTTTGGCTAAAACACGTTGGATGCCCAATTCCTATGGTGAACCTTTTGGTTCAAGCAAGCAAACTCATGTTCCCTTTCTATGACTGAAGCCAAGCTGTACCTACTACTGGCATAATACGATGGATTCATTCTTTGTTTGTGGTCAACTCTTGTCTGTCTACTAGCATTCGTGCGAGAACCTGAATGTTGTGTAGGCTGATGTGCTATATTACCAGTAAACTAGCTTGTACTCTCTCCAACTGCAAGTTGGATAGCCTTGCAATTAATTGTACAGACATGCATATGATTTTTGGTTCAATTTGTATGTATGTATATGCTTAAGACTTTGACTAAAACTAGTTGGATGTTCAGTTCCCCATGAAGGTGACCAATCCCTAGCAGTGCCCATTGGTCCTTCCTGTTAATTTCACCTCCTGTGATTTTAATCTTTGTTTCTTGCTTTCCACAGCGACCAAGTTCTCTTAACAGCGGGACATCTGAGTTCATCGTGGTGATGGAAGCTGACACGGAGCCGCTCGAAATCTCCTCGACCTCCCGTCATGTTTCTTGCGGACGGCAAGGTAGAAATTCTGTCCATAAACATCATACTAATGCTAATTAATTTATATGTTGTAGCTTGCGTGATATGGTCATGGCAGTAACTGTTAAGCTCATAATTATGTATGTTGTCTTCAAGTTTTCTCTAATATAGATTTCTCAAATCTCTCTCTGAACTTCTCTAATAAAAAATTGTGCTAACTGTTAAAGCTATTTGTGGTGACATGTTTCTTTTACCAATACAATAATATATTAGCACTCAAGGACTGTTTGAGTGATAGGCTGTTCATACTATTAGAGAAGTGAACTGATTAAGCTATTGCTTTCCCCAACAACAAAAAATAAACACGACAGTTGAACAACGTGTATCCCTTCACTTGGAAGCCTATGAAACTTTCTATAGCAGCAGTGCAACACACTTTATATATATATATGAGGCTGGGTAGTTCAAATCTACTTTACTTCCTAACTCATTCATATATATGATGGAAATTGTGCAGGTTCCATGGTGCCAAGTGGCCTTTGGCCATCTTGAACTGGAACTCCAGTAAAAAGTAGATGTTGCTACCACACTCAATATTTTAAGTTGTTTTCTTTTTTCTTTTTGGAGAGATGTTAATAACCTGAGAACACTGGCCTCCTCCCCAACCCTCGCCCCAGCCTGCCGCTGCTGGCTTGCTGCGTGGCTGTCGCCGCAGCAGATAATTAGATTTTTGGGACTCTGTTTCTATGCTCTGCTCGATAGCATTTTGGATATTGATTGGACACGCTTTATATAAAACGATTTATCTTGTACATTGCTCTGCCTAACTTGTAGGAGTATACATGAAACCATACTTGTCAAATATCGATACTTGTCAAATATCGAGTATCACAGCTGAATAATAACGTCTTGTTTTCTGTTCACTGAATCAAAATTCTTCTCTCTTTTTACGATCAGTCCATCTTACAGCCATCAATAAGAAAAACACTTATCTTCATATTAGGATTATTATTTTCTTGTCTGCAGTATTATAATGTACATATTCTTTTCTGTTCACTGAATAACAATTCTTCACTCTTTTTACCATCAATCCATCTTCTTACAGTTGCATGTTTTTTTGGCTGTCCAGATGACCAAGCCCAAGGAGTAAGCAGCTGCTCATCACTGAGGACAAGTAACTCCAGCAGGTTGACGCCGTAGATTCATAGTGTACCTTCTATATGCCCATCCAGTTCTGTGATTTGTGTCTTGAAACCCCAAAACCCCATGCCCATGTGGGAGCTGAACCATAGTTTTTTGCTTGTGGAAAATAATATCCTTGGCTGAATCGACTTGAGGTGGTTTCTTCGAAATTCTTGGAAACGATTTGGTAGTTTATTTTGGCGAGGAATTGTTTCATACTGAAGTTTACTGGTACATGTGTGGTTTGCTACTGTTGCTTCGTTTGGGTTGGGTTGGTTCCAGCGGGGAGATGTGCATGCACACTGGCAGCATGAGCTAGCAGCCATGATTGCCAGCCAGCCACCACCATGTAAATGTAATAAATGTGTGGCCTATCTAGTGTGCTGCTGATAGAAATATAGATGTGTAGCCTATCTAGTGTGTTGCTGATAATATGTTTTTACCTCACTTGGTAGGCACCATAATCTGTTTTTTCGTCATTGTACTGTAGGAATAAATGTGTGGCCTATCTAGTGTGCTGCTGATAGAAATATAGATGGAAGATTTGTTGACCAGTTAAATTGAGCTTATTGTCAATTCTGCTTATAAGCTATGTTTGATGCTGCCTACAGGTTCTTATTCTTTTTTTGCATAGGTGAAGTATGAAGTGTGAAGCCGTGAAGCCTATCAGCAAGAGTAGCATATTATGTATTGTAATATCAGGCAAAGTGTAATATTGGTCAGAGTAGCATATTATGTATTGTAATATTTAGTGTTGTTTTGGATGAATTTCATTTGCTCTATAATATGTTTGAAATATTGAATGTGTATATAATTTCAATACCTATGAAATGGAAACCTGACCAGGGGGACCCACTTATGAAAATTGGTTGACAAATTTTGAAATTTCTGATGTGTGGGTCCAATTGTGATATCAGCATGACAAGTGGGACCAATATGACCAGTGGGACCAGCGCAAAAAGGCCGAATAGTTGGGCCTGGCCCATATAGCTGACCAAAATTAATAAGAAAAAAAATATATAAAAAGGCTGAATTGTTGGGCTCGGCCCATGTAAAATACCGAACTGGGCCGGGCTGAATCTTGTGCCACATCAGCTTGCCACGCTGGATGCCTACGTGGCCTGGGGAGGTTGCTAGTGACCAAAACGCCACAGTAGACGTATTTTGGTCATAAACGTCTTTGACCAAACGGCCAGCTTTTGACCTTATGCTTTTGGTCACAAAAAGGTCACAAATGGAAATTTGTGACCATTCAGTGACCAATAGTGGTGGTCACAATTTGACATATTTCTTGTAGTGAAATCATGCTCCGACTTCATCACATAACGGTTCACCATACGTGCATGCTACGGGAATCACAAACTTTAACACAAGTATTTCTCAAATTCACAACTACTCAACTAGCATGACTCTAATATCACCATCTTCATATCTCAAAACAATTATCAAGCATCAAACTTTTCTTAGTATTCAACGCACTCAAAAGAAAGTTTTACAAATCTTGAATACCAAGTATATTATTATTAAGCAATTGCCATGCTATTTAATACTCCCAAAATAATCTAAGTGAAGCATGAGAGATCAATAGTTTATATTAAAAAAATCCACCACCGTGCTCTAAAAGATATAAGTGAAGCACTAGAGCAAAACTATATAGCTCAAAAGATATAAGTGAAGCACATAGAGTATTCTATCAAATTCCAATTCATGTATGACTCTCTCAAAAGGTGTGTACAGCAAGGTTGATTGTGGTAAACTAACAAACAAAGACTCAAATCATACAAGACGCTCCAAGAAAAACACATATCATGTGGTGAATAAAAATATAGCTCCAAGTAAAGTTACCGATGGAAGTAGACGAAAGAGGGGATGCCTTCCGGGGCATCCCCAAGCTTTGACTTTTTGGTGTCCTTAGATTATCTTAGGGGTGCCATGGGCATCCCCAAGCTTTGGCTCTTGCCACTCCTTGTTCCATAATCCAACAAAAGATTTCACCCAAAACTTGAAAACTTCACAACACAAAACTCAACAGAAATCCCGTGAGCTCCGTTAGCGAAAGAAAACAAAAGACCACTTCAAGGTACTGTAATGAACTCATTCTTTATTTATATTGGTGTTAAACCTACTGTATTCCAACTTCTCTATGGTTTATTAACTATTTTACTAGCCATAGATTCATCAAAATAAGCAAACAAAACACGAAAAACAGAATCTGTCAAAACCGGAACAGTCTGTAGTAATCTGTAACTAACGCAAACTTCTGGAACTCCAAAAAATTTACCAAAATAGGACGACCTAGAAAATTTGTTTATTGATCAGAAGCAATTGGAATCAGTATTTTATCACGTTCTGGTGATTTTTAACAATTGTTTTTGTGAACAGAAAGTTTCTGGAAATTACAGCAAGATCAAATAACTATCATCAAAGAAGATCCTATATGTTTAACTTGGCACAAACACTAATTAAAACATAAAACCATCTCTAAACAGAAGGTAGATGGATTATTTATTCCTAAACAGAAGCAAAAACAAAAAAAACTAAAAATAAAATTGGGTTGCCTCCCAACAAGCGCTATCGTTTAACGCCCCTAGCTAGGCATAAAAGCGATGATAGATCTAGGTATTGCCATCATAGTGGTATGGAAAATCATGAAAACTTCTCTCATATTCTCTATGTTCAGCAGCAAGTTTTCTTTGAGGCAAGCAAAAATAACCAAAAGGGCTAAATTTAATGGGACAAAAGTCCCCAAGATCAATCTCGGGAGGTATGGGTTCCTCCCTAGGCCCTTTGTATTGCACAACCAATTCATCATTAAGAGCATTCTTTTGGCAAAAAGCTACAAGCCTTCGTTCAAGAGGAAAACCTAGTCCATTATTTTGAATAGCAAAATCATCATTAAGCTCAGAAATTTTATCAACTAGAACATCGGCAGGAACCTTTTTCCTAAGATTTTCATTATAAGCAATATGATCTAAAGATTGTAAATGCAACATGTCTTCTTGATTAAAAAGGATAGCTATGATGGGAGGATGACTAGCATCTACCCTATAATGTGCAAAGATTTCCGTGGCCTCTTTTATTATAAATCTAAACTCATGAGCCAAAAAGATAGTGGCGGCATGCTTATTAGAAGAATGCTCAATATAAGAAAATTCTAAGAAAATTCTTTGTATGCAAGGATGCATGTGCATAAATTGCCTTGCAAGTTCAACTATAAGCATGGCAATAGCGTCCGCAAGACTACTAGTTCTATGAAGAATAGAACCGCCCATAGAAGGCAAAGCACCGGCACAATTAAAGAAATCTTGAATAACTCCTTTTCCAATAATATTACGACTACCAACTCGAAAAAAAATTGTATGAAAGGTAGGGGGTTCTTCAGCACGAGCATCAGAATTTTCCATGATATTATTATTGTCCATATCGGCAATAATTTCCCCAAATTCAGACATAACGACAAGCAAGCGAGAAAAAGGCAAACAGAAAAGAGAGGGCGAATAAAACGACAATTTTCAAGTGGGAGAGAGGAAAACGAGAGGCAAATGGCAAATAATGTAATGCGAGAGATAAGGGTTTGTGATGGGTACTTGGTATATTGACTTTTGCGTAGACTCCCCGGCAACGGCGCCAGAAATCTTCCCGCTACCTCTTGAGCACTGCGTTGGATTTCCTTGAAGAGGAAAGGGTGATGCAGCAGAGTAGAGTAAGTATTTCCCTCAGTTTTTGAGAACCAAGGTATCAATCCAGTAGGAGGCTACGCGCGAGTCCCTCGTACCTACAGAAAAATAGCTCAACGCAACCAACGCGATTAGGGGTTGTCAATCCCTTCACGGTCACTTACGAGAGTGAGATCTGATAGAGATGATAGATAATATTTTTGGTATTTTTGGTATAAAGATGCAAAGTAAAATAAAAGGGAAAAGTAAAAAGCAAAGCAATAATAAAGTTATGCAGATTGATATGATGAGAATAGACCCGGGGGCCATAGATTTCACTAGTGGCTTCTCTCTAGAGCATAAGTATTCTACGGTGGGTGTACAAATTACTATTGAGCAATTGACAGAATTGAGAATAGTTATGAGAATATCTAGGTATGATCATGTATATAGGCATCATGTCCGAGACAAGTAGACCGAATCCTGCCTGCATCTACTACTATTACTCTACTCATCGATCGCTATCCAGCATGCAGATAGACTATTAAGTTCAAGAAAACAGAGTAACGCCTTAAGCAAGATGACATGATGTAGAGGGATAAATTCATGCAATATGATAAAAAAAACCATCTTGTTATCCTCGATGGCAACAATACAATACGTGCCTTGCTGCCCCTACTATCACTGGGAAAGGACACCGCATGATTGAACCCAAAGCTAAGCACTTCTCCCATTGCAAGAAAAACCAATCTAGTAGGCCAAACCAAACAGATAATTCAAAGAGACTTGCAAAGATAACCAATCATACATAAAAGAATTCAGAGAAGATTCAAATATTGTTCATAGATAATCTTGATCATAAACCCACAATTCATCGATCTCAACAAATACACTGCAAAAAGAAGATTACATCGAATAGATCTCCACGAGAGAGGGGGAGAACATTGTATTGAGATCCAAAAAGAGAGAAGAAGCCATCTAGCTACTAACTATGGACCCGAAGGTCTGAGGTAAACTACTCACACTTCATCGGAGGGGCTATGATGATGTAGAGGCCCTCCGTGATGGATGCCCTCTTCGGCGGAGCTCCGGAACAGGCCCCAAGATGGGATCTCATGGGTACAGAAGGTTGCGGTGGTGGAATTAGGTTTTTGGCTCCGTCTCTGGTCGTTTGGGGGTACATAGGTATATATAGGAGGAAGGAGTACGTCGGTGGAGCAAAGGGGGCCCACGAGGCAGGGGGCGCGCCCTCCACCCTCGTGGTCGCCTCCCTTCTTTCTTGACGTGGGGTCCAAGTCTCCTGGATCATATTCGGTGAGAAAATCACGTTCCCGAAGGTTTCATTCCGTTTGGACTCCGTTTGATATTCCGTTTCTTCAAAACACCGAAATAGGTAGAAAACAGCAATTCTAGGCTAGGCCTCCGGTTAATAGGTTAGTCCCAAAAGTAATATAAAAGTGGAAAATAAAGCCCAATATGGTCCAAAACAGTAGATAATATAGCATGCAGCAATCAAAAATTATAGATACGTTGGAGACGTATCACAATTATATCAACGATATACTACGTGATAAATAATAATGTCATACTACTTATACACACAGGACACTTGTTTCACCATGCGAGATTATTACATCAAAATCTCTTGGAGAATATATCAGTTCGGCAGTTGCGTGCTGCTACTGAAGAATTTCAAAGTTGATTTGGACCAGCTCTCCTTGTCGAGAAAGTTTGATTTTGACATCATCCCCTACCGCAAGATATGATTTAGATTTGAACCTTGACCATCCTTTAGCATCAATCATCATGCGACCATCCTTTGTACTTACGGTATATTGAGTAGGTTCATTCACACCAAGGTTGCGCATGGTAAGAGAAACTTGGCCACAGTCGCCCGGATTGTTGAACGACTCCCTCGTTGCTCTAGGGATTCTCTGTTTGCAAACAAGAAGACATACACAAACAGTTAGATCAACATAGTGAATCATGTGAAACAACATGGAAAGAAAAAAGAATGAAGCACTTGGGCGACCAATGTTTACCAAGAATGTGGAGATGTCGGTTTTTGTAAGGTCTTTGGTATATGCAGTGCGGACTGCAGCTCAGTCTGTTGCTGGTGCAACTGCTGGTTCTGTTGCCGCTGCATGGGCCGGAGCAGATGCAAGTGCAAGTGTTGGTGTAGGTGCCGGAGCCATTGCTGGTGCCCGTGCCAGTGCGACTGGTAGTGCCGCTGCTACTGCCAGAGATGGTGCTCCTTGTAGAGCTAGTGTCGGTGTCGGAGCAGGTACCGATGTTGATGCCCGATCCTCTGGTAGATCAACCTGATCTGCTGACGTGGTCGATGCCCAATCCTCAGCTGGATCAGACTGAGCTGCTGCCGCTGTCAGTGCTAGAGCAAGTGCCATCGGAGAAGGTACCGGGCTTGATCCATTGCTAAAGGTGGTTGAGGGAGTCCTGGATTAGGGGGTCCTCGGACAGCCGGACTATATACTTTGGCCGGACTGTTGGACTATGAAGATACAAGATTGAAGACTTCGTCCCGTGTCCGGGTGGGACTCTCCTTTGCGTGGAAGGCAAGCTTGGCAATTCGGATATGTAGATCTCATCCTTGTAACGGACTCTGTGTAACCCTAGCCCCCTCCGGTGTCTATATAAATCAGAGAGTTTAGTCCGTAGGACAACAACAATCATAATCATAGGCTAGCTTCTAGGGTTTAGCCTCTACGATCTTGTGGTAGATCAACTCTTGTAATACTCATATCATCAAGATCAATCAAGCAGGAAGTAGGGTATTACCTCCATTGAGAGGGCACGAACCTAGGTAAACATTGTGTCCCCCGCCTCCTGTTACCATTCGCCTTAGACGCACAGTTAGGGACACCCTACCCAAGATCCGCCGGTTTTGACACTGACATTGGTGCTTTCATTAAGAGTTCCACTGTGCCGTCACGATAAGGCTTGATGGCTCGTCTTGTTGTAAAGGACAACATTACCTCTGGGGGAGCCCTGGCTGTAGGCCAAACTCTCCGACTAGGCGGCTTCGTCATAACCGCCCGTTCGGCGGTCGCACCGATGATGACTTCTCGGGTCATCAAAAACAGCCTCCACGTCGGCTCGGGTTTCGCCGAGCAGATGGATCCAATGGAGCTCTTTTCCTTGAACGAGCTCTTGGATCGCATCGCGACCGTAGGAGTCGCTACGGACTATGATCGGATCGGGCTTAAACCCGACCAAAGGGAGATTAACTCTCCGTCGGTCACCCATCAGATAGCGGTGGTGGAGAAGCAATGTAGCGATTCTTCCTCTATTTTGAGAACAAACTATGTCCGGATTCCCGTCTACGGGAGGACATGGCCCAAGCTTCGAACCTAGAATCAGACAGCGGTCCAGAACTATTGGCTAACATCCCGGAGCCCGAACTGCCAAGCTCGGAAACTCCTCCGCCCCTGGGTCTCAGATCGGGTCAGGGTTTGGACCTAAATCTACCCACCCACCCAGACATAAGTGATCTTTCCCACATTAGACAAGGGCCCCAAGAGACAGTACATCACTATTGGGCCAGCTTCCTCCTTGTAATGAGCAAGGTCAAGGACTGTCGCGAGGAAGACGCAATTTCGTTCTTTTGCAAAAATTGCACGGACAAGGGAATCCTCAACACCATAAGTCGCCGTGACATAGCACACTTCACTGACTTGGCGGCCATAGTACAGAAGTACTGTGCGATGGAAAGCGCCTGGAAAACCCAAACAAAATTCTGGGATCCTCTGGCTCTCACTAGACCCCCCCCCCCCGTCCGAACTAAAAGGGTGTACTCTCGTAAGTCACCCGATCCAATTACAAAGAAACCAAAGCCCACTACAGGGCGTGGAACTATATTGGAGGGATGGCTCAATGGGCCATGCAAAATTCACAGTACACCGGATACCATGCGAACACACAACCTTAGAGCATGTTGGATACTCCGGCAGGTGGCCAAGAGCGGTGAGGATCTGCTCATCAACAATACCACAGAGCACCATCCCGTGGAAAATAACAATACAGTATTGACAGTCTTCGAGACCTTCGCCTCAAATAATAGGCGCAAGCGAGCACTCTGCAGCCTTGCCGAAATCTGCCACGTTGCAGCAATAAATCCACGGAATGACACGACTATAATCTTCAATGCCAGTGACAAACCTCAATTCTGAACAGCCCGAGCACCAGCCGCTTTGGTCCTTACTCCAATTGTGGATGGCTTCCGGCTTACTAAAGTGCTCATGGACGGTGGCAGCAGATTAAACCTCATCTACGAGGAGACTCTTAACAAAATGGAAATAGACAAGAGCCGCATTGCGCTCCACAGTGGACAGGGATGACGTGATACTCGACAAAAGGCCCAAGTCCACCTCTTTTAAACCAGCGGACGAAATAGTCAAATTCCAGGTCCACCCAACGGACCCTACAAAAACAGCATCCATTGGGGCACAGTTGAACCCCACAACAGACGCCGCACTGTGGGAGTTCTTGCGCGAGAATTGGGACATCTTCGCCTGGCATCCTTCAGACATGCCAGGAATCCCACGCAGGCTGGCCGAGCATAGCCTAAACATTCTAAAGGGATACAAGCCGGTCAAGTAGACTCTTTGGCGTTTCTCAGAGCCTAAGCGATAAGCCATGGGAGAGGAGCTAGCTAAGTTACTCGAGGCCGGATTCATTAGAGAAATAAAACATTCGGACTGGCTAACAAACCTGGTAATGGTACCAAAGAAGGATAAATCCTGGCGCCTATGTGTCGATTTCAAGGACCTTAACTAGGCTTGCCCCAAGGATCCCTTCCCCCTCCCCCGCATCGATCAAATTATCGATGCTACCGCAGGTCACGACTCGTTGTGTTTCCTCGACGCATACTCCGGATACCATCAAATTAATATGGCGGAGTCCGATCAAGCCGCAACGGCATTCATAACTCCATACGGCCCCTTCTATTTTAACACCATGCCTTTCGGGCTCAAAAACGCCGGTGCAACCTATCAACGCATGATTCAAACATGCCTGGAGACACAAGTCGGCAAAACAGTGGAGGCATACGTAGACGATGTGGTCATTAAAACCAGACACATCGAATCCTTAATAGACGACTTGAGGCTCACATTCGACAATCTCCGAACATATGACATCAAGCTCAATCCGTAAAATTGCATTTTCGGCGTGCCCGCCGGTAAGCTCTTGGGCTTCATCGTTTCCAATAGAGGAATTGAAGCAAATTCGGCCAAAATCCGAGCTCTGTCATAGTTGGCTATCCCAACAGACCTTAAGCCGCTTTATCTCCCGATTGGGAGAAAAGGCACTACCCCTTTATTGCCTTCTTCGACGCACCGAACACTTCGAGTGGACGGATGCGGCCACGGACGGATTGGAAGAAATAAAAACCGTCTTGGCCAACAACCCAATCTTGGCCGCACCAAATATCAACGAATCAATACTGTTAGATATAGCGGCAACACACCAAGTTTTAGGCGCAGTGCTCGTCGTCGAACGAGAGATGGACGGACATAAGTTCCCGCTTCGAAAGACGGTATACTATGTATCCACTGTCCTCACTCCATGCAAATCACGGTACCCACAATATCAAAAGATAGCATACGCGGTCTTCATGGCATCCCGGAAACTACGACACTACTTTCAAGAGTGTTCAATTATGGTGGCCTCTGAAGTACCACTCAATGACATAATAAATAACCGCGATGCCCCAGGCCGGATTGCTAAATGGGCTATTGAGCTCCTCCCGTTCGACATAACATACAAACCATGGCGAGCCATTAAGTCACAAGCACTAGCTGATTTTGTTGCTGAATGGACAGAAGCCGAACTCCCTAAAGAGTATGGCGCGTACTCCAATTGGATCATGCACTTTGACGGCTCTAAGATGCTGGCTGGTTTGGGGGCAGGCGTCGTCCTGACAACCCCCACCGGAGACACAGTCCAATACGTACTCCAAATATTATACGCAGACTCCAACAATGCAGCAGAATATGAGGCCCTGTTGCATGGTCTCCGGATGGCAGTCTCTATGGGCATTCAACGCCTAGAGGTGCGTGGGGATTCGAACCTCGCAATATCTCAAATAAATGGAGACTTTGACGCCAAGGACCCAAAAATGGCGGCTTACCGCAACGCCGTCCTCAAAATGTCACCTTGGTTCGAGGGGCTCGAATTCCACCATGTGGTCCGAGAAAACAATCAAGCGGCGGATATCCTCACCCGCATCGGCGCTAAGCGTGACCTTGTCCCACCTAATATCTTCTTGGAAAGGCTGTTTAAGCCATCCATGGTGTGGGAAGGGGAGACCGGAAAAAACAGTCCGGATCCGGCCACAACACCAGACCTCGAACACTCTGACATAATCGGAGGCTCTGCCATCGAAATAACACCTTCGGCCCACGTGATTATGGCTGTCATCGCCCCGTGGATAGAACCCTTCTTGGCTTACCTAACTAGGCAAGAACTCCCTAATGACCCAAACGAGGCACGTTGCATTGTGCGGCGGTCTAAAGCCTACAAGTTCCACGAGGGAGAGCTTTATAAGAAAAGCGCTACCGGAGTACTTCAAAGGTGCATCTCCGAAGATGAAGGAAGGCAACTTTTGGCAGAAATTAATGCTGGACTTGGCGGCCACCACGCCGCAGCTCAGGCCCTTGTAAGCAAGGCCTTCCGTATAGGTTTTTACTGGCCGACGGCCCGAGCAGACGCACAGGACCTCGTTCAATGTTGCATCGGTTGCCAGCTTTTTGCAAACCAAAGCCATATGCCACCTACCGCTCTCCAAACAATCCCCATTACATGGCCCTTTGCGGTCTGGGGGCTTGATATGGTCGGACCCCTTAAAGGAGGAAGCCATAAGAAAAAATACCTATTGGTCATGGTGGATAAATTCACCAAATGGATAGAGGCCAAACCAGTTAAAAACGGCCGAGTCCGGACCAGTGATAGACTTCATATCCGGGGTTGTACACCATTACAGCATCCCCCACAGCATCATCACTGACAACGGCTTGAACTTTACAGCCGACGAGGTAAAAACTTGGAGCAGCAACATGGGCATTAAGCTCGATTATGCCTCTGTCTATCACCCTCAAACTAATGGTCAAGTCGAGCGAGCAAATGGTCTTATCATGAGTGGCATTAAACCCAGATTAGTGTGATCCTTGAAGGAATCAGATACGCACTGGGTTGAGGAGCTCGACTCCGTACTATGGGGGTTGCGGACCATGCCGAATCGCACTACCAGATACACACCGTTTTTATGGTGTATGGTGCAGAGGCGGTACTGCCCTGCGACATCATTCATGACTCACCTCGAGTGCGCATGTACAAAGAGAAAGAAGCCGAGCTTGATCGGCAGGACAGTTTGGACACCCTGGAGGAGGAGCGTGACGTGGCAAAAGCCCGCTCCGCATTCTATCAGCAACAGGCTCGACGGTATCAAAGCAGAGAAGTACGGGCCAAAACTTATAACGTTGGCGAACTCGTTCTACGCCTACCAGAGAGGAAAAAGGACAAGCTCAAGCCCAAATGGGAAGGTCCCTTCGTTATTGACAAAGTTCTGACTGGTGGAGCGTACCGTATGCGGGATGCATCGGACAATCGACTCGAGCCAAACCCATGGAACGCAACCAGACTCCGAAGGTTCTACATCTAGTGTCGGACTCTGTGTTCGTCTCCTTACCTCCATAAATTTTTTATATATATTCGTTATCTGTCTTTTCTTTCTTTCTTCCCTTTTTCTTCACGGCCTTAAAAGGTTAAAATGTGTCTTGACTACACAATCTTGACGCGCTAGGCGTGCTCACTATACCTGGGGGCTTCTTATACAGAAGCTTAATATAACTATATTCCGGGCTCTACGCCCCCCGCACATGTGTTACTTTTCCACATGTACCTTTTCTTCGCCATTATATGCATCGATATGACTTAAGTTTTGGCCAAGCTGGGTTGCCTGGCTCTTGTGTTAATTTATGCCCTACGTCCCCGTTAATTCGGCTAGGGCATAAGGGGAGCACCTCTGCGATTGTTACTGCCGGGTCAGCTGGATGAAGCCGAAAGCTAGCATTCTTAAGGGAATATTCGGTCGGTGAACAAAAGATGACTTTTACTTTTTGTAATACATGCCCCCAGATGTTTATATCCTGCGTCTCTTTTCGCAGTTCGGAGATGCACATTAATGCATGCGTACCCAGGGAAAGGAACCCTTAACGGAACTATTCTCCGTGGAAGATGTTTCTTACTATCCATGTAATATAACATAGCTAGTTGGGTACTTGTCTGTTCAAGCACTTATCACCCCTACGCCTGGTTTCCACGCATACCCCAGTTTTTACATAACCGAGCGGGTATTCGGATACACTCCGAACTGTCGGGTCCAGAGGTCAAAGCGAGAAGTTCCACCATGACAAATGATTTACAATCCGTCTAGGGACAATATATGTCACTTGAAGTACACAGTCACTTAGACTGACTAAATTCTTCTTCTATACCATCCAACAGGCTGTCTAGCCTACAATCCTGTTGGGAATACTTTACGGCTAATTTCACCTGGTCATACACCAAACTGACGGGGATCTCTTTCCCATCAGACCCCATAGGTCCGACCTCGGCCATGTGGTTTGGGCCAGCCTTGGTATATCGAGTCTTCACCATGGCCCAGGCTTCCCTTGCACCTTGTCGGCAGGCTGATATCTTCCATAATCGGAAGCGCAGCCGCGCTCCCTTGAGCATCTCTATAAGCTCCCCCATGCCTCCTGGCAGGGAGGCGGATGGCCACAAGGCTTGGGCAATGCCCTGCATCACCTGCCGAACTTGTTCGTGCAGTTGTGAGAGCTCTGGCAGAAGATCACCCGCAGACCGGGGCATCTCCTCTGTGGGACGACCCGTCAGCATACCTACAGATATAACTCTCTCAGCCGGTTTCTTCGTCGAACTCTATAAAAGTTCGTTCAAGCACTTACTAAAAGTGCCGAGTCGAAGCCTCTTATTCTCCTTTACGGAGTCAGCAAGCTGGGCCTGAACATCTTTCAGTTCAACACTCAGTCGGGTATTGGCATCTTGGAGATCATTTTTCTCCCGCCTAACTTGTGTAAGCACATGCTCGCCAGCCTTTAACTGTCGTTGAGCATGTTGCTCATCCCCTCGCACGACCTCCAGATTCACTCCGGGATCATCTGCAGAATCTATTGTTAGATTTGCATGCATGCCGAATACTAACTGGTATATGTCGTTCTTTTCGATAGGAACAAGTGTTACCAGATGGGGCCTTCTTGGACTCCTTCATTGTGGCAACTGTGGCCCGTAGCTGGGCTTTGCACTCCTCCAGCTCTTGAGACAACTGGGTATTCTTCTCTGTAAGAACCTACACAAATAATGATCCTTAAATCAGTTGTGCCAACTGTTTCAAGTCTCAGGGGCTACTGATATACATAATTATTAGATTTTCTTACCCGTATATCCTTTACATACTGGTCCGTGTCTCTGGCAAGACCATTTTGAGCAGCTCGGATGTACGCGTCCCCTGAGTTGAAGGCATCGAACGCCTCTTCAGAGAAACTAGGGTCGCGGAGTACGGCCCGGCGACGCCTGTGATTCATGGCACTCTCCACTTCGGAATTCGTAGCGGACAGCCTATCCGCATCCTTTGTAGGAGGAACATCCGACGTTGTCCCCATGTTAGCACCTGCCTCTGAGTCCGGCTCTGGAGCCCGGCTGGTGGATGCGTGGCCGGCAGGCTCTCCGGATACGGTCCAGTGAGCGTTTTTCCTGCCAGGAACCATGGACGTTATTATATTTTAAAGACGACAACCGCGGAGCAGGGTTCTTTTTCATACCTCTACGACGGCATCTCAGTCCTGACCGCCTTCCTTTTAAGCCTACCCGGTTTCGGTGCCCCTTGTTGGTGAGTCACTGTGGGTTCGACATGGCGTCCCGAGGGCCTTCCCTGTAAGAAACCATATGTGTGCAGTGCGTGAAGTGCAAAAAAGGGATCCTTCTGGGAAGTTGGGACTGCGGTTTTACTTATGTGCGATGCAGGGAGCAGTCCAGGATAATCGGCTATGATGGCCACCAAGGCACCGTCGCAGCTTAGCTGATAGAACGTCCTGTCGATGAGCTCCACAAATGTGTCCGGATCTTCTTCGAGTCCGGGGTCGAGGGCCAGGTCAGGGTCCTCTGGCTGTGGAGACGGGCTGTAGACCTCCCTCACAGCTTTTCGCAGTTCCTGCTATGAAATAGCAAGGTAAATATTTATGACGAGGAATGCGGGAAGGTTCGGAGTAAAAAGTAGCAGCTCACCCAGTTTGGGGGGTTGTACATGGAGAATCCATCCCGTGGCTTAATGCGGATGAACTCCTCTTCCTCTCCTTTATATAAATCAGACAGTATTTTCGCTAGAGCAGCGGCGGAGTCCGGACCTTTACAGCCGCAACGGGTGGCATCGTCTTCTCCATTGAAGTGCCACATGGGTTGTCCCTGATATTGAAGTGCCTGCACCCCCCGCATTATACATATTGACATAACCTCAATTATTGTCAGTCCTGATTTGGCCAGCGTTTTTATCCGGCCCATCAGGTAAAGGACCTCTCTGTTATCTTCCTCCTAGGGGCTCCAGGGGCGCCAGCTGTGGCGTTTCTCCAAATGGGCGTTATTGAACTCAGGAAGGCCCATCTGAATAGGGTTCAGAAGGAGGACGTTGTCGGTGTCCTGGACTAGGGGGTACTCACCACTTCATCTCCCGATCTGTTAGATTGTGTCGAGGACCCCCATGGCCGTATACTCATGGGCCAGTTCGGACAGCTGCCGCATACAAGGAAGATTCCACAAGACTTGGCGATCAAGACAAGGACTTCTCCCCACCGGCGTATTCGGCTAGGACTCTTGTTATCCTAGGCCTCTGGTGCATTATATAAACCGAGGCCAGGTTAGTCGATAGATCATATACAACAACAATCATACCATAGGCTAGCTTCTAGGGTTTAGCCTCTCCGATCTCGTGGTAGATCAACTCTTGTAATACTCATATCATCAAGAATAAATCAAGCAGGACGTAGGGTTTTACCTCCATCAAGAGGGCCTGAACCTGGGTAAAAACATCGTGTCTCATGCCTCCTGTTACCATCCGCCTTAGACACACAGTTCGGGACCCCCTACCCGAGATCCGCCGGTTTTGACACCGACATTGGTGCTTTCATTGAGAGTCCTGCTGTGTGTTCGGCAAAAGGTTGATGCCTCGCCTGGAGATCAACTGCGACTTCGGCATCTTCGTCACCAGCTCGACTTGTCACCTTGGTTTAACCAAGGACTCGCTCTACCTCCGATCGTCATGTTCGGATGAGGGCCTTGATAAAAATCAACTCCGATCTCTATCAAGATCATGGAGGAATCATCCAGGGAGCCCGGGGGCTCAACGTCAACATTGCCCTCGGGCGACCGTGCTGTTTTTCTGGACATCAAACTTGTGTCCGCCGCCACCGCTTCCTCAAGTGTCTTTTTAACGATCGCTTTGGTGGAATTGTGTGGAATTGAGTCTACAACAACCCTGGAAAATTTTGTCGAGTTCCGATGGAGGAATCTCTGGCAATCCACGATATACCGGAGCCCTGTCAAATCTGGACAGGAATCTGGACGAGTTTAGGGCATGGCCTCCAGAGCCCAGCTTGGAGGTCCTTTGGAAGATCCAACCATTCATATACTGCGGAATTCCCATATCTACCACCCCTCCAAATTTCAGCTTGATCCGACGGTTCAAACTCCGGGAACCTTTCGAGGAGTGGACCAATTTTCGGATCTGTTTTCTGTGCGAATACGGATCCGACCCGAATTCATGTTTCTTATGAACGTGATATTGGACAACCTTTTAAGAGGAATTCTCTTCTAGGGTATTATGCGTTGTTTTTAAACACGTGCCCGTAAATTTTTAAGCCTCCCCTGAGGTCATCTTCATCATCATGCTGGTGTTAAACAAGTCCGGCAATATTGCTCTAAGGCTGCCGACCTGCGCTAGACACGTCGTCACTTTGTTGAGCTGAGCTCAACTTCTTTGGATCATCATCTCAGCAAGCCGAACAAAAGTCTGGCATCTCGAAGGATAAATCATTACCAACATCGTCACCCCATGGATTACATAGAGCGGGCATACCGGCATCGCCGCACGGTCACTTCATCAAGCCGACATCGACCACGTCACGACCTGCATCGGCAGGGCCGTACTGTTGCTTCTTCAAGCTGGTGTCCATCACGCCGACCTATTTCGACTCATCGGCTGACATCGAGGCTTCGACATCTCAGCTGGACCGGGGGCTTTGCCATCTCTTCATCAATCTACTCCGGAGACTTCGGCGTCACTAGCTGACCAGCTCCGTCATGTTAGCTGGACCGAGGGCTTTGCCTCGGCGAGCCAACCTTTGCCAGCATCACCATACCATCGCTTTATCACCCATCAGGCAATGGGTGTGCGGATCGATTCCCAATTTTGGGAGTCACGTTTCTTCGGATTGCTACAACAAATAAACCAGGTGCTATTAATCCTAGTAATTTTTGCTTGTTAGGGTTTATTTTTCCCAAGAAATTATTACTTTGGTTTGTCCATCATCTGTACATAGGTCTATCAAATGATGGCCGCATTAACGACAGTCGCGTGGTGGTTCGGTCAGTTTCCGTACATAGTCCGGCGAACGCCGCATCCGGAACTCAGACCGACCTGTGAATTCAGGCTTTGCCACGCCTTTACCACATCACGCCGATGCCCTGCATCGACATTGACTTCGGCGCCAGGACATATTTCTTTTATTACTCACTTTGCGTAAATTATTTATTATGCAATGATTTTTTTAATTATTATTGTTACTATTATCTCCGGTTTGCACTATTTTTTGTGCATAGGAAAATGATCCGGGGACTTCGGCATCACTCTGCCGGTCTGCATTGACCGTGCTTTGTCACCACTTCGGAGCGCCGAGCTCTTTGCTCCGCCACCTTGGGACCGGCTTGGGGGATGGAACCTTGTCCCGCAGCAAGCTCGGGCCGCGTCATCAATACCGAACACATTAACCAGCTAAGTTGCCTTCATGCTCAAAGTTTTAAATTTTTAACTTGTGTTCGGTTCGACCAAGCATTATACTTTTCTGGAAAAAAGTTGCTTGTAAAAAATTTCCTTGTCCAAACTTTGTTCGTGACACACAAATTCAAATACCCTGTTTATTTGGGAGCTTCCTTTAGGAAGCTTTTCCTCTTGCATATGATTATACTTGCACGGCTTCGTTCCTTGTTCGTGTATTATGCCACAATATGCACCATATTGACTTAAGTGATTTGCAAGCTGGGTTGCCTGGCTCCTGTGCTTACCCCTATGTTCCCGATTGTTCGGCTAGGGAGTAAAGGGAGCACCTCTGTGATTGTCACGACCGGGTCCTCCGAGCTCTAACTTCAGACTGGGTGAAGCCGAAAGCTAGCGCTCTTATTGTTTTCAATCATGGTCGGCACACAACGGAACTCATGAGTACAAAAAATCTATTGCACAAGTCCCATAGCAATAATGAGCACCGAAGAAAGGTATTGGTGGGGGTACTATTTTATTCGAAGATGCTTCTTACACTTCGTCTGTAATATAGCATAAGTTCCCTGAGTGCGCTTTGTCTGTTACAGCCTTATGGCCCGGTTGCCTGGTTATTGGAAACACCGTCGATATTCTCGACAGGTGGAGTACATAACACATTTCGGTCCCTGACCGAAGAGGGAGAAGCCGACGGTCGGTTAAGACGCATTTAAAGTTTGGTTGAACAAAGATATGATATAAGTACTTTGGTACATACAATCATTATACATAAAATTCTTTTACCCAAATCACTTGGGGGCTCTTAAATTTATATGATCCGTTTTATAATAAGTGTTCTTCTTCTTAGTTGTTGCAAAGTTTTTATTACTATTATTATTCATCACTCCTTTTTTCGACACGAGTGTGTGGTCAATAGCCGGGGAGCCTAATTTCTCTCTCAAAGTCGCTAGAGTTTAGTTTGCTAAACTGGCCTAATGAGAAGTACTCCGCCTTCGGGATAGGAGGTTGAAGCCGTAGGCTAACCCGTTTGGAGTCTTGAGATAGGATGTGTCATTTAAAGCACGACAGAAGCGCTCTTTTTTTCTAAGACCAATTTTCGGATTGGCACCGAACACTTGATCTTGTTCGGACGTCATGTTTTTACTGGCGTTTTTTGGGTTTCCAAGCTTTTGGCACTTTTAAACTATTTGTGTGTTTTCAGCACAAGTCTTGCAGTGCAACGCCGGACACCTTTAGAGATTCGGCAAAAACATTCTCGGATATTGCTATATATGCATCGGTTTCGAATTGTGTCTTCGGTCAATAGTTGGGTTGCTCGGCTCCTGCACTTGCTTCCTATGTTCCGCTTTGTTCGGCTAGGCGTGCAAAGGGAGAACCACTGCAATTGTGCTTCCAGCTTACATGGTTAAGCACCTCAGTGGAGAAAGCCGAAAACTAACTGTCACAATAAGCGTAAACTGGTCAGCGATCCGATGGCTGTGTTAAATGACGAGCCATTCATAACAATGGCCGAAGTGTTTACGGCTTGACCTCGACTGTCGCCGAACACTACCGGGGGCTAGTAACTAGCCTCCCAAACTAAGTCCTCAATATTTGGTCTTACATTAGAGGTAAGGTTTCATGATCATGCTTAGCATGACAACCCAAAGAAAGGAACCGATAGCGGGACTATTTTCTTTGGAAGACATTTCTTATGTTAAACAGTAATATAACATATCTCTCTGCGTACCTTTGTTTATAAAACCGTATGGCCAGATTGCCTTGTTTGTCGTAAATCTTTGCCCTCATAAAGGCTTTATAAAGTAGGACAAACACTCCTCGGCTACTGGCCGAGGAGGTGGAAGCCGATGGTCGGTCAACAAAGTTTTGTACAATGTAGATCCGAGCATTAATGACGTAAAGTACTTGGATACATAGAGTCATTACACATAATTTGTGATTTTACTATGGATATCGATCCTTAATTCGGCCACCCGTGCCCGCATTAAGGCTCGGGGGCTACTGGGCTTCGAGCTTATTATTTACAAATATTAAATGGGCACATCGATCCCCTGATCTGGTGTTGCCACCCGACCAGTGTGTCGGGGGCTACTGCATTGCCTGTCCAATGCAAAAAATTTTAAGTGCAATGCAGTTTCCGAGGAGATTACGATCCTCAGGTTGGTCGGCCGCACCCAACCTAAGTCTCGAGGACTGAGCACGCTGCTTTTTGTATCCCGAAGTATTCTGCCGAGCTAGGACTTGATCCTCAGGCCGATTTTGCAAATCAACCTGAGTCTCAGCGGCTACTGGGATCAGCGGTCTTACGTCATCCTTCAAGTGCATCTCGGGTTTTAGATTGATACCCACCTTGAGGGATACTAGCTATATATCTCGGCAGAGAATAAATTGCACCAATCAAAAATATTGACAAAAATCGGCCCACATTCGGGGTGGTGTACCACCTCGGAAGCAGTTCGGCATAAAGCTCGGGCACTAGTGGCTGGCTCCATAGAGAGCATTTCCAGCATTAAGCTTGGCTAAACTCCTTCCAACTTCTTTGAACCAAGGTGATTTACGACACCTCGGATACAGTCCGGCGTTGGAGCTCGGATATAGTCTGGCGTTGGATCTCGGATACATAGTCTGGCGTTGGAGCTCGGATACATTCTGGCGTTAGAGCTCGGAAGCGGTCCGGCGTTGGTGCTCGGCTGCAAAAGATACCTCGAATGCAGTCCGGCGTTGGAGCTCGGACGCAAGAGGACGCTGCCGCCCGGGAACAATTTCAAACCCGAGGTGTGGCATAAAAATTACAAGGCATTCATAAAGGCCGGAAACTTACAGGGGCTCCTCGGATACCCAACGTGTAAACTCGTCAAATGCATTTTGGCGATCCTCAAGATCGAAGATGAGAGGATTTGTTGAACCAGTTTTCAAGACCGACAACTGAAGATGAAGAACAGGTCGGAAGAATCAAAGAGCGTCCCTAACTTGAAGACTGGTTCAGGGGGCTACTATCGGTGTCCTGGACTAGGGGGTACTCACCACGTCATCTCCCGATCTATTAGATTGTGCCGAGGACCCCCATGGCCGTATACTCATGGGCCAGTTTGGACAGCTGCCGCATACAAGGAAGATTCCACAAGACTTGGCGATCAAGACAAGGACTTCTCCCAACCGGCGTATTCGGCTAGGACTCTTGTTATCCTAGGCCTCTGGTGCATTATATAAACTGAGTCCAGGCTAGTCGATAGATCATATACAACAACAATCATACCATAGGTTAGATTCTAGGGTTTTAGCCTCTCCGATATCGTGGTAGATCAACTCTTGTAATACTCATATCATCAAGAATAAATCAAGCAGGACGTAGGGTTTTACCTCGATCAAGAGGGCCCGAACCTGGGTAAAAACATTGTGTCCCCTGCCTCCTGTTACCATCCGCCTTAGACGCACAGTTCGGGACCCCCTACCCGAGATCCGCCGGTTTTGACACCGACAGACGTCCTCCATATAAAACCACTCCGAAGGCCAGTCTTCGGATGTCTTCTTCGGAGTACCGGACAGATATCCGGTCCCGGCTCTGCGCCATATTTCGGCTCCGCCCACTTGATATATTGACCCCTCCTGTGTATGGGGCACAAGGCAGAATAGCCTCTGCCATAGCTCGAAATGAGCTTCGCAGCCCAGAAACAGCTCACAAAGGGCGACATAGCCAGCGATGTGTAATATGGAGGTGGGAGTAAAGTTATGCAACTGGAGGCCATAGAACTCCAGGAGCCCGCAGAGGAACGGATGGATTGGAAATCCAAGTCCCCTTAATAAGTAAGGGACTAGGCATACCCGCTCCCCCATGGATGGGTTGGAAAGCTCTCCGCTTGCTCCCCGCCATTGTAAGTGGCTAGTCCGGCTCGGACGGGGACCATATATGCAGGAGGGAGAAACCCCTGGGTCTGTAACTCTACTAATTGGCTGTGGGGGACAGTACACTTCTTCCAGTTGCCTGGCTTAGGGCTACGAGAGCGATAGGAGGAGCTGCGATGGCCGACCATGATGGGATGGACTTTTCCGGGCGTGCTCTGATGGATACTCGCTGTGGGAGGATGGTGTGATCTGGATCTTAGGATCCCCGGCTCTTTAAATAGACAATTTACTCACATGGTTAGTGCGGCAAGTGTAAAAATGCCCCGACTTCTCGCATTCTCTCGACACGTGGAGGATAGTCATTATTAGGCGCAGAAGCCAAGGAGTGCAACATTCATGGGAAGCCGGACACTACTCGACAGGTACTCAAAATTTGGAGAAGAACCCGCCTTGCAATGCCAAAGACAATCTGCGCGCCGGACTCATCGTCATTGAAGCCTAGTTCAGGGGCTACTGAGGGAGTCCTGGATTAGGGGGTCCTCGGACAGCCGGACTATATACTTTGGCCGGACTGTTGGACTATGAAGATACAAGATTGAAGACTTCGTCCCGTGTCCGGGTAGGACTCTCCTTTGCGTGGAAGGCAAGCTTGGCAATTCGGATATGTAGATCTCCTCCCTTGTAACCGACTCTGTGTAACCCTAGCCCCCTCCGGTGTCTATATAAACCAGAGAGTTTAGTCCATAGGACAACAACAATCATAATCATAGGCTAGCTTCTAGGGTTTAGCCTCTACGATCTCGTGGTAGATCAACTCTTGTAATACTCATATCACCAAGATCAATCAAGCAGGAAGTAGGGTATTACCTCCATTGAGAGGGCCCGAACCTGGGTAAACATTGTGTCCCCCGCCTCCTGTTACCATCTGCCTTAGACGCACAGTTCGGGACCCCCTACCCGAGATCCGCCGGTTTTGACACCGATAGTGGTACCGATGTGCGAGACAGCAGCGATCATGTCTGGTTTGCTATGATCAGCTTTCTAACTTGACTAGGCTCTGTGACCGTGTTCCAGTCTTTTTCTTCATTTCTTTTAAATGCGAGAAGGACTAATTGTGGCGTGTTTGGTAAACCAAACTGCAGTTCGTCATAGGGCTTCAACTTGTACTCAGACAATAGACTGATCCAATTGTTCCAGTAATATAAGTGATGGACAGTGCCTTCGTTACTCAAACGACATAAGAAGTGAAACCTACAAAAATAACCATCGTGGAGCAAACCAAATGGTTTATTCTATGATGAATGTCACATGGCAAAACCTGCATCGTAAAATTGCAGCAAAAGTAAGAAAACATGACATTAAATCAATAAGATTTAGACAGTAAATCAATAAGATTTACTTGATGTGACACAAGTGAATCCTTACCAGGAAATCGCTATGTTGAAGTACTAAACAGAAGATTGATCGTCCAACTATGCATACCATGCAGGGCCCCCGCCTACTCCCACAAGTAGGACAGTCCAAAGGTCGTGACTCGTATGGACCGAACATCCATGGGACTGAAAATCCTGGTGGGTGCGATAAACCCTGCAATGCATACAGAGATTGGAGTGTAACCATAATTGATAAACCATTCTCACAAAAAAGATGATCTGGATACTTCAAAATAACAGACTGAATTGAGTGGACAAACATTAACATAGATTGTTCTCAGGACTCACCACACACCAAAAGCGGCAGTACTAAACAATACAGGGTTCACACACACAAATCAAGTACTGAACAATAGTACTTACTATAGACAAGCAAAGTTGCACTAATTAAACTCTGCATACTATTTCTTGCCACCGACCTACGAGATGAACCCCGCATAACTGACTAGGCCATGGACTTCGTGAGAGATGTCTACCTGCACCATCACCATCTCGTCAACCTTGGATAACCTAACAGAGTGGTCTTCCACTCATAAACATGACGATGAAGACAGTCTGCATCAGATTTGTCAGGAAGCTTTACAAGAACCGCACCCTTCATAATCGAAGGCACGACCAGGAAATTGTTGTGGTCAAGTACAACCTCGAGAACACGCCAGACAACAATGCTACAGGAAAACACTAGTTCAGGACACGTGGCGACAAGGACACATCAGCTGGATAGTTTAGCAGTAGAACTCATCCTCAGGTCTTCCAGTTCACACGACATGACTTTGAGAACTTCATCTCCACCGCAGACCTGGTTCTAATTCAAACAGAAACCAAATATTTTATTACTACCTCCGTTCAGAAATATAAGATGATTTTTGATATTTTACTCCATATATGACTACATATACGCATAGAAATGAGTGAACAAAGACACTAGAACATGTCTTCAAAGGCATGAGAGCAGAGGGATTACTTGCAATATCCATAACACAAGTTACCGAGGCAAATATACTCTCTTCAAAGGTAGCATTGATGTTCATAAAGTAGTTGAAAGTAATCTATAAGAAATCAGTGTCAACCTCTCACGTGTTTTGGCCAAAAGAGGAATTTAGAACCGTCATTTGGCACACAAAAATCACATGCGAGATCACCCAGAAAGTTGTACTACTAGTACTAGTACTAGTACTGCGTGTGAGATGAAAAAACATGATCAAGATCGAGAAAAAGATCGTCAAGAAGAGATATTACCTGGACTTGCTTAATGAGGGATCCCGGAGAGGGGGGCTTGGGCAGGGCGTTCGCTTTGAGCTTGTCTGCGGTAGTCTCGGCGGGGTGCTTGCACTTCTTCGTACCATGACCCTCGACGGTTTTGGCTAGAGCCATAGACATCACTTCGGCCGCTACTCCAGCGTCCATCAAGAAACTGTCAAATAGAAATAAAAGATACAAAACCATAATCACAAACCCAAAAGAAGAACAGAGAGGGAGTTATAGGATCAGTCTCGGGGTTGCAAGACCGGGCCTTGGCCAGAATCAACACCATTGATGCGCTCACCTTTCCTTATTTGGGGGAGAAGAACAATTGCAGAAGCAGGTCGGGGTTTTCTTGAAGAAATGAGGAGCAAGATGACGGAGAAGTGAGTTGGGGGTTTCTTCAAGAGAAGAAGCTGAGGCAGAAGAGTGAAATGATGGTTGCTTCGTCCGTCCAACTTACTGCTGGAAAGGAGGGGGTTTTGTGATTTGACGACTCATTGGGCATTGCTGCGGCGCTTCGATCGGGGTAGTCTACTGTGCCGTTGGGCACTCTACTACGGAGTAATTTAGTGAATGGCTAGTGGACCCCGATGCTGGCTGTCCCACACGTCGGTGAAAGTGAGTAGCAAGGTTGCCGACGATCGTCGAGGAGGATCCGCATGGTAGAGTGTGTCCATGCTACCTCTTGAGCTTGTGTTGGTTTTTCCCTTAAAGAGGAAAGGGTGATGCAGCAAAGTAGCGTAAGTATTTCCCATAGTTTTTGATAACCAAGGTATCAATCCAGTAGGGGGTTACACACAAGTCACCTTATACCTGCACAAACAAATAAGAACCTTGCAACCAACGCGGTAAAGGGGTTATCAATCCCTTCACGGCCACTTACAAAAGTGAGATCTGATAGAGATAATAAGATAAATATTTTTGGTATTTTTATGATATAAACTGAAAGTAAAGAATGCAATGTAAAAATAGATTGGAAACTTATATGATGGAAAATAGACCCGGGGGCCATAGGTTTCACTAGTGGCTTATCTCAAGATAGCATAAGTATTACGGTGGGTGAACAAATTACTGTCGAGAAATTGATAGAAAAGTGCATAATTATGAGAATATCTAGGCATGATCATGTATATAGGCATCACGTCCGTGACAAGTAGACCGAAATGATTCTGCATCTACTACTATTACTCCACACATCGACCGCTATCCATCATGCATCTAGAGTATTAAGTTCATAAGAACGGAATAATGCATTAGGCAAGATGACATGATGTAGAGGGATAAACTCAAGCAATATGATATAAACCCCATCTTTTTATCCTCGATGGCAACAATACAATACGTGACTTGCTGCCCCTGCTGTCACTGGGAAAGGACACCGCAAGATTAAACCCAAAGCTAAGCACTTCTCCCATTGCAAGAAAGATCAATCTAGTAGGCCAAACCAAACTGATAATTTGAAGAGACTTGCAAAGATAACCAATCATACATAAAAGAATTCAGAGGAGATTAAAATATTGTTCATAGATAATCTTGATCATAAACCCACAATTCATCGGATCTCGACAAACACACCGCAAAAAGAGTTACATCGAATATATCTCCAAGAAGATCAAGGAGAACTTTGTATTGAGATCCAAAGAGACAGAATAAGCCATCTAGCTAATAACTATGGACTCGAAGGTCTGTGGTAAACTACTCACACATCATCGGAGAGGTTATGGTGTTGATGTAGAAGCCCTCCGTGATCGATTCCCCCTCCGGTGGAGCACCGGAAAAGGCCCCAAGATGGGATCTCACAAGTACAGAAGGTCGCAGCGGTGGAAATAGGGTTTCGTGGTGCTTGTCGGTGTCAAAACCGGCGGATCTCGGGTAGGGGGTCCCGAACTGTGCGTCTAGGCCGGATGGTAACAGGAGGCAAGGGATACGAAGTTTTACCCAGGTTCGGGCCCTCTTGATGGAGGTAAAACCCTACGTCCTGCTTGATTAATATTGATGATATGGGTAGTACAAGAGTAGATCTACCACGAGATCAGAGAGGCTAAACCCTAGAAGCTAGTCTATGGTATGATTGTGTTGTCCTACGGACTAAAACCCTCCGGTTTATATAGACACCGGATAGGGTTAGGGTTACATAGAGTCGGTTACAATGGTAGGAAATCCACATATCCGTATCGCCAAGCTTGCCTTCCACGCCAAGGAAAGTCCCTTCCGGACACGGGACGAAGTCTTTAATCTTGTATCTTCATAGTCCAGGAGTCCGGCTGAAGGTATAGTCCGGCCATCTAGACACCCCCTAATCCAGGACTCCCTCAGTAGCCCCTGAACCAGGCTTCAATGACGAAGAGTCCGGCGCGCAAATTTGTTTCGGCATTGCAAGGCGGGTTCCTCCTCCAAGTACTTCATAGAAGATTTTGAACACAAAGATAGTGTCCAGCTCTGCAAAATAAGTTTCCACATATTGCCATAGAGAGAATAATACTTACACAAATATAATCTGCTGACGTATTCCATAGTGTGACATCACACCACAGCCAAGCCTTTATTCAAATCGTTTTACTGTCCCATCTCAGCGTGTTATGCGAGGCGGTTTCCTTGGCACGTCTTGTTGAAGAAGAGATCGTGTCCCCTTATTCCGGGATTCTCATCAATACGGGTGTGGGTAACCCAACCGCGCCATTGATTACGACGCTTGGGAGATAAGCGAGTTTTACCAGGCTGGTGGGGACGCATAGTCGCGTCCACCCATATAAGGGGATAAGGATCCACCTTTTCACCTACGCCTTCTTCCTCCTATGCCTATCCATTTTCGCGCACTCGAGCTCCAGCACCCAAGTCCGCACTCCCCACCTCAACCTTCTCCAGCCATGTCCGGAGCGGGAGGCAAGTGGATGGTCTCCTCCATTATGGAGGGACACATCAAAAGACTAAGGAAGGCCGGATACTTGTCCAACGACATTGCGCACCGGCTTCCCGAAGAGGGGCAGCTCATCCCTACCCCTAGGCCCCATGAGAGGGTGGTGTTCCTCCCCCATTTCCTCCGCGGACTGGGCTTTCCTCTCCACCCATTTTTCTGGGGGCTCATGTTCTACTATGGCCTGGATTTCGATGATCTGGCCCCGAACTTTGTCCTCAACATCTCGGCGTTTATCGTCATGTGCGAGGCCTTCCTCCGCATCCGCACCCATTTCGGCCTATGGCTCAAGACTTTTAATGTCAAGCCGAAGGTGGTGCGCGGCAACCAGGCGGAGTGAGGAGGCGCCATGGTGGGCAAGATGCCCAACGTCTTATGGCTCGAGGGCTCCTTTGTGGAGACCCTGAAGGGGTGGCAATCAGGGTGGTTTTACATCACCGAGCCGCGCGACCCTAAGTGGGTCGCAGCCCCTGAGTTCCGATCCGGACCCCCAACGCGGCTCACGTCCTGGAAAGAGACGGGCCTGTCATGGGGTAAAAAAGGAGAGCTGACCGGACTCCAAACATGCGTCCAACCCTGGTGGACAAGCAGCTCAAGCTTATCAACGTAGTCCGGGTTATGCTCATCCGTTGGATCCTCCCATGTCAACAACGGGCTTTAAACCTGTGGGAGTTCGACCCGGCGCGGCACCAAACTCTGAGTAGGCTCTTCGACACGATGTACGAAGATGCCTGGAAGGTGCTTTTCAAAGGCGCCGAGGCCCCCTCATCCGCTACTGAGGATCGCCGATTCAGCATGCAGCGTCACGCTCGTGCGGTAAGCTATTTTTACCTTCTACAGGGTATCAGTTTTTCATAGTTTGACTCCATGCGGGATCTAAGCTCCCTTGCCTTTGACAGGATTGGCAGGAGACGTCCGGGCAAATCAATTGTCCGGCTACTTTGCCCGAAGGCCCAGCGGATGCTCGTTTGGCGAAGCTGCTAGTTCCGGCACCCTATGTGGTGCCGGAGAAGAAGGCCAAGAAGAAGGCCACGGGGACTCGTAAGAGTGCCCGGCGCCAGGAGGCGTCGGATCCATCATCCGACGGCTCCAAGACGCACTCCTCCCATGAAGACGAGGAGGAGGAAGTAGAGACCTCTCCCCCTCCAGCGGGGAAGGGAAGAAAAGGAAGGCCGCCCCGACTGGGGAGGCCGAAGGGTCCAAGAAGGGGAAAACCCTTCCTCCGGACTACTCCATCGACGCCGACGATGGCGAAGAGGAGTGGCCGCGCAGGGCCAAGCCCCTGGCGAAATCGTAAGTATCCGGATACCAGAGTAATTCATAGTATTCCTTTATTGCACAGCTTTCCCTTATGTCGAATACGAATATGCAGCCCACCAAAAGACCGGCTCGACGCATCGTCGAGCGGTTCACTGGACTCGTCGGACGTGAATTCGCTTCCGACGGCTTCCTCCCCCCGCCCTACGGACGACGCCAAAGTGTTGTCCCAACAGGTTCCAAGCCAGGAGGAGGTGGTCCTGGAGGCTCCGCAAGGCGACCTCCTGGACTCCAGGGGTGAAGGGGATAAAATCTCCCAGGGCTCCAAGTCCGGCTCCAGGCCGGACACCGCTCCGGAACCTTCAAAGGTTCCAGAGTCCGGCGGGCGACCTCCTTCCAAGAGGGGCAAGCCCTCCGTGCCGGTGACCCCTGTCCAACAGGAGGCGCCGGACAATCTGTTAGAGGCGCTCAAAGGCACCTCCATCGACGAGGAGCACCGCACCATTATGAGTGCGGTGGTCCAGAAGGTTCAGTCCGCAAAGAGCGGACTGACTGAAGCTTATACTAGCCTTTTGACAAGCTTTGAGGTAAGTAAAGAATGTGTAAATAATATTACCGCATAGACAGTAGCGCCTGATGCTCTGTTTGGCGTTCGGGAAGTAAATCCAAATAGAGGATCAAATGAAATTCGCAGGAGTCTAACAAAAAAGAGTCAATATGCGTATGCAGGCTTCTCTGCTGGCGTCCGCCGCACAGACTGTGGAAGTGGACATGCTAAAGAAGAACCTCGAGCAGTCCGAGCAAGAGCTCGGGCGTGTCAAGAAGCAGCTCGAGGACAAGGAAGGTAAGAAATACCTTGTTTAAATATATATATAAAAAGGTGCAATTGCAAAAAATGACAGGATTATCGTGGCTATTGTAGGGGCCACGTCTGAGGTGGTGACCCTTAAGCAAGCGCTGCTCGAGGCCGAGAAGACGGCGGCCACGGAGCGCACCGAGCAGGAGAAGTATGAGGCCGAGGTTGGCAAGGTGCGGCAAGAGCTCCAGGCTCTCATGGAAAAACATGAGAGTTTGGAGCTTGACTCAAAGACGCGAGCGTCCAAGCTCGCGGTGGCTATTGAGAATGCCAAGTCTGCCAAGGCCGAATCCCAGAAGGCCCTCCAGGAGTTGGATGAGGTGAAGAAGATAGCGGCGGGTAAGGCATTCTTTATGTAAAGCAAACACATAAACGTAAGTTACTTGTTACTTACCCGAATCCGGAGCTCTCCAGGAGCGTTCGCAGATCTTCCCCGTAGTGTGTCCGATGCCGCCGCATTCTATCGGGCCGAGGAGGGCCACTCGACAGAGAAGGTGTTCAGCACAACGAACAAGGCAATCAGACTATAATGCGTGAACACTCTCACTTAGCCATAGAATTCTATAATTTTAAATTTCGGCGAAGCCCCTGGTATTTGGAAGACCGAGTTCGGGGCACGATACACGCCTATAAGCCGGACAGGGCCGGCCCCTTGCCCTAAGCGACATAAGTCTTTAGGGACTCGAAAAACCTCTCGAACAGCGACCAGCTCTCGCTTCATCATGACAGTCAATTTTAGCTTTCTCTACCGAGGTGCTCGACCCAGCTCAACTGGGGCACAATCGCAGTAGTTCTCCTAGTGCCACCTTAGCCGATATAGCGGAACGTAAGGCACCAAAACATAGGAGCCGGGCAAACCCAACATTTGACCAAAGACATGATTCAGAGCCGATGCATATAATGCTATAAGTTCGGGGTGCCGCACTTGTTAAAGTGTTTGGACTTCTCACACCATATTGAGGGGTACTAAAGCCCCTGGCGTATTTTGGCCGTACCAATGTGTACGGGTGCAACATGTCGTTTAAGGAACATATATTTGTAAAAATTAGTAATGCAAAAATAGACAAAAGCTATGCATTGTTTATTAAAAAGGGGTGCGATCAAAGCAGGACGATACAAATAATGCTATAAGCAAAAGGTTGGACTATGTAACATGTCCGTTCCAGGGGCAGGCTGCGGAATGGTATGCGAGACAGGTATACTGCTCGTTACAGAGACCACCTGTGAGTTCCGTAAGGCGGCATGGCTTGTCTGCTTCCCTGGTTCTTGCATCGTTTGTGCGATAATTGAACTGCCGAACAGGCCTTCCGAAGAATGGAGTGCTGAAAGTAAGATAAAATTAAAAAATCGGCAGCCCCTGGTGCGGTTTAAGCCGTGTTTCGGGCGTGCCGTGGTGGTGCCCCTCCCCCTGTACCCATGGTATTTCTAGAGCGTAGTTATGTATGCGAAGCACTGGTGTTGCATTTTTGCAAGGGCTGGGGTTGGGGCCGCATTGCTACGCCTGCTCGGAACGTGCCAGGCAGTCTTGTTGTAGGTTACTCCGGGCACGCTTGACGGTGTCTGGACGTTTAATGACCGGACTGGAGAATTGCCTAGAGAGGCTGCTTTGTGCTTCCGCTGCAAGGGCCGCCGTGTGCTCCTCCATTCGGAGGGAGCGTTCGGTGTTTCCATTGACCATGATTACTCCTCGAGGGCCTGGCATCTTGAGCTTAAGGTATGCATAGTGCGGTACCGCATTGAACTTGGCGAATGCGGTTCGCCCGAGCAGTGCGTGATAGCCACTGCGGAATGGGACTATGTCGAAGATTAACTCCTCGCTTCGGAAATTATCCGGAGATCCGAAGACCACTTCAAGTGTGACTGAGCCTGTACAGTTGGCCTCTACACCTGGTATTACGCCTCTAAAGGTCGTTTTGGTGGGCTTAATCCTCGAGGGATCTATGCCCATTTTCCGCACTGTATCCTGGTAAAGCAGGTTTAGGCTGCTGCCGCCGTCCATAAGGACTCTAGTGAGGTGAAATCTGTCAATAATGGGGTCTAAAACCAATGCGGCGAATCCGCCATGACGGGTGCTAGTGGGATGGTCCCTTCGATCAAAGGTGATCGGGCAGGAGGACCATGGGTTGAACTTTGGGGCGACAGGCTCTACCGCGTATTCGTCCCTTAACGCGCGCTTCCGCTCCCTCTTGGGGATGTGGGTTGCGTATATCATGTTCACCGTCCGCACTTGTGGGGTAAAACCCTTCTGTCCACTGTTGTTCGGCGGTCGGGGCTCTTCATCGTCATCGCTATGCAGCCCCTTGTCTTTATTTTCGGCATTTAACTTGCCTGCCTGCTTGAACACCCAACAATCCCTGTTGGTGTGATTGGCCGGCTTTTCGGGGGTGCCATGTATATGGCACAAGCGGTCGAGTATTCGGTCCAAACTGGACGGGCCCCTAGGATTTCTGTTGAATGGCTTTTTCCGCTGACCGGATTTATAGCCTCTGAAACCGGCATTAACTGCCGTATCCTCAGTATTGTCGCCGTTAATATGGTGCTTTTGCTTGTTGCGACGCGACCTGCCACTATTGTCCCTAGTATCCGAATTACCAGGGTTCTTGGTCATATTGTTGCTACGAGCAAGCCAGCTGTCTTCTCCCGCGCAAAAGCGGGTCATGAGTGTCGTGAGTGCTGCCATAGATTTCGGCTTTTCCTGTCCAAGGTGCCGGGCAAGCCACTCGTCACGGATATTGTGCTTGAAGGCTGCTAGGGCCTCTGTGTCCGGACAGTCGACTATTTGATTCTTCTTTCTTAGGAACCGTGTCCAGAATTGCCTAGCCGATTCCTCTGGCTACTGAATTACGTGGCTTAGGTCATCAGCGTCTGGTGGTCGCACATAAGTGCCCTGGAAATTGTCGAGGAATGTGGCTTCCAGGTCCTCCCAACAACTCATTGATCCTGCTGGCAAGCTGTTAAGCCAATGCCGAGCTGGTCCTTTAAGCTTGAGTGGGAGGTATTTGATGGCGTGGAGATCATCGCCGCGGGCCATGTGGATATGAAGGAGATAATCCTCGATCCATACCGCAGGATCTGTTGTGCCATCATATGATTCAATGTTTACGGGTTTGAAACCCTCAGGGATTTGATGAGCCATTACTTCGTCTGTGAAGCATAGTGGGTGCGCGGCGCCTCTGTACTGGGCCATATCACGACGTAGCTCCAGTGAGCTTTGTCTACTGTGTTCGGCCCTACCGGATTTGTGTCCGGCGTGATGGTTATCGTCTCGAGTCATGGGGCGCCCACGCGATCCGTAGATCGATCTTGTTTGCCTTGCCTTGTCCTCCAACATATCTCGCAGGTCTGGCACATTTTCCCGTGCCTTGGTACGGGGTGCGGCTTGAGTGGAGGGCCAAAAGGCCTCTCTGTCACGGCCACGAGGTGGCCGGTCGGCCATATCAAGTGCTGGTGATGTAGGTTTGAGTGCTTCCTCCTCTAATTGGGGTAGCAACCTGCGCTTTGGGTAGCTCTTGGAGGGGCGTTCGAGTTTATGCTCTTCGGTCGCGAGGACTTCAGTCCATCTGTCGACTAGCAAATCTTGATCAGCTCTAAGCTGTTGCTGCTCTTTCTTGAGGCTTCTTGCCGTGGCCATAAGTCTGCATTGAAAACTCTCTTGCTCGACGGGATCCTCTGGCACGACGAATTCATCGTCGTCGAGGCTTGCCTCGTCTTCGGAGGGAGGCGTATAGTTATCGTCCTCGACCTCTCTGTCTGCCGCTCTCTCATGAGGGCTGGCTTCTCCATCCTGCTGTGCTGAATCTTGCTGGAGGGGGTTTTCTTCGGCGCTCTCCAGAGTATTATTATCTCCCGTGCTGGAATCGCCGTATTTGTTTTGGCGGGATTTTGAGCGGCGCCGCTGACGCCGGCGCTTAGGCTGTTTCTTGGAGGGGTCATCCTCCGCTGTTCCATCGCCATCTCCTTCTTTTGGGGTGTCCACCATGTATATGTCATATGACGAGGTGGCTTTCCAGGGCCCAATAGGCGCTGGTTCTTCATTGTCTCCTGCATCGGCATCCATGCCGTCGATGTCTTTGAAGTCGAGGTCGAGGATGTCGGTTAAATCGTCGACAGTGGCTACAAAGTGGGTGGTGGGTGGGCTTTGAATTTCTTCATCATCCGTATCCCAACCTTGCTGACCGTAGTTCGGCCAGGCCTCTCCTAGTAGAGAGAGAGAGACTTTAGTGACTTCAGAATATCGCCGAAAGGCGAGTGCTGAAAGATATTCGCGGCGGTAAACTCCATGATCGGCGCCCAATCGGATTCGATCGGCAGGGGCGCGGAGGATTCGGAGTCCGGAGAGGAGTCCGGTTCCCTGGAGTCACGAGTCTCGCGGAGTGCGGGGCTGGTGTTCGGCTCGATTGCTGTTGGGATCGCAGCCCCCGAGGCGGCGTCCAACCACCCATCCTCGATCGACGCAATAGGCTCCGAATTAAGGGTCGAAGCCGATGCGAGTGCGGCCTCCAGGGCACTGTTCGGCGGCAGAGCTAGATCATGCTCGTCATGACAGTGCGGCGCGCTCGGCAGTGGCTCGAATCCGTCGAAGATCAAGTCCCCGCGGACGTCAGCCATGTAGTTTACACTTCCAAATCTGACCTGACGGCGAGGGGCATAGCTTTCGATCTGCTCCAGATGGCCAAGTGAATTGGCCCGCAGTGCGAAGCCGCCGAAGATGAAGATCTGTCCGGGGAGGAAGGTCTCACCCTGGACTGCATCGCTATTGATGATCGTAGGAGCCATCAAGCCTAACGGTGACGACATAGAGGAACTCTCAATGAAAGCACCAATGTCGGTGTCAAAACTGGCGGATCTCGGGTAGGGGGTCCCGAACTGTGCGTCTAGGCCAGATGGTAATAGGAGGCAAGGGACACGAAGTTTCACCCAGGTTCGGGCCCTCTTGATGGAGGTCAAACCCTACGTCATGCTTGATTAATATTGATGATATGGGTAGTACAAGAGTAGATCTACCACGAGATCACAGAGGCTAAACCCTAGAAGCTAGTCTATGGTATGATTGTTGTGTATGAATGTGTTGTTCTACGGACTAGAACCCTCCAGTTTATATAGACACCGGATAGGGTTACATAGAGTCGGTTACAATGGTAGGAGATCCACATATCCGTATCGCCAAGCTTGCCTTCCACGCCAAGGAAAGTCCCTTCCGGACACGGGACGAAGTCTTCAATCTTGTATCTTCATAGTCCAGGAGTCCGGCTGAAGGTATAGTCCGGCCATCCGGACACCCCCTAATCCAGGACTCCCTTAGTGCTCCTGGATGTTTTCAGGGTACATGGGTATATATAGGAGGAAGAAGTAGGTCGGTGGAGCTGCAAGGGGCCCACGAGGGTGGGGGGCGCGCCTAGGGGGCAGGCACGCCTCCCTGCCTCGTGGCCTCCTCGCTTCTTTCTTGACGTCCACTCCAAGTCCTGTGGATCACATTTCTTCCAAAAATAACTCTCCCGAAGGTTTCATTTCGTTTGGACTCCGTTTGATATTCCTTTTCTGCGAAACACTGAAATAGGCAAAAAACAGCAATTTGCACTAGGCCTTCGGTTAATAGGTTAGTCCCAAAAATAATATAAAAGTGCTTAGTAAAGCCCGTTAAACACCCAAAACAGATAATATAATAGCATGGAACAATCAAAAATTATAGATACATTGGAGACGTATCAAGCATCCCCATGCTTAATTCCTGCTCGTCCTCGAGTAGGTAAATGATAAAGATAGAATTCTTGATGTGGAATGCTACCTAGCATATTTCTCAATGTAATTTCCTTTATTGTGGCATGAATGTTCATATCCAAAAGATTCAAGACAAAAGTTTAATATTGACATGAATATAATAATACTTCAAGCATACTAACAAAGCAATCATGTCTTCTCAAAATAACATGGCCAAAGAGAGTTATCCCTACAAAATCATATAGTATCGCGATGCTCTATCTTCATCACACAAAGTATTTAATCATGCACAACCCCGATGACAAGCCAAGCAATTGTTTCATACTTTTGATGTTCTCAAACTTTTTCAATCTTCGCGCAATACAGGAGCGTGAGCCATGGACATAGCACTATATGTGGAATAGAATGGTGGTTGTGGAGAAGACAAAATGGAGAAGATAGTCTCACATCAACTAGGCATATCAACGGGCTATGGAGATGCCCATCAATAGATATCAATGTGAGTGAGTAGGGATTGCCATGCAACTGATGCACTAGAGCTATAAGTGTATGAAAGCTCAAAAAGGAAACTAAGTGGGTGTGCATCCAACTCGCTTGCTCACGAAGACCTAGGGCATTTTGAGGAAGCCCATCATTGGAATATACAAGCCAAGTTCTATAATGTAACATTCCCACTAGTATATGAAAGTGACTACATAAGAGACTCTCTATCATGAAGATCATGGTGCTACTTTGAAGCACAAGTGTGGTAAAAGGATAGTAACATTGTCCCTTCTCTCTTTTTCTCTCATTATTTTTTTATTTGGGCCTTTTTCTCTTTTTTTATGGCCTCATTTTTTTCTTCTTTTTCTCTTCGTCCGGAGTGTCATCCTGACTTGTGGGGGAATCATAGTCTCATCATCCTTTCCTCACTTGGGACAATGCTCTAATAATGATGGTCATCACACTTTTATTTACTTACAACTCAAAAATTACAACTGAATACTTAGAACAAAATATGACTCTATGTGAATGCCTCCGGCGGTGTACCGGGATATGAAATGAATCAAGAGTGACACGTATGAAAGAATTATGAATGGTGGCTTTGCCACAAATACGATGTCAACTACATGATCATGCAAGGCAATATGACAATGATGAAGCGTGTCATAATAAACAGAACGGTGGTAAGTTGCATGGCAATATATCTCGGAATGGCTATGGAAATGCCATAATAGGTAGGTATGGTGGCTGTTTTGAGGAAGGTATATGGTGGGTGTATGATACCGGCGAAAGGTGCGCGGTATTAGAGAGGCTAGCAATGGTAGATGGGTGAGAGTGCGTATAATCCATGGACTCAACATTAGTCATAAAGAACTCACATACTTATTTCAAAAATCTATTATTTATTGAAACGAAGTACTACGCGCATACTCCTAGGGGGATAGATTGGTAGGAAAAGACCATCACTCGTCCCCGACCGCCACTCATAAGGAAGACAATCAATAAATAAATCATGCTCTGACTTCATCACATAACGGTTCACCATACGTGCATGCTACGGGAATCACAAACTTTAGAAAAAGTATTTCTAAAATTCATAACTACTCAACTAGCACGACTCTAATATCACCATCTTCATATCTCAAAACAATTATCAAGTATCAAACTTCTCATAGTATTCAATGCACTGTATATGATAGTTTTTATTATACACATCTTGGGTGTTCATCATATTAGGATTAATTTTATAGCCAGAGCAAACTACCATGCTGTTATAAAAGACTCTCAAAATAATATAAGTCAAGCATGAGATATCAATAATTTCTATAAAATAAACCACCACCGTGCTCTAAAAAGATTTAAGTGAAGCACTAGAGCAAAATTATCTAGCTCAAAAGATATAAGTGAAGCACATAGAATATTCTAATAAATTCCGATTCATGTGTGTCTCTCCCGAAAGGTGTGTACAACAAGGATGATTATGGTAAACTAAAAATCAAAGACTCAAATCATACAAGACGCTCCAAGCAAAACACTTATCATGTGGTGAATAAAAATATAGCCTCAAGTAAAGTTACCGATAGACGAAGACGAAGGAGGGGATGCCTTCTGGGGCATCCCCAAGCTTAGGCTTTTGGTTGTCCTTGAATTTTACCTTGGGGTGCCTTGGGAATCCCCAAGCTTAGGCTCTTACAACTCCTTATTCCATAATCCATCAAATCTTTACCCAAAACTTGAAAACTTCACAACACAAAACTTAACAGAAAATCTTATGAGCTCCGTTTGTATAAGAAAACAAATCACCACTTAAAGGTACTGTAATGAACTAATTATTTATTTATATTGGTGTTAAACCTACTGTATTCCAACTTCTCCATGGTTTATACCCTCCGATACTAGCCATAGATTCATCAAAATAAGCAAACAACACACGTAAACAGAATCTGTCAGAAACAGAATAGTCTGTAGTAATCCATATCAAACGTATACTTCTGTAACTACAAAAATTCTAAAATAAATTTTTGGACGTGAGGAATTTGTCTATTAATCATCTGCAAAAGTAATCAACTAAATAGCACTCTCCAGTAAAGAGTTTTAGCTAATCTTGTGAGCGCTAAAGTTTCTGTTTTTTACAGCAAGATCATAAAGACTTCACCCAAGTCTTCCCAAAGGTTCTACTTGGCACAAACACTAATTAAAACAGAAAACCACATCTAAACAGAGGCTAGATGAATTATTTATTACTAAACAGAACCAAAAAGCAAGAAAACAAAAATAAAATTGGGTTGCCTCCCAACAAGCGCTATCGTTTAACGCCCCCAGCTAGGCATAAAGGCAAGAATAGATCTAGGTATTATCATAATAATGATAAGGTAAATCGCGAAAACTCCTCTCGTATTCCCTACGTCCAGCAGCAAGTTTTCTTTGTGCAAGCAAAATAATCAAAAGGGTTAAATTTAATGGGACAAAAGTCCCCAAGATCAAGCTTGGGAGGTATGGGTTCCTCCTTTGGCCCTTTATATTGCACAACCAATTCATCATTATAAGCGTTCTTTTGGCAAAAAGTTATGAGCCTTCGTTCAAGAAAAAACCCTAACCCATTGTTCTGAATAGCAAAATCATCATTGAGTTCAGAAATTCTATCAACTAGAACATCGGTAGGAACCTTCTTTCTAAGGTTTTTATTGTAGGCGACATGATCTAAAGATCGTAGACGCATTAAGTCTTCTTGATTAAAAAGGATAGCTTCTATGGGAGGACGTCCAGCGTCCACCCTATAATGCGCAAAAATTTCATTGGCTTCTTTCATTATAAATCTAAACTCGTGAGCCAAAAAGATAGTAGTTGCTCGCTTAACAGAAGAGTGCTCAATATTGGAAAATTCTAGAAAAATCCTTCGAGTGCAAGGATGAATATGAATAAACTGTCTTTCAAGTTCAAGTACGAGCAAAGTTATAGCATCCGCAAGACTACTAGTTCTATGAAGGATAGATCCACCCGTAGTGGGTAAAGCACCTGCACAAGTAAAGAAATCTCGAATAACACCTTTTCCAATAATATTACCACTACCGATTCAAAACTTTTTAGTATGTAAGATAGTGAGTTCTTCAGGAGGATCATCAAAAGCATCAAATTTTTCCATGTTATTACTATTGTCCTTATCAATGATAACCTCCCCAGATTCAGGCATAATGGCAGTAAATACAAGGAACAAGCAAAGGAGAAAGCGAATGGAAAAGAGGGCGAATAAAATGGCAAGGGTGAAGTGGGAGAGAGGAAAACGAGAGGCAAATGGCAAATAATGTAATGCGAGGGATAATAGTTGTGATGGGTACTTGGTATGTCTTGGCTTGACTTGGCAACTGCGCCAGAGATGGCTAGATGCTGGAAGATGAAAACTTGACTTTAGCGTAAGCCTCCCCGGCAACAGCGCTAGAAATCCTTCTTGCTACCTCTTGAGCTTGCGTTGTTTTTTCCCTTGAAGACAAAAGGGTGATGCAGCAAAGTAGCTTAAGTATTTCCCTCAGTTTTTGAGAACCAAGGTATCAATCCAGTAGGAGGTTATGCACAAGTCGCCTTATACCTGCACAAACAAATAAGAACCTTGCAACCAACGCGATAAAGGGGTTGTCAATCCATTCACGGCCACTTAAAAAAGTGAGATCTGATAGAGATAATAAGATAAATATTTTTGGTATTTTTATGATATAAACTGAAAGTAAAGAATGCAAAGTAAAAATAGATTGGAAACTTATATGATGGAAAATAGACCCGGGGGCCATAGGTTTCACTAGTGGCTTCTCTCAAGATAGCATAAGTATTACGGTGGGTGAACAAATTACTATCAAGCAATTGATTGAAAAGTGCATAATTATGAGAATATCTAGGCATGATCATGTATATAGGAATCATGTCCGTGACAAGTAGACCAGAACTATTCTGCATCTACTACTATTACTCCACACATCGACTGCTATCCAGCATGCATCTAGAGTATTAAGTTCATAAGAACGGAGTAACACATTAGGCAAGATGACATGATGTAGAGGGATAAACTCAAGAAATATGATATAAACCCCATCTTTTTATCCTCGATGGCAACAATACAATACGTGCCTTGCTTCCCCTGCTGTCACTGGGAAAGGACACCATAAGATTGAACCCAAAGCTAAGCACTTTTCCCATTGCAAGAAAGATCAATCTAGTAGGCCAAACCAAACTGATAATTCGAAGAGACTTGCAAAGATAACCAATCATACATAAAATAATTCAGAGGAGATTCAAATAATGTTCATAGATAATCTTGATCATAAACCCACAATTCATCGGATCTCGACAAACACACCGCAAAAAGAGTTACATCGAATAGATCTCCAAGAAGACCGAGGAGAACTTTGTATTGAAATCCAAAGAGAGAGAAGAAGCCATCTAGCTAATAACTATGGACCCGGATGTCTGTGGTAAACTACTCACACATCATCGGAGAGGCTATGGTGTTGATGTAGAAGCCCTCCGTGATCGATTCCCACTCCGGCGGAGCACCGGAAAAGGCCCCAAGATGGGATTTCACGGGTACAAAAGGTTGCAGCGGTGGAAATAGGGTTTCTTGGTGCTCCTAGATGTTTTTGGGGTACATGGGTATATATAGGAGGAAGAAGTAGGCCGGTTGAGCTGCGAGGGGCCCACGAGGGTGGGGGCGTGCCCAGGGGGGCAGGCGCGCCTCCCTGCCTCGTGGACTCCTTGCTTTTTCTTGACGTCCACTCCAAGTCCTTAGGATCATGTTTGTTCCAAAAATAACTCTCCCGAAGGTTTCATTCCGTTTGGACTCCATTTGATATTCCTTTTCTGCGAAACACTAAAATAGGCAAAAAACAACAATTTGCACTGAGCCTTCGGTTAATAAGTTAGTCCCAAAAATAATATAAAAGTGCTTAGTAAAGCCCATTAAACATCCAAAACAGATAATATAATAGCATGGAACAATAAAAAATTATAGATACGTTGGAGACGTATCAGTCCACTGTTTTTCTGAAGAAGAAAAATGATTACGGCAAGTGTTTCCACTCTTACGACGGAGGAGTGCGAAACACGGCAGCCACTTGAACTTACACAGTGCTCCTACTACTAGGCATGTGCAGTGGTTCATACGTCAGTACTACATAATCTTGTTGCTAGTGTAGTAAGATATGACGATAACAAATGATGTTTTGCACATGTCAACTATATGAACAGTAATGTAACATATATAGTACCCCTTTTTTGACTGTCCGGTCGAGAATGAATGGTGAGATCAATGTTAACAGAACTAGGTCTACAGCGCATGGAGAGTATGGTGCTACAGTACTCCATGGAACATGAACCATATGAAGCACGAATCAGTGTTAGGTAGGGTGTATGAAGGGTGCACGGGATGGGAGCAAAAGTTCCATTCTCGACCCACTTTTGGGTGTTTGGTAGAGTGCATGAAGGGTGCATGAGTCCACACTAGTAGGTTAACACAAATACGCTAGGAGCATGCATGAAGAGGGGTGCTGAGATGACCATGCACGGAGAAGGAACAACTATATTGAGATGAGAATGCAACCAAACAAACCCACACGCTTTGTGCTACAGTGACTGATCTGCACTGTCTGAGTTTGATCCAATGGTCATGTTGCGCCGAGACATGGACATGCCCATGCAGAGGATGCCTAAACACCACCGAAGTCCCTCTGCTTCTCGAGGCGCACGACGTTCGTGATCTAGGGTGCAACCGCCCGCAGAGCCTGCTCCCGGTCGACGGGAGCCAGCTCGTCAAAGACGGCATCCAATGGCACGAATGGATTCCGGTCACGAAGCCCTGAGAGGATTCTCCCATCAATGGTGACGGCAGCCCACAGCCCCTCCTTGTCTAGACCCGCCCCCACCATCACGCGGAGACGGCTCAGCTCCTTGGAGATATAGGTGAAGAAGGAGACCAGTTCAGGAAGCCTCAGCTCGTTGAAGTCGACGGGGTGGTCGAACGGGTTTAGCCCGATGGCCAGCATGGTCGCGCTGGCACAATGGTAGGCATCGCGCAGCCGCAACACGTGCGTGGCAACATGGTCCACCAAGTGGCTGAGGCGATCCTAGACATCGTCATGATCGGCCCGCTCGCACTCCAGCCGGCTCACCTGACGGGCTATCGTATCTCCCGCTTTCTGCAACAACGCCGTCGATGCCTCGAGCATCTTTGTGGTGGATGCCTGCCACTTTTGAATCTCCCTGAACTCCTGCACATAAAGGAGGAGCATGGCACTCCTCTCCTCCTTGAGCTCACAGAGCTCCACGTCCTTGGCCCTGAGCTCCGCATCCTTGGCCTGGAGCTCCTGTGTCAGACGCCTCACCTTAGACTCCGTGATCTGCTGCGCCGCCATGGCACCAGGTAGAAGCAATGGGGAGAGGAAGCAAAGGGGGCGAAATGGCAAAAAGGCAATGCAATCTACAGGAAGGCGGAGAGAGCCAGCCGAGGAGCGGGGTGAATCATTTGGTTTTCACCATGGGAAAACACCAGTCGACGAATTTTCACATCAGGGAGCAGTGGGTTTTACAGGCGGAGTCATCATGACTAATTGCTGCCGCGCCTACTCTGTCAATCAAAAAAATTAAAAATCCGGCTGCGCCTGCTCCTGTCAATCAAAAAATTAAAAATCCTGCCGCGCATGCCACACCCTACCACAAGGAGATAAAAAAGGGATGAAAAAACAAATGTGGCAACGGCCTAGCTAATCGGTCGCACTAGCCCAACTAGCTAGCCACCGTGCTTCACTGATGTACTCGGCGAGAAAGGTGGTCTTTCATGATTTGACGACTCATTTACTTGCTTCGGCGTTACAACCGAGGAGGACCTAGAAAACGTGCGGTAGGGCGTCCCAAGTCTTGGCAAGGAAGAATATATGCGTGCACCACCCGGGAGGACCCCGAAACCGCGTGGTAGGGTGTGCCACGTCTCGGCACAGAGGAAAAATGTGCGTGTAAAAAGATACTGTATCAGACGTACTACCTATGGTTCGACCTCAGGACCTAGCCAGTTAGTCGAAAACACCCCACTAGCCACACAGCTTCATCATGCTAACGTGGCACGGAGGATAGGTGTGGTTAGCTCCGTCTCGACCAGCGATAATGTCTCTTGTTCTAGGCGATTTTTCTATTTTCCAAGATTTTTTTAGTTATAATAACACCATAGCAAGCTAGCGCCGCTCTTCGTGTGTGCCCGTGCGTCTAAAGGTTAGACGATGGATATGAGAGAGAGATCGAGACCTGGGACCCACTAGTAACTGAGTGAACGGTCATGCACGTGTTGACGAGCCACTCCCTCTAATCTACTCAATGTAATACTATATAAAATCAAGTTATGGGACAAAGCCAACAACCGTTGTTGTTTCAGGCTATCGACTTACGCTTTGTAGTCTAGGTTGCTAGTTTGAATCTCGTCTTTCAGATTTGTTAGTTTTAGGTCCAAATTTGATCAATGACAAGTGGGACCCTTGTGTGTTGTTATGATATTTCAGTGTAGGATGGTTTTTTTGAACAAACACTTGCGTGGTTAGACAAGTAGCGGCACGAGTTACACGTATTTTGCAAGTTTAGGAACAGAAATGGCAGCGACATAGAATATCACATCCACCCCACAACTTAGATGCTATAGTGATATGAGTTTTTACATCATTGGAACTGAGATTTGACACGTCTCCAACGTATCTATAACTTTTGATTGTTCCATGCTATTTTATTATCAATCTTGGATGTTTTATAATCATTTTATATCATTTTTTGGTACTAACCTATTGACATAGTGCCAAAGGCCAGTTGTTGTTTTCTGCATGTTTTTTACATTGCAGGAAATCAATATCAAATGGAGTCCAAATGCCCCGAAACTATTTTTGTGATTTTTTATGGGCCATAAGGAAGGGAATGGGCCCTGGTTGCACCTGGGAAGTGCCCCGAGGGGGCACAATACACCAATGCGCGCCAGGAGGCCCAGACGCACCCTGGTGGGTTGTGCCCACCTCAGGCACCCCCTGGACCGCCTCTTTGCTCTATAAATACCCCAATATTCTAGAAACCCTAGGGGAGTCGACGAAATATTCATCCAGCCTCCACAGAGTCTAGAACCACCAGATCCAATCTAGACACCGTCACAGAGGGGTTCACCACTTCCATTGGTGCCTCTCCGATGATGCGTTAGTAGTTCTTTGTAGACCTCCGGGTCCGTAGTTAGTAGCTAGATGGCTTCCTCTCTCTCGCTGGATTCCCAATACAATGGTCTCTTGGAGATCCATATGATGCAACTCTTTTTGCGGTGTGTTTGTTGGGATCTGATGAACTTCGAGTTTATGATCAGTTATACGTTTTTATATCCATGAAAGTTATTTGAGTTTCTTTGATCTCTTATATCCATGATCTCTTCTAGCCTCGTATTTCTTCTCCGTTATTTGGGTTTTGTTTGGTCAACTTTATCTATTTATCTTGCAATGGTAAGAGGTGCCCGGTAGTGGGTTCGATCTTACAGTGCTTGATCCCAGTGATAGAAAGGGAACCGACACGTATGTATCGTTTCTACTAAGGATAAAAAGACGAGATCTATATCTACCGCCATATAGATAAACAGATCTTGTCTACATCATGTCATCTTTCTTAATGCATTACTCCGTTTTTCCATGAACTTAATACACTAGATGCATGCTGGATAGCGGTTGATGTGTGGAGTATTAGTACTAGATGCAGGCAGGAGTCGGTCTACTAATCTTGGACGTGATGCCTATGTATTGATCATTGCCTAGATATCGTCATAATTATTTGAAGTTCTATCAATTGCCCAACAGTAATTTTTTTACCCACCATTTGCTATTTTTCTCGAGAGAAGCCACTAGTGAAACCTACGGGCCCCGGGTCTTCTTTCTCATATATTTGCCTTGCGATCTACTTTTCCTTTGCATTTTTATTCAGATCTATTAAACCAAAAAATACAAAAATACCTTGCTGCACTTTTATTTATTTGCGATCTATTATTTCAACCTATTCCAAATTTTCTCCCGTCAACTTGCCAATTTCTCACCACCATACCGTTCATCTTTTAAATTTGAATTTGCAATGAAAAACTTACTAGGGATACTGTCAGGACCCCGATCCTAAGTCACACCGATCTAGCATTGAACATATCATATCACTTTGCGGCCTCGCGCACGGTATTCCGACGGGTGCCACCTTACCTGGCCCGGGACCATTTGCGCCTTTTGGCTCACGTATATGATAGTGTCACTAGCATCCATATGACAGAGAACCCGGGCCGACATGACTAGTCGTGAACCCAAAGTGGCACTAACTTACAGGAACAGGCATACATGACCCAACAACGAACGTGTCGGTCATCAACATTTGAACCCAAGTCGTAGCAAGCTACAAGGACTTACAGGAACAACGTGCGACATTTCTCCGAAGGGACAGACATAGGAACGAAGAAGGACACATGCCGGCCAGCCTAAGTGTTCCGGAGCAGTAGCAAGCTACCATGGCTCAGTGGAAACACTAGGAGACATTTCCCGGTAAGAGAGGCTACCAAGGATAAACAACTAGGTTGTCGGATCCCACACATGCCAAGCATTTCAAAATCATACACACAATATGCTCGATATGTGCAAATACAACATGGCATCACAACAAAACTCTACGGCTCAAAGTATTTATTTAAAAGGCTCCGAAGAGTCATACATAGTAAGAATTACAATCATGGGTCACATGACCCAACATACAGAGCATACAGGAAACGGAAGCATAACATGTCTGAGTATAGACAACTACAAATGAGAAAGGCTGTGAAGTCTAACTATCTACAAGACCCTCCCAAGGGTACAGGATCGTAACTGAGGTAACAAGCTAAACGTCGAAGTCCACACAGAACTAATAGTGAGACTGAAGTCTCTCTGCAAAAACATAAATTAAGCAAATGTGAGTGCAAATGTACCCAGCAAGACTTACATCAGAACTAGCTACATATGCATCAGTATCAACAAAGGGGTGGTGGAGTTTAACTGCAGCAAGACAACTTTGACTTAGTGGCTATCCTGAACTACGACTGCAAGTAACTCTTTTGAGGTGGCGCACACGAGTCCACATATTCACCATATCAATACACCACTATGGATCCGCTCCCGTCTCCCTACAAGAATGCCATCCATAGCACTCACGCTTATCTTGCGCATTTTAGAGTATCCACTTTCACTTGTCTATGAACTGTATAGGCAACCCAGAAGTCCTTTACCGCGGACGCGGCTATTCGAATAGATCATTTATAACCCTGCAGGGGTGTACTTCTTCACACATGTTTCCACCACTTAGTGTCTGCACAAGATATGTCCTCGACAGACTTCAAGCGAAAGCCGACGTGGGTGTAGACCATGATTTGACTAACCATACAAGTCCCTAGTCCAAGTTTATCTCCTATTCAGGTTCCATCCGCAGGGAGTCTGGCTGAGGTTTCCACTACGGCCCTGAATGATGTGTGCAGGGTTCCCGAGGCACCAAACGGGTGACTCGGTACACCGGGCCACGTGCCTACCGCATCACAGCCCACCCCTCGGGCCAACATTGTGCACGGTCTCCAGCATACTACAAACACCAGAAACTACTTGCAACTCCTGGACAGAGGACAGGGGGTTAATAAGTCGAGTGGGGTCATATTTTAGGGCCCAACATGTGGTAGTAGCTGTCCATGGATCACAAACACAAAACTCAATTCCCGAGGACGGTTTCAATGAGACAACCCACCATGTACTCTGACATGGCCTCTCACCGCTACCTTTACCAAATCGTGTTGACACACTTAACTCTCAATAGTAGGACATGTTCACCACATTCCAATTCATCCCCGACGAATCAGACCTGACTCAACTCTAAGCAGTAGCAGACATGAGAACAAGCATGAATGAGTAGGCACATCAGGGCTCAAACAACTCCTACTCATGCTAGTGGGTTTCATCTATTTACTATGGCAATGACGGGTCATGCAGAGGAAAGGGGTTCAACTACCGCAACATGTAACAGTTGAATCATTGTTGTCCTAATGTAGTAAAAGAGAGCAGAAGTGAGAGTGTGGGATTGTATTGGAATGAACAATGGGTTTTTGCTTGCCTGGCACTTCTGAAGATAGTATAGTTCTTCATTAGTGTCATCGATTTCATCGTCGTAACCACGTCTACTGAGAGGGGACAAATACCGGCAACAGAGAAGGAACACAATCAATGCAATGCAACAATATGATCCATGATCATGACATGGCAATATGTTGTGGTTTGAGCTAATGCAGCTAGCAATGATTTAAATGAAGTTGGTTTGAACCCAAGGTTCAAATTCAAACTCCATATGTGAAATTGAAATGCCATTTATATGATTTGTCCTAAACAGCAGCCATAAGTTGTTCTAACATGCATGAAAATTGTACAAATGGAAAGATTGGATTTCCGATAATTTTTCATATATAAATTATTTCATTTGGAGTTACAGTTGATTTTCTATGATTTTTAGAAGTTGAGGCAAATTTCTAAATTTAATAAATCATTTCTGATTTATTTAAAATCCAAAAAACAGTTTACTGCATCAACAGCTAGTTAACATGTTAATTAATAGTAAGATTAGTCCTAAACTAAAAGTGTCAGCACGCAGGGCCCACATGTCAGCGACTCACTAAGAGTCAATACTGGTCAAACTGACCGGCGGTTAGCCTCTGATGGCATCCAGATGCGGCGGAGGCATCGGAGATGTTTCTCCGGCGACCATTTGGATGGAGGAGGCCACGGGCAAGGAGCTGGGGCTCGTCCGCGTCGTTAGGAGCAAACGAGAGGGGCGGGGTGTAAGGGCATATTTATCCCTAAGTGTTTTGGTGATTGATGACAACACATTTGCGGACTAATCGTGTGCCTTGAGTATTCCAGACACTTCATTGCTAGGCACAAGACGGTTGGGTGCCCCTCGAAGACTGATGAAGATGGTGTCTTTTCTACGTTTCTTTTTGGTGGATTTGAGTCGTAGGAAAGCCGTACTATTAAGAGGGGGTCCGCGTTGGAAAGGTTTGGGTGGAATCATCACGTACACGTCTCCTTCTTGTCCCCTCCTTTTTTCCTTGGAGCTTCCTCCATTTTCTTGCCTTCCTTGTCTGGCTGCTGTGGTTCGTCGCGGTAGTACTGCTCCCAGGAAAACGGTAGTACCGTAGGCATCCGCGGTAGTACCGCGCGGTGGCGCGGTAGTACCGCAGGTGCCCACGATAGTACCGCTCCCCTGGAGCCGCACTACCGCTGCCCACCAGGCTAGTGCCGCCCCTTTGCGATAGTAGGGGCGGATGTAATTTTTTACATCCGCACCTACCGCGGTAGTACCGTTTTCGCCGAGCAGTAGTACCGCGCTATGCAGTCAGGCAGTAGTACCGCCCCTCGGCGGTACTACTGTGTCGGGTTTCTGCTACTTCCGTTTCTTTGTGGAAGTAGGCACGGAAGTTCCCTTCCCCCTAGCAGGGGTTTTTTGCCTTGCGGTAGTACCGCATGGGGGGAGCGGTAGTACCGCGCGTGCGGAAGTACTGCCCCCATCTCCTTCTCGTCTATTTATCTTTACTATCCCGGGGGTTGTGGCAGTACCGTGGGTTGGTACGATAGTACCGCACAGCCGTGCGGTAGTACCGCTTGGTTGCAAGCAGTAGTACTGTGTGGCCTTGCGGTAGTACCGCTGGCCAGGCGCAGTAGTACCGCTGGCCGCGGACTGGTTGGTGGGTAACGGTTTGATCCTTGTCCCACACTATATAAGGGGTCCCCTTCTTCCCCATTGACTCACCTCTTCCACCCCTAAGCTCCATTATTGCTCTAAGCTCCATTTTTGCCCGATCTCACTCCCTAGCCGACCAAACTTGTTGATTTGCTCGGGAGTGGTTGAGAAGGCCTTGATCTACACTTCCACCAAGAGATATTTGATTCCCCCCACTAATCCCTTGCAGATCTTGTTACTCTTGGGTGTTTGAGCATCCTAGACGGTTGAGGTCACCGCGAAGCCATAGTCCATTGTGGTGAAGCTTCGTGGTGTCGTTGGGAGCCTCCAATTGAGTTGTGGAGATTGCCCCAACCTAGTTTGTAAAGGTTCGGTCGCCGCCTCCAAGGGCACCAATAGTGGAATCACGGCATCTCGCATTGTGTGAGGTCGTGAGGAGAATATGGTGGCCCTAGTGGCTTCTTGGGGAGCATTGTGCCTCCACACCGCTCGAACGGAGATGTACTTCCTCTCAAAGGGAAGGAACTTCGGCAACACATCCTCGTCTCCACCGTCTCCACTCTTGGTTATCTTGTGCCTTTACTTGTGCAAGCTTATTTGTTTCATATATCTTGCTTGCTTGTGTTCCTATCTGTGTTGCATCATATAGGTTGCTCACCTAGTTGCATATCTAGACAACCAACTTTGATGCAAAGTTTAAATTGTTAAAGAAAAGCTAAAAATTGTTAGTTGCCTATTCACCCCCACCCTCTAGTCAACCATATCAATCCTTTCAATTGGTATCAGAGCCTCGTCTCTTTATTAAGGACTTTATCGTCCAAAGAGTATGGTTGATACCGTAGACGGTGTGGAGGAACACTCCGGTGTGAATCCGACCTCGTCTACGGGCGATGGGGGAACCTCGATCTCCCGTGAGGAGTTCGATGTGGCCTTAGAGACATTGAAAACCTCCATGACGACCGAAGTTGAAAGCATGTTTACTAAATTTCTTGAGGGGCTTAAACTATCCACCGCACCGTTAAAAGTGGGTGACCCCACCGACAAGGTGACGGATGCTATCCCCGACAAGGGGGAAGCTAGTAGGGAAAAGGCTCCTTCTTCTAGTGGTAAAAATGGCACCGGCATCTTTGCTCATGTGGAGCCACCACTTGTTTATGGTGGGCCGGTTCCTTCCACTCATTTGAATCATGCCGGTCCTCCCCCTAAGATTGTGAAAAATGAGGACTTTGATTCATGGGTTTACTGCTTTAAACGTCATTTAAATCATGTGAACACTAACCTTTGGAGAATCATTGAATAAGGTTTCTATCCGCATGATCCAAGCAACTTCACTCCTTGAGAAGCCGTGGATAATCAATTCAATGAGAATGCTCTCTTCATCATTCAAGATGAAATTCCACCTGAAGACCTACCTCATCTTCGTCCCTTCGGCTTGGCCAAAGATGCATGGCATTGTGTTGTCTCTCTCTACCCAGGAAGCGCAAGCATTCAACGCTCCAACTATGAAGTGGTGCAAGATGAGGCCGATGAGTTTGCAATGAAAGAAGATGAAGAACCTCGTGAGCTTTATTGGAGAGTAACCAAACTCGCGGTCTCACTACGAGATCACGGGAACAAGGACATGGATGACAATTGGATCAAGCGCAAATTCCTCAAGGCAATGATGCCCTATCACAAGGCCATGTCCTCCGTCATTTGTCAAAGACCGGACTTCCACACATTGACCTCAAGCGAAGTGCTGGATGAGTTTGTGGCCATGAACATTTTGGACAAGACTGCCGACAATGCGGTGCTTCGTTCTCAAAGGGCAAAGAAGCCTAACCTTGCATTGAAGGCCAAGCTCACCGTTGAAGAAGTAGAAGAGGAAGAAGAGGTGAGCAACCCCGAACATACGAAGTATGCATATCATGAACACATGGCACTTGCTTCAAGGCAATTTTGGAGCAAGAAAAACTCGAGGCCAAACTTTAGCAAAAACAACTCAAGTGGCACGAAGAGCAGGCAACGTGGAAGGACTTGCTACAATTGTGGCAACGTGAGTCATTTTGTTGCGGAGTGCCCGTAAAGAGGGAAGACAATGGTGGCAAGCTCATCTGAAAGGACAAGGCCAAGCCGTTCCCCAACAAGAGCAACTTCACCAAGAAGACTCCTCCCAAGGCATTGGTGGTACAAGAAGAGTACAATGAGGATGATGACGATGATAAAAGTGATGAGTCGGTTGCCATGGCCTCCGTTGCCATTGCGACGACTCCACGGGTGTCTCTCCTCGACTCACCCAATGAGAGCATCACCGCCAAGTGCCTCATGGCTAAAGCCACCAACAAGGTAACCTCCAACATCAAAACTACCATCATTAATCATCCTTCTCTGACGGATAGCATTAATGAACTTGAGGAAGCTAATGTGGAGGCTAATGAGTTTGAGGCCTTTATGGGCAAACTCAAGGGAAAATCCAAGAAGCACTTTGTTGCTCTCTTGGAACAACTTGGTGAAGCCAATGACATGATCGAGGCTCACGAAAACACCATCACTAAGATGGAAGGGCATAGTCGTGACTATGCCGATGAGATTTCCGATCTTTCCAGTTCTCTTGAGGAAGAGCATGGTCTTCGTTTGGCTCTTGAGGAGTCACACAACATTGATCATGCTAAGTTAAAGAAAGATTATGATCATGTCCTCATTTTTTCTCATGTGCTAAACTCCGGGAAGGCCTAACTTGAGGTTGATCTTGTTAGACTCAAAGAGGAGTTTGATCTACTTGACAAGGCTCACAAGGTCTTGAAGGGTGCTCATGCTAGCCTCAAAGAGTCTCATGATCAACTTCAAGTAAAGCTAACCAAGGAAAAAGCCACTTTCCCTCGTATGATGTTAATTGATAATGCAAATGCTACTAACCCGTGTTGTGAGCATGTGCATCTCGTTGAGGAGAACACTAAGCTAAAGGGGCAACTTGAGAAAGGTCTTTCGACTTGCATACAAGGCAAGAAGAACCTCAACGATCTCTTGATCAACCAAAAGGGAGTTGTAGCCAAGGAAGGGGTTGGGTACGTGCCCGACTACAAGAACAAGAAGAAGAATGACAAGACCAAATGACCTCCTCCTCTCATGCAAACCTTTGTGAAGGAGGGAGAAAGTGCCGCCGAGGAGAAGAAGAAGAACAATGCGAAGGGTGGCGTTGTCAAAAGGGGGGATGTCACTCCTCGCATCAAAGCCGGCGACTTTAATCCTTCTTATGTGTTATGCCGTGCTAGTGATGGGCATGTCTATGCCAAAATCGTTGGTTCTTTTCATGAATACATTCAATGGTCTATTTGGGTTCCAAAGACCCTTGTTACTAACATCAAAGGACCCATTACAAAATGGGTACCTAAAACCAAGCATTGATCTCTTGTAGGTGTTTGCTTCCGGTGGGGGATCATGGTTGCTCGATAGCGGAGCTACAAATCATATGACCGGAAGCAAGGACTTGGTGGTGGACATGCACAAGGTTCCATCTATGCCCACCAATGTCGAGTGGGGTGACGCCTCATCTTCTAAGGTATTGGGACTTGGCAAGGTGGTCATCTCTCATGATCTCACGATCGAGAAGGTCATGCTTGTTGAGTCCCTTGCATACAATTTACTTTCCGTTCGTCAACTTGCAATCATGGGCTTTTCCACTTTCTTTGATATCGATACCGTGTCCCTCTTGTGGAGCAAGACTCTTAAAGTACCCTTTGTTGGGCATGTCGAGAACGGTCTATATGTGATTAACTTTTCGGAGCGACCCACTAAGACCGCGACGTGCCTAATGGCTAAAGTTGATGTGGGATGGCTTTGGCATCGCTGTTTAGCCCATGTCAATATGAGATCTTTGCAAAGTCTCCTCAAGGGGGACCATGTTCGTGGACTAACGAATGTTAGTTTTGCTAAAGATCGTGCTTGCAGTGCTTGTATCAAAGGAAAGCTACATGAGAAGGCTCACCCTCCCACGACTATCATTTATTCAAAGAGGCCTTTTGAGTTCCTTCACATGGATCTCTTTGGGCCTCCATCCTTCAATAGTCTTGGAGGTAGGAAGTATTGCTTGGTGATTGTGGATGACTACTCATGGTACAAGTGGGTGTATTTCTTCAAGAGGAAGAACGAGACCAACAAACCATCATTGACTATGCAAATGAAGCACAACGTCAACACAATGCAAAGATCTTGACAATAAGAAGTGACAACGGCACCGAGTTCAAGAACTACACCTTGGATGAGTTTCTTAGTGATGAGGGAATCAAGCATCAATATTCCGCACCATACACCCCTCAACAAAACGGTGTTGCGGAGAGGAAGAACCGGGCGTTGATGGATGCGGCAAGGACCATGATGGCGGAATTCAAGTCTCCATACAACTTTTGGGCCGAAGCCATCAACACCGCGTGTCATGCATCCAATCGGCTCTACCTCCGCAAGGGCTTGAACAAGACTCCATATGAGATACTCACCGGTAACAAGCCCAACCTCAAGTACTTCCAGGTATTCAGGTGTAAGTGTTTCATTCTCAAGAAAGGTGTTCGGTTGTCTAAATTTGAGGCTAGAGCTTATGAGGGCATATTTGTTGGTTATGCTACAAACTCTCATGCTTACCGTGTCCTCAATAAATCCACGGTACTTATTGAGGAGACGTGTAACGTGGAGTTTGATGAGAATAACGGCTCCCAAGTGGAGCAAAGTGGCACTTGTGATGTAGGTGATGAAATTCCCCCCCCCCCAAGCCATAAGAAGAATGGGTGTTGGCTTTATCCTACCCATTGAGGAACCCCTTGTGGCCGAAGGAGAAGGACAAAGCTCCACTCAAGTGGAGCCATCACCAACCCAAGGCCCACACGCTTTCGAAGAACAACATGAAGGCCCTCATCCTCAAGAACATGACCAAGGGAAAGATCACGCTCAAGACGGTGTTGACACATCAAGTGATGCCCAAGGTCAAGTTCTCTCCTCCGAGCAAGTTCAAGAACAAGAAGAATCCCAAGACGACGCTCAAGATGATTAAGTGACCACTCCTCGTCTCACCCCCAAGGAGGAATTAGAGCGTCGTGCCGCCAAGGTTGCTTCCAAGCTCTCCACCAAGGATCATCTCATGACGAATGTGCTTGGAAGCTTAAGAAAGGGGGTAAGCACTCGTAGAAAATTAGCAAATTATTGTGAGCATCACGCGTTTGTCTCTTGTGTGGAACCCCACAAGGTCTATGAGGCGCTAGAAGATCCGGATTGGCTCAATGCCATGCATGAAGAACTCAACAACTTCGAGCGCAATAAATTGTGGAGATTGGTGCCAACACCGACGGGGAACCACAATGTCATCGGAACCAAGTGGATATTTAAGAACAAGCAAGATGCCCATGGGATTATCATTCGCAACAAGGCTCGTTTGGTAGCACAAGGCTACTCCCAAGTCGAGGGTATCGACTATGGTGAAACCTTTGCTCCCATTGCTCGTCTTGAATCTATTCGCATGTTGATTGCCTATGCTTCTCATCATAACTTTAAGTTACAACAAATGGATGTGAAGAGTGCTTTTCTTAATGGTCCCATTAATGAATTGGTTTATGTCAAGCAACCCCCCGGGTTCGAGGATCCCTACTTTCCCGATCATGTGTATCAACTCGATAAGGCACTCTATGGCCTTAAACAAGCCCCACGTGCGTGGTATGACCACCTTACCGAGTTGTTACAAGACTGTGGTTTTGAAGTTGGGCTAATCGACCCCACTCTTTTTACTAAGAAGGTCAAAGGGGAGTTGTTTGTGTGCCAATTATATGTTGATGATATTATCTTTGGTTCCCCTAACAAAGCTTTCAATGAGGAATTTGCCGCTCTCATGACCTCAAAGTTTGAGATGTCTTCCATGGGAGAGTTGAAGTTCTTTCTAGGGTTCAAAGTGAAGCAAAGAAGAGAAGGAACCTTGATAAATCAACCCAAATATACTCAAGACATGCTCAAAAGATTCAAGCTAAGTGATGTCAAGCCGGCTTCCACTCCCATGCCCACCAAGTACCAACTTGACATAGATCCCAATGGTAAAGCGGTGGATCAAAAGGTATATCGCTCCATGATAGGTTCCTTGCTTTACCTTTGTGCATCTAGACCGGATATCATGTTGAGTGTGGGAATTTGTGCACGGTTTCAAGCCGCACCTAAGGAAAGTCACTATGTGGCGGTCAAACGAATCTTTCGATATTTGGCTCATACCCCAAACTTTGGCCTATGGTACCCAAGAGGAGCAAACTTCAAGCTTGTAGGGTATTCGGATTCCGATTGGGCGGGAGACAAAGTGGATAGGAAGTCCACTTCTGGAGGGTGCCAATTCCTTGGTTGCTCTTTGGTAAGTTGGCCTTCCAAAAAGCAAAGTTGTGTGTCTCTCTCGTCCACCGAAGCAGAGTATGTAGCGGCCGGTAGTTGTTGTGCACAACTCTTATGGATGAGGCAAACTTTAAAGGATTACGGTTTCATTTGTGACAAAGTGCCTCTTTGGTGTGACAATGAAAGTGCCATCAAGATCTCTCTCAACCCGGTGCAACACTTCAAGACGAAGCATATTGAGATCCGATATCACTTCATCCAGGATCACATTAGGCGAGGAGAGATCGAGCTCAACTATGTCAACACTCATGATAACCTTGCAGATATCTTCACGAAGCCCTTGGATGAAGCAAGATTTCGTGAGTTAAGGCATGGGCTAAATATCATTGATTCGAGCAATGTTGCTTGAACCCCTGCACACCCCACCATACTCAACGTGTTGTCCTGTTCAGATGTAGGCATGGACATAGGGGAATGATGTTCTCTCAATGAACTCTCCCTCCCCCCATTATGCATAAATCGATCAAGTCTTTCACATTAGCCATGTCTGATGGTACTTGTGCTCCAAAGACGAGTTTTGGTCATGGACCCAAGGATAATTCTTCGCGGTGCCATAACAATTGACTCAAACATAGGTGGCTACGACCACCGCCCTCTCTTTGGAGAGGTGGTGTCTCGTGGTTGTTTCGTTTGTCGTGTGCCTTTTTGGCTTTGTGTGTTGCATGGTCTTGTGGTGTCGTGTTGGCTCGGAGTGTTTGTGCAAACACCCAGTTTTTCGTTTGCTCGAAACGTGCATCTTCTTGAGACCACGGTACTACCGCGGCTGGCCGCGGTACTACCGCTTTGGGAGGCACGGTACTACCGTGCCACAGCATGGTACTACCGCTCAGGTGCGGTACTTCGGAAGTACCGCGCCGGGCGGTACTACCGCGTTGGGGCACGGTACTACCGCGCCATCGAGGGAGCGTGGGGGTTATGACTCGGGCAGGGGAGTTCCAACTCCCCATACCCATTCATTTGTCTCTCTCCCCACGTCTCTCTCTCGCTCGCTCGCTCAAGAACGGCGCCGGAGGCCCTCGCCGGATCTCCGTCTCCGGCCACTCTCCTCGGATTCCGACCGGTGGGATCGTTCCCCACCACTTCCTCTTGCCATGGACCAAGGTTTTTCCCCAAATCCTTCTTTTTCTTGGTTGTTCTCTTGCTTCTAGGTTTTTGGGGAGAAACTTGTTGTTCTTGAGATTTTAGGCCAAATCTATGCAAGAGTAGGATGTAGGAGAGTCGTGATGCGTAGGAATCATACTTAATATACTGTCTTGTGGTAGCTTTATCCAACCGTAGTACCGTCGTGGTTTCGCGGGCTTTTCTCATATTTGAACTTGTTCAGATCTGACGCGGTGCGGTACTACCGTGTCTGATGTGCGGTACTACCACCCGTCAGGTGTGGTACTACCGCTCAGTAGACACAGTACTACCGTGCTAGCTGAGGCGCTAAGGTCGTACTACCGCTCCTAGAACCGGTACTACCGTGACCTTGCACGGTACTACCGCGTCTAAGGGCCGTACTACTATCTTAGCTTCGCAGCACTTGGCAGTACTACCGTAGGGATCAAATCTCTCTCTAGGCATTTATCATGTGTGCTTTCTGCTTGTTTCTCTTGCTTTGTTGTGGTCTTTGCATTAATCCATCTTGGTTGTTGTGGGTGTTTTGCGTTTTTGTGTCTCAGGTGGTGGCTCTCGCCGTTCCATTCCCAGTCGTGACACTGTCTCCAAGCGTCTGCGCAACCCCCAAGATGAAGCCCCAGAGGGCTCCAATGCCCCCAAGCGCAATGTCAAGACCACTGCCAGCAAGCAAAAGGAACCTGCTAAGGGCATGGACGAGATTTCTGTCTCTGATTATGTCGAACGTCGGAGGATCAATCCCTATGTGACTCCTCGGGCTGTGCTCAGAGGCACCGAGATGTTTTGGAACAAGCAACAGGTTCTCATCTATCTGGATGTGATCAAGAGCAAGCAGAATACCTTCTTTGATGTCAAGTGGATAGACATGCATCACATGCAGAAGGACAAGTTTCGTGACTATTTTGGAGAGGCTCTGGACTTGGTGGAGCAGTTTGCTATTGAGCCGGTGATCTCTTTTCACCATGACTATGACCCTGAGCTCATCTGTCAGTTCTTTGCCTCAGTGTACTTTCATCCCGGGGAGGAGCGGAGGATGACCTGGATGACCAACGGCCGTTAGCTGTCTGCTACATGGAGATAGTTCATGGATCTGCTGCACATTCCTGATGATGGGCTTCACACCCCCGTTGGTGTTTGCCCCCATGCCAACTCTGAGTCTGCCAACAAGAACCTGCTTCAGCCTTTCCTTGTTGAGAAGGTGCTCCCCAATGGCAAGTCAACTTGGGTGTTAAACTCCTTTCTGGATATCAGGCATCGCATCTTCCGCAAAACTCTGTTCCCACGCATTGGCGACAAGGACAAGGTCCATGCATATCTAGTGGACATGTTGCTCCTGTGTGCAGAGGCACGTTCTTCTCAGACTCAGCCACTTGATTTCTCACACATCATGTGGTGTGAGCTTCGGTTTACGGTGTTCACTCGCAAGGTACCTATCTATGGACCATACCTGTTTCGGCTGCTCTCCACCACTTGGGAGAAGATGTACCCTGGTGATGAGTTCCTTGCTCCAGACTGGATTCTCCATGATTCCATCAGCCTCCACGTCAAGCCCAACTAGGCCAACACCACTACCCGTGCTGAGGCCTCTTCTGCTAGGAGGGCTGCTGGTGAGGAGGCGGCTGCTGCTGCTGAGAATGTTGCTGAGGACCGTGCTGCTAGGTCCACCACTCCTTCCTCTGAGCCGTCATGGGCCAAGAAGCTAAAGGACAAGATGAAGACTCTCTTCTGCATGCAGGCAAAGGGATAGTACAGGGCTCACGTGGCATAGAAGGAGAGTCGCCGCCGTGACAAAAAGGTTATGAGGCTCTTTGGAGAGGATGTGTCTGGCGGGTCTGAGGACGTCATCACACCTGAGGCTGCCTGGATGTCAAAGCAGGGATACAAGTGGACCAGTTCAAAGGATGACTTCGAGGAGACTATCCCTGCCGCTGAGTCTGGCGAGGAGCACGAGGAGCAGTGAGACGACTTCTCTACCTGAGCCACCCCGTGTGTGTAGGTGTCCTCTCTGCCTTTTTGGCGTCTCGATGCCAAAGGGGGAGAGAGTGTAGGGATTTGCGTTGTGTCGTGCTTGGTGCGTTTATTTGCTTTGTCTTTTGGACCTCGTTTGTGCTTGTTTGCTCTTGTTCGGTTTGTGCTTTCGAGACCTTTCCTCATATGGTGTAAGACATATGCACTTTATCTATCATAGTTAACTTATGTATGTGCTATCTTGTCTAGTGATAGATATGCCTTGTCTCTATAATATAGGGGGAGCTTTGATCCTAGTATTCGTGTGCCGTGCAGTCCAAAGCACTCATCTAGGTGGCACACATCTAGGGGGAGCCCGTCTATATTCTAGAGAGGAGAGGTTTGCATTTACACTACTAGGGAAAACCTTATACACAGAATCTTAGCAACAGCGCGGTCTAAAAATAGACGCTACTGCTAATTAGTAGCAACGAGCTTTAGACAAGAGCGCTGCTAATGACTGAGTAGCAGTAGCGCTCTAGGTGAAAAGAGCGCTACTACTATAATTGCCACGGTGTTGCCTCCAGGAAAGATATAGTAGTAGCGCCCTTCCCGTGGACGCGCTACTGCTAAAGAACTTAGTAGCAGCGGTTTTGCTCAAAACTCGCTGCTGCTAAGTATGACCACAACTAATTAAGTTTAGTCCCATACTGCTAAGCGAACAAGGTGTTTACCACCTTAAATATGTTTCTTCTCAACCTATCTCGAGCACTTGGTCTTCATTGAACTATATGTGTATGATTTGTGGTTGAAATATGAATCCTCGCCTGTACCTATACAGGTACAGTGAGGATTCATGTTGACTATTTAGATTATACACAAAAAGATCAATGATGACCAATGTATATTTTTGATGTTTTTACTAAACAAAAGAAATAACTGCTTCCATTAGCAGTAGCGGTTTTCCCCAAAACGCGATGTAGATAAGTTAGCTATAGCGCGTCTTCTGTATGTGCGCTACTGCTAGTTCGAGTTAACCACCCCCCGCATCAAAATTTTGCTAAGTCCTCCTTTCCCCCCACTGGCCTGTTCCCCTACTCCCTGTCGCCACCGCCCGAGCCCGAGCGCGCCTGCGCCCTCACCGCCGCCGCCGCCGCCCACCCTCAACCTCACCGCCGCCGCTCTCGACCACACTGTCGCCGCCCTCGACCTCACCGCCGCCGCCCTCGACCGAGCCTGCCGAGCCCATCGAGCCCGCCGCCCAGGACCGCCGCCCTTCCGATCCCGAGCCCGCCCTCGCCGCCCCTCCGTCGCCGAGCACCTCCCCGCCACCGTCTCTCCCTCTGTAAGCCCCCCACCCCTCCCCAACCCCCTCTCTCTTTGCTTAGTTAGTAGATGATTTTAGTAGTAGTAGATGTTAATTTAGGGTTCATAGATAATGATTGTTAGAAGTAGTGGATATTAATTACTAGTAGTGATGGTAAACTAGTTGTATAATTAGCAGTAGTACATGCTAATTAGTAGTAGATGTAGTAGTTAGATGTTAATTAGTAGTAGTAGATGTGCTAGTTTCTTTCTATTTATAGTAAGTTTATATTTAGTAAGAACTAGTTGAATTAATAGAACTAGTCTAGTTTTAGTTGAACTAGTTAAGTTTTAGTTGAACTAGTATAGTAAGTAAATTAATAACTAGTTGAACTACTTCATTTTTAGAAAGAACTAGTTTTTTTCTTTTTATACTAAGTTTATATTTAGTAAGAACTAGTTGAATTAATAGAACTAGTTGAACATGCCATATTTGGTGTTATTTTTTAGTTTAAGCAATTATTTCATGTTTTGGTTACACCTCCAAGTGGCCTATGTTTTTTAGCAAAGGTCATGCCGGATTTTTCCATGAATTCTGGCATGACTTGTGCTAGAATATGTACAAGTTTAATCTTTGAATTATGAATGTAGGAAATGTCGTACTTAGACGACGACAGTCTCCTGGGGGAGTGCAGTTGGTGCCACGATGATCGAGGTATGTGCGACAGGTTCGTTCAGCTGGATGAAGATCGGCGCTTCAGCATTAAGCTCGAGGAGACCTTCGATGTTGAAACGGTACGCAACAACGACAAGTGTTTTTTTTCATAATTAAGCATGAATGCAACTATTTCAACGCCTAATTTTCATCCTTTACAATTCGACTAGCTTATCCCATGCCATGCAAGACGCTATGTCTTGGAGAGGATGGGTTTTGAAGACCATGAAAATTTTCGAACAAAGAAAATACACCTAACGACCCATCATGATATCGATTTTGAAGTAAATCTGTACAATTCTCAGAGCGTAACCCATTTTGGTTGCCAAAATTGGGAAGCACTTTGCAAAATGTATGGTTTTTATGAGGGTATGATTGTCAGCATGGATCTTGGTGATCCTGACATCAAGCAAGACAATATGGACATTTGGGTCCTTGTTGATACGCTTCCGATTCTACCGCAATGTGAGTTTCTCAAACATAGTTATTAACTAATTTATATTGTTTATTTCAAAATAGTTGACAGCTTATTTCCATTGACAGCTTATTTTGAATCTTCAAAGAATGTGCAGAAGATGGTGAACAAAACCCACTACACTGATGGCTCCGAATTAACTTATAAGGAGAAAAATCATCTGATTGCTTATTGTATTTTTTTAGAATTACAATACCTATTATCGAACTCCTCCAAATTATGGTGAATACGTGCCACTAGTGCATGTGTTGAACCACGATAACTTCTATGGAGATACCCTGGTAAGATATTTTACTATTACGACATCCGTGCATATTTTTTGCATACTTCTAAAGCTAGTACATCATTGCTAACTACGAAGTTATTACTATGTTTTTCAACAGAAAATCCCGATGGATTGTGTGCCTCATCTGATGTATTACAATGGTCGCCTTGAAGTTCTGAACCTACAGCCAGGTCATCCTACGGATCTCACCTGTGCATATTGAATTTCTGAAACCGGTGAACACATGCTAATCAAAGAGTGGAAAAAATGTTTGGACATTCGTAAGGAGGTTGTTGGAAGCAACATTAAGCGAAAGGCAAGAATTGGAGACAGGATAATCTGTATTCTCCATAATGGAGAGCGAGGGGCTATCTTGTTTTTTGCTATTTTACCTTAGAGAATATAGTAGGTCCTAAGAGAATGTAGTAGGTCCTATGAGGTACAATATGTTTATTATGTGATACAATGTGTTAGAGTTGAAGATGTGAGGAGTACTTGTGATTACGACTAGTGACCAATGATATGATGATGATGATGATGATAAGTTGTTAATGATATGATGATGATGATATTTATTATATCACTGGGTGAAAGAACCGCGGATTAGTTTCAAGTGGATGTCCGTCCACTTGAAACTAGTCCACACGGTTCTTTCACCCCGTGATGTAATAACTCATTATGATGTAAAAACAATTTGTAAATTCCTGTTGTATGAAAATTTGTGTAAAGGTGTACGAATACAACATGAAATAAAAAAGAAATAACATACGAAATAATAGTAGGAGCGCGGGCAGAGAGAAGCGCTACTACTAATTACCAGCAGCGCTCCTCCCGGAACTCGCTGCTACTAAGTCGATTTAGCCGTAGCGTGGGTGGAGGCACGCTACTGCTATTCGTTAGCTGTAGCGCCTTATCAGTAGCGCACCAACCCGCACTGCTGATAGGTCTAAAACCCGCGCTGCTGCTAGCCTTTTCCCTAGTAGTGTTACTTAATATTATTTTCCTTGTGCAAATCCCGTATTGTCATCAATCCACCAAAAAGGGGGAGATTGTAAGGGAATATTTATCCCTAAGTGTTTTGGTGATTGATGACAACGCATTTGCGGACTAATCGTGTGCCTTGAGTATTCCAGACACTTCATTGCTAGGCACAAGACGGTTGGGTGCCCCTCGAAGACTAATGAAGACGGCGTCTTTACTACGTTTCTTTTTGGTGGATTTGAGTCGTAGGACAGCCGTACTATTAAGAGGGGGTCCGCGTTGGAAAGGTTTGGGTGGAATCATCACGTACACGTCTCCTTCTTGTCCCCTCCTTTTTCCTTGGAGCTTCCTCTGTTTTCTTGCCTCCCTTGTCTGGCTGCTGTGGTTGGTCGCGGTAGTACTTCTCCCAGGAAAACGGTAGTACCGTAGGCATCCGCGGTAGTACCGCGCAGTGGCGCGGTAGTACCGCAGGTGCCCACGGTAGTACCGCTCCCCTGGAGCCGCACTACCGCTGCCCACCAGGCTAGTGCCGCCCCTTTGCGGTAGTAGGGGCGGATGTAATTTTTTACATCCGCACCTACCGCGGTAGTACCATTTTCGCCGAGCGATAGTGCCGCGCTGTGCATTCAGGCAGTAGTACCGCCCCTCGGCGGTACTACTGTGTCAGGTTTTTGCTACTTCCGTTTCTTTGCGTAAGTAGGCACGGAAGTTCCCTTCCCCCTGGCTGGGGTTTTTTGCCTTGCGGTAGTACCGCATGGGGGGCGCGGTAGTACCGCGCGTGCGGAAGTACCGCCCCCATCTCCTTCTCGTCTATTTATCTTTACTGTCGTTGGGGTTGCGGCAGTACCGTGGGTCGGTACGGTAGTACCGCACAGCCGTGCGGTAGTACCGCTTGGTTGCAAGCAGTAGTACTGCGCGGCCTTGCGGTACTACCGCTGGCCAGGCGCGGTAGTACCGCTGGCCTCGGGCTGGTTGGTGGGTAACGGTTGGATCCTTGTCCCACACTATATAAGGGGTCCCCTTCTTCCCTGTTGACTCACCTCTTCCACCCATAAGCTCCATTATTGCTCTAAGCTCCATTTTCACCTGATCTCACTCCCTAGCCGACCAAACTTGTTGATTTGCTCTGGAGTGGTTGAGAAGGCCTCGATCTACACTTCCACCAAGAGATATTTGATTCCCCCCACTAATCCCTTGCGGATCTTGTTACTCTTGGGTGTTTGAGCATCCTAGACGGTTGAGGTCACCGCGAAGCCATAGTCCATTGTGGTGAAGCTTCGTGGTGTCATTGGGAGCCTCCAATTGAGTTGTGGAGATTGCCCCAACCTAGTTTGTAAATGTTCGGTCGCCGCCTCCAAGGGCACCAATAGTGGAATCATGGCATCTCGCATTGTGTGAGGGCGTGAGGAGAATACGGTGGCCCTAGTAGCTTCTTGGGGAGCATTGTGCCTCCACACCGTTCCAACGGAGACGTACTTCCTCTCAAAGGGAAGGAACTTCGGCAACACATCCTCGTCTCCACCGTCTCCACTCTTGGTTATCTCGTGCCTTTATTTGTGCAAGCTTATTTGTTTCATATATCTTGCTTGCTTGTGTTCCTATCCATGTTGCATCATATAGGTTGCTCACCTAGTTGCATATCTAGACAACCTACTTTGATGCAAAAGTTAAAATTGTTAAAGAAAAGCTAAAAATTGTTAGTTGCCTATTCACCGCCTCTAGTCAACCATAACGATCCTTTCACGGGGTGGCCTGAGCTCGCCGGGAACGAGCTCGCGGCGGTGCTGTTACTAAAGTGGCGATGCCGTCGGGAGCTACAGAGCGCGGGCGAGGGAGTTCAGGGGTTCTACGGCCTCCCGGCGTCACCATGAGCATGACTGAGTACTCGGGTGCCACTAACGTGAGCTAAAACGACGGCGCTGACATGGTCGCCGGCGATGAGCTCACGGGCACTTGCGGCTGATGGCTACGGTGCGGAAACGAGCATGAGGAAGGAGGGGAAACAGAGGATAGCTCACGGGGAGGTCGATGAGTAGCTCAACATGCTCGGGGACGCTCGGAGGTCGGCGAATTGAGCGACGGCGTTCATCGGAGCAGACGAGTAAGATGGCAACGGTGACGACGCTGCAGGGCATCCGCGGGCGCGTTCTTTGGCTTGGAGCTTCACGGCATCGAGGCAGAGCTAGAGGTCATAGCCACGGGGCAAGGGGATAGCGGTGGGCGCGTTACTTTGCAGCGGCGCACTCCGACAGTGCTCGGGCTGCCCCGTAGAGAGAGAGAGAGAGAGCAGAGGGGAGAGAGGCTGCGAGTGAGGGGAAAGGACCAGGGGGCTCGGGCGTCTCTAGGCGCTCGGTCGAGGACGGGGGAGGAAGTAGGAGGTGGAAGCAGGAGGTGGCGTAGGTAGAGGTAGACGAGGAGGAGGAGGTGGGCTGGGCCAGCTGGGCTGCCAGGTAAGCCAGGTGGGTTCTAGCCCTTTTCTATTTTTGTTTCTGTTTTCTAATTTGCAATTTGTATTTGATCCAGTTTTAAAACCAAATCAATTTATAAATCCTAAAAATATTCATGCACTTTATGAACTATTTCAGTGGCCCACAAATAATTCCAACATTATTTGAGCACTTAAATTATTTATACTATTTAAATGCCCAAACTCAAATACAATAAGATTTAATTCAAAAATCCAGAATGGCCTAGAAATATGTGCATAGTTTTTGCTAGAGGTTTTCACCCTTATAAAAGATGATGAACTTTTCTAAAGGGCATTGTGGGTTCATTGAAGTTATTTTTATTTGAACCTAGTTGAATTCATTTGGTGCTAGGGTTTCAACATCCCCATTTCAAATTCATTTGAATTTTAAACATGATGACATGATGATCAAGCAAAGATAACAGGGGCTAAGCTAGGGCTGTGACAGATACCATGAAATGTGAAATCCACATTGAGATCACTATATCACAAACTTACTCTAATTAAAGAACTCGTCATAAATGAATTACCACATTGAGATTACTATTTGCATGGAAAATACAGGCATTGTAATACACATAGATTCGTTCGGCAATTTAAAAGATTCCTTCCGTATTCTCGAATGGTAGGACCCAATGGCGTACCAGCCAGACCCTGGATCGTGTTTATCCTTAAAGAACCGGACTCGTGTCCTTATGGTGGCGTGCGTGGTACGTACATTAGCCAACCCCAACCAGTCGAGCCTCTTTGTTTCGAGTCGAAATATCTGGCAGCCAAAATTCCAGCCCTTGGAAATTTCCCTCATGTCCTCGGTCCATAATGACTACCGATGAACAATGGAGGGGTGCTTTAGTAACTAGACAACGTTACCTACCATGCCGAGCATGATTCAATTCCCTCGGTCTCCGCTACCCAAGGTCACCTGTCAACTCCATTGCCTAGTACTAATAGGAGTACTACACCAGGATGAGCACAGAATTGAGCCCGTTTGTTCGTGCCTAGTACTTGAGTTAATATATTAGGCAATGCACTGGTACAGAGGGATTATCCTTTTACTCTGCATATATAACTTGTCTGAAGTCTAACTAAGCAAAATGTTTGACCAAATCCTTTCTTAAGAAATACAACAGGAAAGATGTATCGCTTGAAAATTTATTGCATGATACACGTTATGATATTGTTTCGAATCCTGGATTTTAAATTTCAGAAAATCCAAAAGTGACCGGAAATACATGAAACTGAGCATGGTCTCGTGATATGGCACAAATATTCCTATGTAATTTTTTTCTTCAATTTGAGACAAGCTGCTTATGAGAAGTTGCACAAATGAAGAGCCAAGGTATTTTGGAACAAAGACTTGTCATGTTAAGGCGAATGCTTTCACTATTCAAACCATGGGCATTTACGTGCCGCCACGAGTCCCGCTTCTCATCTGCAGGTGCCGTCCGAGCAAGCGTGTGAGTCGACGGAGCCGTGCGAGCAGACCGCTGCGCCGGCTGACCGGGAGGCGTGCAAGCAGACCGCTGCGCAGGATCACCGGGAGGCGAGCCCTTTGACCAGGCTCCGTCACCCACCTTCGTCCCAACTGCCCCCACTTTTAATGGCATCGGCGCCGCAGTTTAAAATCAACGCAGCACTACCCGGTATCACTACAATCTTCTCTCTTCCTCTCCGATTCTCCTGTCATCTACCTCCAACCAGCCTGACCTAACCGTATGCCATGCCGCATCACGATGGTCTGCCCTATTAGTATTCTAGTTTCCTGAGGAAGACACCCAGCCGGAGTCAAAGGACATAATGCACTTTGGGACAAGCTTGAACCGGCCTTGCGGGAAGACGCCGCGCCTGTCCCCGCTCCCGTTCCGACTCCTGTCGCCTTGACTGCACCAGTGCCCATCCCCGTGGCATTGATGGGCTGGGAGCCACACATTGTTGCCGAGCTTGATGCCACCGGGTTCCATGCGGTCCCCGCCGACTTTCACGCGCCCGTGCACCTGCCAGCGCATGCGCCTGCGCGTGCACTGCCGCACGCACTCGTGCAGGTGCCCGTGCACTTGTCAGCGCCTGCGCCTGCACATGCACTGATGTGCGCGCTTGTGCCGGTGCCAGTGCAGACGAATGTCTCCGCCGCGCCATTGCCAGTGCCTGTCCCCACGCGGGTGCCAGTGCCCCTCTCAGCGGCATGGATGGTCGCCATCGACCGCTTCCTTACACCAACGCCAGTCGCCTCCTCCCGCCAGTTGACTCGCTCCTGGAGACCAAAGTCCAGAACATTGTGGCCTTCCTTAAGCTAGGGCCAACGTCCAGGAGTACGCCAACAATGGCGCAAGACGCCGCCGTCGCCGTCGGTCAGTGGCCCGATGACACACAGAGCACGACAAAGGAGCCGCTTCCTACCGCAAGACACCCCCACCACCGCTGCGTAATCTAAATTTGCCATGAAAAACATTCGGATTTCCATGCTTAAAATCCGAGTGTTTATCATTTCCATTTATTTTAGATCGATCGTCATATGAATGTAAAGTCGGAGTCAGACTGAATGAAATCTATGGTTTGATCGATTCAATGTTCTACTAGAGCCGTATCAAATTAAATATAAAACTTCATCATGCCACATGTATTCCTTCTCATCCAACGCTCAACACGTTTAGCATGCAGTTAATTTCTTGCCAAAAATAGTGTTAATCACATAATAACACGTAAATAGTATCCTACTTAATATCCGCATGCACTTAATATACTTCCAAATTAACGCGCATTGCACGTACACATTGACTAGTACTACTAGTGTGTGAAACTGGTGCCGTAACTTGTGAATGCGTCCAGATATGGTCAACGACAACATCGCCCGCGAGTTCTTCGTGTTTTGCCATGCGTCTAAACATAGAAGGTGAGGAGAGAGAGTAGACATGGAACCCACCAGTAAGTGAAGGCGAATAGTACGTGCTAATGAGCCGGTCCCACTAATGTACTAAAAATAATATTACATGTTATCCATTAAATTGGCCGTGGTAATATAAAAACATTATATGAACAAAGGGGGGTACAACGAACACTTTTGTACTACGTATGTTGCCTATTGACATGCGGCTTGAAGGCCCTGGTCGCATGTTCGATCCTCATCCTTTTTAATTTTTAATTTATATTGGGTCCAAATTTGTTTCATGATAGGTGGGCCCCTCGGTGTGTAGTTTGTAGCACTTTAATTTGTTGGTCAAAAATTGCTCCATTACAGGTGGACTATCGGTGTGTAGTTTTGTAGCTTATTTATAATAATTAAAGAGAACAACAAAGATTTTTGCAAAAATACCATGGTGCGACATTGAAGGCGAGAAAGGACGGGCGAGAGAGCGATGACCAAGCCAGAGGTTAATCAATTGGGGGCGGTGCGGGGGTTGCAACGGTGTTTGGAGTAGTTGTGGGCCGAATGATATGAAATTATAATCTAAACCCACCGGAATAAATGCCTACACAAATTAATCCAAGGTTGGGGTCCCCCTCGCAATGTAAATAGCTCCGGCTTTGAGAAGGACTGAGAGGTAGCTTCAATGTGTGGAAGGTATGGCGTGAGAAAGCGAGGTTAATAGAGACACAGATAGATAGAGAGACAAAGTGAGTGTGGCCCGACATTCATTGAAAAGATATATATGCTCTGGAGATATATTGTCCGATTGAGCTTTTGGGAAGGGTGAGTGTCGGTGTCAAAACCGGCAGATCTCGGGTAGGGGGTCCCGAACTGTGCGTCTAGGCGGATGGTAACAGGAGACAAGGGTCACGATGTTTTTACCCAGGTTCGGGCCCTCTCGATGGAGGTAAAACCCTACTCCTGCTTGATTAATATTGATGATATGGGTAGTACAAGAGTAGATCTACCACGGTATGAGAGAGGCTAAACCCTAGAATCTAGCCTATGGTATGATTGTTGTTGTGTCCTACGGACTAAACCCTCCAGTTTATATAGACACCGGAGGGGGCTAGGGTTACACAGAGTCGGTTACAAGGAAGGAGATCTACATATCCGTATTGCCAAGCTTGCCTTCCACGCCAAGGAGAGTCTGTTGGGGAACATTGCAGAAAACAAAAAATTTCCTACGGTTTCACCAAGATCCATCTAGGAGTTCATCTAGCAATGAGTGATCGGATTGCATCTACATACCTTTGTAGATCACGCGCGGAAGCGTTCAAAGAACGGGGATGAGGAAGGCGTACTCGACGTGATCCAAATCACCGGAGATCCTAGCGCCGAACGGACGGCACCTCCGCGTTCAACACACGTACGGTCAGCGTAACGTCTCCTCCTTCTTGATCCAGCAAGGGGGAAGGAGATGTTAAGGAAGATGGCTCCAGCAGTAGCATGACGGCGTGGTGGTGATGGAGCTGCAGTACTCCGGCAGGGCTTCGCCAAGCACTATGGAGGAGGAGGATGTGTTGGAGAGGGAGAGGGAGGCACCAAAGATCAAGGTAAGAAGTCCTCCATCTCCCCACTATATATAGGAGGGCCAAGGGGGGGGCGCCGGCCCTAGGAGATCTAATCTCCTAGGGGGGTGCGGCCAAGGGGAGGAATCCCTCCTCCCCAAGGCACCTAGGGGTGCCTTCCCCCTTTGGGACTCTTCCCTCCTTGAAACCCTAGGCGCATGGGCCTCTTGGGGCTGGTGCCCTTGGCCCATGTAGGCCAAGGCGCACCCCATACAGCCCATGTGCCCCCCGGGACAGGTGGCCCCACCCGATGGACCCCCGGGACCCTTCCGGTGGTCCCGGTACAATACCGGTGACCCCGAAACTTGTCCCGATGCCCGAAATAGCACTTCCTATATATAATTCTTTACCTACAGACCATTCCGGAACTCCTCGTGACGTCCGGGATCTCATCCGGGACTCCGAACAACATTCGGGTTACTGCATATACATATCCCTACAACCCTAGCGTCACCGAACCTTAAGTGTGTAGACCCTACGGGTTCGGGAGACATGTAGACATGACCGAGATCATTCTCCGGTCAATAACCAACAGCGGGATCTGGATACCCATGTTGGCTCCCACATGCTCCTCGATGATCTCATCAGGTGAACCACGATGTCGAGGATTCAATCAACCCCGTATACAATTCCCTTTGTCAATCGGTATGTTACTTGCCCGAGATCTGATCGTCGGTATCCCAATACCTCGTTCAATCTCGTTACCGCCAAGTCACTTTACTCATACCGTAATGCATGATCCCGTGACCAGACACTTGGTCACTTTGAGCTCATTATGATGATGCATTACCGAGTGGGCCCAGTGATACCTCTCCGTCATACGGAGTGACAAATCCCAGTCTTGATCCGTGTCAACCCAACAGACACTTTCGGAGATACCCGTAGTATACCTTTATAGTCACCCAGTTATGTTGTGACGTTTGGCACACCCAAAGCACTCCTACGGTATCCGGGAGTTACACGATCTCATGGTCTAAGGAAAGGATACTTGACATTGGAAAACTCTAGCAAACGAACTATACGATCTTATGCTATGTTTAGGATTGGGTCTTGTCCATCACATCATTCTCCTAATGTTGTGATCCCGTTATCAATGACATCCAATGTCCATAGTCAGGAAACCGTGACTATCTGTTGATCAACGAGCTAGTCAACTAGAGGCTTACTAGGGACATGTTGGTGTCTATTATTCACACATGTATTACGATTTCCGGATAACACAATTATAGCATGAATAAAGACAATTATCATGAACAAGGAAATATAATAATAATCCTTTTATTATTGCCTCTAGGGCATATTTACAACAGTCTCCCACTTGCACTAGAGTCAATAATCTAGTTACATTGTGATGAATCGAACACCCATGGAATTCTGGTGTTGATCATGTTTTGCTCTAGGGAGAGGTTTAGTCAACGGATCTGCTACATTCAGGTCCGTGTGCACTTTACAAATATCTATGTCTCCATCTTGAACATTTTCACGAATGGAGTTGAAGCGACGCTTGATGTGCCTTGTCTTCTTGTGAAACCTGGGCTCCTTGGCAAGTGCAATAGCTCTAGTGTTGTCACAGAAGAGTTTGATTGGCCCCGACGCATTGGGTATGACTCCTAGGTCGGTGATGAACTTCCTTCACCCAAATTGCTTCATGTGCTGCCTCCGAGGCCGCCATGTACTCCGCTTCACATGTAGATCCCGCCACGACGCTCTGCTTGAAACTGCACCAGCTTACTGCCCCACCATTCAAAATATACACGTATCCGGTTTGTGACTTAGAGTCATCCAGATCTGTGTCGAAGCTAGCGTCGACGTAACCCTTTACGACGAGCTCTTCGTCACCTCCATAAACGAGAAACATTTCCTTAGTCCTTTTCAGGTACTTCAGGATATTCTTGACCGCTGTCCAGTGTTCCTTGCCGGGATTACTTTGGTACCTTCCTACCAAACTTACGGCAAGGTTTACATCAGGTCTGGTACACAGCATGGCATACATAATAGAACCTATGGCTGAGGCATAGGGGATGATACTCATCTCTTCTATATCTTCTGCCGTGGTCGGACATTGAGCTGAGCTCAATTTCACACCTTGCAACACAGGCAAGAACCCCTTCTTAGACTGATCCATATTGAACTTCTTCAATATCTTATCAAGGTATGTGCTTTGTGAAAGACCTATGAGGCGGCTTGATCTATCTCTGTAGATCTTGATGCCTAATATATAAGCAGCTTCTCCAAGGTCCTTCATTGAAAAACTCTTATTCAAGTAGGCCTTAATGCTGTCCAAGAGTTCTATATCATTTCCCATCAAAAGTATGTCATCTACATATAATATGAGAAATGCTACAGAGCTCCCACTCACTTTCTTGTAAACGCAGGCTTCTCCATAAGTCTGCGTAAACCCAAACACTTTGATCATCTCATCAAAGCGAATGTTCCAACTCCGAGATGCTTGCACCAGCCCATAAATCGAGTGTTGGAGCTTGCACACCTTGTTAGCATTCTTAGGATCGACAAAACCTTCTGGCTGCATCATATACAATTCTTCCTTAAGGAAACCATTAAGGAATGCCGTTTTGACGTCCATTTGCCATATCTCATAATCATAGAATGCGGCAATTGCTAACATGATTCGGACGGACTTTAGCTTCGCTACCGGTGAGAAAGTCTCATCGTAGTCAACCCCTTGAACTTGTCGATAACCCTTAGCGACAAGCCGAGCTTTATAGATGGTCACATTACCATCCGCGTCTGTCTTCTTAAAGATCCATTTATTTTCTATGGCTCGCCGCACAACGGGCAAGTCAGTCAAAGTCCATACTTCGTTTTCATACATGGATCCTATCTCGGATTTCATGGCTTCTAGCCATTTGTCGGAATCCGTGCCCGCCATCGCTTCTTCATAGTTTGAAGGTTCACCGTTGTCCAACAACATGATTTCCAAGACAGGGTTGCCGTACCACTCTGGTGCGGAACGTGTCCTTGTGGACCTACGAATTTCAGTAGGAGCTTGATTAGAAGTATCTTGATCATTATCATTAACTTCCTCTCTAGTCGGTGCAGGCACCTCAGGAACATTTTCTTGAGTTGCGCCATTTTCCGGTTCAAGAGGTAATACTTCATCAAGTTCTACTTTCCTCCCACTTACTTCTTTTGAGAGAAACTCTTTCTCTAGAAAGGACCCATTCTTGGCAACAAAGATCTTGCCTTCGGATCTGAGGTAGAAGGTATACCCAATAGTTTCTTTAGGGTATCCTATGAAGACGCATTTTTCCGATTTGGGTTCGAGCTTTTCAGGTTGAAGTTTCTTGACATAAGCATCGCATCCCCAAACTTTTAGAAACGACAGCTTAGGTTTCTTCCCAAACCATAATTCATACGGTGTCGTCTCAACGGATTTCGACGGAGCCCTATTTAAAGTGAATGCGGCAGTCTCTAAAGCATAGCCCCAAAAAGATAGCGGTAAATCGGTAAGAGACATCATAGATCGCACCATATCTAATAGAGTGCGATTACGATGTTCGGACACACCATTACGCTGAGGTGTTCCAGGCGGCGTGAGTTGTGAAACTATTCCACATTTTCTTAAGTGTGTTCCAAACTCATGACTCAAGTATTCTCCTCCACGATCTGATCGTAGGAACTTGATTTTCCTGTCACGTTGATTCTCAACCTCACTCTGAAATTCCTTGAACTTTTCATAGGTTTCAGACTTGTGTTTCATTAAGTAGATATACCCATATCTACTCAAGTCATCAGTGAGGGTGAGAACATAACGATAGCCACCGCGAGCCTCAACACTCATTGGACCGCACACATCAGTATGTATGATTTCCAATAAGTTGGTTGCTCGCTCCATTGTTCCTGAGAACGGATTCTTGGTCATTTTACCCATGAGGCATGGTTCGCACGTGTCAAATGATTCATAATCAAGAGACTCTAAAAGTCCATCTGCATGGAGCTTCTTCATGCGTTTGACACCTATGTGACCAAGGCGGCAGTGCCACAAGTATGTGGGACTATCATTATAAATCTTACATCTTTTGGTACTCACACTATGAACATGTGTAGCATTACGCTCGAGATTCATTAAGAATAAACCATTCACCATCAGAGCATGACCATAAAACATATCTCTCATATAAATAGAACAACCATTATTCTCGGATTTAAATGAGTAGCCATCTCGAATTAAACGAGATCTTGATAAAATGTTCATGCTCAAACTTGGCACTAAATAACAATTATTGAGGTTTAAAACTAATCCCGTAGGTAAATGAAGAGGCAGCGTGCCGACGGCGATCACATCGACCTTGGAACCATTCCTGACGCGCATCGTCACCTCGTCCTTCGCCAGTCTCCGCTTATTCCGCAGCTCCTGTTTTGAGTTACAAATGTGAGCAACCGCACCAGTATCAAATACCTAGGAGCTACTACGAGTACTGGTAAGGTACACATCAATTACATGTATATCACATATACCTTTCGTTTTGCCGGCCTTCTTGTCCGCTAAGTATTTGGGGCAGTTCCGCTTCCAGTGACCACTCTCCTTGCAATAAAAGCACTCAGTCTCGGGCTTGGGTCCATTCTTTGGCTTCTTCCCGGCAGCTTGCTTGCCGGGCGCGGCAACTCCCTTGCCGTCCTTCTTGAAGGCTTTCTTACCCTTGCCCTTCTTGAACTTAGTGGTTTTATTCACCATCAACACTTGATGTTCCTTTTTGACTTCTACCTCTGCTGATTTCAGCATTGCAAATACTTTAGGAATGGTCTTTTCCATCCCCTGCATATTGAAGTTCATCACAAAGCTCTTGTAGCTTGGTGGAAGCGACTGAAGGATTTTGTCAATGACCGCGTCATCCGGGAGATTAACTCCCAGCTGAGTCAAGCGGTTATGTAACCTAGACATAGTGAGTATGTGCTCACTGACAGAACTGTTTTCCTCCATCTTACAGCTGAAGAACTTGTCGGAGACTTGATATCTCTCGACCCGGGCATGAGCTTGGAAAACCATTTTCAGCTCTTCGAACATCTCATATGCTCCGTGTCTCTCAAAACGCTTTTGGAGCCCCGGCTCTAAGCTGTAAAGCATGCCGCACTGAACGAGGGAGTAGTCATCGGTACGTGCCTGCCAAGCGTTCATAACATCTTGTTCTGCAGGGAGAACATGTGCGTCATCCAGCGGTGCTTGTAGGACATAATCTTTCTTGGCAGCTATGAGGATGATCCTCAGGTTCCGGACCCAGTCCGTGTAGTTGCTGCCATCGTCTTTCAGCTTGGTTTTCTCTAGGAATGCGTTGAAGTTGAGGACTACGTTGGCCATTTGATCTACAAGACATATTGTAAATATTTTAGACTAAGTTCATGATAATTAAGTTCATCTAATCAAATTATTCAATGAACTCCCACTTAGATAGAAATCCTTCCAGTCATCTAAGTATAACATGATCCGAGTTAACTAGGCCGTGTCCGATCATCACGTGAGACGGACTAGTCAACGTCGGTGAACATCTTCATGTTGATCGTATCTTCTATACGACTCATGCTCGACCTTTCGGTCTTCTGTGTTCCGAGGCCATGTCTATGCATGGTAGGCTGGTCAAGTCAACCTAAGTGTTCTGCATGTGTAAATCTGTCTTACACCCGTTGTATGTGAACGTTAGAATCTATCACACCCGATCATGCTTCGAAACAACGAACTGTCGCAACGGTGCACAGTTAGGGGGAACACTTTCTTGAAATTATTATGAGGGATCATGTTATTTACTACCGTCGTTCTAAGTAAACAAGATGCAAAAACATGATAAACATCACATGCAATCAAATAATAAAAGTGACATGATATGGCCAATATCACATAGCTCCTTTGATCTCCATCTTGGGGCTCCATGATCATCTTGTCACCGGCATGACACCATGATCTCCATCATCATGATCTCCATCATTGTGTCTCCATGAAGTTGCTCGCCAACTATTACTTCTACTACTATGGCTAACGCGTTTAGCAATAAAGTAAAGTAATTTACATGGCGTTTCTCAATGACACGCAGGTCATACAAAAAATAAAGACAACTCCTATGGCTCCTGCCGGTTGTCATACTCATCGACATGCAAGTCGTGATTCCTATTACAATAGCATGAACATCTCATACATCACATATAGATCATTCATCATTCATCACAACTTTGGCCATGTCATATCACAAAGCACTTGCTGAAAAAACAAGTTAGACGTCCTCTAATTGTTATTGCAAGTTTTACGTGGCTGAAATAGGATTCTAGCAAGAACGTTTTATTACCTACGTGAAAGCCACAACGTGATTTGTCAACTTCTATTTACCCTTCATAAGGACCCTTTTCATCGAATCCGCTCAAACTAAAGTGGGAGAGACAGACACCCGCCAGCCACCTTATGCAACTAGTGCATGTTAGTCGGTGGAACCGGTCTCACGTAAGCGTACGTGTAAGGTTGGTCCGGGCCGCTTCATCCCACAATACCGTTGAAGCAAGATAAGACTAGTAGCGGCAAGAAAGTTGACAACATCAACACCCACAACAAATTGTGTTCTACTCGTGCAAGAGAACTACGCATAGACCTAGCTCTGATACCACTGTTGGGGAACGTTGCAGAAAACAAAAAATTTCCTACGGTTTCACCAAGATCCATCTAGGAGTTCATCTAGCAACGAGTGATCGGATTGCATCTACATACCTTTGTAGATCACGCGCGGAAGCGTTCAAAGAACGGGGATGAGGAAGGCGTACTCGACGTGATCCAAATCACCGGAGATCCTAGTGCCGAACGGACGGCACCTCCGCGTTCAACACACGTACGGTCAGCGTAACGTCTCCTCCTTCTTGATCCAGCAAGGGGGAAGGAGAGGTTAAGGAAGATGGCTCCAGCAGCAGCATGACGGCGTGGTGGTGATGGAGCTGCAGTACTCCGGCAGGGCTTCGCCAAGCACTATGGAGGAGGAGGATGTGTTGGAGAGGGAGAGGGAGGCACCAAAGATCAAGGTAAGAAGTCCTCCATCTCCCCACTATATATAGGAGGGCCAAGGGGGGGCGGCCCTAGGAGATCTAATCTCCTAGGGGGTGCGGCCAAGGGGAGGAATCCCTCCTCCCCAAGGCACCTAGGGGTGCCTTCCCCCTTTGGGACTCTTCCCTCCTTGAAACCCTAGGCGCATGGGCCTCTTGGGGCTGGTGCCCTTGGCCCATGTAGGCCAAGGCGCACCCCCTACAACCCATGTGCCCCCCGGGACAGGTGGCCCCACCCGGTGGACCCCCGCGACCCTTCCGGTGGTCCCGGTACAATACCGGTGACCCCGAAACTTGTCCCGATGCCCGAAATAGCACTTACTATATATAATTCTTTACCTCCGGACCATTCCGGAACTCCTCGTGACGTCCGGGATCTCATCCGGGACTCCGAACAACATTCGGGTTACTGCATATACATATCCCTACAACCCTAGCGTCACCGAACCTTAAGTGTGTAGACCCTACGGGTTCGGGAGACATGTAGACATGATCGAGATCATTCTCCGATCAATAACCAACAGCGGGATCTGGATACCCATGTTGGCTCCCACATGCTCCTCGATGATCTCATCGGATGAACCACGATGTCGAGGATTCAATCAACCCCGTATACAATTCCCTTTGTCAATCGGTATGTTACTTGCCCGAGATCTGATCGTCGGTATCCCAATACCTCGTTAAATCTCGTTACCGGCAAGTCACTTTACTCGTACCGTAATGCATGATCCCGTGACCAGACACTTGGTCACTTTGAGCTCATTATGATGATGCATTACCGAATGGGCCCAGTGATACCTCTCCGTCATACGGAGTGACAAATCCCAGTCTTGATCCGTGTCAACCCAACAGACACTTTCGGAGATACCCGTAGTATACCTTTATAGTCACCCAGTTACGTTGTGACGTTTGGCACACCCAAAGCACTCCTACGGTATCCAGGAGTTGCACGATCTCATGGTCTAAGGAAAGGATACTTGACATTGGAAAACTCTAGCAAACGAACTATACGATCTTATGCTATGTTTAGGATTGGGTCTTGTCCATCACATCATTCTCCTAATGATGTGATCCCGTTATCAATGACATCCAATGTCCATAGTCAGGAAACCATGACTATCTGTTGATCCACGAGCTAGTCAACTAGAGGCTTACTAGGGACATGTTGGTGTCTATTATTCACACATGTATTACGATTTCCGGATAACACAATTATAGCATGAATAAAGACAATTATCATGAACAAGGAAATATAATAATAATCCTTTTATTATTGCCTCTAGGGCATATTTCCAACAGAGTCCCATCCGGACACGGGACGAAGTCTTCAATCTTGTATCTTCATAGTCCAACAGTCCGGCCAAAGGTCATAGTCCGGCTGTCCGGATACCCCCTAATCCAGGACTCCCTCAGTAGCCCCCGAACCAGGCTTCAATGACGATGAGTTCGGTGCGCAGATTGTCTTCGACATTGCAAGGCAGGTTCTTCTCCAAATTCCGAATACCTGTTGAATAGTGTCCGGCTTCTTGTAAATGTTGCGCTCCTTGGCTTCCACACCCAATAATGGCCAACTTCCATGTGTCAAGCGAATGTGAGGAGCCAGGGTGTTTTTACATTTACCCCCTAGCTATGCAAATGAGTTGTCTATTAAAGAGACAAGGATTCAGATCCAAACCACACCATCCTCCCTTAGCGAGCATTCATCGGAGCGCACCCGAAAAAATCCATTCCATCATGGCCGGGCGGCGCAGCTCCTCCTCTCGTTCCCCCAGCACCAAACCCGGAGATTGGGGGAGGTGTTCCGTCCCGCACAGCCAACTAGTGAAGCTTTAGACCCAGGGATTTCTCCCCCAGCGTATATGGTCCCGGTTCGAGCCGGGCTCGCCACCTACAATGGCGGAGAGCAGGCGGAGAGCTTTCCCAACCCCTCTAAGGGAGAGCGGGTATGCCTCGTCCCTTATTTGATAAGGGGCCTCGGATTTCCAATCCATCTATTTCTCCGGGGGCTCCTGGAGTTCTACGGCCTCCAATTGCACAGCCTTACCCCCGCCACCATACTACATATAGCTAGCTATGTAGCCCTTTGCGAATTGTTCTTGGGCTGCGAAGCTCATTTCGCATTGTCGAAGAAGTTGTTCTGCCTTGTGCCCCGTTCACAGAGGGGTTCAATATATCAAGTGGGCGGAGCCGAAGTATGGCGCATCGCTGGGACCGGATATCTATCCTGAACCCCGAAGAAAGCGTCCGAAGACTGGCCTTCAGAGTGGTTTTATATAGAAGACGTCCCTCTTCCGGATCCTATTCAGATCGTCCTTCCCGAGTTCGACAATGCTCCCATGAAGAAGCGCCTGAGCTGGCGCCCGCGAAGCCCCCAGGAGGAAGATGACACAGACCTTCTTTACCTGATGAGCCGGATACAGGTATTGGCTCAATCAGGACTGACCATGATTGAAGTCATGGCAATATGCATTATGCGGGGGGTGCAGTCGCTTCAATATCGAGGCCACCCCATGTGGGATTTCAATGGGGAGGATGACGCCACCCGCTGCGGCCGCAAGGGGCCGGACTCGACCACTGCTCTAGCAAAAATCTTGTCCGATTTGTACAAGGGAGAAGAGGAGGAATTCCTCCCCGTCAATCCACAGGGCGGATTTTCTATGTACAATCCTCCGAGCTGGGTAAGTCAACACTTTTCATGCCCATCCGCTCCATCTTCCCATAGTTAAATATTTTACCTTGCGATTTCAACGCAGGAGCTGCGTAAGGCTGTAAGGGAGATCAACGGCCCACCTCCACAACCAGAGGATCCTGAGCGATCCCTCGACCCGGTCTTCAAAGAGGATCCGGACATATCCGTGGAGCTGATTGATAGGGTGTTTACCAATTAAGCAGCGACGATGCCTTGGTGGCCATTACGGCCGATTACCTTGGGTTGCTCCCAGCTTCACAGGTGACTGAGACCAAAGTCCCAATTTTGAAAAGGATTCGTCCTCGTGCACTTTGCTTACCGTATACCAACGGAGTTTTACAGGGAAGGCCCTTGGGACGCCATGCCGAGCCCGCGGCGACTAGCCAACAAGGGGCTCCGAGGCCGGGCAGGCTAAAAAGGAACGCAGTCCGGACTGAGACACCGGCGGATCGGTATGTCGCGCTACCTTACTCCATGCTATCGTCTTTAAAGACATATTAACGCCCGTGATTTCTAGGAAGAAGAACGCTCGCCGGACTATATCCAGAGAGGTCGCCAATCATGCCTCAACCAGTCGGGCTCCAAGGCCGAACACAGAAGCGGAAGCGAATACGAGGCGCACACCGGATACTCCTCCGACAGAGGATGCGGACAGAATGTCCGCCACAAATTCCAAGGTGGAGAGCACCATGAACCACAGGCGTTGCCGAGCCGTTCTCCGTGACGCTTGTTTCTCCCAAGAGGCATTTGATGCCTTCAACTTGGGAGACGCGTACCTCCGTGCTGCTCAAAATGGTCTAGCCAGAGCCACGGACCAATATGTAAAGGATATATGGGTGAGAGAATTTGATGATTATATATAGTAGTAGCCCTTGAGACTTGAAACAGTTAGAATAACTGATTTAAGGATCATTTTTATGCAGGTTCTCACAGAAAAGAATACCCAATTGTCCCATGAGCGTGAAGAGTGCAAAGCCCGACTTCAGGACGCACTAGCCGCAGTAGAGGAGTCCAAGAAGACCCCCTCTGGTAATATATGTTTCAAATGATAGGTATCCTGTAGAGTGCGGCATATATGCAAATCTGACAATAAAATTATAGATGACGCCGGAGGAAATCCGGATGAGCAACATCTCCGACGCCGGCTAAAGGCTGGCGAGAGCGTGCTTACGAAGGATAGGCAGGAGAAGAATAATCTCTAGGATGCCAGCACCCTGCTGAGCGTGGAACTGAAGGATGTTCGTGCCCAACTGTCAGACTTCGTGAAGGAGAATCAGCGGCTTCGACGCGACATTTTCAGTAAGTGCTTGAACGAACTTTTAAGAAGAGTTCGACGAAGAAGTCGACTAACAGAGTTATGTCTGTAGGTATGCTAACAGGTCCTCCCGCGAAGGAAATGCCCGGGTCTGCGGGTGATCTTCTGCCCGAGCTCTCACAACTGCACGAAGGAGTCCGGCAGGTGATGCAAGGCATTGCCCAGGCCTTATGGCCATCCATCTCCGTGCCCGAAGGCCTTGGAGAGCTTGAAGAGAAGCTGAAGGGACCGCGGTGACCCTTCTGATTATGGAAGGTATCGGCCTGCCGTCAAGGTGCCAGGGAAGCCTGGGCCATGGTGAAGACGCGGTATACCAAGGCTGACCCAAACCACATGCCCGAGGTCGGACTTGTGGGGCCCGATGGGAAAGAGATCCCTGTTAGCCTAGTGTACGGGCAAGTAGAATTGGCCGCAAAGTATTCCCAACAGGATTGTAGACTAGACAGCCTGTTAGATGATATAGAAGAGGAATTTATCCAGTCAAATTGACTATGTAATTAAAGTGACATGTATAATGCCTTCTAGTCGGATTGTAGATCATTTGTCATGGCGGACCTTTTCGCTTCAACCTCAGGACCCGATAGTCCGGAGTGTATCCGAATACCCTCTCAGTTATGTAAGAACCGGGGCATGCTTGGAAACCAGGCGTAGGGGTCATTAGTGCTTGAACAGACAAGTGCCCAACTAGTTATGTTATATTACATGGTTAGTAAGAAACATCTTCCAGGGAGAATAGTTCTGTTAGGGGTTCCTTTCCCTGGGTATGCATGCCCTAAAGTGCATGTCCAGACAGCCAAAAGGGCCGCAGAGAAAAAACATCTGGGGGCACATATGGAAAATAGATAAGTGAAAAATCATCTTTTGTTCACCGACCGAATATTCCCTTAAGAACGCTAGCTTTCGGCTTCACCTAGTCTCAGGTACACATCCGGCTGACCCGGCAGTAACAATCGCAGAGGTGCTCCCCTTATGCCCTAGCCGAATTAAAGGGAACGTAGGGCATAAATACAAGAGCCTGGCAACCCAGCTTGGCCAAAACTTAAGTCATATCGATGCATATAATGGTGAAGAAAAGGTACATGTGGAAGGATGACATATGTGCTGGGCATGAAGCCCGTATAAATAAGTAAGCTTCTGTGAAAGAAGCCCCCAGGTATAATGAGCGTGGCTAGCGCGTCAATGGTGTGCAAGCAAGGCACAAGTTAGCCTTTGAAGGCGTTGGGAAAAATAAAAGAAGAAGGAGAGAAATAAAGGACAGATAATGTATATAAAAAGTGGACAGTGGAAGGAGACGAACACAGAGTCTGGCGCTAGGCGTAGAATCTTCGGAGCCTTGCTGCGTTCCATGGGTTTGGTTCAAGTCGATTGTCCGACGCATCCCGCAGATGGTACGCTCCACCGGTCAGAACTTGGTCAATGATGAAGGGACCCTCCCATTTGGGCTCGAGCTTGGTCTTTTTCTTCTCCAGTACGCGTAGAACTAGTTCGCCAATGTTATAAGTTTTGGCCCGTATTTCTCTGCTTTGGTATCTTCGAGCCTGTTGCTGATAGAATGCAGAACGGGCTTTTGCCATGTCGCGCTCCTCCTCTAGAGTGTCCAAATTGTCCTGCCGATCGAGCTCGGCTTCTCTTTCTTCGTACATGCGCACTCGAGGTGAGTCATGAATTATGTCGCAGGGCAGAACCGCCTCTGCGCCGTACACCATGAAAAAGGGTGTGTATCCGGTAGTACGATTCGGCGTGGTCCACAGCCCGCAGAGTACGGAGTCGAGCTCCTCTACCCAGTGCGTGTTAGATTCCCTTAGGGACCGCACTAATCTGGGTTTGATGCCGCTCATGATAAGACCATTTGCTCGCTCAACTTGACCGTTGGTTTGTGGGTGATAGACGGAAGCATAATCGAGCTTAATGCCCATGTTTTTGCACCAGAGTTTTACCTCGTCGGCAGTGAAATTCATGCCGTTATCAGTGATGATGCTGTGGGGGACGCCATAGCGGTGTACAACCCCGGATATGAAGTCTATCACCGGTCCAGATTCGGCCGTTTTAACAGGTTTGGCTTCTATCCATTTGGGGAATTTATCCACCATGACCAGCAAGTATTTTTTCTTATGGGTTCCTCCTTTAAGGAGTCCAACCATGTCAAGCCCCCAGACCGCAAAGGGCCAGGTAATGGGGATTGTGTGGAGGGCAGTGGGTGGCATATGGCTTTGATTTGCAAAAAGCCGGCAACCAACGCAGTGTTGGACCAGGTCCAGTGCGTCTGCCTAGGCCGTAGGCCAGTAAAAACCTATACGGAAGGCCTTGATTACAAGGGCCCTGGCTGCGGCGTGGTGGCCGCCGAGTCCGGCATGAATTTCTGCCAGAAGCTTCCGCCCTTCCTCTTCGGAGATGCACCTTTGAAGGACTCCGGTGGTGCTTTTCTTATAAAGCTCTCCCTCATGGACCCTGTAGGCTTTGGATCGCCGCAGTATGCAGCGTGCCTCGTTTTGGTCGTCGGGGAGTTCCTGCCTAGTTAAGTAGGCTAGGAATGGTTCTGTCCATGGGGCAATGACGACCATTATAACATGGGCTAAAGATGTTATTTCGGTGGTAGAGCCTCCGATTATGTCAGAGTGTTCGGTATCGGGCATTGCGGTTGGGTCCAGTCTATTGTTACCAGTGTGCCCTTCCCATACCACGGATGGATTGAAGAGCCTCTCTAAAAAGATGTTAGGGGGGACCGCATCGCGTTTTGCGCCGATGCGTGCGAGGACATCTACCGCCTGATTATTTTCCCGGGCTACATGGTGAAATTCGAGCCCCTCGAACCGAGCTGACATTTTTAGGATGGCGTTGCGATATGCCGCCATTTTCGGATCCTTGGCATCAAAGTCTCCATTTATTTGGGATATTGCGAGGTTCAAATCCCCCCGCACCTCTAGGCGTTGAATGCCCATGGATACTGCCATCCGGAGACCATGTAAAAGGGCCTCGTATTCGGCTGCATTGTTGGAGTCTGTATACATTATCTGGAGTATGTATTGAACTGTATCTCCGGTTGGGGACGTCAGAACAATGCCAGCCCCCAGACTAGCCAGCATTTTGGAGCCATCGAAGTGCATGATCCAGTTGGAATATGCTTCCATCCATTCGGCGACAAAGTCGGCCAATACTTGCGACTTAATGGCTCGCCGCGGCTTGTAAGTTATGTCGAACGGGAGGAGATCAATGGCCCATTTGGCAATCCGTCCCGTGGCGTCGCGGTTGTTTATAATATCATTAAGTGGCACTTCCGAGGCTACTGTTATCGAACACTCTTGAAAGTAGTGCCGCAGCTTCCGGGATGCCATGAATACCGCGTATGCTATCTTTTGATAATGCGGGTACCGTGACTTGCATGGAGTAAGGACAGTGGATACATAATAGACTGGCTTTTGAAGGGGGAATTTATGTCCGTCCGTTTCTCGTTCGACGACGAGCACTGCGCTCACAACTTGATGGGTTGCCGCAATGTATAACAGCATTGGTTCGCCAATGTTTGGCGCGGCCAGGACTGGGTTGGTTGCCAATATGGATTTTATTTCTTCCAATCCGGCTGTGGCGGCACCCGTCCACTCGAAGTGTTCAGTGCGCCGTAGGAGGCGATAAAGGGGTAATGCCTTTTCTCCCAGGTGGGAGATAAAGCGGCTTAGAGTCGCCACACATCCGGTTAATTTCTGGATTTGTTTGAGGTCCGTTGGGATATCCAACTGTGATAGAGCCCGGATCTTGGCCGGATTTGCTTCAATTCCTCTGCCGTATACAATGAAGCCCGGGAGCTTTCTGGCTGGCACACCGAAAACACATTTTTCCGGGTTGAGCTTGATGTCATATGTTTTGAGGTTATCGAATGTAAACCTCAAGTCGTCTACTAGAGAGTCGACATGCTTGGTTTTGACGACAACATCATCTACGTATGCCTCCACTGTTTTGCCGATCTGGTTTGCCAGACATGTCTAAATCATGCGCTGATATGTTGCGCCAGCGTTTTTGAGCCCAAAGGGCATTGTATTGAAGCAGAAGAGGCCATATGGTGTGATGAATGTCGTTGCGGCTTGGTCGGGCTCCGCCATCTTAATTTGGTGGTAGCGGGAGTATGCGTCGAGGAAACACAATGAGTCGTGTCCTGCGGTAGCATCGATAATCTGATCGATGCGGGGGAGGGGGAAGGGATCCTTTGGGCAAGCCTTGTTGAGGTCCTTGAAATCGATGCACAGGCGCTAGGATTTATCCTTCTTTGGAACCATCACCAGGTTTGCTAGCCAGTCCGGGTGTTTTATTTCTCTAATGAATCCGGCCTCCAATAACTTGGCTAGTTCCTCTCCCATGGCTTGTCTCTTAGGTTCAGAGAAACGCCGAAGAGCCTGCTTCATAGGCTTGAAACCCCTTAGAATATTGAGGCTGTGCTCGGCCAGCCTGCGTGGGATTCCTAGCATGTCTGAAGGATGCCAGGCAAAAATGTCCCAGTTCTCGCGCGGGAATTCTCGTAGTGCGGCGTCTACGGCGGGGTTTAATTGTGCCCCGATGGAGGCTATTTTTGTAGGGTCCATTGGATGGACTTGGAATTTGACTATTTCGTCCTCCGGTTTAAAGGAGGTGGACTTGGATCTCTTATCGAGTATCACATCATCCTTGTTTACCGTGGAGCGCAGCGCAGTCAGTTCCTCAACCGCTAGGGCTTCGGATAATGCCTCGAGGGCCAGTGCGGCTGTCTTGTTTTCGGCATGGAGTGCTGTGTCTGGATCACTAGCAAGAGTGATGATTCCGTTGGGCCCGGGCATTTTGAGCTTCATGTACCCATAATGGGGTATGGCTTGGAAGATTGTGAATGCCTCCCGCCCTAACAGGGCGTGGTATCCGCTACTGAACGGGGCCACTGGGAACGTAATATCTTCGGACCTATAATTCTCCGGCGTGCCGAACACCACATCTAGTGTGATTTTGCCTGTAAAGCACACTTCCCGACTGGGGATTATTCCTCTAAATGGTGTGCTGCTTCGCTCGATGCGGTTCCAGTCTATTTCCATTTTTTGAAGGGTTTCCTCATAGATGAGGTTTAATCCGCTGCCACCGTCCATGAGTACCTTGGTGAGTCGAAAGCCATCCACAATTGGACTGAGGACCAATGCGGCTGGTGCTCGGGCTGTTCGGAATTTAGGTTCGTCACTAGCATTGAAAGTAATAGCCGTGTCACTCCATGGGTTCATTGTTGCCACGTGGTAGATTTCGGCAAGGCTGCGGAGTGTTCGCTTTCGCCTGTTATTTTGTACGAAGGTCTCGAAGACTGTTAATACCATACTGGTATCCCTGGGATGGTGCTTTGTGGCTTCTAGAATTAGAAGATCATCGCCACTTTTGGCTACCTGCCGGAGTATCCAACATGCTCTAAGGCTATGTGTTGGTATGGTGCCCTCTATACTATGAATTTTACAGGGTCCATTGAGCCATCCCTCCAGTATGGTTCCATGCCATGTAGAGGGTTTTTGCTTTTTGGTATTTAACCCGGGTGTCTTGTGATAATGCACCCTTTTATTTCGGACTGGGTTCGTATTTAGGGCTGGATTGTCCCAAAATTTTGTTTCGGTTTTCCAGGCACTTTCCATCGCACAGTACTTTCGTACTATGGACGCCAAGTCGGCAAAGCGTGTAATTTCACGGCGACTTATGGCGTTAAGAATTCCCTTGTCCGTGCAATTATTTCAGAAGAATGAGATTGCGTCTTTCTCGCGGCAGTCCTTGACTTTGTTCATTACAAGGAGGAATCTGGCCCAATAATGATGTACTGTTTCCTGGGGCTCTTGCCTGATGTGGGAAAGATTGCTTATGCTTGGGTGGGTGGGTGGAATTGAATCCGAAACCTCACCCAATCTGAGACCCAGGGGTCGAGGAGTTTCCGATCTTGGAAGTTCGGGTTCTAGGATGTTGCCCGATAAATTTGGCCCGCTGCCTGACTCTAGGTTCAGGGGTTGGGTGATGTCCTCCCGTAAACGGGTATCCGGCTCGAAGGGCTCGGGAATCCGGACATAGCTAGTCCTCAAGATAGAGTAAGGGTCGCCGCATTGTTCTTCCACCGCCGCAACGTGATGGGTGACCGGGGGAGTGTTAATCTTTCTCTGATCGGATTTAAGCCCAATCTGATCATAGTCCGTGGCGACTCCCAGGGCGGCGATGCGATCCAAGAGCTCATTTAGGGAAGAGAGCTCCATTGGATCTAACTGCTCGGCGAATTCCAAGTTGACGTGGAGACTGCTTTCGATGACCCGAGAAGTCATCGTCGGTGCAGTAGCCGAACAGGCGGTCATGAGGAAACCACCTAGCCGGAGGGTTTGGCCGACCGCCAAAGCTCCCTTAGCAACAGTGATGTCTTTAAAGATGAGACGAGACATCCTTCCTTATGGCGACGACACAGTGCAACTCTCAATGAAAGCACCAATGACGGTGTCAAAACCGGCGGATCTCGGGTAGGGGGTCCCGAACTGTGCGTCTAGGCGGATGGTAACAGGAGACAAGGGACACGATGTTTTGACCCAGGTCCGGGCCCTCTCGATGGAGGTAAAACCCTACTCCTGCTTGATTAATATTGATGATATGGGTAGTACAAGAGTAGATCTACCACGAGATCAGAGAGGCTAAACCCTAGAAGCTAGCCTATGGTATGATTGTTGTTGTGTCCTATGGACTAAACCCTCCGGTTTATATAGACACGGGAGGGGGCTAGGGTTACACAGAGTCGGTTACAAGGAAGGAGATCTACATATCCGTATTGCCAAGCTTACCTTCCACACCAAGGAGAGTCCCATCCGGACACGGGACGAAGTCTTCAATCTTGTACCTTCATAGTCCAACAGTCCGGCCAAAGGTCATAGTTCGGCTGTCTGGAAACCTCCTAATCCAGGACTCCCTCAGTGAGGGCTGTAAGATAGAGCTTGAGAGATGATCCAGTCACAGACATGTACCTATATTTTTAGTGTGGGAGGAATCAAGGTCAATCCATTACATATATAAAGGGAGAGAGATTGGGCGAGTGTGGGTCCTCGTGCGATCGAAAGAGTGAGACGGGTTGGATTGGGTGAGCTAGATAGACAATGTGCGTGAGAGAGTATACAATATGAATATGTCGAATTGGGCTCAAAGATGAAGATATATCGTTTATGACCGAGAAAGAGCGAGGTCAATCGAGACATACAAAGAGAGAGAGAGAGAGATTGAGCGAGTGTGGCTGTCGGTGTACAAAAGTAGGGGCTCTCCTTTTTTACCCCTTTACTTGTGCACTGATGACCCACAAGTATAGGGGATCTATCGTAGTCCTTTCGATAAGTAAGAGTGTCGAACCCAACGAGGAGCAGAAGGAAATGAAGCGGTTTTCAGCAAGGTATTCTCTGCAAGTACTGAAATAAGTGGTAACAGATAGTTTTGTGATAAGATAATTTGTAACGAGCAACAAGTAACAAAATTAAATAAAGTGCAGCAAGGTGGCCCAATCCTTTTTGTAGCAAAGGACAAGCCTGGACAAACTCTTATGATGAGAAAAGTGCTCCCGAGGACACATGGGAATATCGTCAAGCTAGTTTTCATCACGTTCATATGATTCGCGTTCGGTACTTTGATAATTTGATATGTGGGTGGACCGGTGCTTGGGTGCTATTCTTACTTGAACAAGCATCCCACTTATGATTAACCTCTATTGCAAGCACCCACAACTACAACAAAAGTATTAAGGTAAACCTAACCATAGCATGAAACATATGGATCCAAATCAGCCCCTTACGAAGCAACGCATAAACTAGGGTTTAAGCTTCTGTCACTCTAGCAACCCATCATCTACTTATTACTTCCCAATGCCTTCCTCTAGGCCCAAATAATGGTGAAGTGTTATGTAGTCGACGTTCACATAACACCACTAGAGGCTAGACAACACACATCTCATCAAAATATCGAACGAATACCAAATTCACATGACCACTAATAGCAAGACTTCTCCCATGTCCTCAGGAACAAACGTAACTACTCACAAAGCATATTCATGTTCATAATCAGAGGGGTATTAATATGCATAAAGGATCTGAACATATGATCTTCCACCAAATAAACCAACTAGCATCAACTACAAGGAGTAATCAACACTACTAGCAATCTACTAGTACCAATCCCGGACTTGGAGACAAGAATTGGATACAAGAGATGAACTAGGGTTTTGAGAGGAGATGGTGCTGGTGAAGATGTTGATGGAGATTACCCTCTCCCGATGAGAGGAGCGTTGGTGATGACGATGGCGATGATTTCCCCCTCCCGGAGGGAAGTGTCCCCGACAGAACAGCTCTGCTAGAGCCCTAGATTGGTTCCGCCAAGGTTCCGCCTCGTGGCGGCGGAGTCTCGTCCCGAAAGGTTGTTTAATATTTTTCCCTCGACGAAAGACCTCATATAGCAGAAGATGGCCATCGGAGAGCTAGCAGGGGGCCCACTAGGCAGGGGGGCGCGCCCTGGGGGGTAGGGCGTGCTCCCCACCCTCGTGGCCAGGTGGGTCCCCCTCTGGTGTATTTCTTTTGCTCAATATTTTTTATATATTCTGAAAATAACTTCCGTGGATTTTCAGGACTTTTGGAGTTGCGCAGAATAGGTCTCTAATATTTGCTCCTTTTCTAGCCCAGAATTCCAGCTGCCGGCATTCTCCCTCCTTATGTAAACCTTGTAAAATAAGAGAGAATAGGCATAAGTATTGTGACATAACGTGTAATAACAACCCATAATGAAATAAATATCGATATAAAAGCATGATGCAAAATGGAGTATCAACTCGCCCAAGCTTAGACATCGCTTGTCCTCAAGCGGAAGCCGATAACGATAAATATGTCCTCATGTTTAGAGGCAGAGGTGTCGATAAAAATAAAATACGGACATGAAGGCATCATGATTGTTTTCATAACAGCAACATATATGGATATTGTCATATGATTTCTTATGCTCAAGTAATAATCTATTCACAATGAGTATGAATCAGAAACTTTATTGAGAACTAACAAACTATAATCTCAGTCATTGAAGCAATTGCAATTTATCATAATATCATAAAGAGTCTATGTCAGAGCTTTCTAGCAAGTTCACATACTCAACTATCATTTAGTCTTTCATAATTGCTAACACTCACGTAATACTTGTGGTTACGGAGTTTTAATCGGACACAGAGAAAGATAGGGGCTTATGGTTTCGCCTCCCAATTTCTTACCTCAAGGGTAATGTCAACAATAATAACTCATGCTCCCCTACATCCAATTAGATATATCTATCAAGATCTTTCCAACATATTGTGCTTGCCAAAGGATAAAGTGTAAAAAGTAAAGGTGAAGATCACCATGAATCTTCGCAGAGGGAAGCAGAGGTTGCCATGCGCTTTCGGGTTGGATGCATAAAATCTTAATGCGAAAGAACATCACTTTATATTGCCCCTTGTGATATGAACCTTTATTATGCAGTCCGTCGCTTTTATTTCTTCCACATCACAAGATCGTATAAAGCTTATTACTTCCACATCAATCAATCATACATATTTAAAGAGCAATTTTTATTGCTTGTACCGATGACATTACTTGAAGGATCTTACTCAATCCATAGGTAGGTATGGTGGACTCTCATTGAAAAACTGGTTTAAGGGTTTTGGAAGCACAAGTAGTATCTCTACTTGGTGCTGAGAATTTGGCTAGCATGAGGGGGAAAGGCAAGCTAAACATGTTGGATGATCCATGACAATATACTTTATCTCAGATGCAAGAAAACACAACCCATTATGTTGTCTTCCTTGTCGAACATCAACTCTTTAGCATGTCATATTTTAATGAGTGCTCACAATCATAAAAGATGGCTATGATAATATATTTATATGTGAAACCTCTCTTTCTTTATTACTTCCTATTAATTGCAACGATGACCAAAGCTATGCTTGTCAACTCCCAACAACTTTTAATCATCATACTCTTTATATGTGAAGTCATTACTCTCAATAAGATCAATATGAACTTTTGTTTCTTTTTATTCTGTTTCTCTTTTCTTTTATCCACTCAAGATCATAGCAAGAAAATCAAGCCCTTGACTCAACACTAATCTTTATTATATAGCTCACGGACTCGATTACATCGAGAGATCATAAAGCAAAACTCAAAACTAGATCATGCCATAAACTTTTATTCTACTAGATCAAAATACTACTAATAGGATCGAACTAAGAAAAACGGTAAAGATAGGAGTGTGATTGTGATACGATACCGGGGCACCTCCCCCAAGCTTGGCAGTTGCCAAGGGGAGTGCCCATACCCATGTGATTATGTCTCCTTCTTCGGTGATGATGATGGCTTCTTCCTCAATTTGCGCTTGAGGACAGCATTTTGATCCCTCAAGTCATCAATCTCCTGCTCTAGGGTTAATATCTTTTTGCATAGTTCCTGCTTGTTTTCCTGCAAGATACGGAAAGGGATAAACTCGATCTTAGGTTTCTTTGCTCTATCAGGCAGGCTTGACTTTTTGAACTCCACATGCATGTCCCCAAGTTGAGGTAGTGGATGTTCATCCTCATCTGAGCTCGTCTCCTCTTTCCTCTTGGGTTCATAGTCCTCTTCTTCCTCCGTAGTCCAACCACAATGCTCCACATCTCCATAGACCCTAGGGTTTGCAAGGTAATCATCCACATAGCTTTCTCCTTCCGAATCCTGGGACGACATGTTGCTCTAATCTGCAGCAGGACAGCTCGAAACAAGAACGGAGGATATTTGCGTGATACAAGAGTCAAAACCTTCGGGAGAATATATAATGAATTTTTACTGACCAAAATATGTATCGTGCAAGAAAATGAAGTCCGGATAGCACACGAGGTGCCCACGAGGTAGGGGGGCACCCCCAGGGGGGTAGGGCGCGCCCTCCACCCTCATGGAGCCCTCGTGTCCTTCCCGGACTGCTTCTTATTTTTCTATTTTTCTAAATATTCCAAAACGGAGAAATATTGCCTTAAAAACTGTTTTGGAGTCGGTTTACTTACCGTACCACATACCTATTCCTTTTCGGAGTCTGAAACATTCTGGAAAGTGTCTCTGATGTATTCCTTCGGGGTTACGGTTTCAATAACATTGGTTTCAACATTTATGGGATTACCTGAGATATAATGTTTGATTCTTTGACCGTTCACCACCTTCGGATTTGTGCCTTCGAAGTTCTTGATTTTTATGGCACCGAAACGGTAGACCTCCTCGATAATGTATGGACCTTCCCATTTAGAGAGAAGTTTTCCTGCAAAAAATCTTAAACGAGAGTTGTATAGCAATACATAATCACCTACGTTAAACTCACGCATTTGTATCCTTTTATCATGCCATCTTTTAACTTTTTCTTTAAACAACTTGGCATTTTCATAAGCTTGGGTTCTCCATTCATCAAGTGAGCTAATGTCAAATAACCTCTTTTCACCGGCAAGTTTGGAATCATAGTTGAGTTCTTTAATAGCCCAATAAGCCTTATGTTCTAGTTCGAGAGGTAAGTGGCATGCTTTTCTGTAAACCATTTTATACGGAGACATACCCATAGGATTTTTATATGCAGTTCTATAGGCCCATAATGCATCATCAAGTTTCTTGGACCAATTCTTTCTAGACCTATTGACAGTCTTTTGCAAAATTAATTTGAGCTCTCTATTACTCAATTCTACTTGACCACTAGACTGTGGGTGATAAGGGGATGCAATTCTATGATTAACATCATATTTAGCAAGCATTTTACGGAAAGCACCATGAATAAAATGTGAACCACCATCAGTCATTAAATATCTCGGAAAAATAACTTCTTTAAGCATCTTAATAGAAGTGTTATGATCAACACTAAAATATGTGTATAACCATTAGAGGCAGGAAAAGGTCCCATATAATGAAAGCCCCAAACATCAAATGGTTCAATAACAAGTGAATAATTCATAGGCATTTCTTGACGTCTACTAATATTACCAATTCTTTGACATTCATCACAAGACAAGACAAACTTACGGACATCCTTGAAGAGAGTAGGCCAATAAAAACCAGATTGTAATACCTTATGTGCAGTTCTATCTCCAGCGTGGTGTCCTCCATAAGCTTCGGAGTGACACTTGCGTAGGATCTGTTCATGTTCATGCTCAGGTACACAACGTCTAATAACACCATCTACTCCTTCTTTATAAAGATGTGGGTCATCCCAAAAGTAATGTCTCAAATCATAGCAGAACTTTTTCTTTTGTTGGTATGTGAAACTAGGTGGTATAAATTTAGCAACAATATAATTAGCATAATCAGCATACCATGGAGTACTATGAGAAGTGTTTATGACATTTAGTTGCTCATTAGGAAAGCTATCATCAATAGGTAGTGGGTCATCAAGAACATTTTCTAACCTAGACAAGTTGTCTGCAATGGGGTTCTCAGCTCCCTTTCTAACAACAATATGCAAATCAAATTCTTGTAGCAAGAGAACGCACCTAATAAGTCTAGGTTTAGCATCTTTCTTTTCCATAAGATATTTAATAGCAGCATGATCGGTGTGAATAGTTACTTTAGAATCAACAATATAAGGTCTGAACTTATCACAAGCAAATACAACTGCTAAAAATTCTTTCTTAGTAGTAGCGTAATTTCTCTGAGCATTGTCTAGAGTCTTACTAGCATAATGGATAAGATTTAATTTCTTATCAACTCTTTGCCCTAGAACAGCACCTACAGCATAATCACTAGCATCACACATAATTTCAAAGGGTAAATTCCAATCAGGTGGCTGAACAATAGGTGCAGAGATCAATGCTTTCTTAAGTATTTCAAATGCTTCTACACAATCATCATCAAAGACAAATGGTATATCTTTTTGTAATAAATTGGTCAGAGGCCGAGAAATCTTTGACAAGTCCTTAATGAACCTCCTATAAAATCCGGCGTGACCAAGGAAACTTCTCAATAGCATCAACCTTGGCTTTATCAACTTCAATACCTCTTTCAGAAACTTTATGTCCCAAGACAATACCTTCATTAGCCATAAAGTGGAACTTTTCCCAATTCAAGACAAGATTAGTTTCTTCACATCTCTGCAAAACTCGATCAAGATTGCTCAAGAAATCATCAAAAGAGGATCCATAGACAGAAAAATTGTCCATAAAAACCTCACAAATCTTTTCACAAAAGTCAGAGAATATAGCCATCATGCATCTTTGAAAGGTAGCAGGTGCATTACATAAACCAAAAGGCATACGTCTATAAGCAAAAGTACCAAAAGGGCATGTACAAGTGGTCTTTGATTGATCATTGGCTGACACAGGTATTTGCGAGAGACCAGAATAACCATCTAGAAAGCAAAAATGCGTATGTTTAGATAATCTTTCTAGCATTTGATCCATAAAAGGTAAGGGGTAATGATCTTTCTTGGTAGCTTTATGTAACTTGCGGAAATCAATTACCATCCTATGCCCTATAATAATTCTTTGAGGAATCAATTCATCTTTATCATTAGGGACAACAGTGATACCTCCCTTTTTAGGGACACAATGGACAGGACTTACCCACTGACTATCAGCAACGGGATAAATTATACCTGCCTCCAGAAGCTTTAGTATTTCTTTTTTTACCACTTCTTTCATTTTAGGATCCAGCCGTCATTGATGATCAATAACTGGTTTGGCATCTGTCTCCAAATTTATTTTATGTTGACATAGAGTGGGACTAATGCCCTTAAGATCATCAAGAGTATATCCAATAGCAGCACAGTGCTTCTTCAGAGTTTCCAATAATCTTTCTTCTTCATGCTCTGAAAGGTTAGCACTAATAATAACAGGATATATCTTCTTTTCATCAAGATAAGCATATTTAAGAGTATCAGGCAATGGTTTAAGCTCAAACACGGGACCACCCTTGGGTGGAGGAGGATCCCCTAGGATTTCAATAGGCAAATTGTGTTTCAGAATAGGTTCCTGCTTAAAGAATACTTCATCTATTTCCCTTCTTTCATTCATAAACATATCATTTTCATGGTCTAGCAAATATTGTTCTAAAGGATCACCAGGAGGTACGGCAATAGAAGCAAGACCAATAATTTCATCCTTACTAGGCAATTCTTCTTCACGGTGTTGTCTACTAAATTTAGAGAAATTAAACTCATGAATCATATCACCCAAACCAATAGTAACAACATTCTTTTCGCAGTCTATCTTAGCATTAACGGTGTTCAAGAAGGGTCTACCAAAAATAATGGGGCAAAAGCTATCTTGTGGGGAACCAAGAACAAGAAAATCAGCAGGATATTTAGTTTTCCCACACAATACTTCAACATCTCTAACAATTCCCATTGCTGATATAGTATCTCTATTGGCAAGTTTAATTGTAACATCAATACCTTCTAACTTAGCAGGTGCAATTTCATGCTTAATTTCTTTGTATAAAGTATGCGGTATAACACTAGCACTAGCACCCATATCACATAAGCCATGATAACAATGATCTCCTATTTTAACAGAAATAACAAGCACGCCTACCACAGGTCTATGTTTATCTTTAGCACAAGGTTTGGCAATTCTAGCGGTTTCACCACAGAAATGAATAACATGCCCATCAATATTATCAGACAACAGATCTTTAACAATAGCAATATTATGTTCAACTTTGACTTGCTCAGGAGGTGTATAAGTTCTAATATTTCTTTTACGAACCACAGTTGAAGCTTTAGCATGATCCTTTATTCTAACAGGGAAAGGTGGTTTCTCAACATAAGAAGTAGGAACAATAGGATCATTATAAGTGACAGCCTTTTCTTCAACTTTAATAGGTGCAGCTACTTTTACTTCTATGGGAGGATGATATTTAAACCACTTCTCCTTGGGGAGATCAACATAAGTAGCAAAATATTCACAGAAAGAAGCTACTATCTTAGAGTCAAGTCCATATTTAGTGCTAAATTTACGGAAAACATCGGTATCCATGAAATATTTAACACAATCAAACTTAGGTGTCATACCTGACTCCTTACCTTCATCGAGATCCCAATCTTCAGAGTTGCGTTTAATTCTATCCAATAAATTCCATTTGAATTCAATAGTCTTCATCATAAAAGAGCCAGCACAAGAAGTATCGAGAATGGATTGATTATTATGAGAAAGCTGAGCATAAATTTTTTGAAGAATTATTTCTCTTGAGAGCTCATGATTGGGGCATGAATATAACATTGATTTAAGCCTCCCCCAAGCTTGAGCGATGCTTTCTCCTTCGCGAGGCCAATAGTTATATATATAATTGCGATCACGATGAACAAGATGCATAGGATAATACTTCTGATGAAATTCCAATTTCATTCATTTATAGTTCCATGATCCCGTGTCATCACATAGCCTATACCATGTAGATGCATCTCCCTTCAAAGATAAAGGGAAGACCTTCTTCTTAACAACATCATCGGGTATACCTGCAAGCTTAAATAATCCACAAACTTCATCCACATATATTAGGTGTTCATCAGGATGCTTTGTTCCATCTCCTGTAAAAGGATTATCTAGCAGTTTTTCTAACATACCCGAAGGAACTTCAAAGGGAATAATTTCATTTTCAGTAGGTTCATTAGGTTGAGGAGCAACTCTTTGCTCTACTGGTCAGGGTGAAGATACCCCGAACAAGCCCCTCGGAGGATTACTTTCCATAGTAACAAGTGACAGTAAATTTCAGCACACTATATAAATTTTTCCTTACCAAATTCCACCTACCAAAGGCGCTTCACTCCCCAGCAACAGCGCCAGAAAAGAGTCTTGATTACCCACAAGTATAGGGGATATATCGTAGTCCTTTCGATAAGTAAGAGTGTCGAACCCAACGAGGAGCAGAAGGAAATGATAAGCGGTTTTCAGCAAGGTATTCTCTGCAAGTACTGAAATAAGTGGTAACAGATAGTTTTGTGATAAGATAATTTGTAACAAGCAACAAGTAACAAAAGTAAATAAAGTGCAGCAAGGTGGCCCAATCCTTTTTGTAGCAAAGGACAAGCCTGGACAAACTCTTATGATGAGAAAAGCGCTCCCGAGGACACATGGGAATATCGTCAAGCTAGTTTTCATCACGTTCATATGATTCGCGTTCGGTACTTTGATAATTTGATATGTGGGTGGACCGGTGCTTGGGTGCTGTTCTTACTTGAACAAGCATCCCACTTATGATTAACCTCTATTGCAAGCATCCACAACTACAACAAAAGTATTAAGGTAAACCTAACCATAGCATGAAACATATGGATCCAAATCAGCCCCTTACGAAGCAACGCATAAACTAGGGTTTAAGCTTCTGTCACTCTAGCAACCCATCATCTACTTATTACTTCCCAATGCCTTCCTCTAGGCCCAAATAATGGTGAAGTGTTATGTAGTCGACGTTCACATAACACCACTAGAGGCTAGACAACACACATCTCATCAAAATATCGAACGAATACCAAATTCACATGACTACTAATAGCAAGACTTCTCCCATGTCCTCAGGAACAAACGTAACTACTCACAAAGCATATTCATGTTCATAGTCAGAGGGGTATTAATATGCATAAAGGATCTGAACATATGATCTTCCACCAAATAAACCAACTAGCATCAACTACAAGGAGTAATCAACACTACTAGCAATCTACTAGTACCAATCCCGGACTTGGAGACAAGAATTGGATACAAGAGATGAACTAGGGTTTTGAGAGGAGATGGTGCTGGTGAAGATGTTGATGGAGATTATCCTCTCCCGATGAGAGGAGCGTTGGTGATGACGATGGCGATGATTTCCCCCTCCCGGAGGGAAGTGTCCCCGACAGAACAGCTCTGCTAGAGCCCTAGATTGGTTCCGCCAAGGTTCCGCCTCGTGGCGGCGGAGTCTCGTCCCGAAAGGTTGTTTATTATTTTTCCCTCGACGAAAGACCTCATATAGCAGAAGATGGCCATCGGAGAGCCAGCAGGGGGCCCACTAGGCAGGGGGGGGGGCGCGCCCTGGAGGGTAGGGTGCGCTCCCCACCCTCGTGGCCAGGTGGGTCCCCCTCTGGTGTATTTCTTCCGCTCAATATTTTTTATATATTCTGAAAATAACTTCCGTGGAGGTTCAGGACTTTTGGAGTTGCGTAGAATAGGTCTCTAATATTTGCTCCTTTTCCAGCCCAGAATTCCAGCTGCCGGCATTCTCCCTCCTTATGTAAACCTTGTAAAATAAGAGAGAATAGGCATAAGTATTGTGACATAACGTGTAATAACAGCCCATAATGAAATAAATATCGATATAAAAGCATGATACACAATGGACGTATCATGCATGGGCAGTCAGAGCCGCCCGCGGCCACACTAAGTAGGGTATAGGAGGGAAGCCAAAGGCACAAGACGGGCAAAGCAACACCATGGCCAGAGACACAAAGAGCAAGAGGGCGAGGTGGACTCCCCCGGCAAGACCCTTGCCGGGGTGGCCTCCGCAGCCCCGGCAAGAGCCTTGCCGGGGCAACTTGCCCAACGCCAGCAGAGCGCGCCACCCTTGAGCCCAAGGGTTCCAACACCATCAACCACATTGGAACCAAGGCTCGAGAGGCACCTAGATGGTGGCATGCAGATCTTTGTGAAGATCATAAGCACACAAGATCGGATGAGGACCAGAAGACGACGATCCTCGACAAGATCCTTGCCGAGGAAGTCCACGAGACCCCCGGCAAGATCCTTGCCGGGGACGACCGCAATGCCCTGGCAAGACCCTTGCCGAGGACACCTGCGGGACCACAGCCAGACCCACGTCTGCCAAGACCCCACCGCTGTTCCCATACAGCTGCCATCACAACCAGCTGGGCAGGCACCTACGTGGCAACGTGTGGCCTCCAGGCCAACTCAGCAAGCACCTGCGTGGTGGCATGCAGATCTTCGTGAAGACCCTACCACCATGCCATCTCATCAGCCTGCCAGCCTACGTCACGCTGCATGCCTCGTTGGCCTGGACGCGTGTCGGAGCGAGGCGGAGCGGCGACAGACGGGACAGGCCTCGGTGCCGTCCCCAATAAATCAATGGGACACCTAAGGGGCGCATTTAATGCGCCTTGTCCCATAATGACGGGCGATAAGCTTGTACACGGTATACCTTTCCACCACCCTGTGTGCCACGGTGGCAACCCCTTTTGTCTATAAAAGGAGGCCCGAGGCATACTAGAGAAGGATTCGGATCTTTTGGACTACGCACACACCGTAGCTAGTTCGAGAGCTCAATAACACTCAAATATACACCAAAGTAGGACTAGGGTATAATGCATTCTCACGGCCCGAACCTGGGTAAACGATCCATGTGCTGACTGCCAGACCCGCTCTTTGTACAACCCCGTGCCCGCCAACCGTAGAAGGGATCCTTGTGCTGCCGTCGCCGTCCTCGCCTCGCCATGGCAAACCTCGCAGCCGCCGTCGAAGTCCGACGCCGTCGCCGGACTCGCTAACTGCCGCCGGCGGTTTTCGATGGAAAACCGCCCCGAACCGGTACAAACCGACCCTGTTTTCTTTTTAGGTTTTTCTTTAGTTTGGTTTTATTTTATTAGATCGGTTTTTTCTTTTGCCTAGTTATTTCGAGAACGTTCGCTGGTTTGGTTTTCACAGCGAACGGATTCGTTAGTTAGCGTTCGACAGCGAACGTTCGTTAGATAGTCTTTTCTTTTCTTTTAATTTTCGGTCAGGGACTCGTTTGTGAATATTTTATTTATAGATTGGCCCCTGTTTTTCAAACAACTATAACTTTTTACTCGTTAGTCCAAATTCAACGAAACCAACGCCCACATATTCGTTATGATTCCCTCTATCCAGTAATCCAACTCAAACATGTTTTTGAAAGTTTTAAAATTGGAATTCAACCAGTTTTGTATTCAAACTTTATTTGATCATAACTTGAGTTTCGTAGCTCCGTTTGAGTTGATTCTTTTTGCAAATCGAAGCTCTTGACCTAAACTTTCTGATAAGGCCAAATTCATATAATTTTGGTACTATTAGAAATTGTTTTATGTTGCAAGACCTATTTGCTTGGTTTTGATGTTTTCCGAATCGACTTTTTCGATTTTTCTGGTATTTCGAGTGATTGTTTATGTGTGGTTACTATTGCTTGCTTACGATAGATTGACCGGAGTGTGACGAGTAGAACTATCAAGAGTTATGAGTGCGAATCATCTTCATCAACATTGCAGGCAAGTTCACACTTTGATCATACCTCTTTCATACCCAGTTTTTATTGCATTAGATCAAACCTCAAACATTGCATGATTACGATCTAATTAAATTGTGGGATGGGAAGTAGTTGAGGTAGTACCTATTACATGTTTATTATCAAACCCTTGGGAGTTACTATTACGTTATGCTTACATTGCCATGCTATGCTCATAGACGTGGATTGGGTTTTGAGAGTATTCATGACAGATGTGAGATTGTTAATTAATGGTTTACTTAAGGTGGCAACTTAAACACACATCTGGGTGGATTGAGGCACCTGGTTATTCCAGGATTGCCTGTCTAGGCACCTGGGTAGACCAGGATTGCCTGTTTTTTTATGGACCGCCACCCAGGCCCAAAGGGATCATGAGATTTTTCATACTAGAAACTTCCGTGTGCAGCCACAAGCTATTATGGGCTCTAGCATAGTTTATTAAGTCGTGCGAACTCTTACAGGGTAGACTAGCAGATGTAGGGGAAAGTAGGTGTAACGGTCTATCCATCGTAAGGTGCTAGCGCTTCTGAAGAACTATGTCTCGGTCATCCGTTTCTCAAACACCATGTAGTGCGAGAAACCAAACGGAGGCGATCGAGTCTTGTGGGAAAAGTGCGCAAACCTCTGCAGAGTGTATAAACTAATCATGATTAGCCGTGTCCCCGGTTATGGACGTTTTGAGTATCTAGTATTTGGATTATCATGTGAATCTCATCATGTTACTTTAAATTAATTTTGTTGGGTTTAATGATGTTACTTAATTGGGATTGAGAATCCTGTCAACCATTCTCAATGTTCAACAACCACCATGATAGTTAATTAAAATGTATTCTTTTGCAGTAGGGAAAAATTGGCTTTTCACAAAAACCTTATAACCATAGAGCTTTTCCACCAGCTAAATATGCATGTAGTGATAGCCTTTATTCATCATTCTCTATGGTGTGAATTTGCCAGTACATTCAATGTACTGACCCTTTGTGGCTGCAACGTCTCATGTTGCAGGATATCTTACGACGAGTAAGTGATATGTTAGGGTTACGATTTCTACAATCAACTTTGCCGTTGGTGTTGATGGGAACCCACAACCTTGTTACTTCCGCTATTTTGGAATGAGGTAATAGTACCTACGTTACTTTATACATGTGATTTACCTCTATTATAAATCCTCGAGTACTGTGTGTGTCAGCATACCGATCCAGGGATGACACTTAAGCACAGAGACTTGACCCATTTGGGTCGGGTCGCTACAAGATGGTATCAGAGCACATGTTGACTGTAGGATGTGACCCTAGAAACTGGCAAGCCCATAGCAAAGATTTTTTTCTCTACAACTTTCCCTTTCAAAAAGATCTTTTACCTCTCTTCTCTTCTGAGCTTATTCAAAAATTCCCTTTTAGTGAGACCATATCCCTTTTCCCTTTTGACCACACGAAGATTCGACTGATGAGACCACTCCAAGAAGTACAAGATATCGGACAACTAAGACCACTTTGGAATGAAGAGTATTTTCCTTGCATCCGAATAATGGAAACTACAATGGTTGAAGACCGAAGACAAGTAGAATTTGAAGGCTCTGAAGAATTCCCAGATTTGTATGACCTAGGAAGGCTACCCTTATGGATCTTGGCAGACTATGGAAGTTGTCAATACCCGAGATCAAGGTGTATCGGATAAAGACCGGAGCATGTAGAGTTAAGAACTCCAGGATTTGTCAAGAAAACCCTAAGGCAGGAGATATCAACTATGGAATGATAGCTCATGGAAATGACAAGAGCAGAAACACAGCTATCCATGAAGTTATCTCCCGCTTATGCTATTGTCACCGTGCTGAGTTAAGCATGTATATGCATGGAAGGATTGGATGGTAGAAGGCTGATGGAGCACCCATCAGCAATATGAAGTTTTAACCTTAGCCGGTGTATCACCAGGATCTGGAGTATTACATCAAGAAGTTAAGACGGAGCCACAAGAAGCCGCATTTGAAAGGAAGCATTTCGTAAAGAACTCGGGACCTAGAAGCTGAAAGTAGCCAAGCTGGAGGAGCAAAACCTTGAGATACAGGAGATTAGTCAGGAATGGAAGGACCGTAGTGCCATGGTTCATGTCAAGGATGTTGAAACCCGGAAGTTTCGAACGCAACTCCAAAAATATTAAAGGAGGTCACGAGAGACTTCGCGTCAACAGACATGAATCTGGCAGAAGGATTCAAGAAAGACAAGCATGATCGAAACAAGCCATTGGAGGCATGAACAAGACTTGAAGAGTTTGGAGACGTTGAAGATTTATTGACCTTTAGAAGACCAAACCCCTGTTATATACCTACGTTAGATGCGACGTTTGTGAGTTGTCATTTGTTTGATGTTTTCCGACAGCCCCAATGAAATCTGTCTTTTTAAAACTGTTGTTTGCATTGTGTGTATCCCTCTCCCTCTCTCTTATCTTACCCCAAACCCATGGACCCAATAGAGGATGAATGAAGATGAGCTTATATTTTCTGGACCGATGAGTCAATTGGAGACGGACAGATGGATTCAGAACATGGAGGGTCACATGAAGAATAACCCTATAGTCGGAAAGGATACGACCCAGCATGCTCTTCAGTGCTTTGAAAGAGGTGCTGCTACTTGGTGGAGGATATACCAAACCATGAATGGATGGCAAGGAGTAACCACTTGGAGAGAATTAAAGTTGACTCTGCAAAGATCTCACCTTGTGTCCCAGAAGTTGAAGTCTTATGGAAAGGATATGAAGAAATCTTATGCATGCAAAATTTGTGGAGAAATAGGACACACCCATAAAGAACACAAGGATGAATGCCCTAATTGTAAAGGAAGTCACCCAGTTGAAGAATGCCCAACTAGGCCGATTACTTGTTTATTGTGTGAAGGGACTACCCACTATCCTGCTCAGTGTCACATTTACCCCATGGTACAACGAACCATCCAGCAGAAGAAATAAGTAAAGGAAGGAGCCCTTATGGAAATTTTAGAAGAACCCGTGATGAAGGAAGAGATGGAGGACACACCTAAAGAAGACCCGAGAAAACCCTACACTAAGTCTTGCTATTCATGTGGAGAAGAAGGACACATCTCCCAAAATTGTTTGAATGGGGATCTAGTAGAATTCCCTACAGAGGAAGTAGAATATGACCCACAGGAAATAGAAGCCCTGATTGGAATGGACAAGTCCAAGAAGAGAAACCGATTGGAGCCCAGGAGGGACCTGAGTCATATCACCTGTTACAGGTGCAAGGAGTCAGGGCACTACCTCAACAGTTGCCCAAAAAGGAAACCTCGATACTTGCCAGCAGTAATATGTTTTAGTTGTAATGGAGGAGGGCACTTTGCCAGAGAATGCCCCAAGGAGAAGGAAACTTGTGCTAGATAGTTGAGTTTGCAACAAAAGAAATGGAGTAGTAGAAGTGAGAACATTTCCTTTTATATTGAGGTGTTGAGTTGAGACATGTAATGGAAAAGCGAGAGATTTTAATCACTTGAGAATGAATAAAGTTAGCATCGTTGGTGCTGATATGGATTTTATGAGTTGTTACTCTATGAAGAAGAATTTTGGCCATTCTGAGGATATGAGAAATATGGTCTATGGAAGATTTGTGCATTTTAAGGGTGGTAGTACCCTGTAAGAACCGTTGACCCCTGGAAAAGATAAGGATACTCCACTGAGTGGATTTCGGACAAACTGAATACGAGTTTTGTCTCGATATGTGTGAAACCCCAAGAGTATGTGGGATGAAGTTGGAGACCGTCAGCTGTTTTGACAAAATGTGATCAAGGAGTTAGAAGAGGATGTTAAGTTTATTCGAGATAGACTGAAGGTAGCTCAGTCCAGGCAGAAGAGTTATGTAGACTCAAAAACTCAAGGAGGTAGTCTATGAAATTGGAGATAGAGCATGTCTTCGTGTGTCCCCTCTGCGAGGAGTTAAACGGATTGGAGTTAAGGCATAGTTAGCCCCAAGATTTGTAGGACCATACCGAGTTTTGGAGCGTATGGGAGAAGTGGCCAACAAGTTGGAGTCACCCGAAGGACTGTCAGGAGTTCAAGATGTGTTTCACGTTTCCGAGTTGAAGAAGTGCCATGCAGAGATGGCTAATATTCCCCTGTAAGGATGCTTGACCCTGGAAAGGATAATGATGTTCCACGAAGTGGAATATGGACTCCATAAATATAAGTTTTTATCTCGGTATGTGGGATATCCCACGAGGATGAAGAGATAAATTACTATTGGATATAAAGGAGGTATGATGTCAGAAATATGGATCAATGGAAACTCCATGATGAGTCTGAGTAATCACGTCTTAGTTTGGTGCCAATAGAAGGAAGGAAGATGGTACAATTGGATGGATTTAAGAATACTAGGAAGTTGGAAGTTGGAATAATGATCAGTTGCCCGATGATAAGTTCAAGGACTACAAGTGATGAGATGGGCCATAACCCACAGGCCCCAGGACCTGCCAAGAAGCAAGCACATTCTTGCTGAAGGAAAAACCCTGGAGGAAGATACGACATTTATCGGCAGACAATTTTATAGGAGTAACGCAAAACCTGAGAGATTGTGAAGGAACAATAGATGTTTGTTTGGCTTGCAGAATCAATGGATTTATCCGAACCTTGGTTCGTCGACAAGAGAAATTCCGCAATACTTGTGAGGATGACCGCGTGTTAGAATGCGAGATTCGCTAAACCGTATACAAGGTAATGATTTGGGTGCGGGATGGATTGATCACCATACCGACTTACTCTTATTATTCGCCTTGCTATGTGGGATGGTAAATCTGAGTGACTTACATATAGTAGAGAGACGACGGTCAAAACCTTGTTTAAGCCTTAGAATGGTATAGGTATTTTTCCCCTGTACAAGGCAGCTTTGCCAACCGTAGGTTATACGGTGAGGATCAACCAGACCCATTTCATGCAGGAGAAACCCTAAATTGTTGACCACCATGAGAGATATCGATAGTTGATTAGTATTGGTGCCAGACCCGTCAGCTAAGAAGACCCAGTCTCGGAATAAACCTTACCAGGATGAAAGTACAGAAGAATTGAGGAAAAGGTTATGCCGCTACCGGAAGAGCCGGAGAAAGAATTATCCTTATGATCTGAGAAGACCGGCCCTGTCAAGAATAAGGATGGAGTATATGAGTATTGATGGGACCGTAACAATGTTTCTAAGGGTGGTAGCAACCGAGACCCTGGAGACGATCGATGGATTTTGAGAAGACCCCAAACCTAACCTATTTCTTTCTAGCCTCTCCGAATCTCGAGGACGAGATTCATTTTAAGGGTGGTAGGTTTGTAACATCCCAAAATTCTAAATTTTGGAATGTTATAATAAATAGATAGATTTGTTTGATTGTTTGTTTGATTGACTGAAAGTGAGTGAATTCGAAACTTTTTGAAAGTTAAATGATAGGGAATAAAAGGACTTTCCCAAACTTTCATGTTTGCTTTCTGATCTCCATGAAATTCAAATTCTTTTCAAATACAAAACCCCCGAGAGAAGATGACATGACTTCTTCCATTTATTTAAATGACAAGGGTTTTTGAAAACATTTGAATTTCATTTGGAAAATATTTCGAATCTAGAAACTTTATGCAACTCAATGATTTTCAAGAGCGAAGATAAAATGACTTCTTCAAAACATATGAAATATGAGTTGGGAGTTTCAAAGAATTTAATTCAAAACACCTTTGAATTTATTTCCAATTTGGAGTTATTTGAGTTTTATTCAAATTATTTTTCTCCAAAAATAAAATATACGGAAAATAGGGTAACATGATTCCCTACATCAGAAATTTGGAGAGAAATAAATTTGAATTAATTTCGGTATTTTTAAAATGTTTTTATTGGATTTTATTAGGGCAGTAGCACTCTTTGAATTACCTATTTTTGCATGGATTTTATTTGGCATTATAAAAATGTCCATGTTGTAGAAAATCTTTTTCTGCGAATTTTGGTATATTATATGCCTATATAATATTTTATTTTTATTTGTTTTATCTATTTTGTTTGTCTGAAAAATGTTTAAAAAAACAAATCACTCTGGACCGACCGGACCGAGCCGGCCCAGCTCGCCAGGCCACGGCCCAGCCAGCCCACGCCAGTGCTCCGCCGTCCCCGAGCTCCCGCAGGAGTTCGTCTCCTGCACGGGAGCGCCGCCGCCGGAGTCCGGCCGGACTCCGCGACCGCCTTGCCCCTCCCGCACGCAAGAGCCGCCGCCTCCTCCCTCCATAAATAGCTCTGCCCCGCCCCGCGCCGCTCCTCGCATCTCGCCGCCGCCGCCTTGCGAACCACCACGCCGCCACCGCATCCCGCCGGATCTGCGCCGCCGCCTCGCCGCTGCTGCCGCCCACCACCGCGACGCCGCGTCGCTGCTGTCACCCCGCGCCAACGCCCGCCGCTGCCGTCGCCGTCCTCGCCTCGCCACGACAAACCTCGCAGCCGCCGTCGAAGTCCGCCGCCGCCGGACTCGCTAACTGCCGCCGGCGTTTTTCGATGGAAAACTGCCCCGAACCGGTACAAACCGACCCGATTTTCTTTTTAGGTTTTTCTTTAGTTCGGTTTTATTTTATTAGATCGGTTTTTTTGCCTAGTTATTTCAAGAACGTTCGCTGGTTAGGTTTTCACAGCGAATGGATTTGTTAGTTAGCGTTCGACAGCGAACGTTCGTTAGATAGTCTTTTTCTTTTCTTTTAGTTTTCGGTCAGGGACTCGTTTGTGAATATTTTATTTACAGATTGGCCCCTGTTTTTCAAACGACTATAACTTTTTACTCGTTAGTCCAAATTCAACGAAACCAACGCCCACATCTTCGTTATGATTACCTCTATCCAGTAATCCAACTCAAACATGTTTTTGAAAGTTTTAAAATTGGAATTCAACCAGTTTTGTATTCAAACTTCGTTTGATCATAACTTGAGTTTCGTAGCTCCGTTTAAGTTGATTCTTTTTGCAAATCGAAGCTCTTGACCTAAACTTTCTGATAAGGCCAAATTCATATAATTTTGGTACTGTTAGAAATTGTTTTATGTTGCAAGAGCTATTTTTTTGGTTTTGATGTTTTCTGAATCGACTTTTTCAATTTTTCTGGTATTTTGAGTGATTGCTTATGTGTGGTTACTATTGCTTGCTTACGATAGATTGACCGGAGTGTGACGAGTAGAACTATCAAGAGTTATGAGTGCGAATCATCTTCATCAACATTGCAGGCAAGTTCACACTTTGATCATACCTCTTTCATACCCAGTTTTTATTGCATTAGATCAAACCTCAAACATTGCATGATTACGATCTAATTAAATTGTGGGATGGGAAGTAGTTGAGGTAGTACCTATTACATGTTTATTATCAAACCCTTGGGAGTTACTATTACGTTATGCTTACATTGCCATGCTATGCTCATAGACGTGGATTGGGTTTTGAGAGTATTCATGACAGATGTGAGATTGTTAATTAATGGTTTACTTAAGGTGGCAACTTAAACACACATCTGGGTGGATTGAGGCACCTGGTTATTCCAGGATTGCCTGTCTAGGCACCTGGGTAGACCAGGATTGCCTGTTTTTTTATGGACCGCCACCCAGGCCCAAAGGGATCATGAGATTTTTCATACTAGAAACTTCCGTGTGCAGCCACAAGCTATTATGGGCTCTAGCATAGTTTATTAAGTCGTGCGAACTCTTACAGGGTAGACTAGCAGATGTAGGGGAAAGTAGGTGTAACGGTCTATCCATCGTAAGGTGCTAGCGCTTCTGAAGAACTATGTCTCGGTCATCCGTTTCTCAACCATTCTCAATGTTCAACAACCACCATGATAGTTAATTAAAATGTATTCTTTTGCAGTAGGGAAAAATTGGCTTTTCGCAAAAACCTTATAACCATAGAGCTTTTCCACCAGCCAAATATGCATGTAGTGATAGCCTTTTATCATCATTCTCTATGGTGTGAATTTGCCAGTACATTCAATGTACTGACACTTTGTGACTGCAACGTCTCATGTTGCAGGATATCTTACGACGAGTAAGTGATATGTTAGGGTTACGATTTCTACACTCAACTTTGCCGTTGGTGTTGATGGGAACCCACAACCTTGTTACTTCCGCTATTTTGGAATGAGGTAATAGTACTTATGTTACTTTATACATGTGATTTACCTCTGTTATAAATCCTCGAGTACTATGTGTGTCAGCATACCGATCCAGGGATGACACTTAAGCACAGAGACTTGACCCATTCGGGTCGGGTCGCTACAAGCGGGGTCCTAATGGAAACTAAGGGATATTAAGGCCTCCTTTTAATAGAGTACCGGAACAAAGCATTAGCACATAGTGAATACATGAACTCCTCAAACTATGGTCAACACCGGGAGTGGTCCCGATTATTGTCACTTCGGGGTTGCCGGATCATAACACATAGTAGGTGACTATAGACTTGCAAGATAGGATCAAGAACTCACATATATTCATGAAAACATAATAGGTTCAGATCTGAAATCATGGCACTCGGGCCCTAGTGACAAGCATTAAGCATAGCAAAGTCATAGCAACATCAATCTCAGAACATAGTGGATACTAGGGATCAAACCCTAACAAAACTAACTCGATTACATGATAGATCTCGTCCAACCCATCACCGTCCAGCAAGCCTACGATGGAATTACTCACGCACGGCGGTGAGCATCATGAAATTGGTGATGGAGGATGGTTGATGATGACGACGGCGACGAATCCCCCTCTCCGGAGCCCTGAACGGACTCCAGATCAGCCCTCCCGAGAGGTTTTAGGGCTTGGCGGCGGCTCCGTATTGTAAAACGCGATGAATTCTTCTCTTTGATTTTTTTTCTCCCCGAAAGCAAATATATAGAGTTGGAGTTGAGGTCGGAGGAGCTCCAGGGGGCCCACGAGGTAGGGGGGCACGCCCTAGGGGGGAGGGCGCACCCCCACCCTCGTGGACAGGGTGTGGGCCCCCTGGTCTTTATCTTTTGCAAGGATTTTTTTATTAATTCCAAATAGACGTTCCATGGAGTTTCAAGTCATTCCAAGAACTTTTGTTTCTGCACATAAATAACACCATGGAAAGTCTGCTCAAAATAGCGTCAGTCCGGGTTAGTTTCATTCAAATCATGCAAGTTAGAGTCCAAAACAAGGGCAAAAGTGTTTGAAAAGTAGATACGACGGAGACATATCAACTGCCCCAAGCTTAAACCTTTGCTTGTCCTCAAGCAATTCAGTTGATAAACTGAAAGTGATAAAGAAAAACTTTTACAAACTCTGTTTGCTCTTGTTGTTGTAAATATGTAAAGCCAGCATTCAAGTTTTCAGCAAAGATTATGACTAACCATATTTGCAATAACTCTTAGGTCTCATGTTTACTCATATCAATAGCATAATCAACTAGCGAGCCATAATAATAAATCTCGGATGACAACACTTTCTCAAAACAATCATGATACGATATAACAAGATGGTATCTCGCTAGCCCTTTCTGAGACCGTAAAACATAAATGCAGAGCACCTTTAAAGATCAAGGACTGACTAGACATTGTAATTCATGGTAAAAGAGATCCAATCATAGTCATACCCAATATAAATTAATAGTAATGAATGCAAATGACAGCTGCGCTCTCCAGCTAGTGCTTTTTAATAAGAGGGTGATGACTCAACATAAAAGTAAATAGATAGTCCCTTCGCAGATGGAAGCAGTGATTTATAGAGGTGCCAGAGCTCAGTTTTGAAATAGAGATAGATAATATTTTGAGCGGCATACTTTCATTGTCAACATAACAACTAAGAGATGGTGACATCTTCCATGCTACACACATTATAGGCGGTTCCCAAACAGAATGGTAAAGTTTATACTCCCCCTCCACCAACAAGCATCAATCCATGAATTGCTCGAAACAACGAGTGTCTCCAACTAGGAACAGTCCCAGGGGGAGTTTTGTTTGCAATTAATTTGATTTAGTTTGCATAAAGCATGGGACTGGGCATCCCGGTGACTAGCCATTTTCTCGTGAGTGAGGAGCGGAGTCCACTCCTCTTGAGAATAACCCGCCTAGCATGGAAGATACGGACAGCCCTAGTTGATACATGAGCTATTCGAGCATACAAAACAGAATGTTTATTTGAAGGTTTGGAGTTTGGCACATACAAATTTACTTGGAACGGCAGGTAAATACCGCATATAGGAAGGTATAGTGGACTCATATGGAATAACTTTGGGGTTTAAGGGATTGGATGCACAAGCAGTATTCCCGCTTAGTACAAGTGAAGGCTAGCAAAAGACTGGGAAGTGACCAACTAGAGAGCGACAACAGTCATGAACATGCATTAAAATTAATAAACATTGGATGCAAGCATGAAAAGGATATAATCCACCATGAACATAAATATCGTGAAGGCTATGTTGATTTGTTTCAACTACATGTGTGAACATGTGCCAAGTCAAGTCACTTAAATCATTCAAAGGAGGATACCACCCCATCATACCACATCACAACCATTTTAATAGCATGTTGGCGCGCAAGGTAAACCATTATAACTCATAGCTAATCAAGCATGGCACGAGCAACTATGATCTCTAATTGTCATTGCAAACATGTTTATTCTTAATAGGCTGAATCAGGAACGATGAACTCATCATATTTACAAAAACAAGAGAGGTCGAGTTCATACAAGCTTTTCTCATCTCAGTCAGTCCATCATATATTGTCATAATTGCCTTTCACTTGCACGACCGAACGATGTGAATAATAACAAGAGCGGACGTGCATTGGACTAAGCTGGAATCTGCAAGCATTCAATAAACAGGAGAAGACAAGGCAATATGGGCTCTTGGTTCAATCAACAATAATGCATATAAGAGCCACTTCAACAATTTAATTATGGTCTTCTCCTATCGACCCCCAAAGAAAAGAAAAGAAATAAAACTATTTACATGGGAAAGCTCCCAACAAGCAAAAGAAGAACAAGAAATATTTTTGGGTTTTCTTTTTAATTATTACTACTACAGCAAGAAATTAAGCTAACTAAAAATTACTCTAATTTTTTTGTTTTTCTTAAGGTTTATCAAACACACAAGAAGAAGCAAGAAAAAGAAAATAAACTAGCATGGATATTACAATGAAAGAGTATGAGCACCAACATCTAGCAATGAGTGTGTGAACATAAATGTAATGTCGGTGGGAAATACGTACTCCCCCAAGCTTAGGCTTTTGGCCTAGGTTGGTTCATTGCCAGGGATGGCCTGGCGGATACCCATAGGTGTAGCTGGGGTCATACTGAGATGCAGCGACTATCGCCTCCTGAGCTGCAGCGTGGCGTCGAGCTGCCTCCACCCTCCTCTTGTACTCATCTGTCTCCTCTCTGGTAATAACATATCTTCCTTTTGACTGATAATCAAAGAAGGCAGGAGCAGGGAGAGTAATATGGACAGCATGCCATTTGTCAAAGATTAGTCGATACTGGAGAGGTGATTCATTCCTCTCGACAAACTAGTGGTAGACCATAGAGTTATAGTCTAAATAAGTAGGAGGCAACTCAATGTCATCCTCACGAATGTCCACACCAAGAAAATCAGCTAAGCGGGTTGCATAAATTCCACCAAAGAAATCTCCATTAAATCTATTATTATGCAACCTACATGCAACAATGGCTCCCAAATTATAAGATTTGTCTCCTAACTCAGCGCTCCTAAGAATACTAAGGTCAGGCACACACATATGACATGCTTCATCTTTACCATTTATGCACCTACCTATGAAGAGAGCAAAATAATGTATAGTAGGAAAATGAATGCTCCCTATGGTAGCTTGTGCTATATCTCAAGATTCCCCCACGGTTATACCAGCAAGAAAGTTTCTAAATTCGGATTTATGAGGTTCACTAACACTACCCCATTGTGGAAGTTTGCAAGCAGTTCTAAAATCCTCTAAGTCCATGGTATAAGATTTTTCATAAAGATGAAACAGGACAGTTGGAGAATTACGTGAAGATGAAAATTCAAACCTCCTCACAAACGTACTAGTGAGATAATGGTATTGGCTGCACTTCTCTGCCTCAAAGCTCACAAGATCAGCGTTACGCAAATATGCGATAAATTCTTCCTTGATTCTCGCTCGATCCATAAAATTTTTTGAAGGCCATTCACAGGGCCGCACTGGAGCGTCCCTTGGTGGCTCCTCGTCAGCATCACGCATTGCAAGCCTGGGTCCTTGCTTCCTTGAAGAACCACCTCGGAACATTTTCCTAAGCATATTTCTTCCTCTGAAAAATTTCTGAAATTTTTAGTAACTTCAAACAAAAGTCAACCAAGCTCAACAAAATTGATAGCAACTACTCCTACAAGTGCCTAGAGACTATATCATGCAATAGAACTACTTGGAGCCATATAAATTTGACATGCAAGCTCAAGAACATGGTCACCTAGGCAGCACAAATTTGCAATGAATAGAGCACTAGAACAAAAACTAATTGGACCAATGGAGGAGTCACATACCAAGGAACAATCTCCCCAAGTAGTTTTGTGAGAGGTGCTTTGAGCAAGGAGATCAAAAATCACAGCAAAGTGAGCTAGAACTCATGCTTGAGCTGGATATTGGTGTTTGTGGGAGGAAGGAGTGTATGGGTGCGGGAATAAGTGGAGGAGGGCCACCGTGGGCCCACGAGGCAGGGGGGCGCGCCCTGGGGGGTAGGGCGCGCCCTCCACCCTCGTGGCGAGGTGCTTGCCCCTCCTGCCGTGTTCTCAGTGCCAGAAATTCTCAAATATTCTAGAAAAAATCATATTCCATTTTCAGGGCATTTGGAGAACTTTTATTTTCAGGGTATTTTTATATTGCATAGATAAATCAGAAAACAGACAGAAAAATACTATTTTTTACTTTATTTCAACTAAATAACAGAAAAGAGAGAGAGGGTACAGAAGGTTGTGCCTTCTAGTTTCATCCATCTCATGCTCATCAAAAGGAATCCACTAACAAGGTTGATCAAGTCTTGTTAACGAACTCATTCCGAATAACATGGAACCGGAGAAATTTCGAATAACACTATGTTACCTCAACAGGGATATGCACATCCCCAATAACAAGAATATCATATTTCTTCTTGACAGTAGGAAGAGGAAATTCAAAACCTCCAAAAATAATCGATGGAATTTTTCCAATAGAGTTGATACTATGAACTTGAGGTTGTTTCCTCGGGAAGTGTACCATATGCTCATTACCATTAACATGAAAAGTGACATTGCCTTTGTTGCAATCAATAACAGCCCCTGCAGTATTCAAAAAAGGTCTTCCAAGAATAATAGACATACTATCGTCCTCGGGAATATCAAGAATAATAAAGTCCGTTAAAATAGTAACGTTTGCAACCATAACAGGCACATCCTCACAAATACCGACAGGTATAGCAGTTGATTTATCAGCCATTTGCAAAGATATTTCAGTAGGTGTCAACTTATTCAAATCAAGTCTACGATATAAAGAGAGAGGCATAACACTAACACCGGCTCCAAGATCACATAAAGCAGTTTGAACATAGTTTCTTTTAATGGAGCATGGTATAGTAGGTACTCCTGGATCTCCAAGTTTCTTAGGTATTCCACCCTTAAAAGTATAATTAGCAAGCATGGTGGAAATTTCAGCTTCTGGTATCTTTCTTTTATTAGTAACAATGTCTTTCATATACTTAGCATAAGGATTCATTTTGAGCATATCAGTTAATCGCATACGCAAAAAGATAGGTCTAATCATTTCAGCAAAGCGCTCAAAATCCTCATCATCCTTTTTCTTGGATGGTTTGGGAGGAAAAGGCATGGGTTTCTGAACCCAAGGTTCTCTTTCTTTACCATGTTTCCTAGCAACAAAATGTCTCTTATCATAACATTGATTCTTTGATTGTGGGTTATCAAGATCAACAGCAGGTTCAATTTCTACATCATTATCATTACTAGGTTGAGCATCATCATGAACATCATCATTAACATTTTTATTAGGTTCATGTTCATTACCAGATTGTGTTTCAGCATCAGAAATAGAAATATCATTTGGATTCTTAGGTGGTTCAGCAATAGGTTCACTAGAAGCATGCAAAGTCCTATCATTTTTCCTTTTCTTATTTTTAGAAGGACTAGGTCACTACTAGGAAAAGGGCTATAGATAGGATTGACACTAATGGCACACCAGGGAAGTAGTGCGCCACTACTATATACTAATGGCGCACCTGTTGGTGATGCGCCATTAGTGTGGAAGACACTAATGGCGCACCAGACAAAAGGTGCGCCACTAGTAATAATTTTTTCTTCATTTTTACATACATACTAATGGCGCATCCGACCGAAGTGCGCCATTACTAGTTCTAACTAGTAATGGCGCACCGTGTCACAATGCGCCATTACTAGTTTAAACTAGTAATGGCGCACTACTACGCGGTGCGCCATTAGTATATATATATATATATATATATATATATATATATATATATATATATATATATATATATTTCACTACTACACGACTATCTCGGTTACGGTTATCTTACGGGGCAGGTAGTCCACGGATTTTCTGGATGCATAAGGTGCATGGATGACACAACGTATCGCCAGCAAGATAGAGATCCCGGGTCTTCAAAACCCGTGTTCATGGGACATCGACGTCCCCCTCGCCGCCGATGATCAACCGCACCCTCCCCGCTCCACCGCCGCCGACGATCAACCGCACCCTCCCCCGCTCCACCGGCCGCCGCCGCCGACACCCGGCCCGCACCCTCCCCCACTCCACCGTCGCCGATGACCCACCACACCCTCCACTCCACCTTTTTCATATTCATAAATATTTTCAAATAACAAATTTGAACATATTTTTAAAAAAATTATTACTGTTTTTATAAAAAATATTACTATTATGATTTAAACAAGTTTGAACATATTTAAACACAAATAAATATCAAACAGCATTTTAAATGCATAAAAATAAAAATTGGGGAGCCTGGGAATCGAACCCAGGACCTCTAGTGTGTGTGCTGCGTGCTGACCAGTCGAGCTAGTGGGCGGGTTCTGATGTAGATTGGGTTAGGTGGAATATAACCTGAGGGCTCGAACTGTAATAAAAAAGCATTCTAATGGCGCACCGCTGCTGGGTGCGCCATTAGTAAGCTCCCCCCCACTCCACCTATTCCCCTTCCTCCCCACTCGACCTAATTTGCCCCCTCCGCCCCAACCGTACGCCGCCGCCACGCCTGCACGCCCCCTCCATCCCCTGCCGCCGCCGCCCTGACCCCCGCCCCCGCGCCCCCACGCCCCCACCACTGCAGCTCCCCCGCGCCGCCGCCCCCACGCCCCCGCGCCCCCCACCACTGCAGCTCCCCCGCGCCGCCGCCTCCACGCCCCCCACCACTGTAGCTCCCCCGCGCCGCTGCCCCCGCGCCCCCGTGCCCCGAGCCGGAGGAGGAGGACCAGGAGGAGGACGAGGAGGAGGAGGAGACGACGACCGTCAGCTCAGCCAGGCCACTCGACGCCGCCGTCTGCGCGCTGCTCTGCCCTACCTCAGCTCAGCCAGGCCGGCGCCGTGTACTCCCTCGACTGCAGGTGAGCCCCTCCCCTCCACTTCCTTCTTCTTCTTCTTCCTCTTGCCCTCAACCTCTGCTCTGAGTCTCGACCGCTGTGCAGGGCCCGTCCATCTCCGGCGAGCTCACCACACCGCGTGAGCTCAACGACCGCTGTGCAGGGCACCACCACGCAGGTGACAGTTAGGTACAGTTACAGAAAATGGCTTGTAAATAGGGTTAGGGTTTGGGAGTGGAGACCATGGCCATGGCTTGTAAATTGTTGTTGATTCTGAAGTAAATTTTTCTGTTAGGTACTGTTAGGTACAGTTACAGAAAAATTCACACGGAAAGGTTGTGTCATGCATCACAGGATTTGTAGGAGTTCTTGGAGCCACAAAAATAACTTTAGAACCCAGAGAGGCCTCAGACTAGCATCATAGGCAATAAGATCAGGCAACATCTGTTCTTATTAGTTTAATAGAAGAGAGAGGGATGGAAAAATAGGCAAGAAAGCAGAATATAGCCAAGACAAGTAGCATCTATTCTTAAGTAGAGTATAAGGATAGCATAGAAGAAATAGACAGGGTAGCACCCAACTGAACATCTGCTTCTTCAGAACACTGCACTCCACTTACACATGGTATTTTTCTGCAAATAGGACACCACACCCACAAGCACTTGGGCTAGTATCATTAGTAGTGCTGCTGTAAGTATATATAACAGCAGTAACATGTAACAACAAGTATAAGTAGCTATTACCCAAAGGTCAGCTAGACCAATGGGAATAGACAGAATTAAGTAACCAACTCCAGGAACTAGAGTAGCATATTTAGTTAACTGAATCCAAACACCCTTTTTATCCTTCAGTTTATGCTGTACTATAGTCAAGAGGATCTGATTGTCTGTAGTTCTCATCTCACAGCCATTCTGAAGCACTCGAACCGCAATGTCTTGAAATATCCCGCCACAATTTGTTTAAAAAAATGTTTGTTTGCACCTCATCTACTGCTTGGTTCATATTAAGCCTAAACCATCACACCTGCTTAGCATATGATGGGGTCCAAAATCTGTATAACAGTTTAATTTTTTTTGCATGGAAAGGTTCACCCAAATTGCCATTAAGAGAAACCAGAGCTCGCTACAAAGTCTCGAATACTAATCTTTATAACTATGTGCTTTCTTTTCTATATTTTCTGACAGGTGGCACATATGTTTCTGATGCCATATTTGTTGGTTTTTTCTGGAGGGTGACGATGTCATGTCTCTACCATAGATTAAAATAAATGGAAGTTTAAAAATATGAGAGAAGTTGTCTTGACTAATTACATGTTTATGTAAAAAAGAATAGCAGGGATATTTTACAACTCCTATGTGTGTAGTTGCTTGTTTTTACTGTAGTTGTGGTTGCTTTCTTCTTGTATCATAAAAATATCCCTGCTGCTGTATTTGTGATGATGTTGTACTTGTGATGATGCTACTTGTGATCTTCTGAAATGACCCATTGGCGACTTCATTACGCGGGGATAATGATTTTGCAGGTACCCCGAGAGGCCCTTGAGTTTGCCGGAATGTCGATTAACTTCCGTTCCGGCAAATTCGGGTACTCCATATGTCCTATTTTCAGCAAAGGTCATGCTGAAATTTTCCGTGAATTTTAGCATGACTTTGCTAAAAATAGGACATATGGGGTACTTGCGACTAATGCCTGTTATCATGCATGTTTTATGATCTGTTGTACGGGTACTAATTGGTCTCTTCTGCTGCTTATCAGAGATGGCGGGAAGCAGCCACCGCCGCTCTGCGACACCGCAGTACGAGTTGGATGCTTCCGAGTTCTTCACTATCATACTTGGGACTTCAGTATCATCCATGATGCAGGTATATAAAACGAGAGATCTCCCCTTCACCCATCTCATTATGATATGTGTTGTTTGCTACATCACTCATTGTCCTAAACTGCAGAGGCTGCCCGACAGTTTTATGAACATGCTGATGGGTGAAGATCCGCCAAATAATGTGAAGCTGCGACAGGCCAGCAGCGGGTTTCGCGGGCAGTGGGATGGGGAGTTGGTGATCAAGGAGGGCCACATGTACTTGTCTCGTGGGTAGGAGAAGTTCTACCGTGCCTACGACCTGCGGCTGGGGTACTTCCTTCTCTTCAGGTACGACGACGACGCCACCATGCTCATCGTGAAGGTGTTCAACGTGACTATGTGTCGCATGCGCTACGCTGACGATGATGATGCCGGTACGTTCTACCTCTTCTTATTCCTCTACATTTGGCTTTGTCTCACATCGATTGTTAACGGTCATTGTTGCATTTGGACAGGTAATGGGAGCAGCAGGAGCGACACTGGCTACATCCAAAGCAGCAGCGACTATGGCTGTAGCGAAAGCAGCAGCGATTCTGGCTGTAGCGAAAGCAGCAGCGATTCTGGCAGCAGCATAGACAACAAGAAGGATGATCCGGACTGGAGTGCGGGAGAAGAGGAACAGAGTGGGGATGAGGAGCTGCAGGATGACGATGGGCATCAGGCTGAGGATGACCTAGCGCTGGTGGTGGCTGACCAAGGGCAAGAGATGGTGGTGGCTGACCATGGGCAAGAGATGGTGGTGGCTGACCATGGGCAAGAGATGGAGGTGGCTGAGGTGACCTAGCAATGGTCGTGCCTGAAGGTGGCCTCGCGATGGTGGTGGTGCCTGACAATGACCACACACCAGTGGTGGCGCCGGCGATCCCACAGCTGCGCGACATGACCACGCCAATTGAGGTAGAAGACTACATCCCACTGCCTCCACCGCCTCGCCGCTCTTGGCGCATCAGGCTGAGGAAGGAGAAGGAGAAGAACAATGCATGAGAACTGAACTTTGTCAGGTATGTCAGATCTCCAAAATGATATATATATATATATACTTAGTTACCTATGTTATCTCTAATATGCTTAGTTTCCTATAGGTTAGCTTCATTTTACCTAAGTTGGCTCTAATATGCTAACTTAGAGCTTATATGCTTAGTTTCCTATAGGTTAGCTCCAAAATAACTTATGTTAGCACAAAATGATCAAGTTTACATAATAAGCTTATAGTCTTCTTCTTATTCTTCTTCTTTTCCAAAATTCTTCTTATTCTTCTTCTAGTGTTCTTCTTCTTCTAGTATTCTTCTAGTCTTCTTCTTTTTCTTCTTCTAACTTCTTGTTTATCATTTTGCAGATTTGATTTAATTCAGGGAAGCTTGCATGGATGGAGCGCTTCTTTTCTATTTGTGTTTTTATTTTTTATCAATGTGAAACTTTTGTGAATTGATGGATAACGGTGTTGGATGAACAATGTGAAACTTTTGTAATATGTAATGATGGAACTATGTGTTGGCTATGTATGTATATATGATGGAACTTGTGTGTTGGCTATGTATGTATATATGATGGAACTTGTGTGTTGGCTATGATTGTTATATGGATGCTTGTTGTATATATACGTGTTGGCTATCTCATAGGTGAAATAGTGACCTGAGATTAAGAAAAAAAATTAAAAAAATTGTTACTAATGGCGCACTACCATGTGGTGCGCCATTAGTATAGCAGACACTAGTTGCGCACCGTGGGCAAAACTAATGGCGCACTGACTGGTGCGCCATTAGCATACCAGATACTAGTGGTGCGCTATTAGTAAAAAATTCTAGTGGCGTGATACTAATGGAGCACCGCTGGTGCGCCATTAGTAGGCAAAATCGGTGCGCCATTAGTAGGCCTTTTCCTAGTAGTGGGTGCATCAATATTATTTCTCTGAGAATCTTGCTCAATTCTCTTAGGGTGGCCTTCAGGATACAAAGGTTCCTGAGTCATTCTACCAGTTCTAGTAGCCTAACAGCATAATCATTTTTCTTACTATTCATTTCATTGAGAAAATCATTTTGAGCTTTAAGAACTTGTTCTACTTGAGTGGTAACCATAGAAGCATGTTTGCTAACGAGTTTAAGTTCACCTCTAACTTTAGCCATATAATCACCCAAGTGTTTAAGCATATCGGAATTGTATTTCAATTGTCTACCAAAATAAGCATTAAAATTTTCTTGTTTGACAATAAAATTATCAAACTCTTCTAAGTATTGTCTAGCAGACTTATAGTGAGGAATATCACCTTCATCAAATCTATACAGAGAATTTACCTTTACTACCTGTGTCGGGTTATCAAGACCATGAGTTTCTTCAATAGGTGGGGGATTAAAATCATATGTTTCTTCGACAGGTGGTAGATTAAGACCATGTATTTCTTCAATAGGAGTTAAATTCTTAACATCTTCAGCTTTAATACCTTTTTCTTTCATAGATTTCTTTGCCTCTTGCATATCTTCAGGACTGAGAAATAGAACACCTCTCTTCTTCGGAGTTGGTTTAGGAATAGGCTCAGGAATTGGCTCAGGAGCTGGCTCAGGAAGTGTCCAATTATTTTCATTTGTCAACATATTGTTCAATATAATTTCAGCTTCATCCGGTGTTCTTTCCCTGAAAACAGAACCAGCACAACTATCCAGGTAATCTCTGGAAGCATCAGTTAGTCCATTATAAAAGATATCAAGTATTTCATTTTTCTTAAGAGGATGGTCAGGCAAAGCATTCAGTAACTTGAGAAGCTTCCCGCAAGCTTGTGGGAGACTCTCTTCTTCAATTTGCACAAAGTTGTATATTTCCCTCAAAGCAGCTTGTTTCTTATGAGCAGGGAAATATTTAGCAAAGAAGTAATAAATCATATCCTGGGGACTATGCACACAACCAGGATCAAGAGAATTAAACCATATCTTAGCATCACCCTTTAATGAGAACGGAAATATTTTAAGGATATAGAAGTAGCGAGATCTCTCATGATTAGTGAACAGGGAGGCTATATCATTTAATTTAGTAAGATGTGCCACAACAGTTTCAGATTCATAGCCATGAAAAGGATCAGATTCAACCAAAGTAATTATATCAGGATCAACAGAGAATTCATAATCCTTATCGGCAACACAAATAGGTGAAGTAGCAAAAGCAGGGTCAGGTTTCATTCTATCATTAAGAGATTGCTTATTCCATTTAGCTAGTAACCCCTTGAGTTCATATCTATGTTTGCAAGCTAAAATAGCTAAAGAAGCTTCTTTATCAAAAACATAACCCTCAGGAATAACAGGCAAGTCTTCATCATCACTTTCATCAATATAATCAGTTTCAATAATTTCTTTCTCTCTAGCCCTAGCAATTTGTTCATCAAGAAATTCACCAAGTGGCATAGTAGTATCAAGCATAGAAGTAGTTTCATCATAAGTATCATGCATAGCAGAAGTGGCATCATCAATAACATGCGACATATCAGAACGAATAGCAAAAGCAGGTTTAGGTGTCCCAAGTATACTCAAAACAGAAGGTGAATCAAGTGCAGAGCTAGATGGCAGTTCCTTACCTCCCCTTGTAATTGAGGGATAAATTGTTGTCTTAGCGTCTTTCAAGTTCTTCATAGTGACCAACAGATATAAATCCCAAGTGACTCAAAGAATAGAGCTATGCTCCCCGGCAACGGCGTCAGAAAATAGTCTTGGTAACCCACAAGTATAGGGGATCGCAACAGTTTTCGAGGGTAGAGTATTCAACCCAGATTTATTGATTCGACACATGGGGAGCCAAAGAATATTCTCAAGTATTAGCAGTTGAGTTGTCAATTCAACCACACCTGGATAACTTAGTATCTGCAGCAAAGTATTTAGTAGCAAAGTAGTATGATAGTAGTGGTAATGGTAACAAAAGTAACGGTAGCAAAAGTAATATTTTTGGTGTTTTGTAGTGATTGTAATAGTAGCAACAGAAAAGTAAATAAGCAAAGAACAATATAGGAAAAGCTCATAGGCATTGGATCGGTGATGGAGAATTATGCCGGATGCGGTTCATCATGTAACAATCATAACATAGGGTGACACAGAACTAGCTCCAATTCATCAATGTAATGTAGGCATGTATTCCAAATATAGTCATACATGCTTATAGAAAAGAACTTGCATGACATCTTTTGTCCTACCCTCCCGTGGCAGCGGGGTCCTAATGGAAACTAAGGGATATTAAGGCCTCCTTTTAATAGAGTACCGAAACAAAGCATTAGCACATAGTGAATACATGAACTCCTCAAACTATGGTCATCACCGGGAGTGGTCCCAATTATTGTCACTTCGGGGTTGCCGGATCATAACACATAGTAGGTGATTATAGACTTGCAAGATAGGATCAAGAACTCACATATATTCATGAAAACATAATAGGTTCAGATCTGAAATCATGACACTCGGGCCCTAGTGACAAGCATTAAGCATAGCAAAGTCATAGCAACATCAATCTCAGAACATAGTGGATACTAGGGATCAAACCCGAACAAAACTAACTCGATTACATGATAGATCTCATCCAACCCATCACCGTCCAGCAAGCCTACGATGGAATTACTCACGCACGGCGGTGAGCATCATGAAATTGGTGATGGAGGATGGTTGATGATGACGACGGCGACGAATCCCCCTCTTCGGAGCCCCGAACGGACTCTAGATCAGCCCTCCCGAGAGGTTTTAGGGCTTGGCGGCGGCTCCGTATTGTAAAACGCGATGAATTCTTTTCTCTGATTTTTTTCTCCCCGAAAGCAAATATATAGAGTTGGAGTTGAGGTCGGAGGAGCTCCAGGGGGCCCACGAGGTAGGGGGCGCGCCCTAGGGGGGAGGGCGCACCCCCACCCTCATGGACAGGGTGTGGGCCCCCTGGTCTTCATCTTTTGCAAGGATTTTTTTTATTAATTCCAAATAGATGTTCCGTGGAGTTTCAGGTCATTCCGAGAACTTTTGTTTCTGCACATAAATAACACCATGGAAAGTCTGCTGAAAACAGCGTCAGGCCGGGTTAGTTTCATTCAAATCATGCAAGTTAGAGTCCAAAACAAGGGCATAAGTGTTTGGAAAAGTAGATATGACAAAGACGTATCATGTACCTCACGTTTGGCATCCCCATGGCGGCCAGCTTTGTGGTGATCCTGCCGGCGACGTCGGCGAGGTGGCTGGTCAAGAGATTTTCTCCCTTCACGTAATCCTCGTGGTTGGCGGCGATATTCTTCCGCAGCTGCCTTTCCTTCTCTAGATCCTTGGTCAGGGTCTCCTCCCGGGCCCTGACCTCCGAAAGCGTCCCCTCAAGACCCTCCAGCTTTAGCTTCAGGTCTTTGATGGAGTCGTTGGCCTTGGAGAGCTGCTCAGCCTTGCCGAGGACTGGGCCCTGCGCCTCAACCAGAGCACCGTTGAGCGTGTCCTTCTCCTTCACCAACTTCAGGGCCTGTTACTTCAGCCCATCCCACTCCACCTCCAGCTCTTTCACCTTGCCGGCCTAGACCTGGGCCTGAGCATTGAGTGCCTCCTCATGCCTTTGCTCCTGCTCCTGGGTCCGCTGCACGACATGCTTCTCCACCTCCTCATCCTTGCCACGGAGTGTTGCTACAAGATTCTCCTCACGAGCGGCAAGGTCCTCCTCCTGGGAGTTTAGCTCGGCCTGGTGCTAGTGCCGAGCAGCCTCATCTTTGGCGGCCTGCTCCTTCGCTAGCTCCTGGGCCTTCTCGATGTCGGCCTGCTTCATGACAAGCTCCAGCTTGCGCTCGGCCAGCAGGTCCTGGGCAACCTTCAGCTCCTCATGGGCTTGGCTAAACCAAGGCCGCGTCTCAGCGGAGAGCCCCGTGAGGTCCGCCTCCGCCTTGTCCACCGCCGCCATCCTGGACTTTGCCTTGTCCAAACGGGCACGGTGCAGTGCCTGGAGCTTCAGGAAGTTGGCGCTCATGCCCCGAAGGAGCTCCTCCTCCTGGGAACCACCACCACCAGTGCTCGGTTCGTTGACAACCTCAAGCCCAGCGGCGGCGAGCACCTCGTCATCAAACACCTCCCCCTCGGTGGGCGCACTGGTGCTCGTCACCCCTGGGAGGCGGACGAACAAGTCGTCACTCACCTTCAGGTACTTGCCCGAGCTGGAGGCGGCAAAGGAGGAAGGTTGGTCGTCGACCGCCCCCTCCTCGGCAGCGCCCTTGCTGGTCTCCTTGGCAGTGGCTTTGCCGGCCTCCCCGGCAGGCCCCTTGGCGGCGTCCCCATCGGCGGTCTTGGCGGCCTCCTCGGCGGCGATCTTGTTGGCCTCGGCCTCAGCATTCCTGGCGACCTCCTCGATGACAGTATCGATGTTCTCCTGGTCCGCCGAGGAAGAGCCTATATTCCAAGAGGAGGATGAGGCAAAGCCGAGACCAAAGTTCAAAAGAAGAAGAATGAACAGGGACAGAAGGCAGATAACTCACCCATGCCAGGCTAGGAAGAAGTGGCCCCCTCCCCACCAACATTCGGTGCCGGGACGGAGCCACCGACGCCCGGGTTCTCCTCCTCCTCCATGTGCATGGGCTCGAGGCTCGGCACTCTTGCCTGGGACGCCCCTTGGGGCGGCGTGGTTCATGGGGACAACGTGTTGAGGGTGGCCCTCAGTGGCTCCTCCTGCTGCCGTCCTCCTCCTACAACCATGGCAAGGTCAGCGCCAAGAGATCGTACCCCAACGCACGTTGATAGGAAGCGAGTGGTGAACGCATGCTGGGGGCTGCGCCGGGGGCTACTATCCGGACTGCTCTCCACCACCAGCGGCGTGCTCGAGGTACCCACCGGGGGCTAGCCGCCCGTCGGGGCCCTGTCCCTCTTCGCCACCCTCCGGGCCAGCATCTCGACATCCCTGCAAAGATGAAAACAAGTCAAGAAAAGCGGCCCGATTTGAGGGGACAGAGATGACAAAAGACAAGATACTTACTCATCCTCCGCCTCCTCTTCCGCTGCCTTCCTCTTCCTCCTCGGGCTGAGAGACCCAAGGTCGAAGAGGACCTCTGTGTCGACATCTGCGGGAGGAGGGGAAGCGGGTGGGGTCCAAGGACGCTTGGACGAAGAAGAGGCGGTCACTTTCCTCTTCGCCATCGCGGCCTTCACCACCTTCTTTGCTGCCGCGGCCCTCGTCAGGCACACGAACTCCCCTGGATCTTTTCCCGCTGCTCGGTCCTGCCAGGTGAGACCGGCTCGCCAGAGGTGGCCCGCCGCAGGACACGCCTTTTTTCCAAGGCCTGAGGGTCGTCAGCCTCAGCCTCTTCCTCGGTTGACTCGTCGACCACATCTTCAATGAGAGGGGCCCCAGTGTCGGCGCTGCTGGCCTCCCCAGCAGACTCCGCCCACCCGACAAGCTCCTTCTCCTTCGCGGTAGCCTCGGCCTCGTCCTCCACATGGTAGGCGCTGCCAGCCTCCTTGGCGAGCTCCGCCTCCGCCGCCCTGGCAGCGATGTAGTCCAACTCTGCTTGGGTGGTGTCCTGGATGAGCAATGGCTCGACATGGATGTACTTCTCTGACAGCTTGTCAAAGAACTCCTGCACCTGATCCGTCCCTGGCTCGGCCCAATTTGGGTCAAGGCCATGCGCGTTGAAGTCCTGCATCATGGCGATGATGTCGGTTTGGCGAGAGTTGTTTCTCAGCAGGAGCACCCCCGCCGGCAACCCAAACAGGGGCCCCTTGACGACCTTGCCGGCCTTCGCGGCCTTGCCGGACCTCTCGGCCCTGCCGTCGCGGTACACGTCGAGCTAAAAAAGCCTCTGGCAAAAGTGGGCGTGCCCCATCACCGTGAAGTTGTGGTTCAAGCCAGGGCGAAGCCTCATGATGTCGGCCGTGTTCCTGAAAAGCCAGGCCGGCCTCCCCTTGTTATGCAGTGGGGCTATTCGGCGATGGAGGAAATCAGCCCCAATCATCTCAAGGGTGAGCCGGGCCACGGTGAGGCGACAAATCCTAGTGGTGGCGATCGTGAGCTTCTCATCCTTGGCGTCGACTTCGCCCCAATCATCTCTGCGAACCGGCGGCGCCTGGCAAACCCGGAAAAATTCCTGCGGGTCCTCCTCCACAATCCAGCACCATTGGCTCCGCCACTCCTCCCACCTCTCCTTCTGAGCGCCCTCCGGATATGTCCCCTTCCCCTGGCTCCTTGGGATCCAGGCAACACAACCGTAAATTGCGCCTCCCTTTTGGATACGAGGATAGAAGTAGTGGCGGAAAAGCGTTGTGCATGGATGCACTCAAGCGAAGCCCTCGCAGAGATGGGCAAAAAGAGCCATGCACGCCACGACATTTGGAGTGAAATCCAGAAGGTGGAAGCCATAGGTGTGCATGACGTCATTGAAGAAATCGGAGAAAGGGGGGCAGAGCCCGCAGGAAAAGTAATCAACAAAGAAGGGGTACCAATTCGGCCGGCCTCGGCGAAACCGACGGGGATGATGCGCGTGGCAGGGTGCCCCTTCGTCTTGCACCCCAACACGGGCTTGAAATTGTCCCGGAGGTGGATCGCATTGATCGTTGAAGGAAAGTAGGCGAGCTGCGTCCGCCGCGCCGCCAACTTGCTCTCTGGCGCCTCCTTCCCCCCAGCGTCCTTGGTCGTTCCCTTGCCTTTGCTGGTTTTGGGTGCCATGGCGGCTGAGGGAGACGAGGGATGAGGGACAAAAGGCGCGGCGGCGGCGGCGAGTGAAGGCAAGAGCTTGAGAAGGAAGAAGGGAGGGACGGCGGTTCCGAGATTGGAGAAGGCACAGAGGGTAAATGGGCGTCACGCCTATAGTTTCTCCTTTTTTATGGGGAAGGCGTGGGCCGCTTCGTTAGCATTTACCGCGATGTGACGCATGAGGGCAGCATCCGCCCCACAGCCAGACCCACATCTGCCAAGACCCCACCACCGTTCCCATACAGCTGCCAACCCAACTAGCTGGGCAGGCACCTGCGTGGCAACATGCGGCCTCCAGGCCAACTGAGCAAGCACCTGCGTGGTGGCATGCAGATCTTTGTGAAGACCCTACCACCACGTCATCTCAGCAGCCTGCCAGCCTACGTGGCGCTGCATGCCTCGTTGGCCTGGACGCGTGTCGGAGCAAGGCGGAGCGGCGACGGATGGGACGGGCCTCATTGTTGTCCCCAATAAGCAACGGGACACATAAGGGGCGCATTTAATGCGCCTTGTCCCGTAATGACACGCGATAAGCTTGTACACTGTATACCTTTCCACCTCCGGTGTGCCACTATGGCAACCCCTTTTTCTATAAAAGGAGGCCCAAGGCGTACTGGAGAAGGATTCACATCTTTTGGACTACGCAGGCACCGTAGCTAGTTCGAGAGCTCAAGAACACTCAAATATACACCAAAGCAGGACTAGGGTATTACGCATCCTCGTGACCCGAACCTGGGTAAACGATCCTTGTGCTGACCGCCAGACCCGCTCTTTGCACGACCCCGCGCCCTCCAACCATAGAAGGGATCCCAGTGATTCCATAGGTGTCGTTTCCCCCGACAGTGGCCCGCCATGAGGTCGAAAGAGTGGGGGCGGCTTGGATGGACTGACCTAGATAGACAATTTGCGTGAGAGAGTATAGAGTGTGTCGATCAAGGGCAGAACAGGGAGATATATCATTTGTGTGTGAAAGAAAGCGAGGTTAATCGAGACTCGGATAAAGAGAGCGAGATTGAGCGAGTGTGGCCCACCGTGCGGAAGAAAGAGTGAGACAGTCTCGAGGGAGTGACCTAGATAGACAATGTGCATGCGTGCGCACGAAAGGTTAGTGGGAGGGAGGGAGAGAGAGAGAGCTCGGCATGGGGTGCAATGGCGGGTGTGTGAGGTAGATAAATTTGGTAATAGAGTGGAAAAGGGGGGTTCTGTAGTTGAGAGAGTTAGAGATCGAAACATGGAGAGAAAGAATGAACGTGTGTCAGAAACCGATAGCTTCCTAAGGTGGTTAGGAGAGGAAGATTGACCGATACAGGAAGTATGTAGCGTGTGTGCCAGGGGGGCTAAAAACAACATTTGAATGTAGATAGTACGAGACTTAATATCGATGTTACAATTTAGTGTACATTGTAAGATCTGAACTAAGGACCATGCATATCGGTAATTATTTCGAATTCATGCCATACTAGGTTTTGAAAAGTTGACATTCACTCGATTGTTGTGCTATTTTGTAGGTCATATGTTTGAATCCTTCCAAAGTTTTCTCACTATCATGGTGTTCATCATATACATATGAATTTGTATTTAAAAAGTAGCATGGATACCGTGAAATGTGAAATCCATGTTAGAATTAGAGATCGCTATGTGACAGATACTCTAATTCAAATAACTCCTCATTAATTAATTTATAGTATCCTGTTTCGAATGACTAATTATTTGCAAGGAAAACACGGGCGTGGTAATACATACAGATTCGTTTGCAAATGAAAGAAGATTTGCTTGCATTCTCAAATGTAGGCGCACCAGGCAGACCAGGGTCGTCTCGTGATGGTCGCGTGTGTCGTATGAACGCTGGCACCCAGCCACCCACCCCCTCTCCCCCGCCCCCCAAAACAAGAATGATGACAAAATAAGTTCGCGCTTCCACATTTCGGATTGAAATATCTGGCGGCCCCAATATCGGCCCTACAAAATCTCCCTTCTCCACCGTCCCCTTCCGCGCCCAGATTGCTCAAATCCCTAATTCGCCGCCAACCCAGGGAAAGTTCGAATCGCCCCTCGTCTCGTCTCTTTCTCCACCTCTGTGCCGGACGACGATGACAAAGATGACGGTCGTGCTTCACCACCGCACCGGAGCTACCTCATCTACGCCCTCGTCCACCGCACCGGGTGGTCCACTGACAACGTTGGCCGCCGCAACCGACATGCCTCACAAACACCAACTTCCACCGCATCAGGTGCGCTTCACCGACACCGTCTCCCATATCACCGGGGCTACTTCACCGAGCACATCGTCACACCTCCGCCCCCCGAGGCTGTTGGGGCTTCACCAACGGTCTCGTCCACCGCATCGTAGTGCTTAGATGCCACTCAAGATCTGCATCCGTGCGCGACCAGCCAACGCCAGAGCATCACCCTCAACAGTTCTGAAGTGACCCACACTCTAGCTAGGCGAGCATGCCCAAACGCCGGCCTCAATTAGGTATCCTCATATCACTCCCTTGTGCACTGGTCCGACGATGTTTGGATATCCTTTCACTGCTCTCTTAGCTTAGACGCCTATGCAACTCTGACTTTAACTATTATTTATTCTAGAGATATCATATGAAACAAGCAAAACCATTTTTAGCGAAGCATGACGGCGCTATGGGATCTAGTACACATCCTGCACACCCATATGACCTTGTAAGTATCTGTCCTCCGGTACAATAGCAAGGTCAATTCCTCTTATTTGATCAACCATTCACCGTGTCAAAAATGCATAGGGGGATGCAAGGAGCACAAGGCCTGCACATACAAGCAAGTGGTAACATGGACTTGTACATGGAACATCCCAACCGCAAGCAGAGCTGTAGTGAGCCTGTACAACAAGCTAGTGTAAGTCCCTGCATTTCATTTAATTCATATTGGCTTGCGTGTATGATTTGTGTCAAGTGGCGGATCCATGAATTCAAGTTACCAGGGGCGAAACTTTAACTTAAAAAATAAGAAGGCACTTGCACTACAGAAATCAACATAACTTGAGAAATGTGAAGCTACATGCACTTTGAAAACCAGTTAATGATCCAAAGTAGTTCAGACTATAAAACACTAAATGATGTAAGCACCAAAAAACACAAAATGCAACATGGTGTACAAGGACTACTAACATGGTCTGTACCTGCTTGAATTATTCGTTCTGTGGCTGAAAATATCAAAGTGTAATTGCACCTATAACCAGTGCACAAACTGCATATCAAATATATCTATTCTGCATAAGTATGCCAATAGTTTCAAACAACAGATTAGAAAAGTATTTATGCTATGTTGTCATGATACGGGGACTTTCTGATAGATGGCCTCGACGTTTCCTCAAGCCATGAAAATTTACTATAATTTGCTTGTCATCGATGCCTGCAGATCTCTATGTCTCTCTCAACATAGCAGATCATCATTAGACACTAAATCCTTCAATTGGAGCTTGTAAAATGCTTGCATTAGATCCCTCACTAGACACTATATGTTCATCACCAGGAGCATGTAAAATGTTTGCATCAAATCCTTCATTAGCAGTCTGTTCATTAGACACTTCAGGCTCAAGAACAACATGAGCTTGCATGTTTGCACCGGAAACTTGATTAGATACATCAGGTTCAATCAGTTCAGTATTGATTGGGGGAGTTATAAAATAAACAGAAATTGGTTTCATTTTCTCATAGATTCCCTACATACAAGCAGTTTTACAACACCGTCAGGTTTAACTATTGGCCAGAAATTGAACAGTTGAATTAGATATAATCAGGGATGTGATGTACCTACTCGTTGCGCATGCTGCTCTTGCAAGCTGCGATCGTCCATTTGCGCAAGCTTGATGCCATACCCGTGCTGTCGCCCGCTGCCTCTCACGCAGGCTACACCTAGGGTTGGATCTTCATCTTCGTGTCCTTCCATTCGCTTGAAGCCCGGCGACCGCCCTCCAACAAGAGCGCGAGGAAGTAATGTGTCGGTCTGTCCAGCGACGGCTAGGTTAGCAGCGAACCAGACTAGAGGCTAGAGCGAACGAATTGGGATTTTTCCTGCCATCGATCGATATGGTAGGCGCTTCTTTGGGCCGCGAGCCTGCTATAGGGCCTGCCTTGCACTTACATTATTGGCCAATCCAAATTGAAACATTTTTCTTCATTTTTTACATTGCCTGCTCGTGTGATGGGACGAACAAAACTAGCCTGGGCCAACCTGAACGACTGAAACTAGGTGCACACTTTCCAGCCACCCGAGGCGGCCGCCCATACCAGCCCCTACAGTGGCGTCGCCCTTTTTGTGTATATGATTGGGGTAGTGAAAAATATTCTAGTGGCACTTTTGATTTACCCACAGAATGGTTGAATTGCTTGTTTCTATGAACCGAGTTCCCCAATAATGTGAAGGATGCCAGTCTTTTCATCCTATTGTAGGTTGCTTAGATCTCGATATGCCAAATGTAATCGCATGAAATATACAGTAAAAGCCAGCGTGATGTATGTGGCTACAACTAGTCTGACAACCCGTCCTCATATAACATATCAAGGACGCACCATCTTATCAGATTAACCATTCGACTTACCAATGCAGTGTGGGAAGAAAGAAGTATTGGGACTGCGTATCCAAGCAATTGATGCCATGTACTCCTTCGTAGAACCTTGTAAGCAAAAAAGAAGTTGGAGTGTGCCTATACAAAGAGCTAGCTTAAGTTTAGTTACCCGCTTCTCGGAATTTTAGTTAGCCACTTATTGCAAAATTGTTCAATTATGTTGATTGGCTTAATTTAGTTTGCTACTGATTACATAATGCCATAGCCTGTTAATCATATTATAGGCTTCACCTATCTATGTGTTTGATACTTACTATTAAGAATCACCTGTTTGCCTGAACTTAAATAGCTACTTAAGCACGTAGATAGCTAGTCATATGTACTTCTAGGGTGCAGCAGAATTCATGTGTAATTTACGTTTTGATACCCTGTTTGTTTAAATGGTTTGTTTTTATCACTTGTAGCACTTGTAATGTTTGCATGTTCATAGATAGACGACTATCAGGTTTATATGAGGGACACCATCTTTTTAACTTATATATGTGTTGGAATCATTTTGCCTACATCAAAGAAATTTACAGACGTCTGTGTTGCTGGTAAGCGGTACCGACTTGTTACTTTAATACGTTGCCAAGAACTTGTTAGTTTTACTAGTTCAGGTGTAATTAAATACGTTGCCAAAACTAGTTTGTTTTACTAGTTTGATGTTAGTTTCTTATGGCTCTTGCAACACTTTATTTATGATTGCTAGCATTCAAGTTTGCAGGATCCAACTGAAACTCCGTTGGCACAACAAGTATGTTTTCAGAAACTTCCTTGTTTACCTGGTTTGCTGCTGTAACTTGTTGCTGTAATTATCTTACCAACTTCAAGTTTTCAGGATCCAATTGGAAGTCCAATTGCATAGCAGGTACATTTTCAAAAATATATTTATGTAACAGGTTTGCTGCTGTAACTTGTTGCTCTAATCAAGTTACTAACTACTCAACTTTTCAGGATCCAAGAGAAACTCCAATGCCACAACAGGTTCCTTTTGCAAAACTTGTTTGTTTAACTGCTTTGCTGCTACAATCGGTTGCTCTAATCACGTTACTAGCTACTCAACTTTTCAGGATCCAAGAGAAACTCCAATGCCACAACAGGTACCTTTTGCAAAACTTGTTTGTTTAACTGCTCTGCTGCTGCAACCGGTTACAATGATGTTAATAACTACTTTTCAGCATCCAATTGAAACTCTTTAATTCCTTGTTTGTTTAACTGGTTTGCTGTTATAACTCCCAGTTGAGATTTTTTGCTAACTTCAACTTTTCGGAATCCAATTGGAACTTTGATGGCAAAATAGGTTAGCCCAAGATCAAAGAGCGAGATCCCCATGGACGTTGTATCATCCCAAAATAGTGGCACCGGCCCAATCGTGCATCATGAGTTGCCAACTGCTGATGCTCTAGAGGCTAAACTATTGATAGAAAGAGATTATGCTTTTGCACTTAGAAATCAAGTTGACATGTTGAGGAAGCAAACAGCACAATCACAAGCAGTACTCAAGACAACCATTAAATATTTGGTGATTTCAAAACGAAGCAAGCTGAGACTGACCGCATTGTTAAGGTCCTGAAGGAAAAAAGGAAATTAAATTCCCACTTGGTAAATCATAGGTGAAATGTTCTTTCCATCATTGAATAACCTTTGTGTTGTTTGTTCATGTAATCGATCAAACCATTTGTTTTAGAGATCATGTAATAATTATTTTTTGTTTTTTTGTTTGTAATTTTTTTGAACACAAGACTATATTAATTGATAAGACTCTGAGACATTTCATTTTGTTTGTTGTGCTAGACCTACAAATATGCCAATCGGGCTGAATGTGCATTCAACGATAATAGTATTATAGATGGACCTTAAGTGGCACGCATCGGAAAGGTCCAAGATGCTGTACTAGCTTCACTAAAAATGATGCTCTTCTAGCAAAAAAAGTACAACGGTCTGGCTTATGTATGTTAGTTGATATTATTGATCCATATACTCTATAATTGTTCATATGTCTATTAGTTTTGTACATTATTGGTTGATTGACTCAGTATTTGAATCTTGATACGTCGCTTGTGTACATATCTAAATGGGAGTGCACATTATGCTGCATGTGACACTTGAGTTGGACATAAAGTGGTTTCGAATATTCGAATTCACCTTAAACTGAATTCTAGCTTCTGAATTCGAGTATCGGCATTTGTAAATCATATTCATATATGACAGTGGAATACATCTTTGTCGTGCTTTTGAAGATATATAAAAACACATAGAACGATTTATAAAGATTCGTATAGGAATACAAAATGGATTCGAATTTAGTTGCCAGGGTAAACGTGGATGCTTATTATCCCAAAATTCGAAAGAAGCAGAAAAATGTCCACTCCCACGTTGTCTGCCCGAAGCCAAGTGTTTGGGAGATGGAAATTACTGTCTACCCCTTACACGGACAATCCATCGGCCCGATTTCCACTGCTCTCTATAGGGGTAGGTTAGTAACTTCAATTAGACGTGACACGACTGCCTCTGAGCCCATTCCGACATGGTGGGCGGCAAAAAAATTTGATTCAAGCTCGTCCAAAAGACCTCTGTCTCTCCCTCCATTTCCCCATTCATACACGGTGGGCGGCAAAACAAACTTGACTCGTCTGAAATTGATGTAGGCAAATATGTTCAATAGGGGCAGGTTTGTAACTTCACTCAGACGTGACACAACCGCCCTACCTGTTAGCCCCGTTCATACATCATGGGCACCAACCATGGGTGCAAAAACACCCTCTCCTCGCCCGAAATTGCTCTGGGCAAATATTGGTGAGATGCAAGATTACCGTCCTATCCCCAACCGACGAGACGTCAAATTTTAAATGGGGGCTAAGTTAGTAACTTTCCCATATTTCAGACAGGCGCGTCCCAAAAACATGGTTCCCTGTACCTCTCCCTCCATTTTCCCATTCATACACCATCCGCGCTAGAACACCGTCCCCACACCAGCCTCCTCCGTCCGCCACCCCATCCATCGCCTCGTCCTCCACACCATCCATCGCCACCGTCCTCCACCATGCCAGAGCGCCTACCAAGACTGCGTCGTCCACTGCTAGAGATGGACGTTTCTCATCCACGGCAACGGACCAAGAGCCTTGCATCACATCCTCTCGCTTCATCGGCACTGTCGTCCTCTTTGCCGGGGCCGCTCACACGACCTTCTCGTCCACCGCAATGGGACTTATCCCCCGATGCACCCGTCTACCGTCGCAGATCTGCTTCAATGCCACCGACATCCATCGCACCCCCGATGCATACACAGTGCCGCAAGAGAGGTGGTACTTCATATCTCCTCAACTTTTGATCTCAACCAGAAAATAGATTTTAACTTGGTTACTGTACTTTCTTTTCAGCTCTTAGAATTTAGTTCTTAGTTCGAAGCAAACAATGGTGATAAATAGCATTTCTCCGGTTTGCAGCTTTAAATCTGCCATGTCACAGTCATGATAGGGTTTAATTTATCATGCTTAGGGTTTAATTGATCATGTTGGTTCTGTGGTGGTTTCTTTAATAGAAATTAGAGGGGAAACCCTATTTTGCTCGAAAAAATTCTTAGGGTTCCCCCATTTTATGATCACTATACAATCAACATACATGTTTCGTGTCATAATAGCACTGCTCCACCCATCAAGCTAAACAAGCTTAGTTGTTCAAATACGAATCTGATATTATTAAAACAGAGTCATTTAATTGGTCAGATAAATGTTCCTAATTTAGTTTTGAAAATGCATGAACGTCGCTCGGGTGTGTATCTCTACCGGTGCCCACGGTGGGCCGCGCCCCACCCTGGGATTTTGGGTCGGCCCAGGCCCCGATTCCCCTCTATTCTGTTGTGCTTCCGATCTCTACTCACCCCCAGCCGCCTGCCTCATCGGTGAATTGCCGTCCCCAGACAGCATGACTCTAGGAGGAGACACCATACTAACAAGAGGTCAAGATCTGCTCGCCCAACAACGTCACCGCTGCCTGATACGTCTCCGTCGTATCTATAATTTTTGATTGTTCCATGCCAATATTATTCAACTTTCATATACTTTTTGGCAACTTTTTATATTATTTTTGGGACTAACATATTGATCCAGTGCCCAGTGCCAGTTCCAGTCTGTTGCATGTTTTTGGTTTCACAGAATATCCATATCAAACGGAGTCCAAACGGGATAAAAATGGACGGAGCATATTTTTGGAAAATATGGAAAATTCGGAAGGAAAATCAACGCGAACCAGTGCCCGAGGTGGTCACGTGGCAGGGGGTGCGCCCCTACCCTCGTGAGCCCACCGTAAGGTGGTTGACGCTCTTCTTTTGCCGCAAAAAAGCTAATATTCAGAAAAAATCACGGCGAAGGTTTCAGGCCAATCGGAGTTACGGATCTCCATATATATATATATATGAAACGGTGAAACAGAGCCAGAACAGAATGCAGAACCAGAGAGAAACAGAGAGACACATCCAATCTCGGAGGGGCTCTTGCCCCTCCCATGCCATGGAGGCCAATGACCAGAGGGGAAACCCTTCTCCCATCTAGGGAGGAGGTCAAGGAAGAAGAGGAAGAAGGGGGCCCCTCTGCCCCTCTCCTCCGGTGGCGCCGGAATGCCGCCGTGGCCATCATCATCATCACCGCGATCTTCACCAACACCTCCGCTATCTTCACCAACATCTCCATCACCTTCCTCCTTCTATCTACAGTGGTCCACTTTCCCGCAACCCGCTGTACCCTCTACTTGAACATGGTGCTTTATGCTTCATATTATTATCCAATGATGTGTTGCCATCCTATGATGTCCGAGTAGATTTTCGTTATACTATCGATGGTTGATGAATTGCTATGATTGATTTAATTTTCTTGTGGTTATGTTGCTATCCTTTGGTGCCCATCATATGAGCGTGCGCGTGGATCACACCTTAGGGTTAGTTGTATGTTGATAGGACTATGTATTGGAGGGCAAGAGTGACAGAAGCTTCAACCTAGCATAGAAATTGATGCATAAGGGATTGAAGGGGGACCAATATATCTTAATGCTATGGTTGGGTTTTACCTTAATGAACGTTAGTAGTTGCGGATGCTTGCTAATAGTTCCAATCATAAGTGCATAGAATTCCAAGTAAGGGATGACATGCTAGCAGTGGCCTCTCCCACATGATAGTTGCTATCGGTCTAGTAAAGTAGTCAATTGCTTAAGGGACAATTTCGCAACTCCTACCACCACTTTTCCACACTTCCTATATTTACTTGAGTTGCTTCTTTACTTACAACAGCCCCTAGTTTTATTTTCGTGCTCTTTACTTTCTTGCAAGCTTACCCAAAAACTCCTACAAAGTGCTTCTAGTTTTGTACTTGTTCTATGTAAAGCGAACGTCAAGCGTACGTAGAGTTGTATCGATGGTCGATAGAACTTTAGGGAATATTTGTTCTACCTTTAGCTCCTCGTTGGGTTCGACATTCTTACTTATCAAAAACTGTTGCGATCCCCTATACTTGTGGGTTATCAAGACCTTTTTCTGGCGCCGTTGCCGGGGAGCAATAGCGTGGGGTGAATATTCTCGTGTGTGCTTGTTTGCTTTATTGCTAAGTAATTTTTATTTTCTATTCTTAGTTGTTTTCTATCTTTAGTTATGGGTAGGAAACGCAAAATACCAAAAAAATTAGTTGTACCTACTGAACCAATGGTTGAAAAACCACTCAAAATCTATCACACTCCTGAAGCTTATTACTTGGATCATCTTCGATCCATATGTGCTCGTGCTGAAACCCCAACTAGCTTAGTTGAGGGCAAATCCTTAGATGAGCATGCTTGTTATGTGCGACACCATATATCTGAAAGAGGGAAATGTTTACTGGATCAAATTCATCGTTTGCAATGCTATGCTTGGAATTTATGTGAAATTTATGATTTTACTTGTTGTTCTGAAAACCCTAAGAAACACCTTCCCTACCAATGTGAGTTTAGTGATAATGGAATCGTATCTTCATATGCTAAGGGTGTTTATAATTACTATGATGTTCAACAAATTGAAGAATTTGTTGCTTTTAAGGGTGCTTACGAAATTGCTTCTTTGATTGAAAAGTATGGTGCTACTCTTTATGAATCTGAAATTTTGCCATACTTAAATATTGCTATGATAATTATGCTTCTAATGCTTATGTTAAACTATATATTGAGGACTACTCCACTGTCCAAGAAGAGACTAATATTTTGCAGGAGTCTATGGAAGAAGAAAATGATGAAACTATGAGCTCATTGGATGAAAAGGATGAGGAGGAGAGCGAAGAACAAAAGGAGGAAGAGCGGATTGATCACCCGTGCCCACCTTCTAATGAGAGTAACTCTTCAACTCATATATTGTTTAATTCACCTTCGTGCTTACCGAAGGATGATTGCTATGATGACTGTTATGATCCCATTGATTCTCTTGAAATATCCCTTTTTGATGATGCTTGCTATGCTTGTGGCCAAGATGCCAATATGAATAATGCTTATGAAGATGAACTTGCTATAGTTCCTTATGTTAAACATGAAATTGTTGCTATTGCACCCACGCATGATAGTCCTATTATCTTTTTGAATTCTCCCAACTACACTATACCGGAGAAGTTTGCACTTATTAAGGATTATATTGATGGGTTGCCATTTATCGTTGCACATGATGATTGTGATGAGTATAAAATGCATGTGCTTGCTGCTCCTACTTGCAATTATTATGAGAGAGGAACTATATCTCCACCTCTCTATGTTTCCAACACGAAAAAATTTGCAAGAAACTGTTTATGCTACGCATTGGCCTTTACTAGGTGTGCATGAATTGTTCTTTTATGACATGCCAATGCATAGGAAGAGAGTTAGACTTCGTCATTACATGATATATGTTACTTTGTGCTCACTACTAAATTACAAATCATTGCTAATTAAAATTGGCTTTGATATACCTTGGGATCCGGGTGGATTCACTACTTGAGCACTATATGCCTAGCTTAATGGCTTTAAAGAAAGCGCTGCCAGGGAGACAACCCGGAAGTTTTAGAGAGTCATTTATTTCTGTTGAGTGCTTTCATATAGTTTAAAAACAACAAAAATAAAGAGGGGAACCCAAAACTTTAAAAAAAAGGAAAGTGAAAGTGAGAAAGACAAGCATTGTTGAAGTGGGAGAGCTCCTTGAACTTTGTTCATGCTCACGGCAACTTTGTGAATCTTGATTACAGAAACTTTTGAACAAAAATAATTATCCCCTTGTACAATTCCATTGTATTATAAAAATAATGTCCCAAGGGTTGCCTTTAGGATGTTTACAATGCTTGTTGGTTTGTGCGGTGTAGGACAGAAACTTTGGCTGTAGTGCGTGAATTTTAATTTTTTACTGGAACGTCGAATGGTTCTGATTCTTTTTGCACTGTATTTCTGTACAAATTTTTTATTTTTAATAATTTTTGAATAATTGTTCAAGTATCATAAGTATGGTTAATGTTCAGATTACTACAGACTGTTCTGTTTTAGACAGATTCTGTTTTTGATGCATAGTTTGCTTGTTTTGATGAAACTATCAATTTATATCAGTGGATTAAGCCATGAAAAAGTTATATTACAGTAGACACAATGCAAAAACAAAATATGAATTGGTTTGCAACAGTACTTAGAGTAGTGATTTGCTTTATTATACTAACTGATCTTACCGAGTTTTCTGTTGAAGTTTTGTGTGGATGAAGTGTTCGATGATCGAGAAGGTCTCGATGTGAGAAGAAGGAAGAGAGGCAAGAGCTCAAGCTTGGGGATGCCCGAGGCACCCCAAGTAAATATTCAAGGAGACTCAAGCGTCTAAGCTTGGGGATGCTGGGGAGGCATCCCCTCTTTCTTCAACAAATATCGGTATGTTTTCAGATTTGTTTCGTTTCATGCGATATGTGCAAGTCTTGGAGCGTCTTTTGCATTTAGGTTTTTACTTTTCTTTTATGCACCATGCTGGTATGAGATGGTCCTTGGTTGATTTATAGAATGCTCTTTGCACTTCACTTATATCTTTTGAGTATGGCTTTATAGAATGCTTCATGTGCTTCACTTATATCATTTGAAGTTTGGATTGCCTGTTTCTCTTTACATAGACAACAACCATTTGTAGAATGCTCTTTTGCTTCACTTATAATTGTTAGAGCATGTGCATATCTTTTTTAGAAAGAATTAAACCTCTCTTTCTTCACTTATATCTATTTAGAGAGATGACAGGAACTGGTCATTCACATGGTTAGTCATAAAATCCTACATAAACTTGTAGATCACTGAATATGATATGTTTGATTCCTTACAATAGTTTTGCGATATAAAGATGGTGATATTAGAGTCATGCTAGTGGGTAGTTGTGGATTGTAGAAATACTTGTGTTGAAGTTTGTGATTCCCGTAGCATGCACGTATGGTGAACCGTTATGTGATGAAGTCGGAGCATGATTTATTTATTTATTGTCTTCCTTATGAGTGGCGGTCGGGGACGAGCGATGGTCTTTTCCTACCAATCTATCCCCCTAGGAGCATGCGCGTAGTACTTTGTTTCGATGACTAATAGATTTTTGCAATAAGTATGTGACTTCTTTATGACTAATGTTGAGTCCATTGATTATACGCACTCTCACCCTTCCATCATTGCTAGCCTCTTCGGTACCGTGCATTGCCCTTTCTCACCTCGAGAGTTGGTGCAAACTTCGCCGGTGCATCCAAACCCCATGATACAATACGCTCTGTCACACATAAGCCTCTTTATATCTTCCTCAAAACAGCCACCATACCTACCTGTCATGGCATTTCCATAGCCATTCCGAGATATATTGCCACGCAACTTCCATCATCATCATATACATGACTTGAACATTCATTGTCATATTGTTTTGCATGATCGTAAGATAGCTAGCATGATGTTTTCATGGCTTGTTCGTTTTTTGATGTCATTGTTATGCTAGATCATTGCACATCCCGGTACATCGCCGGAGGCATTCATATAGAGTCATATCTTTGTTCTAGTATCGAGTTGTAATATTGAGTTGTAAGTAAATAAAAGTGTGATGGTCATCATTACTAGAGCATTGCCCCAGTGAGGAAAGGATGATGGAGACTATCATTCCCACATAAGTCGGGATGAGACTCCGGACTTTACAAGAAATAAAAGAGGCCAAAGAAGCCCAAATAAAAAAAGGAGGCCAAAGAAGCCCACCAAAAAAATAAAAAAAATAAAAACAAAAAAACAAAAAAATGAGCGAAAAAGAGAGAAGGGGCAATGTTACTATCCTTTTACCACACTTGTGCTTCAAAGTAGCACCATGTTCTTCATATAGAGAGTCTCTTGAGTTAACACTTTCATATACTAGTGGGAATTTTCATTATAGAACTTGGCTTGTATATTCCGATGATGGGATTCCTCAAATGCCCGAGGTCTTCATGAGCAAGCAAGTTGGATGCACACCCACTTAGTTTCAGTTTGAGCTTTCATATACTTATAGATCTAGTGCATCCGTTGCATGGCAATCCCTACTCACTCACATTGATATCTATTAATGGGCATCTCCATAGCCCGTTGATACGCCTAGTTGATGTGAGACTATCTTCTCCTTTTTGTCTCCTCCACCATCATATTCTATTCCACCTATAGTGCTATGTCCATGGCTCACGCTCATGTATTATGTGAAAGTTGAAAAGGTTTGAGAGCGTAAAAAGTATGAAACAATTGCTTGGCTTGTCATCGAGGTTGTGCATGATTTGAATATTTTGTGTGGTGAAGATGGAGCATAGCCATACTATATGATTTTGTAGGGATAACTTTCTTTGGCCATGTTATTTTGAAAATACATGATTGCTTTATTAGTATGCTTGAAGTATTATTGTCTTAATGTCAAAGGATAGACTATTGCTTTGAATAACTCATGTCTTAATATTCATGCCATGATTAGACATATGATCAAGATTATGCTAGGTAGCATTCCACATCAAAAATTATCTTTTTTATCATTTACCTACTCGAGGACGAGCAGGAATTAAGCTTGGGGATACTGATACGTCTCCGCCGTATCTATAATTTTTGATTGTTCCATGCCAATATTATTCAACTTTCATATACTTTTTGGCAACTTTTTATATTATTTTTGGGACTAACATATTGATCCAGTGCCCAGTGCCAGTTCTTGTCTGTTGCATGTTTTTGGTTTCGTAGAATATCCATATCAAACGGAGTCCAAACGGGATAAAAACGGACGGAGCTTATTTTTGGAAAATATGGAAAATTCGGAAGGAAAATCAACGCGAACCAGTGCCCGAGGTGGTCACGAGGCTGGGGGCGCCCCCCCTTAGGGCGTGCCCCCTACCGTCGTGAGCCCACCATAAGGCGGTTGACGCTCTTCTTTTGCCGCAAGAAAGATAATATTCGGAAAAAAATCACGGCGAAGGTTTCAGGACAATCTGAGTTACGGATCTCCATATATATACGGAACAGTGAAACAGAGCCAGAACAGAACGCAGAACTAGAGAGAAACCGAGAGACAGATCCAATCTCGGAGGGGCTCTTGCCCCTCCCATGCCATGGAGGCCAAGGACCAGAGGGGAATCCCTTCTCCCATCCAGGGAGGAGGTCAAGGAAGAAGAGGAAGAAGGGGGCCCCTCTCCCCCTCTCCTCCGGTGGTGCCGGAACGCCGCCGTGGCCATCATCATCATCACCGCGATCTTCACCAACACCTCCACCATCTTCACCAACATCTCCATCACCTTCCTCCCTCTATCTACAGTGGTCGACTTTCTCGCAACCCGCTGTACCCTCTACTTGAACATGGTGCTTTATGCTTCATATTATTATCCAATGATGTGTTGCCATCCTATGATGTCTGAGTAGATTTTCGTTATCCTATCGGTGGTTGATGAATTTCTATGATTGATTTAATTTTCTTGTGGTTATGTTGCTGTCCTTTGGTGCCCATCATATGAGCGCGCGCGTGGATCACACCTTAGGGTTAGTTGTATGTTGATAGGACTATGTATTGGAGGGCAAGAGTGACAGAAGCTTCAACCTAGCATAGAAATTCATGCATACGGGATTGAAGGGGGACCAATATATCTTAATGCTATGGTTGGGTTTTACCTTAATGAACGCTAGTAGTTGCGGATGCTTGCTAATAGTTCCAATCATAAGTGCATATAATTCCAAGTAAGGGATGACATGCTAGCAGTGGCCTCTCCCACATGATACTTGCTATTGGTCTAGTAAAGTAGTCAATTGCTTAAGGGACAATTTCGCAACTCCTACCACCACTTTTCCACACTCGCTATATTTACTTTAGTTGCTTCTTTACTTACAACAGCCCCTAGTTTTATTTTCATGCTCTTTACTTTCTTGCAAGCTTACCCAAAAACTCCTACAAAGTACTTCTAGTTTTATACTTGTTCTAGGTAAAGCGAACGTCAAGCGTACGTAGAGTTGTATCGGTGGTCGATAGAACTTTAGGGAATATTTGTTCTACCTTTAGCTCCTCGTTGGGTTCGACACTCTTACTTATCGAAAACTGTTGCGATCCCCTATACTTGTGGGTTATCACTGCCCGGGCGCGCCGCCGTGCCTACCTTCCCAGTCCGTTCAGGGCTCAGGCGTGCAACAGCCACTAAGACAACCCGATTTATCCTGAGATACGTCCTCAACACTCAATAGCCACTCCTCATCACCTATTTTCTAATTGATTCATTACTCATTAGGCAGGACTGTCATTAGGGTTTGTTGTGTACTGAGTGCTACCTACACTTAATGGTTCAGATGTATTTTAGTAATCTTTAGTACCTATAAAGTTCACAGGGTTTCAAAATTCCGGCCCTAGGAACGGACACTAGTCATTTTGGATTGTTGGTCGTAGTGACATTGACCCAGATTACTACTGCAGGCCAGGTTTGTTGACAATTTTACTTGTCTTTCTTACTCATTCGATATGATATCCAATTATTCACGTCGATTAGATGCAAACAATAAGTGCTAGACCAACTTCTTGATTCAGATTTTGGACGGTCTCTTACTGCAGTTACAATTCTGCATATTGGTCCTAGTAAGCTCACAAGTAACGATTGATTCACTACATCTATGCTTGCCTTGTCATATTTGTGGTCAATATTCTTTTTGGGTGGACCACCCTGTTTCAAAATACTAGAACCGCAGACATGAGTGAATAGTATTTCTCTATGTGATCTCTTCCATCATGTGTGGGCAACGAACACTGCATTGTGTAGAAAGAAAGTGTCATTTCCACCTTTTACATAGACTACAATCTTTTACATGGAATACAATCTGTCTACTTGCTTTGTGTCACACTACCAACACTCCACCCTTGAAGCTAAACATTATGCCACTCATAATTCCTTAGTTTATTTGTTCAAATACGAATTTGATATGATTCTAATGTTCCTACTTCAGTTTTGAAATGTGTGTCTGCCTGTTATATAGATACATAAGAGGTTTGTATTTCTGTGTGTGGTCTGGTCAGCACGTTTGGGGGGTGAACTTTGCATATGCAGGGGTTTATAGGGAGACACTCTTCGAGTTGAATCTGCAATGCATTCCATAGATAATACTACTTTTCATGTTTTCATGAATCTCAGATACTGAACAACATCATAATGATTATGAGCTTGCGTGTATGAAAAGAATAAAGCAGAACAATGACATGGCTATCAAACTTGGCATTAAGGGACTGAAATCAAGTCTGGATGCAATGCAAACGCTCTCCACCTACAGATTCATGCTCAGAATATGATCCTAACAGTGATTCTGAGCTAGAGGGAGACCTAAGTCAATGTAGCTCCCTAGTGGTGGAGTCAGAGGCAGATGCGCTATCTTATTCACCCATCATGGTGCTTGCTCTAACTTTCCAAGGTTATATTGGCCGCACTTATCTTGCAACTGGTGCTTTGCATTGCTTCTACTTTGTTGCACTGCCATTAGCTTAGTTTACACATCGTGTATGTGAATACTCCTTGCCTAACCATTTTTAGTACATATTCCATCTGTCATCATACCATATTTATCCATTCAAATGATGTTCTTGTGTATCAGATGTTCAAAAGGAAGAGGGCGATTGCTGATTGCGGAGGAGCACGAGCAAAGTATTTGGAAAAGGTAGTGACACCTGATAAATCAAATAGCCCATTAGGTGTAGTTGCAATATCACCTGACCCACAAAACACGACCCCAACTCTAGAAGACTCTAACCCTACTACACTGGCCATCTCTGATGCCCTCAGCAGACCCCAACTGCAGCAAACAGTATGATGATGCCAGTTGACATAGCACCAGCTCTACGAAGAAAAAACCCCATTCCAGCAAAGAGTACACCAAATCCAGTTGCCAAATCCCTTTTCGAACCAGAGAGAGCCCCAATTGCAGCAAATAGGACCCATGTTCCATTTCTTCCCAGTTTAGAAGATGAAGCTTATATTGTTGTCAGGAACTTTGTGCGCATCTTTCCTTCATGGAAAGACTATACCGCAGACACAAAACAATTTCCAGTCTTCCTTCGCAACTTACGCGTAAGTAATGTACTAATGTTATTCATGGTAATTACTGCATATGTTTCTGCTGACAGAAGACACAAGATTTCATTCTTTTAAATAGGTGAGGACCAAACTGGATTGTCAAGACGAGCAAGGGTTGGTTGTGCTTTTCAAGCACTCATCGATGAAGTATCTTTCCTACCTGAGGCAAGCGCACTTCGATGCCAAGCCTCTAAACGAAATTTCTGTAAAGTCTCCGATGCTACATTTATCAGACAGTGACTGGAATAATCTTGTTACACATTGGTCTCGTCTGCAGCGTAAGGTACTATCTATGATATCACATCATAATTTGAAATACATTTTTGCATTTGCCTTAAAGTCTCACTTGTACGAAAAATGGTAGCAGAAGAACATTCATTCTCAAGGGACCACAGAATCTCGCAACTATACTGCACACTGCATTGCTCTTGTGAGTACCTCTTGCCCTGTATGACCATACTTACTTTCATAGTTGGTTGATTATGTAGCATCACTGCACATGTTTGCCTCGTTATCGTCCATTTGGTGGAAATTATAAGATCTGTATGGACTCTTACATAAATTTAGAATCAACCAAATGCTTTTGAAGAGGTTTAGCTCTGCAGTCCTCTTGTAAGGACTCAACATTGTCTATCACTGTACTTACATTAATAGCCGCTCCTTCCGTCCCATAATATAAGAACATTTTGTGCAGTACACCAGTGTTCAAAACACTCTTATATTATGGGAAGAGGGATTGGTTCATTGTTTAGCATTTTGCATCTTATCTCCCTTGCCGACCATTTACTAAAAATATCAGATCTATATTTAATCTTACCAAAAAGTTGAATACACATACAATGCCAGTGCAGAAGTGTAGCCCATTGCTCTTGTCAGTACATTTTGTCCTGTAACGCTTGTACTTCCAGGGATTGGTAGTTGATTATGTAGCATCAATCTACATCTTATCTTCATTATCCTCTAACCCTTCTAGTATTATCATATCTATAATTGCTCTCTACAAAATGTAGAGTGCAGGCAATGCTTATGAAGAAGATTATGTGCTGAAATTCTTGAGTTATCCTTCCCTTGACATGGAGAAGGGCATTATAAAGCCGGTGTTAACTGTTAATGTAAGCCAGTCCTTCTAAAGCCTTTATCCTCAACTGTTGTTTAATTTTCTCATATATCGTTAACTGCTGCTTAGTTTGCTGTTTCTATCAAAATGCATGTTCGCAACAACCGTAAGTTCCAAGTTTTACTTGTAAAACCAAATTCCTTATTCATACCATGCACAATACTTAATACTCCCTATATGTATGCTTTTTTTGTGGATCTATAATCCAGTGTGTGGTGAAGCAGCCCACGTTTGCACCTTGTCATCTCCTGTTTTATCTTACTGTTGTGGCTGATGATATGAACAACATGCCATGGACATTAACCAAAATAGATACAATGATTGTCTTTTCCCTTCATCTATCCTTGTTGTGTTGACATGGTAATCCAGTAGTGTGGGAAGCTCCCCGCATTATGAACAATGCCAAATTATGCTATTGATATTTTTAACTTACTCTTTAGTTTCTAATTTGAAGTTGGATGGAATTGACAACACATTTATCATATTTGTTTATACACGTGCAAAACCAGTCATCTCTCCGCTTGTTTCAGGGTGATATGCCTGATGGCATGCACAAGTCTGCTGAAGGTTGTGAAGCAAAGCCAACATATATTGCAGCAAAGAAGGCAAAACATGTAGAAGATAGCGAGACAACCCCAAAGTCTTGTCTTGATGCAGTGTTCAAGGTACTTGAGACTAGCAGTCGGACAAGCTCACATAATTCGCTGTCTGAATCAGTTTGACTTCTTCTGTCCCAAGTTCTAGCAGAAAGGCATTCTGCAACTCAACTTCAACTTGAAGTCATATCTCTAAGAAATATTGCAGAGAACACCAATGAGAACCTCATTGCTAAACAACTACACCTGGAAGCTATGCCCAACATGCTAGGCCGGTCTCACAACCTTGCTCAGTAGCTTGCGCAGCAGTTCCCGCGCAAGGCTAACCTTTCTTAAACTGTCTTGGAAGTGGTCTCGGTTCAGTATTATTTTGTAATCTGCTTCTTTGTTGCACTTTAAGATCACTAGTGGCGAACTTCGATGCCCAATGGATGTAATATACTATAAATCCTTTATTGTATAGTGTAGGTTTATTCTAACTTACTATGCCGTAATTTCTTTATTGTATAGAGTAGGTTTGTTCTTAATTCCTTTTTGTAATCTGCTTCTTCGTTGCTCTTTATGATCACTGGTGGCGAACTTCGATGCCCAATGGATGTAATATACCATAAATCCTTTATTGTATAGTGTAGGTTTATTCTAAGTTACTATGTCCTAATTTCTTTATTGTATAGAGTAGGTTTGTTCTTAATTCCTACTAGTTACTGCCATCATTCACTATCTGAAAAAAATCTGATGTAGTCGACCGGGCCAAAACATTCGCCTCTAACGGGCCTGCTTTTTCCGGGCCACAATTGGGTCGACCTGCAACTTTCTTGGGCCTGAAAGGCCATTGGGGCCTTCACACTTTGCGCCAGGCCCATAACTTACTCGGGCCTATATTCGGCCCAGATTTTAGTTGGGCCTTTAGTGGACCTAGCGCTTAGTTGGGCCCATGTAGCTTTGGGCCATTAACAGGCTGAATATTCCGCTGTCCTGTTACGGCCCAGAAGAAACCATGGGCCTTATCAGGCCAAAATTCATGTTGCGCCTCAATTTTCACTAGTCGTCGACGGGCCTTCAGCGGGCTGAAATGTAGACCGGGCCTTTTTTGGCCTAGTTGTATGACGGGCCATTACCAGGCCGAAACATATCTTGGGCCTTAGTTGGCCCACTAATACCATGGGCCTTTAAGAGGCCGAAAGCTTAGTATAGGCATCAACAGGGCAAATTATATGATAGGACTTTAACAGGCCCAAAGTCACATTGGGCTGAACTATTGCCACCTTTATCACGGGGCATTAGTGGGCCAAATGTCGCGTCAGACCATATATGGCCCATGGGCAACACGGGCCATTCCCAGGCCGAAAGACACACCGGGCTGATATGGGCCCATGTCTACATCGGGCCTCTAACGGGCCGAAAGTCACTGGGCCATAATTGGGCCCAAATATTCAGTGAACAATTAACGGGCCAGATCTGGCTTTGGGCCGTAAATGGGCCATGTTTAAACAAGACGTTATTGGGCTGGCCCACTAGTACTTGAGTAAGTACTACGGGCCTTTGACTGGGCCGGCTTTTTTAACCTATATGGGCCTCTGTTGGGCCCTGCCACGTGTCGATGTATCATATGCATGTCTCCTCCATTGGAAGGACGACATCTGGCCCACCGAGGAGCAGACACGTGTTTCCTCCAGCCAATGATGATTTTACACGTGGAAAATCCCCATTGGCCCGGGCTGTTAATGGTTTATCGGATCCAAAACGAAACCCGATAGCTTAACGGCGACCCGTTACGGTGGATGCCACGTGTTGGTTACCCTTGACGAAAGCATTTCCATGACGCGCCATTTATGGTCATGGAAGTGGACACTTCCGTGATGATAATTTTGGTAATGTCATGGAACACTTCTACGACAACACAGGTATGACTATCTTGATTCTGTCATAAAACCGTCATGGATGTACATGCATGCCAAAAAACGTGACCTACTGTGACCAACACGTATCATCACGGAAGTGTATTTTTTGTAGTGGCGGGAGTAGGGTTTTACGTCTCACGGCGGCCCGAACCTGGGTAAAACTGCCCGTGTGATCTCTGCCATGCTACCCCACGCTCTTCTGCTCTTTGTGCAACATGTTATCCCCCTGCCGAACCAGCAAGGGACCTTTGGTCCCATAGGTGGCCGTGGTTTCCTGTGACACTTGCGAACCATGCCTCATGGGCAAGATGACTAAAACTCCATTCTCTGGAACAATGGAGCGAGCTAATGACTTATTGGAAATAATACATACCGGTATATGCGGTCCGATGAGTATTGAAGCACGCGGCGGGTATCATTATTTTCTGACCTTCACAAATGATTTAAGTAGATATGGGTATGTCTACTTAATGAAACACAAGTCTGAAACATTTGAAAAGTTCAAAGAATTTCAGAGTGAAGTGGAGAATCATCGTAACAAGCGGAGGCGAATATAGTTACGAGTTTGGCCTTCATTTAAAACAATGTGCAATAGTTTCACAACTTATGCCACCTGGAACACCATAGCGTAATGGTGTGTCCGAATGTCGTAACCGTACTTTCTTAGATATGGTACATTTTATGATGTCTCTTACCGATTTACCACTATCATTTTGGGGTTATGCATTAGAGACAACTACATTCATGTTAAATAGGGTACCATCTAAATCCATTGAGACGACACCGTATGAACTATGGTTTGGCAAGAAACCTAAGCTGTCATTTCTTAAAGTTTGGGGTTGCGACACTTATTTCAAAAGGCTTCAGCCTGATAAGCTCTAACCCAAATCGGAGAAGTGCTGACACGTCTCCAACGTATCTATAAATTTTTATTGTTCCATGCTGTTATATTAGCATTCTTGGATGTTTTACAATCATTTTACAGCAACTTTATATCATTTTTAGGACTAACCTATAGACATAGTGCCCATGCCAGTTGCTGTTTTTTTGCTTGTTTTTTACTTCGCAGAAAATCAATACCAAACGGATTCCAAATGCAGCGGAACTTTTTGGAGAGTTATTCTGGACCAGAAGACACAAGTTGGGCCAAGGAAATACTAGAGGGGGGGCTCCGAGGGGAGCACAATCCACCTGGGCGCCGAGGCGCGCCCTGGTGGGTTGTGCCACCTCGGTCGCCTTCCTCACCGCCTCTTTGATCTATAAATACCCTAATATTCCAAAAACCCTAGTGGAGTCGACGAAACACAATTCCAGCCGCCGCAAGTTTCAGAAACCGCAGATCCAATCTAGACACCAACACGGAGGGGTTCATCATCCTCATTTGTGCCTCTCTGATGATGCGTGAATAGTTCATTGTAGACCTACTGGTCCGTATTTAGTAGCTAGTGTTGGGAATCGTTGCATGGAAAACAAAAAATTCTACACACACACAATGATCTATCCATGGAGATGCATAGCAACGAGGGGGACAGTGTGTCTATGTACCCTCGTAGACCGTAAGCGGAAGAGTTTCACCACGCGGTTGATGTAGTCAAATTTCTTCGCGCTTCAACCGATCAAGTACCGAATGCACGACACCTCCGCGTTCTGCACACGTTCAGCTCAATGACGTCCCTCGCCTTCTTGACCCAGCAAGACGTCGAGGTAGTAGATGAGTTCCATCGGCACGACAGCGTGGTGACGGTGATGGTGAAGTGATCTCCGCAGGGCTTCACCTAAGCACTACTAAAATATGACCGAGGGTGTAAACGATGGAGGGGGGCGCCGCACACGGCTAGGCAATTGTTTGGCGTGTGCTAGGTGCCCCCCTCCCACATATATATAGGTGGGAGGGAGGGAGGAGCAGCCAAAGTATGCGCCCAAGTAGGAGGAATCCTACTTGGGGTCCCTCCCAAGTCGTGCCTCCTTCTTTCCTTATTTGGAGTGCGGGAAAAGGCAGGGGAGGGTGGCGCCCCTCCCTTTCCTTTCTCCCATGAGAGGGGAAGGAAGGAGGGGCTAGCCCTCCCCCTTTTCCTTCCCTAGGGCTTTCCAAACAAGTGGAGTGGCGCACTAGCCCCCTAGTGGGCAGGTTTGTCCCTCCCTTTGGCCCATTAAGCCCATAACTTGCCGGGGGGGTGCCCGGAACCCCTTCCGGTGATCTGATTCCTTCCCGGTACGTCCCGAGACACTTCCGGTGTCCAAATACCATCGTCCTATATATCGATCTTTACCTCTCATCCATTTCGAGACTCCTCGTCATGTCCGTGATATAATATGGGACTCCGAACAACATTCGATCACCAAAATCATATAACTCATATAACATTATATCGTCAATGAACATTAAGCGTGCGGACCCTATGGGTTTGAGAACTATTTAGACATGACCGAGACACCTCTCTGGTCAATAACCAATAGCAGAACCTGGATGCCCATTTTGTCTCCTACATATTCTACGAAGATCTTTATCGGTCGAACCGTTATGACAACATACGTAATTCCCTTTGTCTATCGTATGTTACTTGCCCGAGATTCGATCGTCGGTATCTTCATACCTAGTTCAATCTTGTTGCCGGCAAGTCTCTTTACTCGTTCCATAATACATCACCTCGCGACTAACTCCTTAGTCATTTGCTTGCAAGCTTATGATGTGTATTGCCGAGAGGGCCCAGAGATACCTCTTCGATACTCGGATTGACAAATCCTAATCTCGATCGATGCGAACTCAACAAACACCTTCGGAGATACCTATAGAGCATCTTTATAATCACCCAGTTATGTTGTGATGTTTGATAGCACACAAGGCATTCCTCCGGTATCCGGGACTTGCATAATCTCATAGTCAAAGGAATATGTATTTGACATGAAGAAAGCAATAGCAATAAAACTGAACGATCATTATGCTAAGCTAAAGGATTGGTTTTGTCCATCACATCATTCTCCTAATGATGCGATCCCATTATCAAATGACAACTCATGTCAATGGTTAGGAAACCTTAACCATCTTTGATCAGCGAGCTAGTCTAGTAGAGGCTCACTATGGACACGGTATTTGTTTATGTATTCACACATGTATTAAGGTTTTTGGTCAATACAATTCTAGCATGAATAATAAACCTTTATAATGATTTAGGAAATATAACAATAACCATTTTATTATTGCAGTAGAGTCAATAATCTAGTTCACATCGCCATGTCATTAACAACCATAGTTCACATCGCCATGTGACCAATACCCAAAGAGTTTACTAGAGTCAATAATCTAGGTCACATCGCCGTGTGATTAACACCCAAAGAGTACTAAGGTGTGATCATGTTTTGCTTGTGAGAGAATTTTAGTCAACGGGTCTGTCACATTCAGATCCGTATGTATTTTGCAAATTTCTATGTACAATGCTCTGCATGGAGCTACTCTAGCTAATTGCTCCCACTTTCAATACATATCTAGATTGAGACTTAGAGTCATCTAGATCGGTGTCAAAGCTTGCATCGACGTAACCCTTTATGTCGAACTCTTTATCACTTCCATAACCGAGAAACATTTCCTTAGTCCTCTTTAAGGTACGTAAGGATAATTTTGACCGTTGTCCAGTGATCTACTCCTGGATCACCATTGTACCTCCTTTCCAAACTCATGGAAAGGCACACAATAGGTCTGGTACACAACATAGCATACATGATAGAACCTATGGCTGAGGCATAGGGAATGGATTTCATTTTCTCTCTATCTACTACAGTGGTCGGGCTTTGAGTCTAACTCAACTTCGCACCTTCTAACATAGGCAAGAACCCTTTCTTTGACCGATCCATTTTGAGCTTATTCAAAACTTTGTCAAGGTATGTGCTTTGTAAAAGTCTTATTAAGCATCTTGATCTATCTCTATAGATCTTGATGCCCAATATATAAGCAGCTTCACCGAGGTCTTTCATTGAAAAACTCTTATTCAAATATCCTTTCATGCTATCCAAAAATTCTATATCATTTCCAATCAACAATATGTCATCTACATATAATATTAGAAATGGTATAGAGCTCCCACTCACTTTCTTGTAAATACAGGCTTCATCGTAAGTATGTATAAAACCATATGCTTTGATCACCTCATTAAAGAGTATATTCCAACTTTGAGATGCTTGCACCAGTCCATAGATGGATTGCTGCAGCTTGCACACTTTGTCAGCACCTTTAGGATTGACAAAACCTTATGGTTGCATCATATACAACTCTTCTTTAAGATATCCATGAAGGAATGCAGTTTTGACGTCCATTTGCCATATTTCATAATCATAAAATGTGGCAATTGCTAACATGATTCGGACAGACTTAAGCATCACTACGGGTGAGAAAGTCTCATCGTAGTCAAGCCCTTGAACTTGTCAAAAACCTTTCGCAACAAGTCGAGCTTTGTAGATGGTGACATTACCATCAGTGTCTGTCTTCTTCTTGAAGATCCATTTATTCTCAATGGCTTGCCGATTATCGGGCAAGTCCACCAAAGTCCACACTTTGTTCTCATACATGGATCCTATCTCAGATTTCATGGCCTCAAGCCATCTGTCGGAATCTGGGCTCATCATAACTTCTTCATAGTTCATCGGTTTGCCTTGGTCTAGTAACATGACTTCCATGACAGGATTACCGTACCACTCTGGTGCGGAACGTGCTCTGGTTGACCTACGAAATTCAGTAGCAACTTGATCTGAAGTTTTATGATCATCATCATTAGCTTCCTCTCTAGTTGGCGTAGGCATCACGAGAACAGTTTTCCTGATGTGCTACTTTCCAATTGGTGAGAATGTACAATTACCTCATCAAGTTCTACTTCCTCCCACTCACTTCTTTCGTGAGAAACTCCTTCTCTAGAAAGGATCCATTCTCAGCAACAAAGATCTTGCCTTCGGATCTATGGTAGAAGGTGTACCTAATGGTTTCCTTAGGGTATCCTATGAAGACGCACTTCTTCGCTTCGGGTTCGAGCTTATCAGGCTGAAGCCTTTTGACATAAGCGTCGTATCCCCAAATTTTTAAGAAATGACAGCTTAGGTTTCTTGCCAAACCACAATTCATACGTTGTCGTCTCAACGGATCTAGACGGTGCCCTATTTAACGTGAATGCGGTTGTCTCTAATGCATAACCCCAAAACGATAGTGGTAGACATCATAGATCGCACCATATCTAATAAAGTGCGATTACGACGTTCGGACACACCATTATGCTATGGTGTTCCAGGTGGCGTGAGTTGTGAAACAATTCCACATTGTTTTAAATGAAGGCCAAACTCATAACTCAAATATTTTCCTTGGCGATTAGATCATAGAAACTTTATTTTCTTGTTATGATGATTCTCTACTTCACTCTGAAATTATTTGAAGTTTTCAAACATTTCAGACTTGTGTTTCATTAAGTAGATATACCCATACCTACTCAAATCATCTATGAAGGTCAGAAAATAACGATACCCGCCACGTGCTTCAACACTCATCGGACCACATACATCGATATGTATTATTTCCAATAAGTCATTAGCTCTTTCCATTGTTCCGTAGAACGGAGTTTTAGTCATCTTGCCCATGAGGCATGGTTTGCAAGTATCAAATGATTCATAATCAAGTGATTACAAAAGTCCATCTGTATGGAGTTTCTTCATGTGCTTTACACCAATATGACCTAAACGGTAGTGCCACAAGTATGTTGCACTATCATTATCAACTTTGCATCTTTTGGCATCAATATTATGAATATGTGTATCACTACGATCGAGATTCAATAAACAATTTACATTGGGTGTATGACCATAGAAGGTTTTATTCATGTAAACAGAACAACAATTATTCTCCGACTTAAATGAATAACCGTATTGTAGTAAACTAGATCAAATCATATTCATGCTCAACGCAAACACCAAATAACATTTATTTAGGTTCAACACTAATCCCGAAGGTAGAGGGAGTGTACAATGGTGATCGTATCAACCATGGAATCACTTCCAACACACATTGTAACCTCGTCCTTAACTAGTCTCTGTTTATTCTGCAACTCCTGTTTTTGAGTTACTAATCTTAGCAACGGAACCGGTATAAAATATCCATGGGTTGCTATGAACACTAGTAAAGTACACGTCAATAACATGTATACCAAATATACCTTTGTTCACTTTGCCATGCTTCTTATCTGCCAAGTATTTGGGGCAGTTCTGCTTCCAGTGACCATTTCCTTTGCGGTAGAGGCACTCAGTTTCAAGCTTGGTTCCAGCTTTGGGCTTCCTCATGGGAGCGGCAGCTTGCTTTCCATTCTTATTGAAGTTCCCTTCCTTTCCCTTGCCCTTTTTCTTGAAACTAGTGGTCTTGTTAATCATCAACAATTGATGCTCTTTCTTGATTTCTACCTAAGCCGATTTCAACATCATGAAGAGCTCGAGAATCATTTTCGTCATCCCTTGCATATTATAGTTCATCACAAAGTTCTAGTAGCTTGGTGATAGTGAATGGAAAATTTTGTCAATCACTATCTTATCTGGAAGATTAACTCCCACTTGATTCAAGTGATTGTAGTACCCAGATATTCTGAGCACATGCTCACTAGTTGACCTAGTCTCCTCCATCTTGTAGGCAAAGTACTTGCAGAGCTCTCATAACTCTCGACACGGGCATGAGTCTGAAATACCAATTTCAGCTCTTACAACATCTCATATGCTCCATGGCGTTCAAAAAGTTTTTGAAATCCCGGTTCTAAGCCGTAAAGAATGTCACACTAAACTATCAAGTAGTCATCATACCGAGCTTATCAAACGTTCATAACGTCTGCTGCTGCTCCTGCAATAGGAACATATCAAAAAAGGAAGGGAGTTAAATCGCGAGCTATTGATCTATAACATAGATATGTAAATACTATCATGACTAAGTTCATGATAAATTAAGTTCAATTAATCAAATTACTTAAGAACTCCCACTTAGATAGACATCCCTCAAGTCATCTAAATGATACGTGATCCAAATCAACTAAACCATGTCCGGTCATCACGTGAGATGGAGTAGTCATCAATGGTGAACATATCTATGTTGATCATATCTACTATATGACTCACGTTCGACCTTTCGGTCTCCATTGTTCCGAGTCCATGTTTGTACATGCCAGGCTCGTCAAGTTTAACCCGAGTATTCCGCATGTGAAAACTGTCTTGCACCCGTTGTATTTGAACGTAGAGTCTATCACACCCGATCATCACATGGTGTCTCAACACGATGAACTGTCACAACGGTGCATACTCAGGGAGAACACTTATACCTTGAAATTTGGTTAAGGGATCATCTGATAATGCTACCGCTGTACTAAGCAAAATAAGATGCATAAAAGATAAACATCACATGCAATCAAAAATATGTGACATGATATGGCGATCATCATCTTGTGCTTTTGGTCTCCATCTCCAAAGCATCGTCATGATCTCCATCGTCACCGGCTCGACACATTGATCTCCATCGTTGCATCGTGGTCGTCTCGCCAACTATTGCTTCTACAACTATCGCTAACGCATAGTGATAAAGTAAAGGAATTACATGGCATTTGCATTTCATACAATAAAGAGACAACCATAAGGCTCCTGCGGTTGCCGATAACTTTACAAAACATGATCATCTCATACAATAACATATATCACATCATGTCTTGGCCATATCACATCACAACATGCCCTGCAAAAACAAGTTAGACGTCCTCTACTTTGTTGTTGCAAGTTTTACGTGGCTGCTACGGGCTTCTAGCAAGAACCGTTCTTACCTACGCATCAAACCACAACGGTGTTTGGTCAAGTTTGATGTTTTAATCTTATTCAAGGACCGGCCGCAGTCAAATTCGATTCAACTAAAGTAGGAGAAACAGACACCCGCCAACCACCTTTATGCAAAGATAGTTGCATGTTTGTCGGTGGAACCAGTGTCATGTGCATGGACATGTAAGGTTGGTCCGGGCCGCTTCGTCCCACAATATCGCCGAATCAAAATAAGACATTGGTGGTAAGCAGTGTTGAAGGAAATATGCCCTAGAGGCAATAATAAAGTTATTATTTATTTCCTTATTTCATGATAAATGTTTATTATTCATGCTAGAATTGTATTAACCGGAAACATAATACATGTGCGAATACATAGACAAACAGAGTGTCACTAGTATGCCTCTACTTGACTAGCTCGTTAATCAAAGATGGTTATGTTTCCTAACCATAGACAAAGAGTTGTTATTTGATTAACGGGATCACATCATTAGGAGAATGATGTGATTGACATGACCCATTCCATTAGCTTAGCACCCGATCGTTTAGTATGTTGCTATTGCTTTCTTCATGACTTATACATGTTCCTATGACTATGAGATTATGCAACTACCGTTTGCCGGAGGAACACTTTGTGTGCTACCAAACGTCACAACGTAACTGGGTGATTATAAAGGAGCTCTACAGGTGTCTCCAAAGGTACATGTTGGGTTGGTGTATTTCGAGATTAGGATTTGTCACTCCGATTGTCGGAGAGGTATCTCTGGGCCCTCTCGGTAATGCACATCACCTAAGCCTTGCAAGAAATGCAACTAATGAGTTAGTTGCGAGATGATGTATTGTGAAATGAGTAAAGAGACTTGCCGGTAACGAGATTGAACTAGGTATTGAGATACCGACGATCGAATCTCGGGCAAGTAACATACCGATGACAAAGGGAACAATGTATGTTGTTATGCGGTCTGACCGATAAAGATCTTCGTAGAAAAATGTGGGAGCCAATATGAGCATCCAGGTTCCGCTATTGGTTATTGACCGGAGACGTGTCTCGGTCATGTCTACACTGTTCTTGAACCCGTAGGTTCCACACGCTTAAGGTTTCGATGAAAGTTATATTATGAGTTTATGAGTTTTGATGTACCGAAGGAGTTTGGAGTCCCGGATGAGATCGGGGAAATGACGAGGAGTCTCGAAATGGTTGAGACATAAAGATCAATATATTGGACGACTATATTCGGACATCGGAAAGGTTCCGAGTGATTCAGGTATTTTCGGAGGTACTGAGGAGTTACGGGAATACGAGGAAGAAGCAATGGGCCTTAATGGGCCTTAGTGGGAAGGACCAGGAGGTGGCGTGCGGCCCTCCCAAGCCCAGTCCGAATTGGACAAGGGGTTTGGGGCGCGGCCCCTCTCTCCCTTCCTTCCCCTCTTCCCCCCTTTCCCCCCTTCTCCTAGTTGGACTAGGAAAGGGGGAAACCTACTCCAACTAGGAGTAGGAATCCTACTCCCTGGCGCGCCCCTCCTAGGGCCGGCCTCCTCCCCCTTGCTCCTTTATATACGGGGACAGGGGGAACCTCTAGACACACAAGTTGATCCTCGTGATCGTTTTCTTAGCCGTGTGCGGTGCCCCCTTCCACCATACTCCTCGATAATATTGTAGCAGTGCTTAGGCGAAGCCCTGCGACGGTAGAACATCAAGACCGTCACCACACCGTTGTGCTGACGGAACTCTTCCCTGACACTTTGCTGGATCGGAGTCCGGGGATCGTCATCGAGCTGAACGTGTGCAGAACTCGGAGGTGTCGTACATTCGGTACTTGGATCGGTCGGATCGGGAAGACGTACGACTACTTCCTCTACGTTGTGTCAACACTTCCGTTGCCGGTCTATGAGGGTACGTAGACAACACTCTCCCCTCTCGTTGCTATGCATCACCATGATCTTGCGTGTGCGTAGGAATTTTTTTGAAATTACTACGTTCCCCAACAGTGGCATCCGAGCCTAGGTTTTATGTGTTGATGTTATATGCACAAGTAGAACACAAGTGAGTTGTGGGCGATATAAGTCATACTGCTTACCAGCATGTCATACTTTGGTTCGGCGGTATTGTTGGATGAAGCGCCCGGACCGACATTACACGTACGCTTACACGAGACTGGTTCTACCGACGTGCTTTGCACACAGGTGGATGGCGGGTGTCAGTTTCTCCAACTTTAGTTGAACTGAGTGTGGCTACGCCTGGTCCTTGCGAAGGTTAAAACAGCACCAACTTGACAAACTATCTTTGTGGTTTTTATGCGTAGGTAAGAACGATTCTTGCTAAGCCCGTAGCAGCCACGTAAAACTTGCAACAACAAAGTAGAGGACGTCTAACTTGTTTTTGCAGGGCATGTTGTGATGTGATATGGTCAAGACGTGATGAGATATAAGTTGTTGTATGAGATGATCATGTTTTGTTGAAGTTATCAGCAACTGGCAAACGCCTTATGGTCGTCTCTTTATTGCATAAGATGCAAGCGCTAAATAATTGCTTTACTTTATCGCTATGCGATAGCAATAGTTGGCGAGACGTCCACTTGACGACACATTGATATAGATCAAGATGATGGAGATCATGGTGTCATGCTGGTAACGATAGAGATCATGACAGTACTTTAGAGATGGAAATCAAAGGCGCAAGATGATGATGGCCATATCATGTCACATATTTTGATTGCATATGATGTTTATCTTTTATACATCTTATTTTGCTTAGTTTGACGGTAGCATTTTAAGATGATCTCTCACTAATTATCAAGAAGTGTTCTCCCTGAGTATGCACCGTTGCGAAAGTTCTTCATGCTGAGACACCACGTGATGATCGGGTGTGATAGGCTCTACGTTCAAATACAACGGGTGCAAAACAGTTGCACACGCGGAATACTCAGGTTAAACTTGATGAGCCTAGCATATAACAGATATGGCCTCGGAACATAGAGACCGAAAGGTCGAGCGTGAATCATATAGTAGATATGATCAACATAGTGATGTTCACCATTGAAAATACTCCATCTCACTTGATGATCGGACATGGTTTAGTTGATATGGATCACGCGATCACTTAGAAGATTAGAGGGATGTCTATCTAAGTGGAAGTTCTTAAGTAATATGATTAATTGAACTTTAACTTATCATGAACTTAGTCATGGTAGTATTAGCATATCTATGTTGTAGATCAATAGCTCGCGATGTTGCTCCCCGTTTAATTTTTATATGTTCCTAGAGAAAACTAAGTTGAAAAATGTTAGTAGCAATGATGCGGATTGGATCTGTGATCTGAGGATTATCCTCATTGCTGCACAGAAGAATTATGTCCTTGATGCACCGCTAGGTGACAGACCTATTGCAGGAGCAGATGCGGACGTTCTAAACGTTTGGCTAGCTCAATATGATGACTACTTGATAGTTTAGTGCACCATGCTTAACGGCTTAGAATCGGGACTTCAAAGACGTTCTGAACGTCATGGACCATATGAGATGTTCCAGGAGTTGAAGTTAATATTTCAAGCAAATGCCCGAGTTGAGAGATATGAAGTCTCCAACAAGTTCTATAGCTAAAAGATGGAGGAGAATAGCTCAAGCAGTGAGCATGTGCTCAGATTGTCTGGGTACTACAATCGCTTGAATCAAGTGGGAGTTAATCTTCCAGATAAAATAGTGATTGGCAAAATTCTCTAGTCACCATCATCAAGTTAGTAGAACTTCGTGATGAACTATAATATGCAAGGGAGACGAAAGTAATTCCCGAGTTCTTTGTGATGCTGAAATCAACGAAGGTAGAAATCAAGAAAACCATCAAGTGTTGATGGTTGACAAGACCACTAGTTTCAAGAAAAGGGCAAAGGGAAGAAAGGGAACTTCAAGAAGAACGGCAATCAAGTTGCTGTGAAGAAGCCCAAGTCTGGTCCTAAGCCTGAGACTAAGTGCTTCTACTGCAAAGGGACTAGTCACTGGAAGCGGAACTACTCCAAGTATTTGGCGGATAAGACACTACAAGAGGAACCCCCCTTTAGCAACGGATCAATGCGTTGCCGTATGTCCATATAACCGTTGCTAAGGTCTACACCAACGGATTAATATGCACTGTCGTTGGTGGCGTTGCTAGGGTCTACAACAACGGATATAATTGCGTTGGTAATCTACATGAGGAAACGTTGCAAGATAGCAACGTATATAGTTGCAGCCTAACAACACTTCATATGCGTTGGTGGTAACCTACACAAACCGATTTAGCATGAAAAATTACTAGTATTTTATATACTACCAATAATAGTTACTAGATCAACATCGATAGTGCACACAAGCAACAATCCATAAAACAGAAAGGTCTCATATATTAAATTGAGTCAGTTGCATTAGATGGAATGCAATCCAAAGAATACATATACATGATTTCTGTACATTGAGATATACATGACTTCTGTACATTGAGCATGAAAATGACATTCTATAACATTAACTTAAATCTATATGGTAGCAGCCCCATTCTCCGCCTTGCAATCAACTCAGTCGTGCACCATCCATTTATCTTCAATGTACAACAACAAAAAAGAGACATAGGTAATGTATCGTTAGAGAAATAAATAAAAAATCATCTCAACAGAGCAATAAAAATGAGAAGTCACATACAAAGGTTGAAGGCCATGAGATAACTAACCCAACTACATGACCAATACATCCGACATCTTTGAGTGGCCATATCAACTGAACATATATTTCCCAAAGTTCGAAGATGCAATGAGAATATAATCAAAACATGGTCTATGAAGGGGTGATGACTAAAATGATTTTACCTCTGGTTATTGTAGGCACTTATTTGATGTATAGGAAGCCTTGAGCACCTAATATAAGAATCAATAAAATAAGATATCACACCAATAACAATATACAGTATATAGGTTGTTTTGGTGCCATTCTCAAATTGTTGTGCATGCATGCTGAATGGAATTACCTATGAAGATATATACGTGTACAAGTTGCACAATGCAATCTAAGCATAGTCTATTTATAATGAATATAGCGTACCTACATAATAGTTATTTTGCTCCATAAACCACTTTTAAAATATGCCCCATTCACTTGAGTACATCACGATATTGTGTACTGAAAATTAAAGGAATATCTAGAGCTATACATATGTCATACACATTTCTTCCACTGTTGGACATCCCATACACATAGTTTTTATATATTTTTATTAACTGAAAAAACTAAGTACCAACTGTACAAACGCTCATGCATTACATATATGTAGAGGATTCAAGAGTAGCTCTACCTGTATTCCTGTCTGAGTGTCGTCATAAATTGGAACTGGCTAGGAATTGCACAGGAATTAAATACGAACACTACCAATATATGTAGGCATAAAAGATAAGTGGACTCTTCTCAAATAAAAATAAAAAGATAAGTGGACAGTGGATGTACCAGACTGGTGTATAATTGGTTCCATAACAGGACACCAAAGTGATGGGGAGAAGAAATTGTCCTGGATTCTACACGACTCTACCGAGAAGTATTCAGGAAAGCTACGTACTACTTCAGGCAGAACCCTTGAATATGACATAACCCATTGTTAACTTCCATGAAAGCAGAATATAAATGCAATCGAACTACAAGAACACATGAAAACTACTATCGGATTATTTATTCATCTGATAATTGAGAACTTTTGTTAGTACTTTTATCGAGAACTCACTAGCAGACATGTACAACATGATCCTTGCTCTTGTTGACACACTAAGTATGCTGAGCCCATAGGCGATGTCATTTCCTCATAGGTGTGAGCCTTTCAGTTTGTGATTGATAGTATATAGCTGACTTGCACATGCACGTATACTTTTAATTTAATTGAAATGCACAGTAAAGAGAAAAGGGAGTTCTTCTAACCGTATAAGCACTAAGTCCTTTTGTTTTTCCTGAATAACTAAACTACTGAACTTTCAAGGTTCCCATTACGTAAAAATAGTTCCTCATCGTGTTGTTTGCTTTGCAACTATTTCAGAGGAGTTGACCAGAAATATAATACCAAGCTCCCATATGTTGTTGTTTGTTGTATACCTATTTCTGATGAGTTGATCATATGAACAGTTGTTGGAAGCATATTTCTTAGAGGGTTTTCTGCAGGCACACAGCAGATTATTGTTAGCTTGTGGTTCAACGGATGAAAAGCACATGCTCAAGCTAAATCAGGTCCTTGAAGACCTAACATGAACAGGGGGGTCAGGATTGTGACACCTACATTTTCCTAATAAGAAGGTAACTATTAAAATATAGTTCATTGTTAACTTTTAAAATAGAGTTCATTGTTAACTTTTAAAATAGAGTTCATTGTGAACATTTTCCTAATAATAGTTCACCTCTGAAGATGAACAATCCTCAATTTGATTATACGAACAATTATTTCTAAAACTCGACTGCAGTTCATTGTGCTGCTTCCCACTCTTTATATCTGACAAATACTTATCAACTTCCAATGAGCACACATTACTTGCATATCAACCAGAATAGGAATATACACTACTTGCACATGAATCAGCAGAGAATATGTACCCGGATTTTAATTAGGAGAGGAACACACAATCGTGATGGTCCTTCGCAGAGCTAGAGGCACAGTCAAGAACCCCATCGTGGTTGGGAGAGGGATGCTGAGGCGGCGCTTCGGGGAACGGCGTTGGCCGCCGGCCGCAGCAGAGGGTCAGGCGGTCGTGTCGAACAGCAGGAGGCAGCAGTAAGACACCAGGGTAAGAGGCACGGAGGCGATGTGCATGGTGTGTGTCCCGCACTCAGGCTCACGCGTGAGGCGCGGTGGTCGTGTAGGTGGTCAGCAGCGGGAACGGTAAGAGAGCAGAGGGGGTGAGTGCCTTATCCGAGGTCGGTGTAGCCTGGGCGGAGGGAGCAGCACCGTTGACCCCAAGCCAGCAGCCGCGCGTGTGCGGAGACGCCGATGCGTCCGGCCGTCAGATTAGATGGGGGTCGGGAGCCGTGCTAGTGACCCATGGCGACCGGGCTAATGCGGGGGCGCATGGAGGGGGCGCGGAGAATGTAGCTGCGCCAGAGGATCCGAGCAGAGAGGTTGGGGGAGTATGGCCGGTGAGAGAGAGGAATCGGCGGCGAGAAAGATCTGCCCTTTTTTACAACTCTGCTTGGCTGCGTGCTATTTTCGGGGAGCAGGTGCACATAACGTGGAGGTGGACTCTATACCTTTGTGGATATGGATATGCGTCATCGTGGGAGGTTAGCTCATCGTGGGAGGTGGGAGGTTTAGCCGAACAACACTTATGCCATCATCGTTGCTAGATATCCGTTGCTATAGGGAGGTTTTTGTTGTAGTGAGAAGGATGGCAAGGTGAACATAAGTATATTTGATATACATGTTATTGATGTATGCTTTACTAGTGTTTATAGCAACCCCTCAGTATTTGATACTAGTTCAGTTGCTAAGATTAGTAACTCGAAACGAGAGTGGCAGAATAAACAGAGACTAGTTAAGGGTGAAGTGACGATGTGTGTTGGAAGTGGTTCCAAGATTGATATGATCATCATCGCACACTCCCTATAATTTTGGGATTAGTGTTGAACCTAAATAAGTGTTATTTGGTGTTTGCGTTGAGCATGAATATGATTTGATCATGTTTATTGTAATACGGTTATTCATTTAAGTAAGAGAATAAATTGTTGTTCTATTTACATGAATAAAACCTTATATGGTTACACACCCAATGAAAATAGTTCGTTGGATCTCGATCGTAGTGATACACATAATCATAATATTGAAACCAAAAGATGCAAAGTTAATAATGATAGTGCAACTTATTTGTGACACTGCCGTTTAGGTCGTGTTGGTGTAAAGCGCATGAAGAAACTCCATGCCGATGGGCTTTTGGAATCACTTGATTATGAATCAGTTGATGCTTGCGAACCATGCCTCATGGGCAAGATGACTAAGACTCCGTTCTTCGGAACAATGGAGCGAGCAACAGATTTGTTGGAAATCATACATACTGATGTATGTGGTCCGATGAATATTGAGGCTCGCGACAGGTATCATTATTTTCTGATCTTCACATATGATTTGAGCAGATATGGGTATATCTGCTTGATGAAACATAAGTCTGAAACATTTGAAAAGTTCAAAGAATTTCAGAGTGAAGTGGAAAATCATCGTAACAAGAAAATAAGGTTTCTACGATCTGATCGCGGAGACAAATATTTGAGTTATGAGTTTGGTCTTCAATTAAAACAATATGGAATAGTTTCACAAATTCATGCCACCTGGAACACCACAGCATAATGGTGTGTCCGAACTTCATAACCATACTTTATTGGATATAGTACAATCTATGATGTGAAGGGCACCATCTAAATCTGTTGAGATGACACCGTATGAACTATGGTTTGGCAAGAAACCAAAGTTGTCGTTTCTTAAAGTTTGGGGTTGCGATGCTTATATGAAAAAGTTTCATCCTGATAAGCTCAAACCCAAATCGGAGAAGTGCGTCTTCATAGGATACCCAAAAGAAAATGTTGGGTACACCTTCTATCACAGATCCGAAGGCAAGATATTCGTTGCTAAGAATGGATCCTTTCCAGAGAAGGAGTTTCTCTCGAAAGAAGTGAGTGGGAGGAAAGTAGAAAACTTGATAAGGTAATTGTACCTTCTCCCTTATTGGAAAGTAGTTCATCACAGAAATCTGTTCTTGTGACTACTACACCAATTAGTGAGGAAGATAATGATGATGATCATGTAACTTCAGATCAAGTTACTACCAAACCTCGTAGGTAAACCAGAGTGAGATCCGCACCAGAGTGGTACGGTAATCCTGTTCTGGAAGTCATGTTACTTGACCATGACGAGCCTACGAACTATGAGGAAGCGATGATGAGCCCAGATTCCATGAAATGGCTTGAGGCCACGAAATCTGAGATGAGATCCATGTATGAGAACAAAGTATGGACTTTGATTGACTTTCCCAATGATCGACAAGCCATTGAGATTAAATGGATCTTCAAGAGGAAGACGGACGCTGATAGTAGTGTTACTATCTACAAAGCTAGAATTGTCGCAAAAGGTTTTCAACAAGTTCAAGGTGTTGACTACGATTAGAGTTTCTCACTCGTATCTATGCTTAAGACTGTCCGAATCATGTTAGCAATTGCCGCATTTTATGAAATCTGGCAAATGGATAAACAAAACTGCATTCCTTAATGGATTTATTAAAGAAGAGTTGTATATGATGCAACCAGAAGGTTTTGTCAATCCTAAAGGTGTTAACAACATGTGCAAGCTCCAGCGATCCATCTATGGACTGGTGCAAGCATCTCAGAGTTGGAATATACGCTTTGATGAGTTGATCAAAGCACATAGTTTTATACAGACTTGCAGTGAAGCCTGTATTTACAAGAAAGTGAGTGGGAGCACTACAATATTTCTGATAAGTATATGTGGATGACATATTATTGACCGGAAATAATGTAGAATTATTCTGCAAAGCATAAAGGAGTGTTTGAAAGGAGTTTTTTCAAAGAAAGACCTCGGTGAAGCTGCTTACATATTGAGCATCAAGATCTATAGAGATAGATCAAGACGCTTGATAAGTTTTTTCAATGAGTACATACCTTGACAAGATTTTGAAGAAGTTCAAAATGGATCAAGCAAAGAAAGGATTCTTGCCTGTGTTACAAGGTGTGTAGTTGAGCAAGACTCAAAACCGACCACGGCAAAAGATAGAAAGAGAATGAAAGTCATTACCTATGCCTCAGCCATATGTTCTATAAAGTATGTCGTGCTGTGTACCAGATCTATTGTATACCTTACACAGATTTTGGCAATGGAGTACAATAGTGATCTAGGAGTAGATCACTGGACAGCGGTCAAAATTATCCTTAGTGGAATAAGGATATGTTTCTCGATTATGGACATGACAAAAAGGTTCATCGTAAAGGGTTACGTCGATGCAAATTTTGACACTGATCTAGATGACTCTAAGTCTCAATCTGGATACATATTGAAAGTGGGAGCAATTAGCTATAGTAGCTCTGTGCAGAGCATTGTTGACATAGAAATTTGCAAAATACATACGGATCTGAATATGGCAGACCCGTTGACTAAACTTCTCTCACAGGCAAAACATGATCACACCTTAGTACTCTTTGGGTGTTAATCACATAGCAATGTGAACTAAATTATTGACTCTAGTAAACCCTTTGAGTGTTGGTCACATAATGATGTGAACTATTGGTGTTAAATCACATGGCAATGTGAACTAGATTATTGACTCTAGTGCAAGTGGGAGACTGAAGGAAATATGCCCTAGAGGCAATAATAAAGATATTATTTATTTCCTTATTTCATGATAAATTTTTATTATTCATGCTAGAATTGTATTAACCGGAAACATAATACATGTGTGAATACATAGACAAACAGAGTGTCACTAGTATGCCTCTACTTGACTAGCTCGTTAATCAAAGATGGTTATGTTTCCTAACCATAGACAAAGAGTTGTTATTTGATTAACGGGATCACATCATTAGGAGAATGATGTGATTTACATGACCCATTCCATTAGCTTAGCACCCGATCGTTTAGTATGTTGCTATTGCTTTCTTCATGACTTATACATGTTCCTATGACTATGAGATTATGCAACTCCCGTTTGCAGGAGGAACACTTTGTGTGCTACCAAACGTCACAACGTAACTGGGTGATTATAAAGGAGCTCTACAGGTGTCTCCAAAGGTACATGTTGGGTTGGCGTATTTCGAGATTAGGATTTGTCACTCCGATTGTCGGAGAGGTATCTCTGGGCCCTCTCGGTAATGCACATCACCTAAGCCTTGCAAGCAATGCAACTAATGAGTTAGTTGCGAGATGATGTATTACGAAACGAGTAAAGAGACTTGCCGGTAACGACATTGAACTAGGTATTGAGATACCGACGATCGAATCTCGGGCAAGTAACATACCGATGACAAAGGGAACAACGTATGTTGTTATGCGGTCTGACCGATAAAGATCTTCGTAGAAAATGTGGGAGCCAATATGAGCATCCAGGTTCCGCTATTGGTTATTGACCGGAGACGTGTCTCGGTCATGTCTACATTGTTCTCGAACCCGTAGGGTCCGCACGCTTAAGGTTTCGATGACAGTTATGTTATGAGTTTATGAGTTTTGATGTACCGAAGGAGTTCGGAGTCCTGGATGAGATCGGGGACATGATGAGGAGTCTCGAAATGGTTGAGACGTAAAGATCGATATATTGGATGACTATATTCGGACATCAGAAAGGTTCCGAGTGATTCGGGTATTTTCGAAGGTACCGGGGAGTTACGGGAATACGAGGAAGAAGCAACGGGCCTTAATGGGCCTTAGTGGGAAGGACCAGGAGGTGGCGCACGCCCCTCCCAAGCCCAGTCCGAATTGGACAAGGGGTTTGGGGCGTGTCCCCTCTCTCCCTTCCTTCCCCTCTTCCCCCCTTTCCCCCCTTCTCCTAGTTGGACTAGGAAAGGAGGAAACCTACTCCAACTAGGAGTAGGAATCCTACTCCCTGGCGCGCGCCTCCTAGGGCCGGCCTCCTCCCCCTTGCTCCTTTATATACGGGGACAGGGGGGCACCTCTAGACACACAAGTTGATCCTCGTGATCGTTTTCTTAGCCGTGTGCGGTGCCCCCTTCCACCATACTCCTTGATAATATTGTAGCGGTGCTTAGGCGAAGACCTGCGACGGTAGAACATCAAGATCGTCACCACGCCGTCGTGCTGACGAAACTCTTCCCCGACACTTTGCTGGATCGGAGTCCGGGGATCGTCATCGAGATGAACGTGTGCAGAACTTGGAGGTGCCGTACGTTCGGTACTTGGATCGGTCGGATCGGGAAGACGTACGACTACTTCCTCTACGTTGTGTCAACACTTCCGTTGCCGGTCTACGAGGGTACGTAGACAACACTCTCCCCTCTCATTGCTATGCATCACCATGATCTTGCGTGTGCGTAGGAAATTTTTTGAAATTACTACGTTCCCCAACAAGTATGACTATCACCTCCCACAACTCTTTGTGTTCTACTCGTGCATATCATCTACGCACAAACCTGGCTCTAATACCACTGTTGGGAATCGTTGCATGGAAAACAAAAAAATTATACGCACACACAATGATCTATCCATGGAGATGCATAGAAACTAGGGAGAGAATGTGTCTACATACCCTCGTAGACCGTAAGCGGAAGCGTTTCACAACCCGGTTGATGTAGTCGAACTTCTTCACGCTTCAACTGATCAAGTACTGAACGCACGACACCTTCGCATTCTACACACGTTCAGCTCGGTGACGTCCCTCGCCTTCTTGATCCAGCAAGACGTCGAGGTAGTAGATGAGTTCCGTCAGCACAACAGTGTGGTGACGGTGATGGTGAAGTGATCTCCGCGGGGCTTCGCCTAAGCACTACGAAAATATGACCGGGGGTGTAAACCGTGGAGGGGGGCGCCACACACGGCTAGGCAATTGTCTGGTGTGTGTTAGGTGCCCCCCTCCCACATATATATAGGTGGGAGGGAGGGAGGAGCAGCCAAATGATGTGCCCAAGTAGGAGGAATCCTACTTGGGGTCCCTCCCAAGACGTGCCCCCTTCTTTCCTTATTTGGATTGCGGGAAACGGTAGGGGAGGGTGGCGCCCCTCCCTTTCATTTCTCCCATGAGAGGGAAAGGCGGGAGGGGCTAGCCCTCCCCCTTTTCCTTCCCTAGGGCTGTCCAAACAAGTGGAGGGGCGCACTAACCCCCTATTGGGCTAGTCTGTCCCTGCCTTTGGCCCATTAAGCCCATAACTTGCCGGGGGGTGCCCGGAACCCCTTCTGGTGACCCGATTCCTTCTTGGTGCTTCCCGAAACACTTCCGGTGTCCAAATACCATCGTCCTATATATTGATCTTTACCTCTAGACCATTTCGAGACTCCTCGTCATGTCCGTGATCTCATCCGGGACTCCGAACAACATTCGGTCACCAAATCATATAACACTATATCGTCAACGAACGTTAAGCGTGCGGACCCTACGAGTTCGAGAACTATGTAGACATGACAGAGACACCTCTCCAGTCAATAACCAATAGCGGAACCTGGATGCCCGTATTGGCTCCTACATATTCTACGAAGATCTTTATCGGTCGAACCGTTATGACAACATACGTAATTCCCCGTGTCTAGGTATGTTACTTGCCCGAGATTTGACCGTCGGTATCTTCATACCTAGTTCAATCTCATTACCGGCAAGTCTCTTTACTCGTTGTGTAATACATTACCTCGTGAATAACTCCTTAGTCATTTTCTTGCAAGCTTATGATATATATTACCGAGAGGGCCCAGAGATACCTCTCCGATACTCGGAGTGACAAATTCTAATCTCGATCTATGCCAACTCAACAAACACCTTTGGAGATACCTGTAGAGCATCTTTATAGTCACCCAGTTATGTTGTTACGTTTGATAGCACACAAGGCATTCCTCTGGTATCCGGGAGTTGCATAATCTCATAGTCGAAGGAATATGTATTTGACATGAAGAAAGAAATAGCAATAAAACTGAACGATCATTATGCTAAGCTAACGGATGGGTCTTGTCCATCACATCATTCTCCTAATGATGTGATCCCGTTATCAAATGTCAACTCATGTCAATGGTTAGGAAACCTTAACCATGTTTGATCAACGAGCTAGTCTAGTAGAGGCTCACTAGGGACACGGTGTTTGTTTATGTATTCACACATGTATTAAGGGTTCCGGTCAATACAATTCTATCATGAATAATAAACCTTTATCATGATTTAGGAAATATAATAACCATTTTATTATTGCCTCTAGGGCATGTTTCCATTAGCTAGATGGCTTCTCCTCTCTCTTTTGATTCTCAATACAATGGTCTCTTGGAGATCTATTTGATGTAACTCTTTTTGCGGTGTGTTTGTTGGGATCCTATGACCTTTGAGTTTATGACCAGATCTATTTTTATCCATGAAAGTTATTTGAGTTTCTTTATAGCCTCGCATTTCTTCTTAGAATCTTTGGTTTAGTTAGGCCGAGTAGATAGTTTTTTCTTGTCATGGGAAGAGATGCTTTGTGATGGGTTCGATCTTACGGTGCTCAATCCCAGTGATAGAAGGGGAAATGACACATATGTATCGTTGCTATTAAGGATAACAAGATGGGGCCTATTCCTACATGAATAGATCATGTCAACATCATGTCATCGTTCGTATTGCATTACTCTGTTTTTCCATGAACTTAATACACTAGATGCATGCTGGACAGCGGTCGATGTGTGGAGTAATAGTAGTAGATGAAGGCAGGAGCCGGTCTACTAATCTTGGACGTGATGCCTATATAATGATCATTGCCTGGATATTGTCATAATTAGTTGAAGTTCTATCAATTGCCCAACAGTAATTTGTTTACCCACGGCATGCTATTTTTCTTGAGAGAAGCCACTAGTGAAATATATGGCCCCCGGGTTTCTTCTTTATCATATTTGCCTTCGAGATCTATTTTTATTTGCTTTTATTTTCAGATCTATTAATCCCAAAACCCAAAAATACCTTGCTGTAATTTATTGTTATTTATTTTATCTCGCGTTTCCGCGAGATCTATTTATCCAATCTACCACAATTTTATCTATCTTTTTACCCCGGAGGGATTGACAACCCCTCTTTAACGTCGGGTTGCAAGTATTTGTTCTTTGTGTGCAGGTACCGTTTACGTAGTGTTGCATGGTTCTCCTACTGGTTCGATAACCTTGATTTCATCAGTGAGGGAAATACCTACCGTAGATGTGCTGTATCATCCCTTCCTCTTTGGGGAAATACCGACGTAGTTAAAGCCGCATCAAAAGGAATTTTTGGCGCTGTTGCCAGGGAGACATCATCAACATCTATCAGGTTCCTAATCACAAATCTCATCTCCTTGCAATTTACATTATTTGCCATTTGCCTCTCGTTTTCATCTCCCTCACTTCACAAAAAATTTCGTTTTATTCGCCCTCTTTTTCGTTCGTTGTTTTCTCGTCAGATCTGTTTTTTGTTTGCGTTCTTGTTTGCGTAGTTGCGATGTCTCAAGAAAATACCAAGCTGTGTTATTTTTCCAATACCAATAATAATGATTTTATTAGCACTCTGATTGCTCCTCCCGCCACTAGTGCGGAGTCTTGTGATATTAATGCCGCTTTGTTGACTCTTGTTATGAAAGATCAATTTTCCTGTACTCCTAATGAGGATGCCACATCACATCTTAACACATTCGTGGAATTATGCGATATGCAAAAGAAAAAAGATTGGGACAATAATATTGTGAAGTTGAAATTATTCCCTTTTTCTTTGTGAGATCGTGCCAAAATTTGGTTTTCTTCTTTGCCTCGCAATAGTATCGATTCTTGGGATAAGTGCAAAGATGCTTTTATTACTAAGTATTTTACATTCGAAAAAATTATTTCCCTTAGGACACAAATCATGAATTTTAAGCAACTTGAGCATGAACATGTTGCGCAATCTTTGGAAAGAATGAAATTGATGCTAAGAAATTGTCCTACTCATGGTTTAAATCTTTGAATGATCGTACAATTTTTTTATGCGGGATTGAATTTTGTTTCTATATATCTTTTAGATTCTATCGCAGGTGGTACTTTTATGGAAATTACTTTGGGTGAATCTACTAAATTGCTTGATAATATCCGGGAAAATTATTCACAATGGCATACCGAAAGAGCTCCTACTAGTAAAAAGGTTAATTCGGTTGAAGAAATAAATTCTTTGAGTGAAAAAGTGGATGCTATTATGAAGTTGGTTTCTAATAAAAATGCTCCTATTGATCATAATTATGTGCCTTTATCTACTTTTATTGAGCAAAATAGTGATGCCATAGATGTGAATTTTGTCTCATGAAATAATTTTAATAATAATGCTTATAGCGGTAATTTTAATACTAGACCTTTTCCGGGAAATTGCTCTAATAATTATGGTAATTCCTATGGTAATCCTTCTTATAATAATAATAGGAACACCTCTGATCTTGAGAATAATATTAAATAATTCATCAATGCTCAAAAAGTTTTGAACAACCCGATAGAGGAAAAGTTGAATAAGATTGATGATATGTCTAGAAGTATTGATAGAATTTCTCATGATGTAGAAAATCTCAAGATGAAAATTTTTGTGCCTAAGGTTGAAGAATCAATTAAAGATTTATATGTTTTTTATGGATGAAAGTAAGAAAAGAACCGCTATGCTTAGAGCTAAAAGAGAATTTTTAGAAAAAGCGTTTTTTAGCGATTGCTTTCATAAAATTGTTGAATATCTTAAAATGATTGGTGTTTCTTCTATTGATTCCTAGTTTAGTAAAATTAAGATTGATGATAAAGGGACTGAAGAAGAGTCAACTTTAGCTAGAAGGCGTCCTGATAATTTGGAGGGTGAAAATCTTGTTGAAAAAATTGATAAAAGTGGGCTTGGAGAGGTCAAAACTTTAACTAGTGATGTGCCCACTCTTTTGGACTACAAAGACTTTAATTATGATAATTGTTCCTTGATTGATTGTATTTATTTGTTGCAATCCAAGATAAATTCACCCCATGCTATGAACAAAATAAAGCTTTTACTAAACATATTGCAATGCTATGATGAAAGCTTTGGAAGAAAAGTTGGAATTAGAGATTTCAATTCCTAGAAAATTACATGATGAATGGGAACATACTATCAAAGTCAAGATAAAAATTATGAGTGTTTTACTTTATGTGACTTGGGTGCTAGTGTTTCTACAATTCCGAAATCTTTATGTGATGTGCTTGGTCTCACCAATATTGAAGAGTGTTCTTTAAATTTGCACTTGGCGGATTCTAGTATTAAAAAACCTTCGGGAAGAATTAATGATGTTAAATAGGAAATATGTGCCCATAGATTTTATTGTTCTTGATATTGATTGCAATCCATCTTGTCCAATTATTCTTGGTAGACCGTTTTTACGTACTACTGGTGTCGTGATTGATATGAAAGAAAGCAATAATAAATTTCAATTTCCACTAAGAAAGGGGATGGAACACTTCCCTAGGACAAGAATTAAGCCACCATATGAATCAGTCATGAGGGCATCTTATGAATCTAGAACTAAAGATGACAATACTTCAACCTTTGCATTATGCCTAGCTAGGGGCGTAAAACGATAGCGCTTGTTGGGAGGCAACCCAATGAATAAAATTTATTTTTGCCTTTTTCTTTCTGTTGTTGAGTGTTTGCACAATTATGCTACTATTATGATTGTGTTTTTATGTTTTAATTGGTGTTTGTGCCAAGCAAAGCCTTTGGGATCATGTTGGGTGCTAGTTGCTTTGATTTCGTTGAAAAACAGAAACTTTATGAGCCAGCCATAGAATTTAAAAAAACACAGAAGCGTGATAAAATCCTGAAGTTTTTACACAAGATTGATATACAAATTTCCCATGTTGTCCTAATTTTTCTGAATTTTTGGAGTTACAGAAGTATACGAAGTTTACAGATTGCTATAGATTGTTCTGTTTTTGACAGATTCTGTTTTTCTTTGTGTTGTCTTCTTATTATTATGAATCTATGGACTCTATCGGGGGGTATGAGCCATAGCAAAGTTGGAATATAGTAGATATGCAAAAATAAAATATGAATGGGTTTGCAACAGTACTTAGAGTGGTGATTTTCTTTGTTATACTAACGGATATCACGAAGGTTTTGTTGAGTTTTGTGTGATTGAAGTTGTCAAGTTTTGAGTGGGATCACGATGGATGGAGGAATAAGGAGTAAGAAGAGCCTAAGCTTGGGGATGCCCATGGCATCCCAAACAATTATCCTAAAGAGAAGAAAGCAACTAAGCTTGGGGATGCCCGAGTGGCATCCCCTCTTTCTTCTAACGACCATCGGTATTTTACTTGGAGCTATATTTTTATTCGTCACATATCATAAGTTTTGCTTGCAGCATCTTGTATGATATGAGTCTTTGCTTGCTTTGTTTTTTATTTTGTGTCATCTATCCTTGCTGGACACACCTATTCGAGAGAGCCAAAATTTTGCTATGACTTGTGTCGGAGGGATTGACCACGGGTAGCCTGTGGCACCCCGGCTCAGAGAGACCGGAACGCCCCGTATTCCAGCCCATAGATCGAGGAGAAGTCTTCTGGAATACGGCACTACTTGGCATAGAACAAATCAACTCTTATTACAAAGGATAATGGATACAAAGGTCTGATGTTACAAAGGATCACGTCAGCACGGCGGCACTACGCCTGCTAAGGTAGCTCTATGCTAGCAGCGGAATAACTCGTAGCAGCAGAATACTTCTAGCAGTGGAACAACGACGAATGTGGTGAACTCCACTCCGCAGGGGCTCTAGCTGGTACACGATCTAGCTCGCTCGCGCGGTAACCTCGACAAACAATCAATCATGGCATCACCTGCAATCTGGCATGACATGCCAGGTTAGTACATTGAATGTACTTGCAAGCTCACAACAACCAAAAGCATCAAGGCAAAACAACAACCTAGTATTAAACATGTTAATTAATCTAACAACTACTATGATACGAAAGAAGCTACTAAGAATGGTATGAAACTACTACAATGCTGATAAACCAACATCTCAATCTCAACACCCATCTCACTCTTAGCTATCCGGCCAAGCAACATACCATCTCGATCACCTTGTGATCCACCTGATCACCTCATGATCAAAACATCCACATGATCACCTCGTGGCCAAAACATCCACATGCTCACCTCGTGACCACATCACATACTGAATGATCATCCTCGAGATCATCCCAACATCATCATCAACATCCTGCCAAACTGTTGCTTCTCACAATATATCAACATATAAATCACCTATGAGTCATTCCGTCATGTGAGTGTTGATCAAACAGTGTGACCTGGTATGAACTTGTGCCCATGACCGAGGACGCGGCTATCAATAGATTAAACACACACTCTGCATAGGTTAGCACACTATACCCACATCACAGAACCCATGGCCTCGCACTCCCATTCAGGTGGACCAACAGTGTTCTGGCAAAACCGATCTACTGCGATGACGCTCTCCCGACCACTCCGACAAACTCCCCTTTGGGCTAAGTCATGGGTGGCCCCGATGTCAGCTCATGAAATCCGCCACCTACATGGCCGGCCACCGTCGTGGCAAAACAAAAATGGTCCCAAACAGGGACAAAAGGGGGCCTATGCAACTACGGGCACACAAGGCCTATGTTTTCCTACTGATCAGGGTAGCCGCGCCCATAACCATCCCTCGTTGGAGGCACCGGTGAGAGACATGTCAATAGATCGCATTAGGGCCTTCCCATAAAGGCAAATGTGGTTGTACTAGAAAAGCCCGGTTCGATGGCACCTGACCAACGAAATGACAGAATTTGTCCCCAAAGTATTACTGTTATACCGATATCATAAATCCACCCGTAATCCAAGTCATGACAATATCCAACAAATAATCCAAAGCATAATATCATCATATAAAAATACTCCGAGGATAGCATAACACTACTATCATGATGAATCCAAGAAATCAAGATACTACTAATCCAATAGCAAGATCAAATTATCAACCTAAGATCCACATGATAACATCATATCCAACATAATACTCCAAAGCATAACATCCACTAGTATCATGATGAAAATAATACTAGCCACTAATAATCCAATGGCAACATGTCATCCATCAACTTCAAGCATAAATTCTAGTTATCCAAACAGTAGCATGGCAATAGCAAGATCAGAACAACTCCAGGAAATGCCATGCACAAAGTCATGTAGCTAAAACAATATTTTAAATAAGTTCAAATAAAGAAAACCATGTCATTGCATTGCAGTCATGCAAGTGGAGGGTGTGGCTTGCCTGGGAGGGATGGATTCACCGGGAAGAAGTGCGAGACGTTCGCGGAAAGAATCGCCGGAAAATGTTCTCTCTCGGAGGGGGCTGAGTAAGGGCAAGGGCAAAATGGTCATTTTCATAATGTTGTCACATGGTGAAAATGATAGCAACAGAATGGGCTCGACGAGACAAAGAAGTGGGCTTTGGAATCACCTCATTTGGATTTGTGACTGAAAAGATACAGTGGTTTTTTCTATCAGGGACCTTTCTGCAATTATTTTATTTACATATGATCCCTTGCCAGAAAATCCATCGATAAATGAGAAATAGCACTGTTGGACTGGGCAGCGCGGGCCAAATCTGCTGCTGCTGCTACTGTGCACATGTGCCAGGCCAAATAGTGCCACGCGGGGGTGACACAGAAGGCGTATTATAGCCTTTGCGCCTTCGGTGAAACGGTAGCGTTCTTCGGGAAGTACGCCTCCAGTTAACCCCATGGGTGGGACAGGCCAACGCCTGGAGTGGCTGATGTGTGGGCCGAGGGCCCACTGGCAGGTTGAGCTGGTCGTCTCCTTCGTATTCTTCTCGCGCGCACCAGGCAGAGGAGAGGGGCGGCTCCCGACGGCGATTGCCGGTGGCACGGGCTACCATTGGCGATGCCCGGCCTACCGGAGTGTGCAGGAGAACGAGGCGGTCCCGTTCCTGGGGGACGCAGCCGTCGGGGAGCTCGCAGTTGAGCGGAGCAGACACCGCGGTGGACAGCGGCTACAGCCGGAGATGGCCTCGAGGCCACGAGTCACCGGAGGAGGAAGTAGATGGCAGGGAGGAGCTATAGTCTGTGAGGGGTTCCTCTGGTGGAGAAGGAAGCAGGAGAGGGGCTCGGGCTCGCTCGGATTTGAGCAGAGGTCATCGGCGACCGAGGCGGCCATTGGAGGGCTCGAGGCGTCCATGAGCTTGCTGGGGTGGACGGGGCGCTACTGGGAAGGAGAGGGAGTGGATGGTGAGGAGAGACGCGGCTGGGGGTAGCTTAAATAGTTGCGGCGATGCGGTGCCGCCGCGGACGCATGGCCAGGGCTCGGGCATGCCCATGTACGCGTGTGCACGCTGGACGGAAGGCGACGAGGAGGAGTAGAAGGCAGGCTCATGGGGCAAAGGACGACGCCAAGAAGCATGGGCAGGAAGAGACGAGCGCATTAAAGCCATGTCGGCCACTGTGCTCCCGTGGGCGTGCGGCGGCGAGCTCCAACGAGGAAGCGGACGGAGGGGGAGAGGGGTCCAGAGAGAGGTCGACGACGAGGGGAATACACTGGACATGGTCACGCGCGTGAAGGCGACGAAAGGGAGAGGGGCCGGAGCTAGGCGACATCCTGGACGCGGCCACAGCGAGTAGAGCGCGTGAATTGGCATGCCAGTGGTGCAGTCACCACGCAACATGGCAAAGAGAGGACTGGAGGGGATGGCAAACCTTGTCTGGGATGTTATCTTTCCACCCTGGAGGATGTAGAAAGTGAAAGCTTGAGATACGGGGCTATGTAGCTGAGGTGGGCATCGATGAAAGTTTGTTGTAGCAAACTTTATCAGGCCACTGTGCTCAAGAGAGAATTGATTAGGGCCTAAGTTGTTGTCTGGGGTGATTAGCTTAGGAAGGACTATAATCCTGGTGTTTTGGAGTACAATGGACCACAAACTAATATAGTTGCTGTGCAACTCACATTATGGTCCAGAAACTTTATCTAGATGATGCTCTCACTTGGAGTAGCCACTTGATCTCAAATTTGTCAAGGCAGCATGTTTTGGACATATAGAGATGCTGTAAAATTTTCGTACCAAATGGACTTGCCAGAATGATACTTGCTTCACATGCATCCTCTCTGTCCAGAAACTTGCAAGAATATTGGTGATAAAATGGCTTGATCAAATGGTCCCAAATTTGGTGGAAATAAGTTATTTTGGTAGGAGCACAATCTGGTAATTTCTAAGAATTAATGAAGCAGTATAAAATATACTTGCTTCACAACCTGAAAATATTGCCAGAAACAAAGATTTGATCCTATGCTCACGTAGATGATTATATGGAGCTGATAATTGGAGGAGAGTAATGATATGAGCACAGGAATAGGCATGCAAAATTTCAACTCATTTGGATACACCTAGCTAGTACTTTCTTCACAATGGCTTCTGTCTGACAGAAACTTTGAAAATTCACTGAGGAAGATTCACTAGGAAAATAAAGTTGAATTTTGGCACGAGGCAATTATTTGGATGTAGAAGCATGCCCAAAAAGTTTGGGAGCAAACAAGGAATGATGGGTGGAACTTCCTTCACAGAAAACCACAATGGACAGAAATGAAGAATAAATATTGGGGAATTATTTTTGGGTGAGGACAGAAAAGTTTGGGCATATTTGAGCAACATATCACTCAAAGAAATTATGAGAATTATTTGGGAATTTTGGGAGTGACGGAAATATAGGTTGCTTCACAACCTAGGGCAAACAAGACTATTCCATTAATAGAAAAAGAAACATTCCTTAGAAAAAGAATTTTAGGGTTGGCTAGAATAGAAATGACATGATCTTGGGAAAGTTTTGAGAATGATGAGCCACTTGGGAGAAGACATGATGATGATATCCTAGGTTGCAAGGCCACAGAACCATTCCAAAAATAAAATCAGAGCAAAAACCAATAAATCAAAAAGAAAAAGAAAAGGGCCAAAAACCAGGGTGTTACAAACCTTCCCCCCTTAAAGAAATCTCTTCCTCGAGATTTGGTTGCTCAGGTAACAAGTATGAATATATCTTAAGGAAAATGTTTCCAACTCAGGTATCCTTTTCCTTTATTTATCGTTCCACCGAGAATCTTATAGGATCTACTTACCTTGCTCTGAGGTGGTTTGCTTCACCTTTCAAAAATTCTGACGGGTTTTTTCTCACATACCAAATCCTTTGCTGACGATGATTCTCTCATATTTGCGGTGATATACAATGGATATGACCATAAATTTTCCTTTGGTCATGAAAACCTTTTTACTTCTGCCATGGGGTTTGCTCAAACAAATGCATGTCTTCCGGGTTCAATAAATGTTGAGAATCATGGTCATTCTCCTGACGGGAATTGACTGCTCATAGGTGGTACTGATTTATCTTGATTTATTTCTTGGGCTCGAGCATAAGATATGTACCAAAGATTCGAATGCCTCCTGTCGTGAGCAATATACAAGGGTACGGACTTATAGGTGTCTCATACCTAAAAAATTAGCATCTGGATACTGGCCTGACAGGGGTGCTGGCTGGAAAATACTTTTCGTGATAGGGTGTCCATGTACTTGGCTCCACCAGTGAGTAGACCTGGTCTGAGCTGACTGTTCGGCTTTTGACTTTCTTATGTTGTCGGTATACCCATCTGTTGTAATGGGCTGTGCGATGCTTTAACACTGCCATTGAAGTCAAACTGCGGAGTTTGCAAAGGAAATCTTGGATCTGGCAGAACAGACTTGGATATTCCACACTAACCATTTTAAGCGGGTCAGCGGTATATGAAGTCCTTGTAACGGAGTAGGCCTCTGAGTGTATGCCTTTGTGGATCTGTATGGAAACAGGGCTTTCAACTGACTTGGGTATCCAGATCCTGATGGTTGCGCAAAAATCATCATACCCTTGCTGTCAGTCTCACCCTTCGATGGTCATGGTTTTATTTGTCAGGATACCTTATTAAAAGCCACATATGTCCTTGATTCTTCGTAGGATCATGAATGTGGGTAGTGCAATATTTTTGGCATGATTCCTTGTGTTTATTTTCTGACCTGGGTCTGTACATATATGACATATACTCGGGGCTTGTAACTGTACCGAGCTTGTTGTTGTGGTTAATCATGCAAGAGGATGACAAGAGTTCGGGATATCACCTTGTCGGTTGCGGAAATTTTGGCCTTGGTGACCATTGCCAAGATTGTTGATTCTGAGTTGTCGGCCACATCACTTGTCGATCCTTGCATTACATGAGATGTATCTCTGCTTATCTTCATTCTCAAGACTCATGAGATTATGAGATCCTTACATTCCTTAGGTATATCTGCTTGATCATTGCCGTATCTCGTATGAGCGACTTGTAGGACCGGGGGGCATGCTCACCATATCTTTACCTAATAATAAAGGATGAAGGCTTTCATAGTTCTCCATATGTCGCTCTTTTATATCCGTTAATTTTATGTAAACATCTAGATTGACGGCTGAGATTTAAAGGATCCAAATAAAAGGACCCAGAGCGTTTCTTTCCTACATACATGGACGCGTTCCGAGAAAAAACTACCAACGTGCGACCTACAGTGCTCCTTGATTGCATTGAAGTCCTGCTCTTATCATTGAAGCGAGGCCGGGGAACCAGTAGCCCGTAATTATAGAAACATAATAATCGTCGGATTGCATAGATGGGAAACATTATTTTTTGAAAGGAAAAAATAATAGTATAGACTAGAAAGAAAACCTTCCTTGATTACATCAAACCACATCAATCCTGTCACCTCCCGTGCTAAGATAGATCTGTTGCATGTACAAATAATAATAGTCCCACCTTGCTCCTTTGCACCCAATCCCATCAACTTTTATACATCAGCAGCCTTGCTGCATCAGAAGTCATACAGGCAAAGAACTAACACAGAACAAAGCAGATAATCCCGCAAGTGGTAAGAGCGAGCAAAGAATATGGAGGGGAGCCAGAGGGGGTGGCTGTGCCGGTCGCAGCCAACGGCCCACGAACTCGGCGCGGAGCGGTGGTTGAGAAGATAAGGGGGAGGGATAATAGAGAGAGCGGTGTATGTGAACTATGGAGTCGTAAAACACGCGTTGCCTGCGCGAGACACAGGTGGAATCATTGTCTACAGCCAGATGAAATCCATCTTGCAATGAACGGGCTGGACACGGGAGCACTCATCGAGTAGGTAGATTATAAGGAAAGAAGAATTAACTAGGAAGAGGGACACGCGCTCCTCTACCCGTCAAATCGGTTCATTCTTGCCGTGCATGCCATTTTTTGCTTCTCCAAATCTACATGCACACAATTTCTGGGTCTGCTTCTACATTTTTTTCTTGAAGTTGGATTTGCATCTGTTTTTTACGTACTTTTACTAACTACATAGGTCAACACACACACAGCGAAAATATATATGCATGGACGCCCAATGAAGTAAATACATAAATTATTCCCATGTGCTGCTAATTTCGGTTTATGTGAGTGCACAATAAACCATCGGCGTCAATACATAGGCATTTACAAGTCATGGCCACAGAGTATTTAATTATTCTCAATAAAGATGTTGTTTTGGATAAAGAAGAAGGTGCCATGCTAGATGTCTCTGAAGATGGTCTGATGAAAGGTGGTACAGAGGAATGAGGTAACCACCTTATACATCCTTTTGACCCAAACATTGACGCTATGAAGAAACATTCCTTTATTGCATCAGCCAACGTCCAATCATGTCTCCTTCCACGATTCAAACCCATGGATGCAAAACATTTTGCTGCACACGTGTCTCTATATGATCCTCTTGACATATCATTCTATCGAAATCACACTGCACCAGACATTCACCGTGCCCTAGGCCGCCCGCTAGATTCCGCTTCCCCAGCATCGCTTCTCCGCCATCGCAGTCGTCTCCTCCTAGCTCACGGTCACCATGCTGTGGCCCTTCATCGACGCCATTTGCACCGAAGAGGCTGGCGCTGCCACCACGTCGACCTCGTTTGTTGCAAGAATCACGCTCGCCTCACCAGGATTTTCCGCTAGGGTTCCATGGATTGGGAGCGGTTTTGAGGCGGCGGAGGAGGGGGGCCTGTGATTGGCGACTCGGTGAGCGCTGGCTTTGGTGTGCTCGACCGGCAACAACTGCACATTCATGCCCTCGCGTCCCGCTCTGACGCCATCGGACACAAGTGCCGCGCAGTGGAGGACCGCATTGGACGCGCACTCGACTCCCTCCGTCGCCCCGAGCTCTCCATCAACATCTCGCACTCAAGCAACTCTAAGCTACCGTCGATGTCGATGTGCCAAGGAAAGACGAAGGGAAGACAAGCATCAGGACAAAGACCGACAGCAAAAAGGTTTTCTCTATTCGATTGAGACAGAGAACCTAGCATGTCAATTAGATTAGAAGACCCTTCTAGACTACTGGATGTGAAATCCCCTCAAAATTAGTGGATAAGAAGCTCCATGTATATGTCTTTTCTCTTTCTTTTTATTCTGGTTGCAGTCGAGCATATCACTTTTGGCAAACAAGTCCCAGGATCATCGGTCAATCAACTTTGTTGTTCAATTATTTGAAGAAGTACACACTATTTAGGTTTGAAGCAAATCAGTGTTAGCCATGATCAGTTAGCCAGTTTTGCCATCCCCAACGTGGTTTTAGTTCAAGGCCATCAATATTTTGCTAAAACAAAAATTCCTCTAATATTGGATTCATCAGAAAGCTCTAAATAAAACGGCTTGATCCCTAATGTCTTGTCACATAAGACTGAGAGGTCATGTCATTCCTGCTCATGAGATATGAAACTTTTGGTTTACTTTTTTTTTTTACAAAAATAGAAAAATGTGGAGAACATGCAAGATAACCAGGTGGAAACCAGTGCACTTAATTAGTTCAAGGTTGTTCTTGACTGTTCTTTTTATTCTTTTCCAGATGTACTGTTTCTACATTGATCTCAGTGAAATTGGGATCTGGACCTTTATCAGTATGATGATTTGTGTTTTTTATGAAGTGGGGTAGATATGATGGATTTTATGATGAAATTAAATATATAGATGTTGTATTTCCTATAATCGGTATATTTTTTGTTATGTTTTGAATAATTTAATGCATAATACAATCAATATATCTCATCTCTAAAAACAGAAGAGAAGGAAATTCACGGTCTTACGCCTACATTTGGAGAATATGGATTTCTTCTCAATGTGGAACCGTTTAACATTTTTGAGCTTTTGAATTAGTGTTCACGTCATCCATCTCAAATGTAAGAACATGTTAACATGAATTGGTACAAAGATGTTTGAAACATGCACCTTTGAGTTGAGTTTTTTATAGGTGCAACTTCACTTCATTCATCAAATAGTGTTACATCATGTTGAGTCGTTCATGTGTATCTCCTGGTAAGATAATGGATACAACGATTTTGGTCTCTGAACTATCTTCATGTGAAAGAATAATAAGCTATATAATTCTTATTGTGCAAAATATATATACAGAGTGTTATGTTTTTTTTGCATGATGAAATTTCTTGAGATTATTGTAGTACCTCTAAGAAAAAGTGATCAAAATTATTTGAATTTAGATGATAATTTAGTTCACCAATTATTACATGAGTGTGCAAGTACCATGTTCGCTAATAACAAAGCCGATAGCTTACACGTGTGTTTTAGTGTCCTCTAATTTATGGTTTGGTTTGTTGACTTCCGCTTTTCATTTCGAAACATTTATTCTAGGCCATTCGTTTATAGTGTTATATGACTATGTTTGCTTATATCGCTCCATAATAGTTTGGCAATCAAATTCAATGTGTACAAAACCCTAATTTTATCAATAGTAGTAATTGGTTTTAATTCCCAAATTACATTTTTTAGTGGCAACATTCCTTTAAAATTTAGGTTGTGCAAAGTTATTTTTTTTCAAATTTATAAATGTAGTCACTCAGGATTTGTTTATCCTGTTGCAACGCACGTGCACATTTGCTAGTGTATATATAAGAAGAATATGCCACCGAATACTCGATCCTTGCGGTAGGCATATGTCTTAACTGAATTGTACTTCTGACAAAAATGTTGCAGATCTGATTCTTGAGCTGCACTGTCACATACTACCAACTCACATAGTGGAATATCTGACGACTGTGCATAGTGGTTTACTGCCGCAGGCTAGGTGTCTTGTGCGGAAAACCATCCGAGTAGCTTACTGAAGAAGACTTGATAGCTTGTACTCGAAGCTTTTGCCGCAGTGGCGTGCCGGAGAAGACTGGGTTCCATACCTGAGAAGCTTCTCCTCTAGTTGCTTGTTGAGAAATATTCAATTTCTTATGTCAGAAGCCTTTATTGAGGTATCTTGCTGTGAAAAACTGAGTATCTTGGACCGGAATCTGTCCATATGTTGTACTGGGGAAAAATCGAGGAAACTTGCATCATAATCTTCTTTCGATAGCGTGTGGAAGAAGACTAAGTTTCTCACATCCAAAGCTTTATACTGTGATATGCATAATGAAAGCCATACACACACCCATAATATTTTGAAGTCGGTTACTTGCATTAGAAAAATGGTTTGACTGTCTTCCTTGATCATAGCACATTCTGGCTTTCTTTCGGATGATAACATATTTCAAGCATCATTTACTGCTGAGCCAAACTTTGTATATGAGCCATACCTTTGACTGAAAATGTATCGTTGCTCTTGTACCTGACTTGTCTTCTTGCTGGCTCGATCATTACCGCTGTGAGGATTAAGTGCTGATGTATACTTGATGTGTTTAGCTGAGCTTCTTCCAATTATTTGAATTCCTTATTGCTTCTTTGATTCCGGTGTCGGTTGATGAGAAATTTCTATAAGGGAAAATAAGGTAACACCGAGGGCCCAAAAGAAAGAAGCAAAAGAAAACTCAACTATACAAAAGCAGATAACAACAATCACTTCACACACAAACAAAGTCACATATTACTGCTAGTCACACAATATGCATGCCTACTTCAGCACACAAAACTCAAGGAATCACCGGTACTACGATCTAACATGTTGTGACGGTGTGCACGAGGACGAATCAATGTGTGGAAGATTTGGTGTAAACATCACTACACCAAGTGCTAGCCTAGCCAGGTAGCAACCTGGACTAGCTTAGAGGCAAGGAAGTACTTGGTAACCATGTAGCGGGACACGAATGTCGCGACCACATTATTATCAAGCAGAAGGAAGTAATTCGTACTCGCCAAACAATAGGATAGCGGGGAAAACTAAGTCCACTAGCATTGCCCTTTCTTGATGACCAAGACCATTAAGGGTTGCCAACACGACAAGATGAAAAGCATGATCCGGGATAGAAGCATGTCTACCACCGAAACGATAGGATATCGGTGCAATACCTGAGCACCATTTTCTGCAAACAGTGTCGGGATCACTTGGCATCACTCTGCTGGGACAGAAATGACACCAAACACCAAAGAACAGGCAAGAAAAGAAAACTGGAGAAATGCAGGGGCTGAGCTGTAGTGGATCCAAATTGATGCCAGCTACACTCACAAGATAAATTCTTAGCAACAAATAATAATGCTATATGCATGCTATGCAAAAAACAAGTCGGATTCTATACTACCAATTTCTACCGCTCATGCTGACTAGGGCATCCTAGAGCTAGACCTGCTCTGATACCAAGCCTTGTGGCACCCCGGCTCAGAGAGACCGGAACGCCCCATATTCCAGCCTAGAGATCGAGGAGAATTCTTCTGGAATATGGCACTACTTGGTATAGAACTAATCAACTCTTATTACAAAGGATAATGGATACAAAGGTCTAATGTTACAAAGGATCACATCAGCACGACGACACTACGCCTGCTAAGGTAGCTCTATGCTAGCAGTGGAATAACTCGTAGTAGCGGAATACTTCTAGCAACGAAACAACGACAAAGGTGGTGAACTCCACTCCGCAGGGACTCTGGCTGGGACACGATCTAGCTCGCTCGAACGGAAACCTCGACAAATAATCAATCATGGCATCTCCTACAATTTGGCAAGACACGCCAGGTCAGTACATTGAATGTACTTGCAAGCTCAAACAACCAAAATCATCAAGGCAAAACAACAACCTAGCATTATACAAGTTAATTAATTTCACAACTACTATTGTTGGGGATATAACTATTGGGTATGGCCCGCCCAGGAGGGGCCGGGTCATACCACTGGCGACTTAAAGATGAAGATGGCAGGTCATGAAGCAAGCCTATTGAAGGCCCAAGACCCAGAGGTGGCTTGAGGCCCAAGAGGATGAACCGCCATATGTTTGACTTGTATTGTAAGGCAATCTTAATTAGATACCGAGCCGGACACGTTTTGTATGAGCCGACCGGTATTCTGTAAGCCACCGGGCATCAACCTGTGTATATAAAGGGGTGACCCGGTGGTAGGTTAACTCAAGAAACAACTCATCAAGAGCTAGGTTAAGCGTATTCGCTCCCTCGTAATCGAAACCCAAGCAATACAACCTAAAGTAGGAGTAGGCTTTTACCTCGTTGAGTGGGGCCGAACCTGGGTAAACTATCCGTGTCCTTTGTCCCGTTTTAACCCCTTCAAGCTAACCTAGCTGCAATGGCTACACGCCTAAGTCCTTTCGCTAGGGCATCTTCCGTGTTAAGTCCATGAAAGTTGGCGCCCACCGTGGGGCCAGCGCACGGTGGTTTCGAGTTCTTGAAGGGCAACTTCGTAGGGATCAAGGGATATGCCATGGGCCGGATGACCAAGAGTCATCGCGGCAAGCTCTACATCGACAATGCTAGCTGGGGCCCCGAGGTCAGCTCAATTGAGTACGGGGACCGGGTCCCCTTTGGCAGAATCCACGTCTTCATCGGCAAGATCGGCGAGTCAGGGCCTGAGCCGGACACCTGCACTGACATCATCGAGACGGCTCAGCGTGCACGACCCGCCAAGGTTCAACACACTTTCGTGGGTTTTACTCAAGGAGTGGATCTTGAGGAAGGATCAGTGTGTGGTGTAGAGACGGCCATCTACTCTGGTAATGACTCCTCAACTGGCAAGACCAATTCCATATAATAATTGCAAGACGGGGGCTTGGGCTCTGTTCCAATGACGACAGTATTCTGGCCCCCTATGAGCCACCGAACCGGGTTGCGATCTTCATGGCTGGCACACAACCAATGCTCATTTCAACGACTGCTGCTGCTATGACTTCTAGTTCAACGGCCGCGGCGACGGCCGGAGCAAACAGCTCTGCGCACTGGCCGGCTCAGGTTCTGACCGAGTTTTTGGATGCTTTGGCTACTTTAATGGGGGCAGAGGTAACCCTAGAGACTCAAGAACAACATAAAGTGGATGTCGCGAAGCTGTGAGATGAGATAGCTCAAGCAAAGGAAGAACTTGCTGCTGAGAATGCTAGGATGGCAACAGAGCGAGCCGCCTTGGATGCGCAATCACAACAGATCCAGGCAGAGTCGTTCCAGCTCACCTTGGATCAGAACGCTTCAAATGCTATTATGAGGAGGAGGCACCAGACCCGTCAACCCATAGACTTTGAGGCTAGGAACCTTTTCAATACGCCGGGGGCAGGAACCAGTGACCCGCCCATGGTAAACCGGGTGGTTGAGACACCCGCGACCGGAGCACTGGTACAGCCACGCACGGCAGACCCGCCTCATTTGAATTTGACTCCGCCTCCTACACCACCTGGTCATTATTATAACCCTCTGGACAATATGATTGCTGCAGCTACACGATTGGTGGCTCTCCCTGTGGAAGGTGAGTCACCAGCTGCGATGGAGACAAGGAGGGCTGGAGAGCTTCTTCAGATAGTGGTGGCTCAACAGGCGGCTTACTCATACAGCCGTGAACGGATTCATTCAACCCCACGTCCAAGACGGAGTTATAGCATGCATATTGATTCGCCAACAGTTTCAAGCAGTGAACGACACCATAACAAGCCTCGTAGGCATGACCCGCCGCGTGCTGGTAACGATGCTCAGACTTTGGTGTATTAGGGCAGGGCGCGTCAGGAAGCTAAGCTGGCGGCTCAGTTGGCGACTCAACAACAATCTCCGGCTTACCCAACGACGTCTGTGGAGGCAGGAGTGACCTCTAGAACCCTTGGTGTGCCATGTTTAGTGCCGGCTACGTAACGAGCGCTTGCCTAAGGATTTCAAGGGCCCCCGTAAGGTGACTAGTTACATAGCGGACCAGCCCCCAGAGGCCTGGATTGAGAGCTATGAGATGGCCATGGAGATGTTGGATGTTAGTGATGCTACGTGTGCTAAATACTTTACCATGATGTTGGATGGGACGGCATGCACTTGGCTGAAAGGATTGCCCCGTAATTCCATCAGATCATGGGCTGAATTGAAGACGTGTTTTATCCAAAATTTCAAGGACACGTGCAAGCAGCCTATGTCTATTCTTGATTTAGACTCTTGCGTCTAGGGTGAGAGTGAGTCAACAACCAATTGGGTGCGCCGGATCTCGGTCGTCATACATTCATCGGATAGTATCAACATCGGTTCAGCTGTCCTAATGTTGGAAAAGAATTGTCATTTCCTTCCCCTTAAGCAGAAGCTGGGGCGGCTTAAGCGCCACTGCAATGACACGGGAGAGCTCATGGCGGCTCTCGTCGAATATGCTGACTCTGATAGTACCAAAGACCCTGAGTTTGATGAGGAGAAGGCCGGCAAGGGGAAGAAGAGTGGCAATGCAAAGCGACAACAACATAATACGGTGGGTCAAGGTGGCAACGGTAAGCGCACGACCGACGGCGGTTTAGACTTTGTGGCTAACACCAATACGCAGAATAATAATCAACGTCATAAGGGGAAGTCATCAGTGCCCCGGTTTGGCGGGCCAAAATTCAACCTTGAGGCGATGATGAATCAGCCTTGCCCAAAGCATGGTACGCAAGAGAAGCCAGCCAGTCATCTATGGAAGGATTGCTTCATCATGAGGGAGTATAGAAATTCCTATTTTTCCCAGAATAATCATGGCCCGAATGGCGGCTCAGGATCCGGCTCTCACGGACCAGGCTTTGGGGTGGCTGCTCAAGCTCCGGCTTTCAGGGACAAGGTAACCAAGGTGGTTTTAATCAACAATCTAGTCAAGGAAATCAACAGCAGTAGTCTGGTTATCAGAGTAATCCGAAGCAACTGAATAGTGGTCAATATCATGTGTTTACCACAAGTTTATGCAAAGGAGACTAGAAGGTTCATAAATGGGCAGTGAACGCGATTGAGCCGGCGGTTCCCCGCTTCTTGCGATGGTCTGAGCATCCTATTGTCTAGAGCCACGAATATCACCCGCCTCGGGTTGACAATCCGGGTCAATTGGCTTTGGTGGTTCCTCCTCAGGTTGGGGGGTACAAGTTTACCAAGGTGCTTATGGATGGAGGCAGCAGCATCAATATCCTTTATTATGATAGTTTTCGCCGTATGAATTTGACTAACAAAGATAGTAAGCCGTCTTCTACTGTTTTTCATGGGGTGGTGTCCGGTAAGTCGGTGTACCAAGTGGGTAAGATAGCTTTGGAAGTGGCTTTTGGAGATGATCATGATTTTAGAGCTGAGACATTAACTTTTGAAGTAGTCAAGATCAAGAGCCCTTATCACGCCCTGTTTGGACGGCCAGCTTATGCTAAATTCATGGCACGGCCTTGTTATATTTATTTACAGCTTAAGATGACGGGTCGTAAAGGCACCATCACAGTACATGGTAACAAGAAGATAGCTTTAGAGTGTGAAAAGGGCGATGCTGCTTATGCTGAGTCTGTTTGTGCAACAGAGGAGTTGAAGTTCTACAAAGACAATGTTGACCCAGCCGATATGACACCTTTGAAAAAGCCAACCACAGAGCATGATCCTTCGTTGAAGTTTAAGTCGGCGGATGACACTAAGATGGTTGAGTTTATTCCTGGTGACTCATCCAAGCATTTAAGTATCAGTGCTAATATGGATCCAAAATAGGAAAGCGCGCTCATCGAGTTTGTCGGATTTCGGGTTCCGGCAGACCCTTGAGGTTCGAACACTGGGGTGCGTGCAGAGATCTCTCCCCTACTGATCTACGCCCGACCCTCTCGTGCAAACTAAGATGAAAACAATGAACAACACAAGAGACACGAGGTTTATACTGGTTCGGGCCACCGTTGTGGTGTAATACCCTACTCCAGTGTGTGGTGTGGTGGATTGCCTCTGGGGCTGATGATGAACAGTACAGAGGAAGAACAGTCTTGCGAGGGGTGTTCTTGAGCTGGGGCTATGTGTTCTACTTAGTCTCTCTGCTTGGGCTCTACCAGATTTCTAGATGCCTCTAGTCTGTGGTGGCTAGCTCTATTTATAGAGGCCCTGGGCCTCTCCCCGAATAATTGAGCGGGAAGGGCGCCAACAATTGGCCATTTTGAAGGGGAACATCTAGTACAAGTTATCCTGACCAAAGGTGGTCTTCGGCTGCCAAAAGCACTGATGATGACGCCGTCTTGGGCTCCATGGTGACCTCCGTTCGGCCGTCCGGCTGGTCTTGGTCTCATTGCACCGGAATGGTAACCTTTGCCTGGTGCCTTGGCCTGTGCTTGCCCCCTTTGCACCAAAGGGGAAACAAGGACTCTGCGCAGGCCGGCGCCCGCCTGGCCTTGATCGTCATGGCTTGCGTCATGGGATCCTCGCGAGGTACCCATGCATTGATGTCTCCGCCTCCTCGCGAGCCTTCCTGAGGAGGATGCTCTTGAGGAAGCTTCCTGTCGTTCGCCCCGCGAGGCTTGGCCCCTCACGAGGGTCTTGAGCTTGAGCTTGATGAAGATGGGCCGCGCTAGGCCCCAACTTGAGCCACGCCGCAGGCCGCAGGCAGGCAAGTCTGGGGACCCCCGTTCCCAGAACACCGACAGTAGCCCCCGGGCCCAAGGCGCGCGCGGGCTTGGCTTAGCAAAGAAGCAAAGGGGCAAGCGCGAAGCGTCGCGGGCCCTAACAGCCTGCGGCCTTGGGTGCCGCGTGGCGGTTGATTGGACGTGGGCGTCTGCGCTTCCCACGATGCCTCGACAACTACGCGACTAACAAAAGGGGGTGCCCGGGCCAGGCTTACTTGCCCTGCTCTTGTCCGTCTTGCCCTAGATCCCTTTCTCGCTCTCCTTCCTCTTGCTCCCGAAATCCCCCAGGCCATGGCGCCCGTCTCAATCCTTCGCATCCGGCAGGCCATTGCGCCTCGCAAGTCCCCGGCTGACGCTTAGCACTCGTCGGCCTTGGATTCCCCGAATTTGTCGGAGAAGAACCTCGCCCTCGCGCACCTGATGACGGTGGCGCAGGGCGGCGAGGGGGCGATTGTGCTCAAGGTCGGCTCCGACCAGCCTGAGGGAAAGGGGAGCACCTTCTACCCGTTCTTCGTGAGCGCCATCGTCGCCGGTCTGGTGCCTCCTCTCTCTGAGTTCTTCCATGCCGTTCTCCGCCAGTACAACTTGCAGGCTCTGCATCTCCACCCCAACTCTGTCCTTCTCCTGGTGATTTTCGCCTACTATTGCGAGGCTCATGTTGGTGTGAAGCCCTCGGTGGCCTTGCTGCGCCACTTTTTCTCCCTCCGGGTTTCCGGCGCTCAGGTCTCCGCATGCGCGAGCTTCATTGCTTATTCCAACTCCAACGCCATCTCGAAGCCTGGGAAGAGGATTGAAGGCTACCGGAGCAAGTGGGTCATGATGGATGTCGGGCGCCTCCACCCTCGCCTGGTATTGCCCACGGGGCAGCCTAAGTCCGTTGACGCATGGTCTCACGCGGAGCTCGTCGACCCTCGCGCGAAGGCGGTGTTGAGGAGGATGAACGCGGACCTGAGGCCAAGCAACTTGGGGGCGGCGAAGCTGACCGGGGCCACGCTCCTGAGGGAGTTCTTGGAGCACCGGGTGGCTCCGCTCCAGGAGCACTCGCTCCCACTATGGAGGCTTGGAGGAGCAGACGCCGCCCTGCGCCTGAGCTCCGAGGCCCTGACCGACGAGGATCTGGCTGCGGCCCTCCATTCCTTGGTTGGGGGAGACGTGGCGAGCCCAGTGGGCGCCCCCGTCCCCCTGTTCCTTCGTGACGACTGGGAGTAGGTGGTGAACACCATGCCCACCTTCAACGGCGAGGGGCTGGTGCCCGCGGCAGCTCCCGAAGATCTGGCGGTCCTGGCGACGGTGAACGTGTCCTCCGGCAGCTCCAGCGGGGGAAAGGGGGAAGAAGAGGCGAAGGAGGAAGCGTATGACTCGGAGGAGACTGGCGAGGATTGGGGGGAGTCCTTCCCTCGACGCAGGTCCCAGGCCCTCCGCTCCATGCCGGATGATGACGAGGCCGGCGCCAGGTGAGGAGGGGAGGGATCTTCCTCAGTCACGAGGAAGGGCAGGTCGAGCCTGGTTCCCCCAAGGTCTGCTCTGGTTCCTGGGGGGGTCCAAGGCCAGCTCCATCCCTCCTGACGCGCCTTCTGCTTCCGGCCCCCCAAGGCTGACCCCCGCTGCAGGCTCTCAGGCTTCAAGTTTAGCCAGAGGTTGCTTGAGTCCACGGATGATGTCCAGTAAGTGCTCGATTTGTGCTCTGCTTGGTTTCTGCCGCTGAAGCTTGACGTTTGTGCTCTTTTACCAGGCGGGCACCTGCGGCCAAGAGGTTGAAAGAGGCTTCTACGGCCCTGCTTGGGGCGGATCCATCTGCCGGGGCGACGCCTTCGGCCGCTGGGGGAGAGGACGGCGAGGCCCGCGCCTCTCTGACCCAACCGCCCTCGCGAGGCCAACCGGGGCACCCCGGCGAGGAGTCAGCCCCCATGGCCCCGCTGGACCTGGAGTCGACTGTGCCCGACGCTGCGGCCGCGGCGGCCAAGGCTCAGGAGGTCCCTTCCTGCTAAGCCGTGATCACGCTGCCATCTTCTCTGCCCGCTCCACAGGTTCTTGTCTCTTCTGCTCCCTCCGCCGTCGTCCTGGACCAGGTTGCCAATGAGCTGAGCCAACTGCGGGAGGATCTCCTGAGCGCGGACCCTCGTCTGGTGGTCGGGTGCCTGGAGTTGGCCTCAGGCTGGGCTCGTTCTGCCGCCTCCGTCCGAGCGGCGCTGAGCCAGGCCGTGTCGTCCTCCGTCGAGGAGAAGCGGGCCGCTAACCAAGCCAAGGCCGCTCGCGATGCTGCCCTAGGCGACATTGCAACTGCCCGGGCCATTGCAAGTCACTTGAGGCCGAGCTGCAGGGCCTGCGCGACGAACTTGCCAAGGAGGTGCACAGCCGCCAGGAGAAGGAGAAGGAGATGAAGGCTAGGGAGGCCGCCGCCAAGGACCGGGACGCCAAGCTTGATGACCGCCACAGCCGACTGGAGACGCTGGAGCGGTTGCTGAAGGCGGAGAGGACCGAGCTGAACGCCAAGGCGAAGGTCCTGACGGAGGACCGGGTGGCCTTCGCGAAGCTGGAGAAGAAGGCTCGTGGCATACTAAAGACGCTGTATGAGAGCGGCCTGGAGGAGCCGTTGGCTGGTGCGGAGGACGGCCCCGCCAAGCTGCTCCCCTTCCTGGTTGATGCGCTTGAGGACGTCGCAGACGGCCTTGGCCCCACGGTCGAGGCTGAGGCTCGTGCCCTATCTTCTGCGGCGTTGACGCATGTCCTCAGCCATGTCTACCTGCGCGACCGCAACGTCGACTTCGACAGCTTGCTGGAGCCCGTGAGCGGCGACCGTGCCGCTGCTGCCGCTGAGGCCGTGAAAGGCCGAGCCGAGGTTTTGCTGGGGAAGTTCCGCTCCCCCAGCGTTCTGCCCGGGCGCGATGCTGCCGGCCTTGCAACCTCGAGAGGCGAAGCCATCCAGCGTGACTCCACCACCGGTGACGGCGTTACTGGGGAGTGATCCCTTCGCGACCTCCATCCTGTTTTATCCCTGCACATGCACCATGCCTCGCAGAGGCATTTAAACTTGTGTTTGGCATTGTGGAACAATCTTATGGCTTGTAATATTTGCTTTGAATTTCCTGGAATTTGCATTTTCCTCTCCTACTTGCTTGCGCTCTACGTCAGCAGGGCCCGGCCCCGCGCGTACCTCACCCAGCGTTAGCCCCGACCGGAAACCAAGGACGGGACTAAGGAGTGAGGGGCTACGTGGCAAGTTAGGCTCCTGAGTCACGATGCTCAGGAGTCCCCCTTGACGCGCGAGCAACAAGTAGGGAAGGGGGAGGAGAGGAGTGGGTTGACCGTTCTACGTCGGCAGGGCCCGGCCCCACGCATACCTCACCCAGCATTAGCCCCGACCAGAAACCAAGGACGGGACTAAGGAGTGAGTGGCTACGTGACCAGTTAGGCTCCTGAGTCGCGATGCTCAGGGGTCCCCCTTGACGCTCAAACGGGTTTCGTACCTTGGCTCCGCTCGGGGAGTGGCGCGCGACGACCAGGTCCAGGGGACCTGGCTGGGTGGCGTGCACTCGGGCGAGGCCCGGGCGTAGCCCCCGTGTCCAGCCCCCTCGCACGGCACTCCCGAGGGGAGGCGTTGCGATGGTGCCGGACACTAAGCTCTGGGCTCCCTGAGGTTGGTACGGCCCTGGGCCGCCCTTAGTTGTTTATCACCAGCGCGGAGCATAGCGCTTCCGTATGTGTACGAGCATAGCCGCTCCTCGGCAGTGTCGTCAGCCAGCACGGAGCATGGTGCTTCCACTGGTGCGTGGGAGGGGGCTCCCCTCCGGGAGGAGCCCCCGGGGCGTGTACAGCCCCGCCCTGACACGTGGCCGGCACGGTAGGGCTAGGACAGGTGTATCTGGGCACCCGTGAGCCAGCGCGGGACTCACGAGGCCCTACCTCGAGGCGGGTTGCGCCTAGCTCTGGGCCTTTTATCAATTGGTGTGTTCCTGCAGGGTTGTTAGAATGCAAATGCTCTACATCCTCAGGTCCCGGCCCTCGAGCGAGCTCAGCCACCGCTGGTATGACAGGTCGTGATGCCGTGGGTCAAGGCCAGGGGGTGAGGGCTGGAGAGCCAGTAAGAGCCCATGAGTCGCGATGCTCAGGCACCCTCCTTTTAACGTGCAAGCGCTTTGCATGACGATAAGCAGTAGGTGATAATTATGGGAATCAGATTAAGCGTGAAAGAACAACTTCACCCTAAGGTAAATGCTAGAAAAGCAACTGCTGCTGGGTCGGGCCCGAGCGGTGTGGGGATGATGCAGCCCGAGGGGCGCCGCCAACAAGGTAAGTAAGGAACATAAACAAAATGGATACATGCCGCGGGGACGGACCCACGCGGCCTGGGAATGGTGCAGCCCTGTGGGCGCTCCCAGCTGAAGGTAGAACTTTGAAAGATGTCACCTGATGCTGTTGAAGATGAAGTGATGCTGAGGAAGTGAGCGATGCGCGGTGAAGACGTCGACCCTCATGAGCCCCCAGGCCCAGGTGCCTCGGGAGGCTCCCGGGGCTCAAGTGGGTCCTCGAGAGCCATCTCCATCTCTGCCAGGACCGCATAGTGCCTGACCTCTTGAGCCTCCAGAATGCTCCTCAGCAGGCGCTGGTGAGCGGTGGCTGCATTCGGCAGGCCGAAGGGCATGCGAACGTAGCTGCGAGGTGGCCCCTCACAATGCCCCACGCGCGAAGGCCAGAGGCACTCCTGAGACGCGGCTCGGTTGAGCCCTGGGACGTCGATGCAGACGTGCAGCCCACCATCCTCGCCTGACTCTTGACTCTTGACTCACGCGACTCTTGACTCTTGTAGCTCCTGGGTGTTTCTCGCGACGAACTCCTGAGGGTTTGGTCTTCCTTACCTTGTACCTTCCTGAGGGAAGCGTGCCTGAAAGCACCCCTCCAAGTGGTGCCCGAGCGCCTCCCTCGCGACCTCGGCAAAGTCAGTGGCTCTCTAAGAGAGAGCCCCCAAGCCCTGCCTGAGGAGGGCGCCGGGTGCGCCTTCCTACGTGTGAGAGGGTGGCGCTCCCCGATCGAGCGCAGAGCCTGACGCAACACCTCCGGAGGCGCCTGCCTCCTGGCGACTTGAGCCTGGCGAGGTCTTCTTCTTGAGGGTCGCTTCGGGAAGTCTCCCGCTCCTGTGATCTGGGTCTTCGATTGCTGCGGCTTGGAACGCGCGCTCGAGTGAACACACTGCGTCTCTTTCTTCACAGGGCACGGTGATGACTCCATCGCTTCCAGGCATCTTGAGGACATTGTAACCATGGTGAGTCACTGCCATGAACTTGCCTAGGGCTGGGTACCCGAGGATGGCGTTGTACGGTAGGCGGATGTGAGCGACGTCGAAGTTGATGAGCTCGGTGCGGTAGTTGTTGTGCTGCCCGAAGGTGACTGGAAGGCGTACCTGCCCTATTGGAACAGTGGAACCATCGGTGACTCCTGAGAAAGGCTTGGTTGGCTGAAGCTGATCGTACGGCACTTGGAGATTGTCAAACATCTCGACGGACAGGACGTTGAGTCCTGCGCCGCCATCGATGAGGGTCCTGGTGTAACAACCCGGATGTAACTTTCCCTATTTGTACTCCAACTCTTGCCGTTTCCGGCGTTAAGTTATATTTATTTCTCGGGTTCGGGTCTTTGTCTCCGTGTGTTGTTTTCAGTGTCATGCATCTCATATCATGTCATCATGTGCATTGCATTCGCATACGTGTTCATCTCATGCATCCGAGCATTTTCCCCGTTGTCCGTTTTGCATTCCGGCGCTTCGTTCTCCTCCGATGATCATTTCTAGCTTTCTTTCGTGTGTGGGGATTAAATATTTCCGGATTGGACTGAGACTTGCCAAGCGGCCTTGGGTTACTACCGGTAGACCGCCTGTCAAGTTTCGTACCATTTGGACTTCGTTTGGTACTCCAACGGTTAACTGAGGGACCGAAAAGGCCTCGTGTGTGTTGCAGCCCAACACCCCTCCATTTTGGCCCAAAACCGACCAAACTCTGCTCCATCACCTAGAGCGTTCGATCATGATCGCGTGGCCGAAAACCGCACCTCATTTGGACTCTCCTAGCTCCACTTATGCCTATAAATAGCCCCCCCTCGTTTTCAGATCTCTCTCCCTCTCCGAAACCCTAGATATAAAAAAACAGATCCCGCCGCCGCCGGACGTGTCCGCGCCAGGCCGGACAACGTCCACCGCCGCCTCAGCCACTCTCCTCCCGCCACGTGGCCTCCCCGCTGGCGCCTCCCCGCGCGGCCCGCCCGGCCCGCGTTGGGCCCCCGAGGCCCGGGCCACCGCCGCCGCCGCCCGGGACCTCGTCCCCGATGCCGATCCGCCCGCGCCGCCGTCCTCCGCCGCCCGCGCCGCCGTCCTCCTCCGCCTCGCTCCCGACTGCCGCCGCCGCCGCGCCGCACCACCTCGCCTCGCCGCCGCCTCGGGCACCACCGCCACCGACCGCCGCCTCCACGCGCCACCGCCGCCGCCTCCACGCCGGCAGGAGCCGCCCCGGCTTCTCCTTCCCTCGGCGGCCACCATATCCGGCGAACAGGTCTTCTCCGGCGAGCTCGGATCTTGCCTCGGTTCGCGCGCTCGCGAGGAACCCTAGGTCTGGGTTGACTTTTTCCCCTCTCCCTTATAATTTTGTGCATACTTTGACCTGCCGTAACTTTGCATCCGTAGCTCCGATTTGGGCATATAGCATATCAAAATGTTCGCCTCAACGAGTACATCATTTCATTCCATTGCATCATTTTCATTTGAGTTCATCTTGATGCCCGAAATGCTGTTAGAAGGAGGCTTCCTGAGTTAATTGTCAGATCTGCTAGTTCATCTTAGACTTTTGTCATTTTTGCCATGATTATTGTGTGCATGATATGCCTGTGAGTCCTCATATGTTTTGTTAAGGATTTTGTCTTCTTTCCAGAGGTGTAACCCATGCATTTTTTTGATGTGTGTGGTGACTTGTGCAAGCTTGCAAAGTGAGGCACCCGGTAAATCTGTTTTCAGGGACTTAGTAGTTTTCACTAAGTCTGGGATTACTTAGTTCATGATGTCATATGTTCGTGTTGTTTCCTAGGGATCCGTGCCTCTTTTGAGGATGATCAGTAAGGGAGTTTTGTTAATATTGTTATGCTCTATCCACCCATGTCTTTGTTTGCAATTATGGAGCACCCTAGCTTGAGTCAATCGAGCTCTACTTTTGCTTCGTTGTGAATCTGGGCAGATCGTCAACTAGTTTGCGATTTTGCCGATGTTATTGTAGTTGATCCGTGCATGCTATGCCATTGTTCTTGCCATGTCTAGCTTTTATTTTGTGCCTTATTAATGGGTGTATGCTTTTCTTGCCATGACTTGCACCGTAGTGAGTGCATCGATCTCGTAAACATGTCTTCGTGAGTTATATTTCAGCATGTCTCAGTTTTCACTAAGCCTGAAAACTGATTGTGTTTTAGCTATGTTCGTGTGCCCGTTAGTATATTTTGTGAACCCTTTTGGTCCCAGGACACTTTGGGTATTTTGTTAAGCTTGTTGAGTAGCTCCATGCCATGTTCTTACTTGTCTTAATCAGGTCATGTATCATGTTGTTTTGCTGCTCCGAAGAGGGCTTCGTGATCTGAAATTTCAGACAAGTGTTAATTTCACTAAGTCTGAAATCTGTTTTGCATTTGCGTTTTTGCCATGCTTGTTTGAACCTCGTAATGGATGAATTGGCCGTAGCTCAATGCTAGACTTTTGTTAAGCATCTTGTGTAAATCCCTGCCATGCATTTTGTCGTCATGTTTGGGTGCTATAGCATGTTCATCTCATTGCATTTAGATGCCTACTTGCTGTAAATTGCAGACCGGTGTCATTTTTGAAACGCTTGCCATTTCCAAACCGTAACTCCGATTCCGGCGTTCTTTATATCATTTTCAAGCGATTTCATCTCATATTTCCAGTGGCACCCTTGGAATTCCAAGTTGAGGCCAGGTTCATGCATTTTCCTGTCATATCTTGCATTTGGCATCCCGCATCGCATCCCGCATAGCATATCATCTTTGCATCGCGTTGATTGAGTTTGCACGTGGTTGATTGTGTCCTTGTTGCTTGTTTGTCTTGTTTGGGTAGAGCCGGGAGACGATTTCGCTAACGAGGAGCCCGTTGAGTTTGCTCTTGAGGATCCAGTCAACTCTGACAACTGTGCAGGCAAGATGATCATACCCTCGAAATCACTACTATCTTTGCTATGCTAGTTTGCTCGCTCTTTTGCTATGCCATTGCTACGATGCCTACCACTTGCTTGTCAGCCTCCCAAATTGCCATGTCAAACCTCTAACCCACCTTTCCCTAGCAAACCGTTGATTGGCTATGTTACCGCTTTGCTAAGCCCCTCTTATAGCGTTGCTAGTTGCAGGTGAAGATTGGAGGTGTTCCTTGTTGGAACATTTATTTACTTGTTGGGATATCATTATATTGCTATGTTATCTTAATGCATCTATATACTTGGTAAAGGGTGGAAGGCTCGGCCTCTCGCCTAGTGTTTTGTTCCACTCTTGCCGCCCTAGTTTTCGTCATATCGGTGTTGTGTTCCCGGATTTTTGCGTTCCTTACGCGGTTGGGTTATAATGGGAACCCCTTGATATTTCTCCTTGATTAAAGCTTTTCCAGCAATGCCCAACATTGGTTTTACCATTCGCCACCTAGCCTTTTCTTTCCCTTGGGTTCTACAGACTCAAGGGTCATCTTATTTTAACCCCCCCGGGCCAGTGCTCCTCTGAGTGTTGGTCCAAACCGTCAGCCGCCGGTGGCTACCAGGGGAAACTCTGGGCTGGCCTACCGGAAGTTTAGACAATCTGAGTGTGCCCTGAGAAAGAGATATGTGCAGCTCCTATCGGGATTTGTCGGCACATTCGGGCGGTGTTGCTGGTCTTGTTTTAACCTGTCGAAGTGTCTTGAGTTACCGAGATACCGAGTCTGATCGGAACGTCTTGGGAGGAGGTCTATTCCTTCGTTGACCGTGAGAGCTTGTCATGGGCTAAGTTGGGACTCCCCTGCAGGGATTGAACTTTCGAAAGCCGTGCCCGCTGTTATGGGCAGATGGGAATTTGTTAATGTCCGAATGTAGATAACTTGAACCTTAATTAAATAAAATGAATCAACTGAGTGTGTTACCGTGATGGCCTCTTCTCGGTGTAGTCCAGAAAGTGGACACGGTGTTGGAGTAATGTTTGCGCAGGTTGTTCTCTAGTTTCTCGCTCGTGCTTTGCCTCCTCTTCTCGCTCTCTTTTGTGAATAAGTTAGCCACCATACTTGCTAGTCGCTTGCTGCAGCTCCACATATATTTGCCTTGCCTTACCTATAAGCTTGAATAGTCTTGATCGCGAGGGTGCGAGATTTCTGTCCCTGTGGCTCACAGATTACTATTACACCAGATGCAGGGCCTGATGATTCCGCTCCAGGAGACGCGTATGAGCTCAAGTGGGAGTTCGACGAAGACTCTCAACGATACTACGTTTCCTTTCCCGACGATCAGTAGTGGTGCCTAGTTGGGGGTGATTTGGACCATGTCGCATGTTGGGTTCTCTTTTATTTTGGCGCGATAGTCGGGCCTTGAGTGTATGGATGATGTAATGTTATTTCTGTACTTGAGTGACGTGGCGAGTGTAAGCCAACTATGTTCTCCCCTTTATTATTTACATTACATGGGATGTTGTGAAGATTTCCTAACTTGCGACATATGCCTTCAATGCGATTATGTCTCTAAGTCGTGCCTCGACACGTGGGAGCTATAGTCGCATTGAGGGAGTTACAAGTTGGTATCAGAGCCTTCCCCGACCTTAGGAGCCCCATTGCTTGATCGTTTTTAGTGGCCGAGTTGTGTCTAGAAAAATGTTTTGAGTCTTTAGGAATTATATATCGGAGTGTTTAGGAATTCTTTTACTTCCCAGTCTCCTCATCGCTCTGGTAAGGCATCCTGACATAGAGTTTTGACTCTTCTCTTCTCAAATTTCACTAAAAAAAATTTTAGGATCACGCGAGTATCTTGGAATCGTTCCGATGGCTTATGATGAGAATACTGTCTTGGTGCCTCCTGTCAGGGGTTTAGTGGAAGTGTCCCGGGGAGTTGAGCTCTGAGGTGTTGTCATCATAATTTTATCATTGCAATTCTGGAATACTTGAGATATTTTCGCCGACATCGAAAATCTCTGTTATGCAGTTCGTTGGTGAGATAACCTCGACGCCACCCAGTACTGGGGCGGGAGTTCGGGAGTATCGCCATAACTTGTATAACGGATGCTTTTCGAAGGTTGAGGTAGATGGTTTCCGAAGTTTTCTCTGTTATGTGTTGAAGGATGGATACAGCTGGATTTAGGAATTGCTAGTTTGGGTGAGATATTATGCTTCCCCTATATCCCCAACACCTGATTGCATAACCGGAAAGGTTCGGGAGTTTCATAGGTGGGAATTCTAGTAGCTCTAGTTCTTCTTCCACGGATATTGGTTTGAGATTGGATTTCTTACCGATTATTCGTTCTTGATCCGTACCTTGTCGATTTATTTCTCTACCTTAATTCTATGTGGCTTCTCAATTTATGGATATGTGACCATTTCAAGAGGAATGCATTCGTTCATTTTGTTCGGATGTGAAGGCTATATGTTTTAAATTTTCATTCCGTTGGATTCAGCTTCAATAATTTATCTATCAATGTGCTAATGGTGGTCAACCTCTTCAGGATGGCTCCTCCAACGCGCACGACTCCGAATCCTGATCCGCCACCACCTCCACCTCCTCCAGAGGCATGGCAAGCTGTGATGGCCGCAACCAATGCAAACACACAGCTGATCATGCAAATTCTTCAAGAGCGCAATCAAGGCAGTCAAGGGAATCAAGGCAGCAATCAGAGTCACTTTGCTACACTCAACCAGTTCCTTGCTAACGGGCCAAAGACTTTCAGCAATTGTGTTGAGGCAACCGATGCTGACGATTGGCTTGTGGATCTGTGTAAGCATTTCGAGTGCAGTAACGTCAGGCTTGAGGACTTTGTCAAGTTCGCTTCCTTCCAACTCAAAGATCAAGCTGCAGAATGGTTCCAGCAGTACAAGGATTCCAGGGTGGACGTGTTATCACTTGGGATGATTTCCGTCGAGATTTTTGAGCTCATCATATTCCGCAGAGCGTGGTTGAAAGCAAGTGTGAGGAATTCCGCAATCTGAAGCAAGGCTCTTTGTCTGTCTATGACTACAACAAGTTGTTCCAGAAGCTTGCCCGCTTTGCCAAGCAGGACGTGCCTGATGAGAAGAGCATGATATACCAGTTCAGGGGTGGTCTCAGAGAACAAATTCAGCTAGCTCTTGTTCTCTTTGAGCCCTTGAGGTACGATGAGTTCTACAACATGGCACTGAAGCAAGAGGCTACTCAGTTGAGGTGTGATGCTTCCAGGAAGCGAGTCAGAGATGTTACTCCTTCTTCCTCTACTCAAGTGGCCAAGCAGCAGAAGTTTTGGCTTCCTCCTCCTCCGTTCCGTCAGCCATATCAGCAGAAGAGCAAAGGTGGCAGTGGTTCTTCCCACCCACCCAACCCTGGCTTCCAGAACAAGGCTTCGTCTCAAGCTCCAAGATCGAGTGCTCCGTATCACCGTCCGCTTTCAGAGGTCACGTGCAACAAGTGCCAATAGAAGGGTCACTATGCCAACAAGTGTTTCAACCAGAGGCGTCTTCCTCCTCCTCCTCCTGTCAGATCGGCAAGTACAGCTGTGGTCAAGCATAACCCCAAGTACGCCAAGGTCAATATGGTGAATGCAGCCCAGGCAGAGGACTCGTCAGATGTGATTATGGGTAACCTTCCTATTAACGATGTTCCTGCAAAAGTTCGTTTTGACACGGGTGATCGCATTGCTTCATTTCCAAACCTTTTGCATCTAAGCATGGGTGGTTTTCTCAAGTTATGCATAAGCCATTAGCAGTCGTCTCTCTGGGTAGATGCTTGCTTGCTAACTACGAAGTTCCGGATATTTCCATCTCGATGGGTGATTTCAAGTTTCTGGCTTCCCCAATGATCCTTGGTAACTCGGATATTGATCTTATTCTCAGAATGGATTGGCTTTCTAAGCACAAGGCTCAGCTTGATTGTGCAGCCAGGCAGATTCAATTGACTCATTCGTCTGAGGATGTAATTGTCTTTGCCACTCGGGATAATACTATCCGTCTGTTTTCTCTCAATGAGAAGGGTGAATTGGATGCCATCTCTCAAATTCCAGTCGTTTGCGAATACCAAGACGTCTTTCCAGAAGAGCTCCCAGGAATGCCTCCGCACCGGCCAGTTGAATTCGTTATTGAACTTGAGCCTGGCACGGAACCTGTGTGCAAACATCCTTACAAGCTCGGACCTGAAGAGTTGAAGGAGCTGAAGAAGCAACTTGATATGCAAGAGAAAATGGGTCTCATCCGGCCTAGTTCTTCTCCGTGGGGTTGTGGTGTTCTTTTTGTGAAGAAGAAGGATGGAACGGACCGACTTTGTGTTGATTACCATCCAGTGAATAAGAAGACCATCAAGAACAAATACCCACTTCCCAACATCAATGAGCTGTTTGAACAACTCAAAGGTGCTCAAGTATTCTCCAAGCTTGATCTCCGTATGGGTTATCACCAGATTTGCATTCGTGAAGAAGATATTCCCAAGACAGCATTCAGAACAAGCTTTGGTTCATATGAATACACCGTCATGTCTTTTGGCCTCGCCAACGCTCCTCCGACGTTCTCTCGCATGATGAACTTCATCTTCAATGCCTACACCAATGACTTCGTTTTGGTCTATCTCGACGACATTCTGGTTTTCTCGAAGAACAAGGAAGATCATGCCAAGCACTTGCGTTTGGTTCTTGATAAGCTCAGGGAACATCAGTTCTACGCCAAGTTCTCCAAGTGTGAATTTTGGCTCGATGAGGTTCTTTATCTTGGTCATATCATCTCTGCCAAGGGCATTGCCGTGAATCCTGAGAAGGTGTCTGCAATTGTGAATTGGGAACCTCCTCAGAACGTGAAGCAACTCCGCAGTTTTCTCGGTCTCGCAAGCTATTGCCGAAGATTCGTTGAAAACTTTTCTAAGATCGTGAAGCCTCTCTCTAATCTTCTTCAGAAGCACATCAAGTACATTTGGTCTCCGGAGTGTGACATTGCTTTCAACACTTTGAAAGAGAAGTTGACCACTGCTCCAGTTCTGACTCCGCCTGATGAATCCAAGCCGTATGAGGTCTTTTGTGATGCCTCTCTCCAAGGTCTTGGCGCAGTTTTGATGCAAGAGAAGAAAGTTGTTGCTTATATGTCTCGCCAGTTGAAGCCTAATGAGAAGAACTACCCCACTCATGATCTCAAGTTGGCGGCAGTTGTGCATGCTCTTTTGACTTGGAGACATCTTCTATTGGGAAGAAAAGTGGACATTTTCACTGATCACAAGAGTCTCAAGTACATCTTCACTCAGCCTAATCTCAACCTCAGGAAAACTCGATGGGTCGAAATTATTCAAGAGTATAATCCGAGTATTGAGTATACTCCAGGCAAGGCCAATGTGATTGTTGACGCTTTGAGCAGAAAGGCCTACTGCAACAGTCTGATTCTCAAGCCTTTCCAACCCGAGCTTTGTGAAGCTTTCCGTAAACTTAATCTGCAAGTTGTTCCTCAAGATTTCCTTGCCAACCTTCTAGTCTCTCCTACCTTAGAAGACCAGATTCGCCAAGCTCAGCTTCTTGATGCTATGGTGAAAAAGGTGAAGATTGGGATTGCCAAGAGTCAGTCCAAGTACAAGTGCTACCGCCTTGATGACAAGGACACTCTCTTCTTCGAGGATCGTATTGTTGTGCCCAAAGGTGACCTTCGTAAAGCGATCATGAACGAGGCTCACAATTCTCTCCTCTCCATCCACCCTGGGAGCATGAAGATGTATCAGGACCTTAAGCAAGCTTATTGGTGGACTCGAATGAAGCGCGAGATCGCTCAATTCGTGAATGAATGTGATGTCTGCAGAAGAGTGAAGGCAGAACACCAAAGGCCAGCAGGTCTCCTCCAACCTCTTGCCATTCCAGAATGGAAGTTTGACCACATTGAAATGGACTTCGTGACTGGGTTTCCAAAGTCCAAGCGTGGCAATGATGCTATATTCGTTGTCATCGATAAACTCACCAAAGTGGCTCACTTTCTGCCTATCAAAGAGTCGATCACTGCAGCCCAATTGGCGGAACTCTATACCTCGCGTATTGTCTCTCTGCACGGTATTCCTCAAGTGATCTCTTCAGACCGTGGCAGCATCTTTACCTCCAAGTTTTGGGATTCTTTCCAGAAGGCCATGGGCACGAACATCCGCTTCAGCACAGCTTTCCATCCTCAAACAAGCGGTCAAGTCGAGCGTGTCAACCAGATTCTTGAAGATATGCTCAGGGCTTGTGTGATCTCATTCGGCATGAAGTGGGAGGATTGTCTTCCTTATGCTGAATTCTCATACAACAATAGTTTTCAAGCAAGTTCGGGCAAGGCCCCTTTTGAAATTCTGTATGGCAGGAAGTGCCGTACCCCTCTCAACTGGTCTGAAACCGGTGAACGTCAGCTTTTGGGAAATGACTTAATCACAGAGGCAGAAGAAATATGCAAAGTCATTCGTGATAACCTCAAAGCAGCCCAATCCCGCCAGAAGAGCTACTATGATAGTAAGCACCGTGATTTGGCTTTCGAGATCGGAGATCATGTTTACCTCCGCGCCTCTCCTATGAAAGGTACTCGTCGCTTCGGTATCAAAGGGAAGCTTGCCCCTAGATACGTGGGACCTTTCAAGATTGTCAGCAAGAGAGGCGACCTCTCCTATCAACTCGAGCTTCCTTCAAACTTTGCAAATGTTCATGACGTGTTCCATGTCTCTCAGCTTCGAAAGTGCTTCAAGACTCCTGACCGCACCGTCAACTTCGTGGACATTGAGCTCCAAGAAGATCTCTCTTACCGTGAGCACCCAGTTTCTATTCTTGAAGAGACTGAACGCAAGACTCGCAACAAGTCAATCAAATTTCTCAAAGTCAAGTGGTCACACCATTCCAACCGTGAAGCTACCTGGGAACGCGAGGATCACCTCCGTTCTGAGTACCCGGAGTTCTTTTAGTCCTAGATCTCGGGACGAGATCCTTTCGTAGTGGTGGAGTGTTGTAACACCCCGGATGTAACTTTCCCTATTTGTACTCCAACTGTTGCCATTTCCGATGTTAAGTTATATTTAATTCTCGGGTTCGGGTCTTTGTCTCCGTGTGTTGTTTTCAGTGTCATGCATCTCATATAATGTCATCATGTGCATTGCATTCGCATACGTGTTCATCTCATGCATCCGAGCATTTTCCCCGTTGTCCGTTTTGCATTCCGGCGCTTCGTTCTCCTCCGGTGATCATTTCTAGATTTCTTTCGTGTGTGGGGATTAAACATTTCCGGATTGGACCGAGACTTGCCAAGCGGCCTTGGGTTACTACCGGTAGACCGCCTGTCAAGTTTCGTACCATTTGGACTTCGTTTGGTACTCCAACGGTTAACCGAGGGACCGAAAAGGCCTCGTGTGTGTTGCAGCCCAACACCCCTCCATTTTGGCCCAAAACCCACCAAACTCTGCTCCATCACCTAGAGCGTTCGATCACGATCACGTGGCCGAAAACCGCACCTCATTTGGACTCTCCTAGCTCCACTTATGCCTATAAATAGCCCCCCCCCCCGTTTTCGGATCTCTCTCCCTCTACGAAACCCTAGATATAAAAAAACAGATCCCGCCGCCGCCGGACGTGTCCGCGCCAGGCCAGACAACGTCCACCGCCGCCTCATCCACTCTCCTCCCGCCACGTGGCCTCCCCGCGCGGCCCGCCCGGCCCGTGTTGGGCCCCCGAGGCCCGGGCCACCGCCGCCGCTGCCCGGGACCTCGTCCCCGACGCCGATCCGCCCCGCCGCCGTCCCCCGCCTCCCGCGCCGCCGTCCTCCGCCGCCTCACGCCCGACTGCCGCCGCCACCGTGCCGCACCACCTCGCCTCGCCGCCGCCTCGGGCACCACCGCCACCGACCACCGCCTCCACGCGCCACCGCCGCCGCCTCCACGCGCCGCCGCCGCCGCATCCACGCCGGCTGGAGCCGCCCCGGCTTCTCCTCCCCTCGGCGACAACCATCTCCGGCGAACAGGTCTTCTCCGGCGAGCTCGGATCTCGCCTCGGTTCGCGCGCCCGCGAGGAACCCTAGATCTGGGTTGACTTTTTCCCCTCTCCCTTATAATTTTGTGCATACTTTAGCCTGCCGTAACTTTGCATCCGTAGCCCCGATTTGGGCATATATCATATCAAAATGTTCGTCTCAACGAGTACATCATTTCATTCCATTGCATCATTTTCATTTGAGTTCATCTTGATGCCCGAAATGCTGTTAGAAGGTGGCTTCGTGAGTTAATTGTCAGATCTGCTAGTTCATCTTAGACTTTTGTCATTTTTGCCATGATTATTGTGTGCATGATATGCCTGTGAGTCCTTCATATGTTTTGTTAAGGATTTTGTCTTCTTTCCAGAGGTGCAACCCATACATTTTTGTGATGTGTGTGGTGACTTGTGCAAGCTTGCAAAGTGAGGCAACCGGTAAATCTGTTTTCAGGGACTTAGTAGTTTTCACAGTCTGGGATTACTTAGTTCATGATGTCATATGTTCGTGTTGTTTCCTAGTGATCCGTGCCTCTTTTGAGGATGATCAGTAAGGGAGTTTTGTTAATCTTGTTATGCTCTATCCATCCATGTCTTTGTTTCAAATTATGGAGCACCCTAGCTTGAGTCAATCGAGATCTACTTTTGCTTCGTTGTGAATCTGGGCAGATCGTCAACTAGTTTGCGATTTTGCCGATGTTATTGTAGTTGATCCGTGCATGCTATGCCATTGTTCTTGCCATGTATAGCTTGTATTTGGTGCCTTCTTAATGGGTGTATGCTTTTCTTGCCATGACTTGCACCGTAGTGAGTGCATCGAGCTCGTAAACATGTCTTCGTGAGTTATATTTCAGCATGTCTCAGTTTTCACTAAGTCTAAAAACTGATTGTGTTTTAGCTATGTTCGTGTACCCGTTAGTATATTTTGTGAACCCTTTTGGCCCCAGGACACTTTGGGTATTTTGTTAAGCTTTTTGAGTAGCTCCATGCCATGTTCTTACTTGTCTTAGTCAGGTCATGTATCATGTTGTTTTGCTGCTCCGAAGAGGGCTTCGTGATCTGAAATTTCACAAGTGGTAATTTCACTGTCTGAAATCTGTTTTGCATTTGCGTTTTTGCCATGCTTGTTTGAACCTCGTAATGGATGAATTGGCCGTAGCTCAGTGCTAGACTTTTGTTAAGCATCTTGTGTACATCCCTGCCATGCATTTTGTTGTCATGTTTGGGTGCTGTAGCATGTTCATCTCATTGCATTTAGATGCCTACTTGCTGTAAATTGCAGACCGGTGTCATTTTTGAAACGCTTGCCATTTCCAAACCGTAACTCCGATTCCGGCGTTCTTTATATCGTTTTCAAGCGATTTCATCTCATATTTCCAGTGGCACCCTTGGAATTCCAAGTTGAGGCCAGGTTCATGCATTTTCCTGTCATATCTTGCATTTGGCATCCCGCATCGCATCCCGCATAGCATATCATCTTTGCATCGCGTTGATTGAGTTTGCACGTGGTTGATTGTGTCCTTGTTGCTTGTTTGTCTTGTTTGGGTAGAGCCGGGAGACGATTTCGCTAACGAGGAGCCCGTTGAGTTTGCTCTTGAGGATCCAGTCAACTCTGACAACTGTGCAGGCAAGATGATCATACCCTCGAAATCACTACTATCTTTGCTATGCTAGTTTGCTCGCTCTTTTGCTATGCCATTGCTACGATGCCTACCACTTGCTTGTCAGCCTCCCAAATTGCCATGTCAAACCTCTAACCCACCTTGCCCTAGCAAACCGTTGATTGGCTATGTTACCGCTTTGCTAAGCCCCTCTTATAGCGTTGCTAGTTGCAGGTGAAGATTGGAGGTGTTCCTTGTTGGAACATTTATTTACTTGTTGGGATATCATTATATTGCTATGTTATCTTAATGCATCTATATACTTGGTAAAGGGTGGAAGGCTCGGCCTCTCGCCTAGTGTTTTGTTCCACTCTTGCCGCCCTAGTTTCCGTCATATCGGTGTTGTGTTCCCGGATTTTGCGTTCCTTACGCGGTTGGGTTATAATGGGAACCCCTTGATATTTCGCCTTGATTAAAGCTTTTCCAGCAATGCCCAACATTGGTTTTACCATTCGCCACCTAGCCTTTTCTTTCCCTTGGGTTCTACAGACTCAAGGGTCATCTTATTTTAACCCCCCCGGGCCAGTGCTCCTCTGAGTGTTGGTCCAAACCGTCAGCCACCGGTGGCTACCAGGGGCAACTCTGGGCTGGCCTACCGGAAGTTTAGACAATCTGAGTGTGCCCTGAGAAAGAGATATGTGCAGCTCCTATCGGGATTTCTCGGCACATTCGGGCAGTGTTGCTGGTCTTGTTTTAACCTATCGAAGTGTCTTGAGTTACCGAGATACCAAGTCTGATGGGAACGTCTTGGGAGGAGGTCTATTCCTTCGTTGACCGTGAGAGCTTGTCATGGGCTAAGTTGGGACTCCCCTGCAGGGATTGAACTTTCGAAAGCCGTGCCCGCGGTTATGGGCAGATGGGAATTTGTTAATGTCCGGTTGTAGATAACTTGAACCTTAATTAATTAAAATGAATCAATTGAGTGTGTTACCGTGATGGCCTCTTCTCGGCGGAGTCCGGGAAGTGGACACGGTGTTGGAATAATGTTTGCGCAGGTTGTTCTCTAGTTTCTCGCTCGTGCTTTGCCTCCTCTTCTCGCTCTCTTTTGCGAATAAGTTAGCCACCATACTTGCTAGTCACTTGCTGCAGCTCCACATATATTTGCCTTGCCTTACCTATAAGCTTGAATAGTCTTGATCGCGAGGGTGCGAGATTGCTGAGTCCCTGTGGCTCACAGATTACTATTACACCAGATGCAGGGCCTGATGATTCCTCTCCAGGAGACGCGTATGAGCTCAAGTGGGAGTTCGACGAAGACTCTCAATGATACTAAGTTTCCTTTCCTGACGATCAGTAGTGGTGCCCAGTTGGGGGTGATTGGGACCGTGTCGCATGTTGGGTTCTCTTTTATTTTGGCGCCGTAGTCGGGCCTTGAGTGTATGGATGATGTAATGTTATTTCTGTACTTGAGTGACGTGGCGAGTGTAAGCCAACTATGTTCTCCCCTTTATTATTTACATTACATGGGATGTTGTGAAGATTTCCTAACTTGCGACATATGCCTTCAATGCGATTATGTCTCTAAGTCGTGCCTCAACACGTGGGAGCTATAGTCGCATCGAGGGAGTTACACCTGGTGACCTGCACATTGCTGATGACTGGGGAGCAAAGCATCGGGAGGACTCCGGCTGTTGCCGCGCACTTGAGCTGATCCGCTGAGCTGAACGTGATAGCGCACATAGACCACCTGAGAGGGCATGTGGCCTCAAGCTTTGGGAGGACTGCATTCACCTCGCGAGCAAACTGCTTGAAGATGCAATGTGATGCTGGGGCCTGGGCGCCACCCAAGATGCAATCGATTGCGCGCGGCTCCTGGAAGCCCCCAGCCCCATTGTCTTGATGTTGGTCTTCATTCCTCCTTGGCGGTGGCGGCAGAGGAGGGAGGCCTGCGTTGCGGTGCGGGCGGTCCTCACGAGGCTGGTCCCTCCAGCCTCCCTTGTGAGGCTGGTCCTGCCAGCGGTCCTCGCGAGGGCGGTCACGCCATCCCTGGCGAGGGCCACGGTATTCCCATCGTCCTCCACCTCTTCCTCCTCCTCGGCCATAGCCCCTATCGTTGAGCTCGGGGCGTCGGCCGATTCGCCTGTCTCGCACGGCTCTGAGCTCTTGACATTCGTTGGTGTTGTGGATGTGGAGGTCGTGGTACACGGAGTACCGTCCGCCCTTGGATGACTCGGGCTGATCCCTGCCTCGCTTGGTGTCTGGTTCCGCTGCTAGTATGGCAGCCCCTTGCGCTTCACGTCTTTGGCCTTGAGCTTCTTTTCTTCTGGGTCAGCTCCCGGGAGCTCGAGAATGGAGAGGCGCCCTTCCTCAGCCCTGGCGCACTTGGTCGCCAAGTTGAACAACTCCAGAGATGTGCACAGGTCTTCATGGATTGCTAGCTCTTCCTTCATCTTGACGTCGCGCATGCCGTCGGAGAAAGCTGAGATGATGGCTTCCTCAGTCACCTTGGGGATCTTGAGGCGAGCATAGTTGAAGCGCTGGATGTACTTCTGCAAGGTTTCTCCTGGCTGTTGCTTGATGCGGTGCAGGTCGCTCACGGCCGGGAGCCGGTCGCGAGTGCCCTGGAAGTTGGCGATGAAGCGGGTGCGCATCTCGCTCCAGGAGGAGATCGTGCCGGGAGCCAGGTTCAGGAGCCAGGTGCGGGCGCCGTCCTTTTGCGCCATGGGAAACTAGTTCGCCATGACCTTTTCGTCTCCATTGGCGGCTACGATGCCCAGCTCGTAGAGCTGTAGGAACTCCGCGGGGTCCGCCGTGCCATCGTAGCGAGGAGGGAGGTCAGGCTTGAACTTGCCTGGCCATGTGACGCCGCGCAGCTCGGGGGTAAAGGCAAGGCAGCCTGACATGGCCACCGGCGCCCTTGGCTGGTGTTGGACTTGCTCTTGCAGGTCACCACGCGCCGCCGCTGGGAGCAGCACGGGGTCTTGTCGTGGAGGCGCTGGGACGCGGTCTTGGCACGCGAGCACCTTCTCGGGGACGTGGGATCTCTTGGCAGCTCCCTTCTTGCTGCGCAGGCGCCGGACGTGGGGGATCTCGCCCTGGGGCTGCACGCCTTGCAGCCAAGGCGCCTTCTTGGGGAGGAGGTGGCGAAGGCACCTCCTAATCCTCGCCCCCTGCGCGGAACGGAGGGCGAGGCAGCGGGAAGGACCGCAAGGGGGAACCCCCTGCGGCGCTGATGAGCTCGGTGATGCAGGCGAGCCAGTCCTTGTAATGGTCGTTGACGGGGCAGTAATGAAGGAGCTCCCTTGCCAAGAGCAGTGAGGCGTGCACATCCATGGGTGCGCGATGGGCATGGGACGACGAGCCAGCTGGAGTGAGTGACGGGGTGGCGGTGCGGCCATCCCGCCGCACCGAAGGATGCTGGGACGAGGCCTGCTGCTCGTTCCCCGCCGGGCCGGTGGCGGCGTTGGCGGCAGGCGACGGGGAACGACGAGGGGGCGCCGACGGGCACTGTCTGGGCGACGCGAGTGGCGCGAGCAGCCCGGCGCTTGGCGCGAGCCCGACGAGCGTCAGCCATGGACACGATGGAAGATCACATGCGAACAGTGGAAGAAAGATTCCGGCGCACCCCTACCTGGCGCGCCAAATGTCGGATTTCGGGTTCTGGCAGACCCTTGAGGTTCGAACACTGGGGTGCACGCGGAGATCTCTCCCCTACCGATCTACGCCCGATCCTCTCGTGCGAACTAAGATGAAAACAATGAACAACACAAGAGACACGGGGTTTATACTGATTCGGGCCACCGTTGTGGTGTAATACCCTACTCCAGTGTGTGGTGTGGTGGATTGCCTCTTGGGCTGATGATGAACAGTACAGAGGAAGAACAGCCTCGCGAGGGGTGTTCTTGAGCTGGGGCTATGTGTTCTACTTAGTCTCTCTGCTAGGGCTCTACCAGATTTCTAGATGCCTCTAGTCTGTGGTGGCTAGCTCTATTTATAGAGGCCTTGGGCCTCTCCCCGAATAATTGAGCGGGTAGGGCGCCAAAAATTGGCCATTTTGAAGGGGAACATCTAGTACAAGTTATCCTGACCAAAGGTGGTCTTCGTATCAGGACCCCGATTCCAAGTCACATCGATCTAGCCGGTAACACCTCATATCACATTGCGGCCTCACGCACGGTATCCCATGGGTGTCGCCATACCATGGCCCGGGACCGTTTGCGCCTTTTGGCACACGTATATGATAGTGTCGCTAGCATCCATATGACAGAGAACCCAGGCCGACATGGCTAGTCGTGAACCCAAAGCGGCACAGACCTATGGAGACAGGCATACATGAATCACATCGAGCATGTCGGTCATCAGCGAGTGAATCCGGGCTGTAGCACTGGGCTAACAAGACTTCGGGGAACCCGGGCTGTAGCAGGCTAGGCAGGACTCCGGATGTCACCGCGTGACATTTCCCCGAAGGGACAGACATAGGAACGAAGTGAAACACATGCCGGCCAGTCAAGTGTCCTGAACAGTAGTGCTGGGCTAGCAGGACTCTGGTGAACCGGGCTGTAGCGGACTACTATGGCTCGAGGAACACTAGACTACATTTCCCCACAAGAAAGGCTGCCAAGGATAAACAACTAGATTGTCGGATCCCACTCATACCAAGCATTTCAATCATACACACAATATGCCCGATATGAGTACATACAACATGGCATCACAACAAAACTCTACAACTCAAGTACTTTATTTAAAGGCTCCAGAGAGCCATACATAACAGGTTCATACAGGTAGGGGTCACATGACCCGACACTCAAGTCATACAAACATACAAGCACAAGCGGAAGTAAATAGTCTAAGTACAGACACTAGAAAGCAAGAAGGCTTCCGAAGCCTGTCTATCTACATAGGGCCCTCCATGGCCAGGATCACCACATGGGTGGCTAGTCACTCGTCGACATCAAGGTCTACGTAGAACCCATCGGAGGGGGCGGTGTTGTCGTCTGAAAATAGTAATTAAGCAAACATGAGTACAAAGGTACTCAGCAAGTCTTACAACAGAACCAACTATACATGCTCATTCTCAAGAAGGTGGTGGGGTTATTGCAGCAAGCCAGCTTTGACTCTTGGCTAGGCTATCCTACGAAACTCCACTAGTAAAATAGTTTTCGCACACGATTCCACTACTCACCAACACAATACTCCACCGGGGATCCTCCCTCGTCATCCTACGAGAGGGCCATCCTCAGTACTCACACTTATCTTGAGTCTTTTAGTAGTATCCATTAACTTGTCTATGAACTGTATAGGCAACCAAGTAGTCCTTTACTGCGGACGCGGCTATTCGAATAGTTTTATACCCTGCAGGGGTGTACTTCATCACACATGTTTCCACCACTTAGCGTCTACACACGACATGTGCTCGGCAGACTTCAAGAGAAAACCGACGTGGGTGTAGACCACGACCTGACTAACCTCACAAGTCTCTAGTCTAGGTTTGTCGCCTATTCAGGTTCCATCCGCAAGGAATCCGGCCGGGGTGTCCTCAACGGCCCCAAACGATGTGTACAGAGTCCCGAGATGCCAAACGGGCGCCCGGCATACCCGGCCACAGTGTATCTACCGCATCATAGCCCACCCCTAGGGTCAGCGCTACGCACGGCCGCCAACACATAACCTACAAACACCAGAAACTAGTTGCAACTCCTGGACAGAGGGCGAGAGGGGTCAGTAAGTCGAGCGGGGTCATATTTCAGGGCCCAATGTGTGGTAGTAGCTGAATCTTAAATCACGCATACAGATCTCAGTTCTTATGGACGGCCTCAATGAAACAACCCACCATGTACTCCTACATGGCCTCTCATCGATACCTTTACCAAAACATGTTCAACACATCCCTCACATTACCGACATAATCATTTCACTCTAGCCCATCACCCAGATGAACCAGACCTGACACAACTCTAAGCATAGCAGGCATAGCAAGGTAGGAATGACATGCATGGCTCAATCAACTCCTACACATGCTAGTGGGTTTCATCTAGTTACTGTGGCAATGACAGGTCATGCAGAGGATAAGGGTTCAACTACCGTAGCACACAGCAGTTTGAATCGCGTTGTCTTAATGCAGTAAACAAGAGCATAAGCGAGAACATGGGTTTGTATCGGAATGATCAATGGGTTGCTTGCCTGTTGTAGTGGTAGTAGGGTACTACCCTTCAGACGGATACTCGGGGTTATCCTCGGAGGCAGAACCTACCACGAAAGACACACCGAACATGATCAACACATGACAATATGCAACAATATGATGCATGCTATGACATGGCAAGATGAAAGTGTCTTAGCCTAATGCAAGCTAAAACAGGATGGAATGAACTCATTTGAATCAAAGATTCAAATGTTAGCTCATTTAACATGGCCTTATTAGTGCATTATCTTATTCTGCTTAAACAGCAATGTTAACTTGTTTTGTCATGCATGAAACCATTACAGATGGATAGATTGAATTTTTCTGATCATTTTTCATATATAAATCTTTGCAATTGGAGCTATGGTTGATTTTCTATGATTTTTAGAAGTTTTGGCTATTTTATGGAATTTCCTATTAAAGAATAAATTCAGTAATTGAATTAATGCGTCGGCATGACATAGGTGTGACGTCAGTGGGTCAACTAGGTCGGCCAGGTCAAACCTGACTGGTGGGCCCTGTCTGTCAGTGACTCAGCTAATTAACAGAATTAAATTAACACTAATCAGCTGTCAGTGGGGCCTGGGCCCACATGTCAGTGACTAAACTAATTAAAATTAGTTAAAACTAATCCTAAACTAATTAGCAGACCGGCCCCAGCTGTCATAGACTCAGGGGGGTCAACCTGGGCCCACACAGGGGTCAAACAGAGTCAAACTCGCCGGCGTCTAGCCGTCGGCGAGGCCAGACGCGGCGGAGCAGTGCGGGAATTGCACTCCGGCGACCAAAAGGGCGGTGGAGACTATCTACGTGATGCGAGGAGGAAGCCGTGTCGAGTGGTGGCAGTGGGTGGAGTTGGGTGGCCGGAAACATCACCGACGACGAGTTTGGAGGCGGCTGGAGCTCGGGTGAGGTCGAGCTAGTCGCTAGGGGGCACGGCGAGGGGCGTGCGGGGGTGCTACGGGCTCCTGCGAGTGCGTGGAAGACGAAGGCGTGCTCGGTGGCGTCCCAACGTGGTTGTGGCCACGACGGCGACGTGCGGTGGCGGCGGCTAGCTTCGGCTTCGATGGCAGAGGTGGTTAGAGGATGCGGACGAGCGCGGGGAGAGGGGGAAATGGTGGCGGAGCTCACAGCGGTTGCAGGGGAGCGAACTGCGAGCTCGGGGAAGGGCTGATGCGGCGGGGGCGGCAAAAGGGATCTCCGGTGGCCGGAGTTGAGGGAGAGCTCGGTGCAGCATCTCCGGGGCGAGCGAGCGCTCGGGGCTCGACCCACTCGATGTAATCGACGACGACGGAGCTCGTGGACACGATGACACGGCGCGAGGACGATGGAGGGCACGGCTACGACGACGGTGCGGCGACAGGAGCGTCGGCCATGGTGGGGAACGACGAAGGGAGAGAGACAGGGGGGAATGGTGTGTCCAGGGGTTGCAGGGTGCGACGTGGAGGCGTCCAGGCGTCCAGGGCGCGGGCGGCAAGCAGGTGATGCCGTGGCGAGCTCGGGCACGCCGGCGTCACCTCCCTGCCTGCCTGGCGGGGAAGAAGCAGCTGGCTGGCGCGGGCCAGCATAGTGCTAGGCCGCCAGGTGGGCCGGCTGGTGGTTTAGGTGGGCTGTGCCAGGTGAGTTCCTGTTCTTTCTCTCCATTCTGTTTTATTTATTTATCTATTATTTCTGTAATTTCAGGGCTTTATTAAAAATGCCAGGGCATTACCAAAAATCATAAAATTAATCATGGCCACTGCTTAGAATATACCCAACAGCAAACATTTTAGTTTATGATTATTTGAGCATTTAAAATATTTTATAGCATTTAAATGCCCAAATGAAAATACCATAAGGATTAATCCAATGACCTTTGATGTCCTAGAAAAATATGCACCATTTTTGTCAAAGGTTTTAACCCAAAACAAAAAGGGTGGGCTTTTTAGAAGGGCATTTCAGGTTCATTGGAAAAGTTTTTAGTAAACCCTAGTTGTTCCACGTGGGGTGCTGGGGGTTCTGTCACCCCCACTTCAAATTTAAAAGGAATTTAAACATGATGCACACTCTAATGCTTGAACTAGCTAGGGTGTGACAACTCACCCCCACTCAAAAGAATCTCATCCCGAGATTTAGGATCCTCCGGAAAGAAGGTGGGGTACTCGAGTCGAAGACGATCCTCCCTTTCCCAAGTGGCGTCTTCCTCGGAATGGTGTGACCATTGAACCTTGAGAAATTTGATATTATGACGTCGAGTGGTACGCTCGGCTTGATCAAGGATACGAACGGGATATTCTCGATATGAAAGGTTATCTTGCAGATCAAGCATTTCATGGCCCACTCCACGGATGGGATCCGCGAAGCAACGCCTGAGTTGAGAAACGTGGAAGACATCGTGAACTCTGGAAAGATGTGAAGGTAGTTCCAATTGGTAGGCAACTTCTCCTCGTTTGGCAAGAATGCGAAAGGGTCCAATGTAACGAGGAGCCAATTTTCCTTTGATACCGAAACGATGGGTTCCCTTTAACGGTGTAACCCGAAGGTAAGCCTTCTCGCCGACTTCATAAGTCATAGGCTGTTTACGATCATATTGACTCTTTTGACGAGATTGGGCTGTTTTCAATTTCTCACGAATAAGGCGAACCTGTTCTTCTGCTTCCTGAATCATATCCGGGCAAAAGAGTTGTCTTTCCCCGGTTTCTGACCAGTTAAGACGTGTTCGACATTTTCGTCTCTAGAGAACTTCAAAAGGAGCCTTGCCCAGGCTAGCTTGATAACTATTGTTATAAGCAAACTACGCGAATGGAAGGCATTTCTCCCAACCCATTCCGAACGAGATGACAGAAGCTCGGAGCATATCTTCCAGAATTTGATTGATTCGCTCTACTTGACCACTTGATTGTGGATGGAAGGCGGTGCTAAAAGAGAGACGAGTTCCCATAGCATTTTGGAAACTTTCCCAAAATCGAGAGTTGAAGAGACCCCACGGTCTGAGTTAATTTCCAATGGAACACCATGAAGAGACACTATTCGGGAGATGTATAAGTCAGCTAGCTGGCTAGCGGTGATACTCTCACGAACAGGTAGAAAGTGGGCTACTTTGGAAAGACGGTCGATCACGATGAAGATGGCATTATTCCCTCTCTTGGTCCTGGGAAACCCAGTGATGAAAGCCATACTGATTTTATCCCATTTCCACTCAGGAATAGCCAAAGGTTGAAGAGTGCCAGTAGGCCGTTGATGCTCTGCTTTAACACGATGACAAACATCGCAATTAGCAATGTATTGAGCGATTTCCCTCTTCATCCTAGTCCACCAAAACCTCTGGCGTAGGTCTTGATACATTTTAGTACTACCGGGATGAATGGTCAGAGGGGATTCATGAGCTTCCTTAAGGATCAACTGGCGTAGATGTTGTTTCTTGGGAACCACCAAACGGTTCTCGAAGAAGACAGCACCTCGCTCATCCATGGAAAAACATTTAGCAACTCCGCTAGCAATGTTTTCCTTAATCCAGAATATGCCCTTATCACGCTTCTAGGCAGCTATGATTTGATCCATAAGGGTAGGTTTTGCCACCAGGGTGGATAGAAAACCTCGAGGAACAATGTGAAGATTAAGCTTACAAAATTCCTCATGGAGAAGTGGTTGACTTTGTTGTAACATTAGGTTGTTACAATAGGACTTACGACTTAGTGCATCAGCCATGACATTGGCTTTGCCCGGGGTGTAAGTTATTCCTAAGTTGTAATCCGAGATCAACTCGACCCAACGTCTTTGCCTGAGATTCAAATCCGGTTGGGTGAAGATATATTTCAAACTTTGGTGATCGGTGAAGATCTCGCAACGATTACCGAGGAGGTAATGTCGCCAGGTTTTAAGTGCATGGACTACAGCTGCAAGCTCTAGATCATGTGAGGGATAATTTTCCTCATGTGGGTGTAATTGCCGTGAAGCATAGGCAATTACCTGACGATCTTGCATGAGTATGCAACCTAGTCCTTGTCGCGAGGCATCGCAATAGATAATAAAGTCCTTGGAGAAATCTGGTGGTACCAGTACGGGAGCAGATGTCAGGCGTCTTTTTAGTTCCTGAAAGCTGAACTCGCACTGTGGAGTCTACTCGAACCTTCTATATTTCTTGAGGAGTTCAGTTAGAGGTTTAGCAACCTTGGAGAAATTCTCGACGAAGCGGCGGCAATAGCTCGCTAAGCCAAGGAAGCTCCGAACTTGCTTGACCGTCTCAGGTGGAGTCCAATCAAGGACGGCTTGAACTCGCTCGGGATTGACAGCAATACCCTTACCAGAGATTACATGGCCTAGATAGGTCACTTCTGGCAACCAAAATTCACACTTGGAGAACTTGGCATAAAGGCGATGCTCTCGAAGTTTCATCAATACCAGCCTTAGATGTTCGGCATGTTCCTCTTCATTCTTGGAGTAGATGAGTATGTCATCGAGGTATACTATGACGAATTTATCCAAATACTCCATGAAGACCGAGTTCATTAACCGAGAGAAGGTAGCTGGGGCATTGGTTAAACCGAAGGACATAACGGTGTACTCGTATTGGCCATAACGAGTAACAAAGGCCGTTTTGGGAATGTCCCCGTTTCTGATTTTGATTTGATGGTAACCTAACCTCAAATCCATCTTCGAAAAGACTGAGGATCCAACGAGCTGATCATACAGATCGTTGATCCTGGGAAGCGGATACTTGTTCTTGATAGTGACCAGGTTGACAGGTCGGTAATCTACAACCATTCGATCCGTTCCATCCTTCTTCTTGACGAAGAGGACGGGGCAAGGCCAAGGAGAGGAACTAGGACGGATGAAACCCTTTTTCAAGGACTCATCGAGTTGGTTCTTAAGCTCGGCTAGTTCTAAGGGTGCCATCTTATAGGGTCTCCTAGAAATTGGAACGGTTCCTGGAACAAGATCTGTCACGAACTCGACATCCTTGTCAGGTGGAACACCTGGTAGTTCTTCTGGAAAGACATCCGGAAAGTCTCAGACTACCAGAACATCCTCAAGGTCTGGAAGGGGGTAGGCGTTTAGGGAGTAAAGCTGGCGCTTGCCCACTCGAGTTAAGACATTGACTGTCTTGCCCGATGGGTGAGTAAGTTGAACGGTTCTAGTGGCACAATCAATCTTAGCATAATGAGCTGACATCCAGTCCATACCCAAAATGATGTTTATGTCCGAGGACTTGAGAGCTATTAAGGATGCAAGGAAGACAAGTCTATCGACAAGAATTTCGTTCCCATGGCTTACTCTAGAAGTTTGCCATCTAGAGCCAGGGGTTTGAATTTCCATGGTAGAGGCATGTCACAGAATGTCGTGTTATGCAATCGAGCATAGTTCTCGGATATGAATGAATGAGATGCCCCAGTTTCGAAAAGAACAGATGCCAGATGGCAATTAACAAGGAGCGTACCAAGGACGACGTTAGGATCCTCATGAGCCTCCTCGGCTGAAACATAGTTGATATGGCCACGTGCAGTGGTGACCGGCTTGGCGTAGAATGTCTTTCCCGCTGGCTTACCACGGCCAATGGACTTTCCAAATTGATTGGGGTTGTTGTTCTGGGGACACTCTCGGCTATAGTGACCCGGCTCTCCACACTTGAAACACGTCACCACACTGGGACGTGGAGCAGCATTAGCAGCAGGGCCACCATAGGGCTTGGGTGGTACAAACTGCTGGTTGGGACGAGGCGCCTCAAAGGATGGCCTTGGAATGAACCTGGGTGGCAGTGCCGTGCTTGGGGTCCACACCCGGCTTTTCTGAGCTCCAGAGCCGGATGAAGAGCCAAAATCACGGGAGTGCTTGCGTGAAGCGTCATAATCAGTCTGGCATGTCTCAGCGCTGATGGCTTTATTGACCAACTTCTGAAAAGAGGTGCACTCGTGCAGACGAAGATCGCAGTGATGCTCAGGGCTAAGTCCCTTGCGGAACCTTGCCTGCTTCTTAGCGTCGGTAGATACCTCTTCAGGAGCATAACGTGCCAGATTCCCAAATTCACGACTATATGCATCCATAGTCAGTCTTCCTTGGGTGAAATTGCAGAACTCTTCCCTCTTGCGATCCATGAGACCTTCCAGAATGTGATGCTCACGGAAAGCCTCACTGAATTCAGACCAAGTAGTGATTTGGCCGACCGGGCGCATAGCTTCAAAATATTTCCACCAGAGGCTAGCAGGGCCTTCGAGATGGTAGGCAGCATAAGTAACCTTATCAGCTTCGGCTACGTTGGCAGAACATAGCTTGTGGGTGATGCTGCGAAGCCAGTCATCCGCGTCGAGGGGCTCGACGGAATGGTTAAACTTTGGTGGGTACAGCTTGATAAAGTCATTGATTGACACCAAGTCATTCCACGGATGGCGTGCAGTGTGCTGCTCAATCCGCTCAATTAAGCGGTTAGTCTCACGCTTGTTTCTTTTCGCCTCCAGCATTACTTCGGTCAGAGAAGGCGGGTGAGGCATATTTTCACCCCTAGCTGCACTGGCTTCCCCTTGCTCCGGGGCAGCAGGGTTGCTGCGGGTGTTGACCATCCTAGGAGAAAACAAGACAATGGTTTAGGTAAGGATGGCTCAAACTTAGCAAGGAAGTGCAGAATGTAATGGATAACACGGAATGCAGAGATGTTCATCCGTATGTCATGGTAATATAGAACTGCCATATATACACCAACGGTCATACACACCATACATAGTTTAGTACAAGCCCAGGCTACAGTACAACTATGATGAAAGATGTTACATCTCATCGGAGGCATTCCAAGCTCCTATACATTATTTTTCTACACCTCCGGAATTGATTACACACAAAGTCATATTCCACAAGTCACGCAGGACAGTGAAGATACAACTATTACAATACTTGTGGTACTACTACTAACTCAGACAGCTCCGTAGTAGTCCTCATAGAAGTCACATCCATAGCCTGGAAGTTGAACGTGATCATACGGGAACAGACGGTCCTGAGGAGCTTGTGGACCAAAGGGACTAGGATGAGGTCTTGGACCAACAAATGGTGGCCTGCGGGGACCACGGGGAGGGGTGATGCCTCCCACATCATGCCAATCCACCATGTCTGGCAGAGGAGATCTCACAGGATACAAATCCCTTGTATCCATACATCCAGCTTGCACCGCAGGTGCAAACTGAGTCAATGTGGCCCAATGATCCGCACGGGTATTGAAAATCTCCAGCCTCAAGGCCCGATTCCCTCGGTCCTTATCTTCAAGCATCTCGGCAGTGGTACGAGTTAACGAGTCCTCCTGAGTGGAGTCAGCATAGATAGCCTGAAGATACCCTTGCTCTCCCGGAAGTGAAGCTGGCATGTAACGGAAGTCGGTGTTCCGAAGCAGGCCAGTCCGGACTCGCATGATGGGCATCATGGAATAGGCAGCATCCTGCACAGCCATCTCAATAGTAACCCCGAGTCCATAGGAACAGTGGAGGGGCTCGATAGATCCAGGATAAGAAGGAAATATCCTGACGGTGCAGAAATATTGGCTTTGACTAAAGTCTCGGAACTGCTCTTCGACAGTGTATTCGGGATACCAACGGTAACCCGTCTCGATCATTACCCGGACTAACATAGCAGTATGACCGGGCACGTCGAGGCACCGGGTGAGGCAAACCACTTGGTTTTGAGCATGGTTGGCCATCTGAAAGCACAACCACAATGCAAAGACATTAGAATTTCTACGGAAAATTGGACAGCATAACAACTGTAAATGCTCAGAAAAAGATTTGAGACATCCACAACAGTTTGTAATACCACTCAACAACATCATATCAAGGTTCTGATTCAACTGGCAACATACTAAATGTGGTAGAAACTGAACTAGGGCTTGTAACAACAATCCTATAAGCTACTACGGATTAGTAACACGTGAACCTGATAGAAGAAGAGAGCCTAGTCCTTAACCCACGTTGAATGAGAAGAAAATGACTCAGATCAGAGGGCATAAGGTAAAGGAGTAAAAGAGCCTTACGTTCCCTCCCACAATCAATTCCCCCACATATAACTAAAGCATTTCTAGACTCGACATCGACCAGTTTGGCTCAACGAACCTACAGGCAGCCTGGCTCTGATAGCAACGCTGTCAGGACCCCGATTCCAAGTCACATCGATCTAGCCGGTAACACCTCATATCACATTGCGGCCTCACGCACGGTATCCCACGGGTGTCGCCTTACCATGGCCCGGGACCGTTTGCGCCTTTTGGCACACGTATATGATAGTGTCGCTAGCATCCATATGACAGAGAACCCGGGCCGACATGGCTAGTCGTGAACCCAAAGCGGCACAGACCTATGGAGACAGGCATACATGAATCACATCGAGCATGTCGGTCATCAGCGAGTGAATCCGGGCTGTAGCACTGGGCTAACAGGACTCCGGGGAACCCGGGCTGTAGCAGGCTAGGCAGGACTCCGGATGTCACCGCGTGACATTTCCCCGAAGGGACAGACATAGGAACAAAGTGAAACACATGCCGGCCAGTCAAGTGTCCTGAACAGTAGTGCTGGGCTAGCAGGACTCCGATGAACCGGGCTGTAGCGGACTACTATGGCTCGAGGAATACTAGACTACATTTCCCCATAAGAAAGGCTGCTTAGGATAAACAACTAGATTGTCGGATCCCACTCATACCAAGCATTTCAATCATACACACAATATGCCCGATATGAGTACATACAACATGGCATCACAACAAAACTCTACAACTCAAGTACTTTATTTAAAGGCTCTAGAGAGCCATACATAACATGTTCATACAGGTAGGGGTCACATGACCCGACACTCAAGTCATACAAACATACAAGCACAAGCGGAAGTAAATAGTCTGAGTACAAACACTGGAAAGCAAGAAGGCTTCCGAAGCCTGTCTATCTACATAGGGCCCTCCATGGCCAGGATCACAACCTAGGTGGCTAGTCACTCGTCGACATCAAGGTCTACGTAGAACCCATCGGAGGGGGCGGTGTTGTCGTCTGAAAATAGTAATTAAGCAAACATGAGTACAAAGGTACTCAACAAGTCTTACAACAGAACCTACTATACATGCTCATTCTCAAGAAGGTGGTGGGGTTATTGCAGCAAGCCAGCTTTGACTCTTGGCTAGGCTATCCTACGGAACTCCACTAGTAAAATAGTTTTCGCACACGAGTCCACTACTCACCAACACAATACTCCACCGGGAATCCTCCCTCGTCATCCTACGAGAGGGCCATCCTCGGTACTCACACTTATCTTGAGTCTTTTAGTAGTATCCATTAACTTGTCTATGAACTGTATAGGCAACCAAGTAGTCCTTTACCGCAGACGCGGCTATTCGAATAGTTTTATACCCTGCAGGGGTGTACTTCATCACACATGTTTCCACCACTTAGCGTCTGCACATGACATGTGCTCGGCAGACTTCAAGCGAAAACCGACGTGGGTGTAGACCACGACCTGACTAACCTCACAAGTCTCTAGTCCAGATTTGTCGCCTATTCAGGTTCCATCTGCAAGGAAATCCGGCCGGGGTGTCCTCAACGGCCCCAAACGATGTGTACAGAGTCCCGAGATGCCAAACGGGCGCCCGGCATACCCGGCCACAGTGTATCTACCGCATCATAGCCCACCCCTAGGGTCAGCGCTACGCACGGCCGCCAACACATAACCTACAAACACCAGAAACTAGTTGCAACTCCTGGACAGAGGGCGAGAGGGGTCAGTAAGTCGAGCGGGGTCATATTTCAGGGCCCAATGTGTGGTAGTAGCTGAATCTTAAATCACGCATACAGATCTCAGTTCTTATGGACGGCCTCAATGAAACAACCCACCATGTACTCCTACATGGCCTCTCATCGATACCTTTACCAAAACATGTTCAACACATCCCTCACATTACCGACATAATCATTTCACTCTAGCCCATCATCCAGATGAACCAGACCTGACACAACTCTAAGCATAGCAGGCATAGCAAGGTAGGAATGACATGCATGGCTCAATCAACTCCTACACATGCTAGTGGGTTTCATCTAGTTACTGTGGCAATGACAGGTCATGCAGAGGATAAGTGTTCAACTACCGTAGCACACAGCAGTTTGAATCGCGTTGTCTTAATGCAGTAAACAAGAGCATAAGCGAGAACATGGGTTTGTATCGGAATGATCAATGGGTTGCTTGCCTGTTGTAGTGGTAGTAGGGTACTGCCCTTCAGACGGATACTCGGGGTTATCCTCGGAGGCAGAACCTACCACGAAAGACACACCGAACATGATCAACACATGACAATATTCAACAATATGATGCATGCTATGACATGGCAAGATGAAAGTGTCTTAGCCTAATGCAAGCTAAAACAGGATGGAATGAACTCATTTGAATCAAAGATTCAAATGTTAGGTCATTTAACATGGCCTTATTAGTGCATTATCTTATTCTGCTTAAACAGCAAGGTTAACTTGTTTTGTCATGCATGAAACCATTACAGATGGATAGATTGAATTTTTCTGATCATTTTTCATATATAAATCTTTGCAATTGGATCTATGGTTGATTTTCTATGATTTTTAGAAGTTTTGGCTATTATCTGGAATTTCCTATTAAAGAATAAATCCAGTAATTGAATTAATGTGTCGGCATGACATAGGTGTGACGTTAGTGGGTCAACTGGGTCGTCCAGGTCAAACCTGACTGCTGGGCCCTGTTTGTCAGTGACTTAGCTAATTAACAGAATTAACTTAACACTAATTAGCTATCAGTGGGGCCTGGGCCCACATGTCAGTGACTAAACTAATTAAAATTAGTTAAAACTAATCCTAAACTAATTAGCAGACTGGCCCCACCTTTCATAGACTCAGGGGGGGTCAACCTGGGCCCACATAGGGGTCAAATAGAGTCAAACTCGCCGGCGGCTAGCCGCTGGCGAGGCCAGACGCGGCGGAGCAGTGCGGGATTTGCACTCCGGCGACCAAAAGGGCGGCGGAGACTATCTACGTGGTGCGGGGAGGAAGCCGCGTCGAGTGGTGGAAGTGGGTGGAGCTGGGGTGGCCGGAAACGTCGCTGGCGACGAGTTTGGCGGTGGCCGGAGCTTAGGTGAGGTCGACCTAGTCGCTAGGGGGCACAGCGAGGGGCGTGCGGGGGTGCTACGGGCTCCTGCGAGTGTGTGGAAGACGAAGGCATGCTCGGTGGTGTCCCAACGTGGCTGTGGCCACGACGGCGATGTGCGGTGGCGGCGGTGAGCTTTGGCTTCAATGGCAGAGTTGGTTAGAGGACACGGACGAGCGCAGGGAGAGGGGGAAACGGTGGCGGAGCTCACAGCGGTTGCAGGGGAGCGAATGGCGAGCTCGGGGAAGGGCTGATGCAGCGGGGCGGTGAAAGGGATCTCCGGTGGCCGGAGTTGAGGGCGAGCTCGGTGCAGCGTCTCCGAGGCGAGCGAGCACTCGGGGCTCGGCCCACTCGATGTAATCGATGACGGCGGAGCTCGTGGACACGATGACGCGGCGCGAGGACGACGGAGGGCACGGCTACGACGACAGTGCGGCGACAGGAGCGTCGGCCATGGTGGGGAACGGTGAAGGGAGAGAGACAGGGGGAATGGCGTGTCCAGGGGCTGCGGGGTGCGACGCGGAGGCGTCCAGGGCGCGGGCGGCAAGCAGGTGACGCCGTGGCGAGCTCGGGCACGCCGGCTTCACCTCCCTGCCTGCCTGGCGGGGAAGAAGCAGCTGGCTGGCGCGGGCCAGCACAGTGCTAGGCCGCCAGGTGGGCCGGCTGGTGGGTTAGGTGGGCTGCGCCAGGTGAGTTCCTGTTCTTTCTCTCCTTTCTGTTTTATGTATTTATTTATTATTTCTGTAACTTCAGGGCTTTATTAAAAATGCCAGGGCATTACCAAAAATCATAAAATTAATCATGGCCACTGCTTAGAATATACCCAACAGCAAACATTTTAGTTTATGATTATTTGAGCATTTAAAATATTTTATAGCATTTAAATGCCCAAATGCAAATACCATAAGGATTAATCCAATGACCTTTGATGTCCTAGAAAAATGAGCACCAGTTTTGTCAAAGGTTTTAACCCAAAACAAAAAGGGTGGGCTTTTTAGAAGGGCATTTCAGGTTCATTGGAAAAGTTTTTAGTAAACCCTAGTTGTTCCAGGGGGGTCCTGGGGGTTATGTCATCCCCATTTCAAATTTAAAAGGAATTTAAACATGATGCACACTCTAATGCTTGAACTAGCTAGGGTGTGACAACTCACCCTCACTCAAAAGAATCTCGTCCCGAGATTTAGGATCCTCCAGAAAGAAGGTGGGGTACTCGAGTCGAAGACGATCCTCCCTTTCCCAAGTGGCGTCTTCCTCGGAATGGTGTGACCATTGAACCTTGAGAAATTTGATATTATGACATCGAGTGGTACGCTCGGCTTGATCAAGGATACGAACGGGATATTCTCGATATGAAAGGTTATCTTGTAGATCAAGCGTTTCGTGGCCCACTCCACGGATGGGATCCGCGAAGCAACGCCTGAGATGAGAAACGTGGAAGACATCGTGAACTCTGGAAAGATGCGAAGGTAGTTCCAATTGGTAGGCAACTTCTCCTCGTTTGGCAAGAATGTGAAAGGGTCCAATGTAGCGAGGAGCCAATTTGCCTTTGATACTGAAACGATGGGTTCCCTTTAAAGGAGTAATCCGAAGGTAAGCCTTCTCGCCGACTTCATAAGTCATAGGCTGATGTTTACGATCATATTGACTCTTTTGACGAGATTGGGCTGTTTTCAATTTCTCACGAATAACGCGAACCTGTTCTTCTGCTTCCTGAATCATATCCGGGCCAAAGAGTTGTCTTTCCCCGGTTTCTGACCAGTTAAGAGGTGTTCGACATTTTCGTCCATAGAGAACTTCGAAAGAAGCCTTGCCCAAGCTAGCTTGATAACTATTGTTATAAGCAAACTCCGCGAATGGAAGGCATTTCTCCCAACCCATTCCGAACGAGATGACAAAAGCTCGGAGCATATCTTCCAGAATTTGATTGATTCGCTCTACTTGACCACTTGATTTAGGATGGAAGGCGGTGCTAAAAGAGAGACGAGTTCCCATAGCATTTTGGAAACTTTCCCAAAATCTGGAGGTGAAGAGACTCCCGTGGTCTGAGTTAATTTCCAATGGAACACCATGAAGAGACACTATTCTGGAGATGTATAAGTCAGCTAGCTGGCTAGCGGTGATACTCTCACGAACAGGTAGAAAGTGGGCTACTTTGGAAAGACGGTCGATCACGACGAAGATGGCATTATTCCCTCTCTTGGTCCTGGGAAACCCAGTGATGAAATCCATACTAATTTTATCCCATTTCCACTCAGGAATAGCCAAAGGTTGAAGGGTGCCAGCAGGCCGTTGATGCTCTGCTTTAACACGATGACAAACGTCACAATTAGCAATGTATTGAGCGATTTCCCTCTTCATCCTAGTCCACCAAAACCTCTGGCGTAGGTCTCGGTACATTTTAGTACTACCGGGATGAATGGTGAGAGGGGATTCATGAGCTTCCTTAACGATCAACTGGCGTAGATGTTGTTTCTTGGGAACCACCAAACGGTTCTCGAAGAAGACAACACCTCGCTCATCCATGGAAAAACATTTAGCAACTCCGCTAGCAATGTTTTCCTTAATCCGGAATATGCCCTTATCGCGCTTCTAGGCAGCTATGATTTGATCCATAAGGGTAGGTTTCGCCACCAGGGTGGATAGAAAACCTCGAGGAACAATGTGAAGATTAAGCTTACGAAATTCCTCATGGAGAAGTGGTTGACTTTGTTGTAACATCAGGTTGTTACAATAGGACTTATGACTTAGTGCATCAGCCATGACATTGGCTTTTCCCGGGGTGTAAGTTATTCCTAAGTCGTAATCCGAGATCAACTCGACCCAACGTCTTTGCCTGAGATTCAAATCCGGTTGGGTGAAGATATATTTCAAACTTTGGTGATCGGTGAAGATCTCACAACGATTACCGAGGAGGTAATGTCGCCAGGTTTTAAGTGCATGGACTACAGCTGCAAGCTATAGATCATGTGTGGGATAATTTTCCTCATGTGGGTGTAATTGCCGTGAAGCATAGGCAATTACCTGACGATCTTGCATGAGTATGCAACCTAGTCCTTATCGCGAGGCATCACAATAGATAATAAAGTCCTTGCAGAAATCTGGTGGTACCAGTACGGGAGCAGATGTCAGGCGTCTTTTCAGTTCCTGAAAGCTGAACTCACACTGTGGAGTCCACTCGAACCTTTTATCTTTCTTGAGGAGTTCAGTTAGAGGTTTAGCAACCTTGGAGAAATTCTCGACGAAGCGGCGGCAATAGCTCGCTAAGCCAAGGAAGCTCCGAACTTGCTTGACCGTCTCAGGTGGAGTCCAATCAAGGACGGCTTGAACTCGCTCGGGATTGACAGCAATACCCTTACCAGAGATTACATGGCCTAGATAGGTCACTTCTGGCAACCAAAATTCACACTTGGAGAACTTGGCATAAAGGCGATGCTCTCGAAGTTTCATCAATACCAGCCATAGATGTTCGGCATGTTCCTCTTCATTCCTGGAGTAGATGAGTATGTCATCGAGGTATACTACGACGAATTTATCCAAATACTCCATGAAGACCGAGTTCATTAACCGAGAGAAGGTAGCTGGGGCATTGGTTAAACCGAAGGACATAATGGTGTACTCGTATTGGCCATAACGAGTAACAAAGGCCGTTTTGGGAATGTCCCCGTTTCTAATTTTGATTTGATGGTAGCCTAACCTCAAATCCATCTCGGAAAGACTGAGGATCCAGCGAGCTGATCATACAGATCGTTGATCCTGGGAAGCGGATACTTGTTCTTGATAGTGACCAGGTTGACAGGTCGGTAATCTACAACCATTCGATCCGTTCCATCCTTCTTCTTGACGAAGAGGACGGGGAAAGGCCAAGGAGAGGAACTAGGACGGATGAAACCCTTTTTCAAGGACTCATCGATTTGGTTCTTAAGCTCGGCTAGTTCTAAGGGTGCCATCTTATAGGGTCGCCTAGAAATTGGAACGGTTCTTGGAACAAGGTCTATCACGAACTCGACATCCCTGTCAGGTGGAACACCTAGCAGTTCTTCTGGAAAGACATTCGGAAAGTCTCGGACTACCGGAACATCCTTAAGGTCTGGAAGGGGGTTGGCGTTTAGGGAGTAAAGCTGGCACTTGCCCACTCGAGTTAAGACATTGACTGTCTTGCCCGATGGGTGAGTAAGTTGAACGGTTCTAGTGGCACAATCAATCTTAGTATAATGAGCTGACATCCAGTCCATACCCAAAATGATGTTTATGTCCGAGGACTTGAGAGCTATTAAGGATGCAAGGAAGACAAGTCTATCGACAAGAATTTCGTTCCCATGGCTTACTCTAGAAGTTTGCCATCTAGAGCCAGGGGTTTGAATTTCCATGGTAGAGGCATGTCACAGAATGTCGTGTTATGCAATCGAGCATAGTTCTCGGATATGAATGAATGAGATGCCCCAGTTTCGAAAAGAACAGATATCGAATGGCAATTAACAAGGAGCGTACCAAGGACGACGTTAGGATCCTCATGAGCCTCCTCGGCTGAAACATAGTTGATATGGCCACGTGCAGTGGTGACCGGCTTGGTGTAGAATGTCTTTCCCGCTGGCTTACCACGGCCAATGGACTTTCCAGATTGATTGGTGTTGTTGTTCTGGGGACACTCTCGGCTATAGTGACCTGGCTCTCCACACTTGAAACACGTCACCACACTGGGACGTGGAGCAGCATTAGCAGTGGGGCCACCATAGGGCTTGGGTGGTACAAACTGTTGGTTGGGATGAGGCGCCTCAAAGGATGGCCTCGGAATGAACCTGGGTGGCAGTGCCGTGCTTGGGATCCACACCCGGCGCTTCTGAGCTCCAGAGCCGGATGAAGAGCCAAAATCACGGGAGTGCTTGCGTGAAGCGTCATAATCAGTCTGGCCTGTCTCAGCGCTGATGGCTTTATTGACCAACTTCTGAAAAGAGGTGCACTCGTGCAGACGAAGATCACAGCGAAGCTTAGGGCTAAGTCCCTTGCGGAACCTTGCCTGCTTCTTAGCGTCGGTAGATACCTCTTCAGGAGCATAACGTGCCAGATTCCCAAATTCACGACTATATGCATCCATAGTCAGTCTTCCTTGGGTGAAATTGCAGAACTCTTCCCTCGTGCGATCCATGAGACCTTCCGGAATGTGTTGCTCACGGAAAGCCTCACTGAATTCAGCCCAAGTAGTGATTTGGCCGACCGGGCGCATAGCTTCAAAATTTTCCCACCAGAGGCTAGCAGGGCCTTCGAGATGGTAGGCAGCATAAGTAACGTTATCAGCTTCGGCTACATTGGCAGAACGTAGCTTGTGGGTGATGCTGCGAAGCCAGTCATCCGCGTCGAGGGGCTCGACGGAATGGTTAAACTTTGGTGGGTACAGCTTGCTAAAGTCATTGATTGACACCAAGTCATTCTGCGGATGGCGTGCAGTGTGCTGCTCAATCCGCTCCAATAAGCGGTAAGTCTCACGCTTGTTTCTTTCCGCCTCCAGCATTACTTCGGTCAGAGAAGGCGGGTGATGCAGATTTTCACCCCTAGCTGCACTAGCTTCCCCTTGGTCCGGGGCAGCAGGGTTGCTGCGGGTGTTGACCATCCTAGGAGAAAACAAGAAAACGGTTTAGGTAGGATGGCTCAAACTTAGCAAGGAAGTGCAGAATGTAATGGATAACACGGAATGCAGAGATGTTCATCCGTATGTCATGGTAATATAGAACTGCCATATATACACCAACAGTCATACACACCATACATAGTTTAGTACAAGCCCAGGCTACAGTACAACTATGATGAAAGACGTTACATCTCATCGGAGGAATTCCAAGCTCCTATACATTATTTGTCTACACCTCCGGAATTGATTACACACAAAGTCATATTCCACAAGTCACGCAGGACAGTGAAGATACAACTATTACAATACTAGTGGTACTACTACTAACTCAGACAGCTCCGTAGTAGTCCTCATAGAAGTCACCTCCATAGCCTGGAAGTTCAACGTGATCATCCGGGAACAGACGGTCCTGAGGAGCTTGTGGACCAAAGGGACTAGGATGAGGTCTTGGAACAATAAACGGTGGCCTGCGGGGACCACGGGGAGGGGTGATGCCTCCCACATCACGCCAATCCACCATGTCTGGCAGAGCAGATCTCACAGGATACAGATCCCTTGTATCCATACATCCAGCTTGCACCGCAGGTGCAAACCGAGTCAATGTGGCCCAATGATCCGCACGGGTATTGAAAATCTCCAGCCTCAAGGCCCAATTCTCTCGGTCCTTATCTTCGAGCATCTCGGCAGTGGTACGAGTTAACGAGTCCTCCTGAGTGGAGTCAGCATAGATAGCCTGAAGATACCCTTGCGCTCACGGAAGTGAAGCTGGCATGTAACGGAAGTCGGTGTTCCGAAGTAGGCCAGTCCGGACTCGCATGATGGGCATCATGGAATAGGCAGCATCCTGCACAGCCATCTCAATAGTAACCCCGAGTCCATAGGAACAGTGGAGGGGCTCGATAGATCCAGGATAAGAAGGAAATATCCTGACGGTGCAGAAATATTGGCTTTGATTAAAGTCTCGGAACTGCTCTTCGACAGTGTATTCGGGATACCAACGGTAACCCGTCTCGATCATTACCCGGACTAACATAGCAGTATGACCGGGCACGTCGAGGCACCGGGTCAGGCGAACCACTTGGTTTTGAGCATGGTTGGCCATCTGAAAGCACAACCACAATGCAAAGACATTAGAATTTCTACGGAAAATTGGACAGCATAACAACTGTAAATGCTCAGAAAAAGATTTGAGACATCCACAACAGTTTGCAATACCACTCAACAACATCATATCAAGGTTCTGATTCAACTGGCAACATACTAAAAGTAGTAGAAACTGAACTGGGGCTTGTAACAACAATCCTATAAGCTACTACGGATTAGTAACACGTGAACCTGGTAGAAGAAGAGAGCCTAGTCCTTAACCCACGTTGAATGAGAAGAAAATGACTCAGATCAGAGGGCATAAGGTAAAGGAGTAAAAGAGCCTTACGTTCCCTCCCACAATCAATTCCCCCACATATAACTAAAGCATTTCTAGACTCGACATCGACCAGTTTGGCTCAACGAACCTACAGGCAGTCCGGCTCTGATACCAACGCTGTCAGGACCCCGATTCCAAGTCACATCGATCTAGCCGGTAACACCTCATATCACATTGCGGCCTCACGCACGGTATCCCACGGGTGTCGCCTTACCATGGCCCGGGACCGTTTGCGCCTTTTGGCACACGTATATGATAGTGTCGCTAGCATCCATATGACAGAGAACCCGGGCCGACATGGCTAGTCGTGAACCCAAAGCGGCACAGACCTATGGAGACAGGCATACATGAATCACATCGAGCATGTCGGTCATCAGCGAGTGAATCCGGGCTGTAGCACTGGGCTAACAGGACTCCGGGGAACCCGGGCTGTAGCAGGCTAGGCAGGACTCCGGATGTCACCGCGTGACATTTCCCCGAAGGGACAGACATACGAACGAAGTGAAACACATGCCGGCCAGTCAAGTGTCCTGAACAGTAGTGCTGGGCTAGCAGGACTCCGGTGAACCGGGCTGTAGCGGACTACTATGGCTCGAGGAACACTAGACTACATTTCCCCATAAGAAAGGCTGCCAAGGATAAACAACTAGGTTGTCGGATCCCACTCATACCAAGCATTTCAATCATACACACAATATGCCCGATATGAGTACATACAACATGGCATCACAACAAAACTCTACAACTCAAGTACTTTATTTAAAGGCTCTAGAGAGCCATACATAACATGTTCATACAGGTAGGGGTCACATGACCCGACACTCAAGTCATACAAACATACAAGCACAAGCGGAAGTAAATAGTCTGAGTACAAACACTGGAAAGCAAGAAGGCTTCCGAAGCCTGTCTATCTACATAGGGCCCTCCATGGCCAGGATCACCACCTAGGTGGCTAGTCACTTGTCGACATCAAGGTCTACGAAGAACCCATCGGAGGGGGCGGTGTTGTCGTCTGAAAACAGTAATTAAGCAAACATGAGTACAAAGGTACTCAGCAAGTCTTACAACAGAACCTACTATACATGCTCATTCTCAAGAAGGTGGTGGGGTTATTGCAGCAAGCCAGCTTTGACTCTTGGCTAGGCTATCCTACGAAACTCCACTAGTAAAATAGTTTTCGCACACGAGTCCACTACTCACCAACACAATACTCCACCGGGGATCCTCCCTCGTCATCCTACGAGAGGGCCATCCTCGGTACTCACACTTATCTTGAGTCTTTCAGTAGTATCCATTAACTTGTCTATGAACTGTATAGGCAACCAAGTAGTCCTTTACCGCAGACGCGGCTATTCGAATAGTTTTATACCCTGCAGGGGTGTACTTCATCACACATGTTTCCACCACTTAGCGTCTGCACACGACATGTGCTCGGCAGACTTCAAGCGAAAACCGACGTGGGTGTAGACCACGACCTGACTAACCTCACAAGTCTCTAGTCCAGGTTTGTCGACTATTCAGGTTCCATCCGCAAGGAAATCCGGCCGGGGTGTCCTCAACGGCCCCAAACGATGTGTACAGAGTCCCGAGACGCCAAACGGGCGCCCGACATACCCGGCCATAGTGTATCTACCGCATCATAGCCCACCCCTAGGGTCAGCGCTACGCACGGCCGCCAACACATAACCTACAAACACCAGAAACTAGTTGCAACTCCTAGACAGAGGGCAAGAGGGGTCAGTAAGTCGAGTGGGGTCATATTTCAGGGCCCAATGTGTGGTAGTAGTTGAATCTTAAATCACGCATACAGATCTCAGTTCTTATGGACGGCCTCAATGAAACAAGCTACCATGTACTCCTACATGGCCTCTCATCGATACCTTTACCAAAACATGTTCAACACATCCCTCACATTATCGACATAATCATTTCACTCTAGCCCATCACCTAGATGAACCAAACCTGACACAACTCTAAGCATAGCAGGCATAGCAAGGTAGGAATCACATGCATGGCTCAATCAACTCCTACACATGCTAGTGGGTTTCATCTAGTTACTGTGGCAATGACAGGTCATGAAGAGGATAAGGGTTCAACTACCGTAGCACACAGCAGTTTGAATCGCGTTGTCTTAATGCAATAAACAAGGGCAGAAGCGAGAACATGGGTTTGTATCGGAATGATCAATGGGTTGCTTGCCTGTTGTAGTGGTAGTAGGGTACTGCCCTTCAGACGGATAATCGGGGTTATCCTCGAGGCAGAACCTACCACGAAAGACACACCGAACATGATCAACACATGACAATATGCAACAATATGATGCATGCTATGACATGGCAAGATGAAAGTGTCTTAGCCTAATGCAAGCTAAAACGGGATGGAATGAACTCATTTGAATCAAAGATTCAAATGTTAGCTCATTTAACATGGCCTTATTAGTGCATTATCTTATTCTGCTTAAACAGCAAGGTTAACTTGTTTTGTCATGCATGAAACCATTACAGATGGATAGATTGAATTTTTCTGATCATTTTTCATATATAAATCTTTGCAATTGGAGCTATGGTTGATTTTCTATGATTTTTAGAAGTTTTGGCTATTTTATGGAATTTCCTATTAAAGAATAAATCCAGTAATTGAATTAATGCGTCGGCATGACATAGGTGTGACGTCAGTGGGTCAACTAGGTCGGCCAGGTCAAACCTGACTTGTGGGCCCTGTCTGTCAGTGACTCAGCTAATTAACAGAATTAAATTAACACTAATCAGCTGTCAGTGGGGCCTGGGCCCACATGTCAGTGACTAAACTAATTAAAATTAGTTAAAACTAATCCTAAACTAATTAGCAGACCGGCCCCAGCTGTCATAGACTCAGGGGGTCAACCTGGGCCCACACAGGGGTCAAACAGAGTCAAACTCGCCGGCATCTAGCCGCCGGCGAGGCCAGATGCGGTGGAGCAGTGCGGGATTTGCACTCCGGCGACCAAAAGGGCGACGGAGACTATCTACGTGATGCGGAGAGGAAGCCGCGTCGAGTGGTGGAAGTGGGTGGAGCTGGGGTGGCCGGAAACGTCGCCGGCGACGAGTTTGGCGGCGGCCGGAGCTCGGGTGAGGTCGAGCTAGTCGCTAGGAGGCACGGCGAGGGGCGTGCGGGAGTGCTACGGGCTCCTGCGAGTGCGTGGAAGACGAAGGCGTGCTCGGTGGCGTCCCAACGTGGCTGTGGCCACAACGGTGACGTGCGGTGGCGGCGGCAAGCTTCGGCTTCGATGGCAGAGGTGGTTAGAGGACGCGGACGAGCGCGGGGAGAGGGGGAAACGGTGGCGGAGCTCACAACGGTTGCAGGGGAGCGAACGGCGAGCTCGGGGAAGGGCTGATGCGGCAGGGGCGGCGAAAGGGATCTCCGGTGGCCGGAGTTGAGGGCGAGCTCGGTGCAGTGTCTCCGGGGCGAGCGAGCGCTCGGGGCTCGACCCACTCGATGTAATCGATGACGGCGGAGCTCGTGGACACGATGACGCGGCGCGAGGATGACGGAGGGCATGGCTACGACGACGGTGCGGCGACAGGAGCATCGGCCATCGTGGGGAACGGCGAAGGGAGAGAGACAGGGGGAATGGCGTGTCCAGGGGCTGCGGGGTGCGACGTGGAGGCGTCCAGGCGTCCAGGGCGCGGGCGGCAAGCAGGTGACGCCGGGGCGAGCTCGGGCACGCCGGCGTCACCTCCCTGCCAACCTGGCAGGGAAGAAGCAGCTAGCTGGCGCGGGCCAGCGTAGTGCTAGGCCGCCAGGTGGGCCGGCTGGTGGGTTAGGTGGGCTGCGCCAGGTGAGTTCCTGTTCTTTCTCTCCTTTCTGTTTTATTTATTTATTTATTATTTCTGTAACTTCAGGGCTTTATTAAAAATGCCAGGGCATTACCAAAAATCATAAAATTAATCATGGCCACTACTTAGAATATATCCAACAGCAAACATTTTAGTTTATGATTATTTGAGCATTTAAAATATTTTATAGCATTTAAATGCCCAAATGCAAATACCATAAGGATTAATCCAATGACCTTTGATGTCCTAGAAAAATGTGCACCATTTTTATCAAAGGTTTTAACCCAAAAAAAGGGTGGGCTTTTTAGAAGGGCATTTCAGGTTTATTGGAAAAGTTTTTAGTAAACCCTAGTTGTTCCAGGGGGTGCTGGGGGTTCTGTCATCCCCATTTCAAATTTAAAAGGAATTTAAACATGATGCACACTCTAATGCTTGAACTAGCTAGGGTGTGACACTTCGGCTGCCAAAAGCACTGATGATGACGCCGTCCTGGGCTCCATGGTGACCTTCGTCCGGCCGTCCGGCTGGTCTTGGTCTCGTTGCACCGGAATGGTAACCTTTGCCTGATGCCTTGGCCTGTGCTTGCCCCCTTTGCACCAAAGGGGAAACAAGGACTCTGCGCAGGCCAGCGCCCGCCTGGCGCCCGCCTGGCCTTGATCGTCATGGCTTGCATCACGGGATCCTTGCGAGGTACCCTTGCATTGATCTCTCCGCCTCCTCGTGAGCCTGCCTGAGGAGGCCGCTCTTGAGGAAGCTTCCCGTCGTCCGCCCCGCGAGGCTTGGCCCCTCGCGAGTGTCTTGAGCTTGAGCTTGATGAAGATGGGCCGCGCTGGGCCCCCAGTTGAGCCACGCCGCAGGCCGCAGGCACGCAAGTCTGGGGACCCCCGTTCCCAGAACGCCGACAGAGTTCATCCGTGAGAACTAGGACATCTTTGCATGGAAGCCTTCAGACATGCCAGGTGTACCGATGGAACTCGTTGAGCACACTCTCAATGTTGATCCAAAGTTTAAACCAGTCAAGCAATTTTTCGTCATTTTAATGTAGAGAGGCGTAAGGCCATTGGTGAAGAAGTGGCCCGGCTCTTGGCGGCTGGGTTCATCATTGAAGTTTTTCATCCTTAATGGTTGGCTAACCCGGTTCTGGTACTTAAGAAAAATGGCACTCGACGCATGTGTGTGGATTACACAGACCTTAATAAGGCCCGTCCGGCTGATCCTTTTGCTCTCCCTCGTATTGACCAGATCATTGATGCTACGACGGGTTGTGAGCGTTTGAGTTTTCTGGATGCTTATTCTGGGTATCATCAGGTCAAGATGGCAGTTAAGGACCAGGAGAAGACGGCTTTCATCACTCCCTTTGGAGCCTTCTGCTATGTGTCGATGCCTTTTGGGCTCAAGAGTGCCCAAGCGACTTATCAGCGGTGTGTTCAAAATTGCCTTCATGACCAGATTGGATTCAATGTTCATGCTTATGTGGATGATATTGTTGTGAATTCCAGGAAGAAGGAGACCTTGATAGATGATTTGAAAGAGACCTTTGACAATCTCTGGGTCTACAAGATGATGCTTAACCCGGCCAAGTGTGTCTTTGGTGTGCCAGCGGGCAAGCTCTTGGGTTTTTTGGTTTCTGAAAGAGGCATTGAAGCTAACCCTGAGAAGATCAAGGCTATCACTTCTTTGGCTAAACGGACATGCATCAATGACGTCCCATGTTTGGTGGGTCGTATTGCAGCTTTAAGCTAGTTTATAAGCCAGTTGGGAGAAAAGGCTATCCCTCTATATCAGATGATGATGAAAACAGAACACTTTGTCTGGAGTGATGCTGCCAATCAGGCATTTGAGGCATTGAAAAAATAGTTGGCTGAGCCGTCGATCCTTGCAGCTCCTATCGATAAGGAGCCCTTTGCTATTATATGTAGCTGCTAATAGCAGAGCCGTCAGTGTAGCGGTTGTTGTGGAAAGGAAAGAAGCAGGCAAGGAACATCCGGTTCAGCGGATGGTTTACTATGTCAGTGAGGTACTCATTGAATCTAAGCAGAGATACCCACATTGGCAGAAACTGGTTTATGGCGTGTTCATGCCTAGTCGTAAATTGAAGCAGTATTTCTTCAGTCATCCCACCACTGTGGTCAGTTCTGCTCCTTTGGGGGATATTATTCAAAACAGAGAAGCCACAGGTCGGGTAGCCAAGTGGGCCATTGAGCTTGGACCCCATGGTTTGAAGTATATGCCTCGGACAACTATCAAGTCTCAAGCACTTGTGGATTTCATCAATGACTGGACAGAGTTGCAGATGCCTAAGGAGAAGCCGGATAGCACATATTGGACTATTCACTTTGATGGATCCAGGCAGTTGGAAGGCTCGGGGGTTGGAGTTATTTTGACTTCCCCATGAAGTGATAAATTTTGTTATGTCTTAAGGTTGATGTTCCCTTGTACTAATAATGTAGCCGGGTAAGAAGCCTTGCTCCATGGTCTTCAAATGGCTAAAGAGATGAATCTACGCCGGGTGAGGTGTTTTGGCGACTCAGATTTGGTGGCTCAGCAAGTTTTAGGAACTTGGGATTCCAAAGATCCGCTCATGGTGGCTTATCGCCGAGAGGTTGATGTTATTGCTGGTCATTTCAAAGGTTATCAAGTGGAACATGTTGATCGCAGGAAAAATGAGGCGGTTGATGCTTTAAGCCGGCTAGGGTCCTAGCGTAAGCCAGTACCACCTAATGTTTTCCTTGATGTTATGCACAATCCTTCAGTTAAATTGCCTACAGAGGAAGATCTTGTTGTTCCTGACCCGAAGGCACAGTTGGTGGCGTCTCTTCATGCTATTCCTGGTTGGACAGTTCCATATTTGGCTTATATGACCCGGGGTGAGTTACCTGAAGATGAAACTTTGGCCAGGAAGATAACCCGGCGGTCTAAGTCAATGACTATCGTCAATGGCGAGTTGCACCGATGCAGTGTCACAGGGGCAGTTCAACATTGTGTTTCTCCTGAGGAGGGTCGTGAGATTCTACGAGAGATTCATGAAGGAGATTGTGTCCATCATGCTTGCTCTAAGTCTCTCATGGCTAAGGCTTTTCATCATGGGTTCTATTGGCTGACGACTCATCCTGATGTAGAGGATTTGGTCAGCAAATGTGATGGTTGTCAGAAATTTTCAAGACGAGCTCATGTGCCGGCTCAAGAATTGAGGATGATTCCAATTACTTGGCCGTTTGCAGTCTGGGGGCTGGATATGGTGGGGACCGTTTAAAAGATCAAAGGACAAAAATGAAGGAAATATGCCCTAGAGGCAATAATAAAGTTATTATTTATTTCCTTATATCATGATAAATGTTTATTATTCATGCTAGAATTGTATTAACCGGAAACATAATACTTGTGTGAATACATAGACAAACAGAGTGTCACTAGTATGCCTCTACTTGACTTGCTCATTGATCAAAGATGGTTATGTTTCCTAGCCATAGACATGAGTTGTAATTTGATTAACGGGATCACATCATTACGAGAATGATGTGATTGACTTGACCCATTCCGTTAGCTTAGCACTTGATCGTTTAGTATTCTGCTATTGCTTTCTTCATGACTTATACATGTTCCTATGACTATGAGATTATGCAACTCCCGTTTACCGGAGGAACACTTTGTGTGCTACCAAACGTCACAACGTAACTAGGTGATTATAAAGGTGCTCTACAGCTGTCTCCAAAGGTACTTGTTGGGTTGGCATATTTGGAGATTAGGATTTGTCACTCCGATTGTTGGAGAGCTATCTCTGGGCCCACTCGGTAATGCACATCACTATAAGCCTTGCAAGCATTGCAACTAATGAGTTAGTTGCGGGATGATGTATTATGAAACGAGTAAATAGACTTGCCGGTAATGAGATTGAACTAGGTATTGAGATACTCACGATCAAATCTCGGGCAAGTAACATACCGATGACAAAGGGAACAACGTATGTTGTTATGCGGTTTGACCGATAAAGATCTTCATAGAATATGTAGGAGCCAATATGAGCATCCAGATTCCGCTATTGGTTATTGACCGGAGACGTGTCTCGGTCATGTCTACATAGTTCACGAACCCGTAGGGTCCGCACGCTTAAAGTTAGATGATGATCGGTATTATGAGTTTTGTGTTTTGATGTACCGAAGGTAGTTCAGAGTCCCAGATGTGATCACGGACATGACGAGGAGTTTCGAAATGGTCGAGACGTTAAGATTGATTTATTGAAATGTTATATTCGGACACCAGGATGAGTTCCAGGGGTTATCGGATAAATACCGGAGAAACCGGGAGGTTACCGGAACCTCCCGGGGGGTTATTGGGCCTCATGGGCCCAAGTGGTGGAAGAGGAGAGGCAGCCAGCTAGGGGCACGCGGCCCCCCTAGCCCAAACCGAATTAGACTAGGGGGTCGTCCCCCCTTTCCTTCTTCTTCTCCTCCCCTTCCTTACCCTCTCCTACTTGGACTAGGAAAGAGGGGGGAATCCTACTTGGAGTAGGATTGCCCCCCTTGGGCGCGCCTCCTCCCATTGGCCGGCCCTCTCCTCCCCCCCCTTTATATACGGAGGAGGGGGCACCCCATAGACACAACAATTGATCTCTTGATCTCTTAGCCGTGTGCGGTGCCCCCCTCCACCATATTCCACCTTGATAATATTCTAGTGGTGCTTAGGTGAAGCCCTGCGTCGGTAGCATCATCATCACCGTCACCACATCGTCATGCTGACGGAACTCTCCCTCAAAGCTCGGCTGGATCGGAGTTCGAGGGACGTCATCGAGCTGAACGTGTGCTGAACTCGGAGGTGTCGTACGTTCAGTACTTGGATCGGTCAGATCGTGAAGACGCACGACTACATCAACCGCGTTGTGCTAATGCTTCTGCTTTCGGTCTATGAGGGTACGTGGACACACTATCCCCTCTCGTTGCTATGCATCACCATGATCCTGTGTGTGCATAGGAATTTTTTTGAAATTACTATGTTCCCCAACAGTGGCATCCGAGCCTGGTTTTATGCGTAGATGTTATATGCACGAGTAGAACACAAGTGAGTTGTGGGCGATACAAGTCATACTGCTTACCAGCATGTCATACTTTGGTTCGTCAGTATTGTTGCATGAAGTGGCCTGGACCGACATTACGCGTACGCTTACGCGAGAGTGGTTCTACCGACGTGCTTTGTACACAGGTGGCTGGCGGGTGTCAGTTTCTCCAACTTTAGTTGAACCGAGTGTGGCTACGCCCAGTCCTTGAGAAGGTTAAAACAGCACTAACTTGACGAACTATCGTTGCGGTTTTGATGTGTAGGTAAGAACGGTTCTTGCTCAGCCTGTAGCAGCCATGTAAAACTTGCAACAACAAAGTAGAGGACGTCTAACTTGTTTTTGCAGGGCATATTGTGATGTGATATGGCCAAGACATGATGGTATATTTTATTGTATGAGATGATCATGTTTTGTAACCGAGTTATCGGCAACTGGCAGGAGCCATATGGTTGCCGCTTTATTGTATGCAATGCAATCGCCCTGTAATGATTTACTTTATCACTAAGCGGTAGCGATAGTCATAGAAGCATAAGTTGGCGAGACGAACAACGATGCTACGATGGAGATCAAGGTGTTGTGCCGGTGAAGATGGTGATCATGACGGTGCTTCGGAGATGGAGATCACAAGCACAAGATGATGATGGCCATATCATATCACTTATATTGATTGCATGTGATGTTTATCTTTTATGCATCTTATCTTTCTTTGATTTACGGTAGCATTATAAGATGATCTCTCACTAAATTTCAAGGTATAAGTGTTCTCCCTGAGTATGCACCATTGCGAAAGTTCTTCGTGCTGAGACACCACGTGATGATCGGGTGTGATAGGCTCTATGTTCAAATACAACGGGTGCAAAACAGTTGCACACGCGGAATACTCAGGTTAAACTTGATGAGCCTAGCATATGCAGATATGGCCTCGGAACACTGAGACCGAAAGGTCGAGCGTGAATTATATAGTAGATATGATCAACATAGTGATGTTCACTATTGAAACTACTCCATCTCACGTGATGACCGGACATGGTTTAGTTAGATGATCACGTGATGATTAGAGGGATGTCTATCTAAGTGGGAGTTCTTAAGTAATATGATTAATTGAACTTAAATTTATCATGAACTTAGTACCTGATAGTATTTTGCTTGTCTATGTTGATTGTAGATAGATGGCACGTGTTGTAGTTCCGTTGAATTTTAATGCGTTCCTTGAGAAAGCAAAGTTGAAAGATGATGGTAGCAATTACACGGACTGAGTATGTAACTTGAGGATTATCCTCATTGCTGCACAAAAGAATTACGTCCTGGAAGCAGTGCTAGGTGCCAGACCTGCTACAGAAGCAACACCAAATGTTATGAACGTCTGGCAGAGCAAAGCTGATGACTACTCGATAGTTTAGTGTGCCATGCTTTATGGCTTAGAACCGGGACTTCAATGACGTTTTGAACGTCATGGAGCATATGAGATGTTCAAGGAGTTGAAGTTATTATTTCAAGCAAATGCCCAGATTGAGAGATATGAAGTCTCCAATACATTCTACAGCTGCAAGATGGGGGAGAATAGTTCTGTCAGTGAGCATATACTCAAAATGTCTGGGTATAACAATCACTTGATTCAATTGGGAGTTAATCTTCCGGATGATAGCGTCCTTGAAAGAATTCTTGGGTATTTGATACTGGTTCTGTTGCTAATATTTTCAACTCGAAACAGGGACTACGGATTAAGCGAAGATTGGCTAAGGACGAGGTGACGATGCGCGTGGGAAATGGTTCCAAAGTCGATGTGATCGCGGTCGGCACGCTACCTCTACATCTACCTTCGGGATTAGTTTTAGACCTGAATAATTGTTATTTGGTGCCAGCGTTGAGCATGAACATTATACCTGGATCTTGTTTGATGCGAGACAGTTATTCATTTAAATCAGAGAATAATGGTTGTTCTTTTATATGAGTAATATCTTTTATGGTCATGCACCCTTGAGGAGTGGTCTATTTATATTAAATCTCGATAGTAGTGATACACATATTCATAATATTGAGCCAAAACATGCAGAGTTGATAATGATAGTGCAACTTATTTGTGGCACTGTCGTTTAGGTCATGTTGGTGTAAAGCGCATGAAGAAACTCCATTCCGATGGACTTTTGGAATCACCTGATTATGAATCACTTGGTACTTGCAAACCATGCCTCATGGGCAAGATGACTAAAACGTCGTTCTCCGGAACTATGGAGCGAGCAACAGATTTGTTGGAAATCATACATACAGATGTATGTGGTCCGATGAATGTTGGGGCTCGCTGCGGGTATCGTTATTTTCTCACCTTCACACATGATTTAAGCAGATATGGGTATATCTACTTAATGAAACATAAGTCTGAAACATTTGAAAAGTTCAAAGAATTTCAGAGTGAAGTTGAAAATCATCGTAACAAGAAAATAAAGTTTCTACGATCTGATCGTGGAGGAGAATATTTGAGTTATGAGTTTGGTCTTCATTTGAAACAATGCGGAATAGTTTTGCAACTCACGCCACCCGGAACACCACAGCGTAATGGTGTGTCCGAACATCGTAATCGTACTTTACTAGATATGGTGCGATCTATGATGTCTCTTATTGATTTACCGCTATCATTTTGGGGTTATGCTTTAGAGACGGCTGCATTCACGTTAAATAGGGCACCATCGAAATCTGTTGAGACGACGCCTTATGAACTGTGGTTTGGCAAGAAAACAAAGTTGTCGTTTCTTAAAGTTTGGGGCTGCGATGCTTACACTATAAAAAAAGACACATCCGTGACATTTTGGGGCGAACAAAAAATTCTCCTGTCATACATATGACACTTCTACGACGATAATTGTGACAAAACCCGGTATCATCATAGATGTGGTGGGCTCCTACTTCTATGAGAAAAAATCATGATAGAAAATGGGCTTTTTGTCCTGGGCGGGCCAGAGACGCAGCTGCATGACATTCTTTGGGCCGTCCATGATGGGAAAAACCGTGGTAGAAGTGAGGGCAAGGAAAATTTCGGGGAGTTCCCGGTTACGGTGGGAAGGTCAGGGGCCGAGCGATGCGCGTTTCTCTCGTAATGTACGCGCGTGTGTGCGAGGCATTGGCTCTAACTGAACCCGAGCAAGGAGTTGGGCTCTAACTGAACCCGAGCGATTGCACTGCAGGCTACGCGTTACTGAACCCGAGCGATCGATCGATGGCTGTTAACTGAACCCGATCGAGCGATTCCTTCGCTACTGCTGCTAACTGAAGCCGATCGATTGGATGAACAGTGAGCGTTGCGTGGGGGGTTGGGATGAACAATGAGCGGTGGCATTGCCTCTGGATGAACAGGACCCCGTGGTGTGGTGGAGGGCTGGATGAACAGTAGACGGTGGAGGGGTGCCCGTGGAGGGGTGGATGAACAGGACCCCGTGGTGTGGAGGGCTGGATGAACAGTAGACGGTGGAGGGGTGGTTGAACAGGACTCCGTGGTGTGGGGGCTGGATGAACAGTAGACGGTGGAGGGGTGCCCATGGAGGGGTGGTTGAACAGGACCCCGTGGTGTGGAGGGCTGGATGAACAGTAGACGGTGGAGGGGTGCCCGTGGAGGGGTGGTTGAACAGGCCCCCGTGGTGTGGAGGGCTGGATGAACAGTAGACGGTGGAGGGGTGGTTGAACAGTAGCCGGTGGAGGGGTGGTTGAACAGTAGCCGGTGGAGTAGCGCGCGGTGGAGGCTGGATGAACACGAGCCCGTGGATGAACAGTCGCAGGTGGAGGCTGGAGGAGGTCGACGGTGGATGAACAGTAGCCCGTGGAGGCTGGAGGGGGTTGACGGTGGAGATGAACAGTATCCCGTGGAGTCCCGTTTTGCGGTACGCCACACCCCTCCCGATGAGCAGGACCCTGTTTCGACCGTAGCGCTCCAACACAAGTCCGTTTCGTCCGTTTTGCGGTACGCCACACCCCTCCCAATCAACAGGACCCCCGTTTCGACCGTAGGAGGTCCGTTTCGTCCGTTTTGCGGTACGCCACACCCCTCCCGATCAACAGGACCCTGTTCTGAACGTAGGAGGTCTGTTTCCTCTGTTTTGCGGTACGCTAGGCCTTGTTTCCATCACCTGTTCCATCCAAGCCCTCCCGATGAACACGACCATGGCTCCCACGCGTTCTGTTGCCTCCCGATGAACACTACGCATTCCGTTGCCTCCCCATGAACATGACGCATTCCGTTGCCTCCCCATAAACACGACACATTCCGTTGCCTCCCCATGAACACGACGATGACGTTGTTTCTCCGTTTCGACCCAGCCATGTACACGAGCCCTGGTCGTACGTATGCGCGAGTAGGCGTTCGAGACCCCGCCCGTATGTACACATACATGGCCGTATTTTCTTTTTTGCACCCTGGCCGCTGTACGTACATGTACATGCTATGTGCGCGCCTCTACTACGACACGTGCACGCCTCTGCATCGACCAGTATATATGTACGTACACGTTCGCGACCAGAGTGACAATGCTACGTACGCTTCGACCAGGTGGGTCCCGACTGTCAGGCACTTCCTTGTGTGCGAAGATGTAGCTGGTGGGTCCCAGCAGTCAGGGGGGCGTCTGGTGGGTCCCCGCTGTCAGGTGGAGGAATAATTATTTTGCACGTAATAAGGAGGCACTTCCTTGCTGCGGCCGTGGACCCAGCTGTCAGCCTCTCCACGTACAGTCCACGTCCGATGGAAGCCGTTCCTTGACCATGTTGACCACGCCGCGCCAAGAGCACCAGGGCGGTGGACAACGGTGATGCCTAGGAAGGGGATGACACGGAGCCGGGGAAGACGCGGCAGTGGAAGCCCCGGTGGAGAGGAGTACGAGGATTCACTGGTTCGGCTGCGGTGTGAGGCTGCCGTCGCCGGAGGGCCTGGCCAGCGGTGGGAATAGTAGGGGGCGGGGAGGCCTCCGTGCAAGCACATCTGGCCACGGGAGGCAGGAGCATGCGGCACGACGGGCGCTGCTTTGGACGGCTGGAGCAAGAAGACCAGAGGTTGAAGAAGCACTACGGCCGTTGGATGGACATCGTACGGTCGCTGGAGCTAGGATCGTTTATATTGACTAAGTTGACAAAGCCCTTCGTCCCCGTCAACTTAGTAGGCCCACAAGTCAGCCTCCCACCAAGGTGGGTCCTAGCTAGCAGGGGGTATTCATTTTTTTGTGCATAATAAGGAGGCACTTCCGGTGGGTCCGAGCTGACAGTAGGGGGAACTTTTTTTTGTGAAATACGGTGGCTCGTCGGGTGGGTCCCAGCAGTCAGGGGCAAACATTTTTTTCGTGAAATACTGGTGGGCGTCCGGTGGGTCCCTGCTGTCAGGTGGGGGAATAATTATTTTCCTCGTAATAAAGAGGCACTTCCTTGCGGCTGTCGTGGACCCAGCTGTCAGCCTCTCCACGTACAGTATTCTTCCGATGGAATTCGGTCGTTAACCACGTTGACCACGCCGCGTCGAGAGCACCATGGAGGTGGACGACAGTGAGGCCTAGGAAGGGGACGACGCGGAGCCGGGGTAGACGCGGTAGTGGATGCCCACGCGGAGAGGAGTACGAGGGTTCACTGGTTCGGCTGCGCTGCCATCGTTGTAGAATAACAGGGGGTGTGGGTGAGTGGAGTGGAGGGATGGCCTAGCCAGCGGTGGGAGTAGTATGGGGGCGGTGAGTCCTCCGCGGCAGCACAGCCGGCCACGGGAGGCAGGAGCAAGCGGCACGATCGGCGCTGCTTTGGGCGGCTAGAGCAAGAAGACTAGAGGTTGAAGAAGCACTACGGCCGTTGGATGGACATCGTATGGTCAGTCGAGCTAGAATCGTGCATATTGACTAAGTTGACAAAGCCCTTCATCCCCGTCAACTTAGTAGGCCCACTATATTGGGTCCCAACTAGCAGGGGGAGTATTCATATTTTTGTGCGTAATAAGGAGGCACTTCCTTGCATGCGAAGATATAGCTGGTGGGTCCGAGCTGTCAGCGGCGGTAACGTTTTTTTCGCGAAATATAGAGGCCCTTTCGGTGGGTCCCAGATGTCAGGTGGAGGAATCATTATTTTGCGCGTAATAAGGAGGCATTTCCTTGCATGCGGCTGTGGACCCAGCTGTCAGCCTCTCCACGTGCAGTCCACTTCAGATGCATGTCGGTCGTTGACCATGTTGACCACGCCATGCCGAGAGCACCAGGGCGGTGGACGACGGCGAGGCCTAGGAAGGGAACGACTCGGAGGCAGGGAAGACTCGGCAATTGTTTCCCACGCGGAGGGGAGTATGACTGTACGAGGGTTTACTGGTTCATCTACCATCGCCGGAGAATAACAGCAGGTGTGGGTGAGTAGAGGGATGGCTAGGCCAGCGATGGGAGTACGATGGGGCGGTGAGGCCTGCGCGGTAGCACAGCCAGCCGCGGGGAGGAGGGAGCAGGCAGTCCCGCCGGCGCTTATTTGAGCGGCTGGAGCAGGAAGAGCAGAGATTGAAGAAGCACGACGGCCGTTGGATGGACATCCAACAGTATACAGGCCATCTGTGGAAAGCCTCAAATCTGTGGAAAACAGTATACAGCCCATCTGCCATTATTTCAAATAATTTACAGCCCATTTGCTAATTCTTACGGGTTTTTTTGGAGCCCATATTCTTTTTGTTAGCATTACAGCCCATATTGTGGCCACGGTTAAAAAATTATACGAAATTTTGCATATGTCGGTGCGGTCTAAACTGTTTTTAATCCTGAAATTTCGAGTCACATTCAGACTGATTTTAAAAATAAATGTATATCAATATAAAATCCAATAAATTGTCCATGCATAAAAATCAATGCAATTTAAAATCTCGAAATGAAAAAAAGACATTTGAAACTAATTGTTGGTTTGATGTGTTTTAAAAATGTACAGCCCATTTCTCATTACTGATAGGCCATTTTCTCGGCCAGCCGAATGAAGCTCTCCTCGTCTTGAAAGATTTGCAGCCCAAAAGGCCTGATAAAGCGACTTACTTGACAAATCACAAAAAAATTGGGCTAGCCATTTTCAGAAAGAAAAAAAACTACTGGCCTGGTCTGTGGTAAACATAAAAGAAAAGGCTGTCTAGATAGGCCAGAGTGTCCCGCACAGCCCAGTTGACACCCTGCTTCCATCTCAAAAACAAATTAGATAAATGCCACTCCAACTATGGCGATTCATAAAAATGCCACTGCAATTTCCAAACTTTCAAAAATGCCACTGCAATTTTTGCAAACTTTGAAAAACGCCACTGCAGTTTGCAAACTTTGAAAAATGCCACTCTAGACTTCGAAAAATGCCACTAGAAATGGCCTGAAATGGCATTTTTCAAAGTTTGGAAATTGCAGTGGCATTTCTCGGATACACTAGATTTGGAGTGGCATTTATCAAATTAACCCAAAACAAAAATAACTGGGCGAGCTGCTGGGTCCCTGGTGTCAGCCGCTCGTTGTGCAATTCTCTCGTTTATTGACTACGTTGATAATGGCATGGGACCCAGATGTCAGAAATCCACTAGGAGGAGCCATTTTTTTATTGTCTTGAAATAAGGAGGCACTTGCTTGCGTACTGCCATGACCTTGGCGGGTCCCTGCTGTCATCCTCTCCACATACAATCATCTCCTAATTGTGTACGCGTCAACTTGCTAGGCCCACAAGTCAACCTCTAAACCCGTGGAGGACAAATACAACCCATTTAAAAAAATAACAGCCCATTCCATACGTTCAAAAGGAAAGTTCAACATTCAGAGCAAAGTAACAGGTCTGATCCACATATAGAGTACTGAACTTCCACGTTGACAACCATCATAGCCAAGTTAACTATCTACTCCCACTAATACTCTAGTAGCGTACAAGTACTAATGTAAATGGTTTCACCAACAGCTGGAACCATGATGGAGGAACATCCACTGCAATATGATTTGGTCTTCTCTCGATCACACGGCGAGACTATTTTCGGAATACAAACTTTAACTTAGGCAAAATGATGCCCATTGTATAATCAGACCAAAGCAATGAAGCACCTAGTGTTGGCCAATAAATAGTACAGTACTACTTTTCTGCAGTCCATGAAATGACTATCCAATCTTTATGTGTCTATTTTCAAATGGCACTGCATGCAGTGACTATACTATTCTCTTGTGCAATTCAACCAAAATTGTGGGCACTTTGTTTGTTTGCCAAATAGCAACGGACAGACATCTCTGTCTGCACAAATATCAAGGAGCTAGTAAACATGTACCACACCTTGTATTTTCGGTTTAAACATGCCTCTTCCGCTTAGTATCTGTCATGTTCTGCACTGGACAATCTGATAAAGTTATGTTTTGCCCTGGACAATTTTATACTGAATTGATTTGCTATTTTAGAGCAGAAATATAGCGCCTATTCTTCATCCGACCAAGGATATCCATGTTTGCAGTGATGGAAGAGGTGAAATCGATACAACCGAAATTGAGCATCCAATCATTGAATCCTGTCCTGCACCTCCAATGTAGGTTCACCCTGCCAATAAATTCACATGCAAACCACTAGTATTACTATCTAATGACAGTACAAAAAGAGTAGCAAGATAGTAGCAAACCATGTACCTTCGTAACGAACAGCTCATAGTGCCACCAATTGGATATAAAGGTTTGGAAAAAAACATGCTCCTAATGTTGAACCAGTTGGACTTTTTGTGCAGTTCCACTAAAATTGAGCATCCATGTTTGCATAGATATTGAAAGTGTGATTACTCTAAAAGTGGCACTAGTTGAAGCATAGACTCACAAATATAAGCATTCCAATTTCTTAATGGGAAAAGGTAGCAAGACTGTTTCTAACCACCTGTTTGAAGGAATAAATAAAGCAACAGCGGATGATGTCAGGAAGGCATACATAGTTTTTTTCTGGAAAAGTGAGCCATTCCTGACCTTTCCTCTTCTGTTAAGCAAATTTTGTGCAGTTCTACTAAAATAAAATGCCATCACCGCCTTGACAATTCAGTGACACTGTACAAAAGGAAATGACTTAACATTACATCATGATATCAGGTATGTAGTCAACAGGCATTAGAGACAAACATACAGACCTCCTCAAGAGAACAGCCGGAGGAGGAGGTGCCCACTCTTGACCTTTCCTCTTGTCTTCATAATTGTCTATGCAGTTTAACCAAAATAAAATGACATCAGCGCCTTGGCATTTTGGTGACAATGTATAAAAAAATTAACTTATCTCATGAAAGTGAGGTATGTAATCTATAAGCATTAACAGTGCAAAAATCTGAAGTTAGTAACAAGTTTCATCGTTGGTATACTGGCTGTGCAACAGCACTAGAATGCCTTAGCTGAAAAATCTTTAATACATCCACAATCAACAGCTAACCCTGAAATAATCCAGTGACATTAAATGGCATTGCTTAAATTTATCGGTGGCATTAGACTGAGAGCGGCATTAGTTAAATGTGGCATCACTTTAGCAGTAGTATTGCTTGACTTTACTGTTGGCGTTATACTAACAGCAAAAAAAGTGGCAATAAGAGCATGGGAGGCCCATTCGGACAGTGGGCGCACCAGTACGATGTACCTCCATGGAAGCAGAGTGGTGAGGGAGGTATGGTTGCCCAGAGCAACAAATATCCAGGCAGCATATGTGGATTACGTCCCATTTTTGTTCTCTTTAGCCACCTTTTTCCTATGCAAGGACAACAAACCGATCGACTTGGTCATTCTCTATTGCGTTGTCATGCCTTTCTACCCTTCTTCAACCAAGAGACACGAGACTCGTTCCTTAGCTACTGATTTTCCCCTTTTCAACCTAGATGCGGGTTCGATGCCTACTCTCTTGGACAGTACAGTCTCCCTTCCTTTCCTTATTCAACCCAGACATGGATTAGTCTGCATGAAATAGGGTTTCCTTTAATAGTGCAAATTATGGTTTTCGTCTGTGTGGCCAGCAGAGCAGAGGATAGCAAATTGGGAAGATGGACGAGTGGAAAAAGATCCACATGCAACGACATGGCAGATGGGGCAATAGAACAAGGTTATGGTTCGAAAACAGGTAGCATACCTGAGGGTCAGCGGGAAGTGGCTTCGCTCGTGGTCGTCGTCCTCCGCACACACTACGGCAGCGAGCTTGGGGACGGAGGCCATCCCGCGCGGGCGCTAGGTCTGAGAGGACGGCCTTGTCGTTAGTGCGTAACCTCGCTCGCCGACGACGAGTGCGTCAACGCTACACGTCCTTTTCTTCCCCGGTGGATCTGTGACCATCAGTGAGGAGGGAGAGAGGGGTCGTCTTTTCTAGATCTGGAGAGAGGGTGGTAGTGTGAGAAGCAAGTGGGTAGCCCTTAGCAAGAAAGCGCTGAAGCTCCAGCCTATATATCTTTTTTATACTACTAGTACTGGAGGTGGGGTAGTGGTAGAGTAGTTTATACTTCTCTGCGTACAATACCAGTTAGTCGTGCTTCAAAACGGATCGGCACGCCATTAAAAAATTAAAGGTCGATAACTAATGCGGCACCTCGGGCCAACGTGGCCAGATCGCATTTTGCACGAGAAATTACACACCATGTTTCGTTGACATGTGGTCCCGTTCCAACATATCAGTGAGACGACGGCGAGTAGTAGGAGTATTTCCGAACGGACGTGTAGGCCGGGGCGCCTCTTCGTGAACCGTGGCAAACTCGCAACCGTCCACCGACTCTTCGCCTTTCCCTCTCGATTTGGAACTATTGTCGCACGCTCTTCCTCTCCCTCCTCCATTTTCCTTCAGCCCTTCACCCTTTCTTCTGCCATTGTTTGATCGTCTTCTCCATGGAGGGAATAGGCCAGAAACGACCCGTTATTCTTGCCCCGATCTGAAAGATGATGTGGTGGAGGAACTCATTGATCGGTGTGACGTCATCACCTCGGCTAGCATGGCAGGTTCGTTCAAGCCCATTCTCGACTCAACTAATAACATCATTGCAAGGAACCCAAGAGTCAAGGAGCGGTTTGATCTCCCCTATCTTCATCGCCGTGACCCTGATGACTGGAGCCGGCACCACAGAGGCCTCGCCCTGTGCAAGTTGATGACGCTTGATAATGATACGTATGATGTTAAGATGCCATCGCTTGAGGGCAAGGCTTGGGCGGGCGCAAATGGAGATTGGGTTGTTTACATTGGGTCCAACTGCGAGTGGGAACTTGTGAATGTGTACACTCGTCACCGGGTTCCACTTCCAAAAATCTCAGCACACTGCCTAGAGGTTGAGCACACCGGTAATGTACGCACGTTCAAATACGATCATGGTGACTATCTTCTATGGAAGATAGAAATTTGTCGAGTTCCCAACCGCTCTTGGAATTACAATAACTATGAAGTTGTTGCTATCTTCGACAAGCTTGTGGCCATCCTTAGTGGTTTGACTCGATGGATATTGCTCAAAAATCAGTTTCTGTGCACGAAGGAGTACTGTGATGCAATTCAATATGAGGGCCTTGTGTTTGCTGCCACCACTCATTGCACTCTTTTTGCATGGTATCCTCGTAGTTATGGTACGTTTGTCTTCCACCGTAATTATAATTCTTTCATCCACATACATGTGGGTTAGCAAGTTTCCCTTTACTAATTAACCTTCTTCTAGTGTTTCCAAGGTCATGTGAACATCCCACCACCTATACTTGAAAATTGTTATAACCAAGGGGGAGATGACGATGGTGATGATCATGAGCATGAGGACGAGCAGCGCCCATATACTCTGTGGCGCCTGGCAACTAATTCCGATGGATCACCTCTTCTTGTGTGTATACAGCCCACTGATGATGTTACTGCGAAGGAAGCACGTGTCTCCCATGGTCGCACTCTCCGGACCTATTCCAACACCCGTTGCATGGTATTCGGGATGGATACTAGTGTGCTAGCGCCAACTCCTTCTCCCTGGTACATAATTTATAGTCTTGGAGAAAACTCGCTCTTCCTTGGACAAAACTATCCGATGATGGTGAAAGGCGATCCAACTGTTGTTGACACATTTATGAGAAGCAACTGTGTCTATACCTTGGACATTTCGGTGGTCCCTACCCTGGTACTGATATAGTAGGCCGCTTCAGCCTGGATAATCAGTCCTGCGTTGGTCTCCAGATCGACAATGGATGGCCCGTCCCAGAGAATCACTTGTGGCTCAAAGCAAGCGTTTCCAACGCCGAGGAATGGTTGAGTTGAAGTTCATTTCATTGCTTGTTATTTGTTGTGTGGTGAAAACTTTAGTATTTATAATGTATCCCCGTTGTCGATGTGGGTTGATGACCTATTCCATGTAATAAAATGATATGCCTATGATAAACTTACTAAATTTATGAATGCCTTTCGAGTCGCTTCTCTGAGTGAGTGGTGCGACGAGGCAAAAAATATTTTCCGAATACATAATTGTACGTGCATTGCAACAGGTTATCGGATGAGGCCAATCAACAATAGTAGTACACTATTTGTACTAGCTTCACATGCTTCACACGTCGGGCGGGTGTTTTTACTGTAGCCATATGTTAATGTGTTCGCAGTACATAACCAGCACCTCGAATCCTCGATACTAGTACTATATAGTAGGAGTAAGTAGTAGGAGTAGTAGGGTGGCATGGGCCAGAACAAGCATTCACGTCCAGGAGTACGGCACATGCCACCACCACGACATCCATCTGACACCATATTATTTCTTGGAGTCCGTGCTAGAGCAATCTCTTCAACCTCGTCGTTTCTCTAACTTCAGCCATCGCGCGGCGGGCGAGGTGGGGGTTTGCCGATAGTCGGTTTCCTTAACTGCGGTCCCACTTGTAAGGCCAACTCCAACGCATGACCCCAAACGCACCTCCATTTTGCACGAACTCCAACGATAATTTTGACTAGAAAAGCAAGACCAAAGAAAACAAGAACCACAAGAATACATTTTACTACTCCTGTAAGTTGGATTAGTGCCTTCTCGATGCATTCATTGTTGATCTGTGGAGGCTCGATCTTGCGTGCTTCTTTCTTCTTTGAGTGTAAAGAAGTAGACGTTGCTTCCTCGCATCTAGTCTCATGTCTAGCCTCTATTCTATACTAGCTAAAAGTGATAGTACATCTACTAAATTGCGCTCTATCAATATATGGATGTACTCTTCTTCCCAATACAAAAACTTGCATCCATTCTACTCCCTCCGTTGCACAATACATCCCTTCTATTTGTCAAAATATATATGTATCTAAACATGTCTTAGTATATAGGTACATCCATTTTTGGACAAATGGAAGTCAAGTATTTTGGAACGGAGGGAGTACACAATAAAAAATTTTAAGTTAGCACAACTAGTCTAATCCGAGAGCAGAACCGAAGATTTGGTCGGGTTCTTCCTCCTTTTGCCGACACGTGGGACATCCAGCATCCAGGTCGTGTCATGAAAGAAAATACAGTGGTAGTTGAAGCCACGAGATGTGCATCTTGGGTTAAACTGTAAATAGAATCTTACTACTCTTGAGTATCTCCAAAAGCGGCCATCGAAGATCTTTATTGGATTTGTTTTTCATCACCAGCACGTCGAGGTGAAAGATGTGCAGGTTAAGGGGGTCCTCTTGCGTTTTCACTGACATGTGGGGCCGCATGTGAGCAAACAGACAATGGGCTCCGCACGTCCGCTGGCTGGCTGAGAAGAGAGATAGAGGAGGGCTGAGCACGGACTGCAGGAAATTTGTTCTACGTACCTCGATATAGGCTCGATATAGTGGGGTGGCATGGGTCATAACTAGCATTCACGTCTAGCAGTACGGCACACGCCACCCACACGAGTCCCATCCGACACCAATTTTCTTGGAGTCCGTGCTACAGCCATCTCTTCTCCCTCCTGTTTTCTCAGCCATCGCGCGGTGGGTGGGGTGGGGGTTTGCCGATAGTCGGTTTGCTCAACTGCGGTCCCACTTGTAAGTGAAAATGCAACACCGCACGCATTCCCGCTTGAGCGGCGTGCCGGACCAACCATGTGGGGGTGCGATGCGAACACGGCAGGCTTTTCCTTTTGAACTCGTAACTTGTAAAATTTGGTTCTGCTCCATGGCGCGACCGATAGATAGAAAATAATGATTTTGCCTAGAGTAATGAGAAGTTTGGTTCTGGCGCCATTCATGCATGGAGTACGTACGAAAATTATGAAGTTGATGCGAAAGGTAAGATAATTACTGTAGTATCATATACTACTACATGGATTTGACGGAAAGATAAAAATACATACGGATCCATCAACGTTCAACGACATCCTCACACCCTAGTGCGCCGGGTCACCAACCGACGTGTGAGGAGCAGCGGCGTTGGCGGCGAGCTCAACGTGCTTCTGAACAGTGTCGTCCAAGGTTGCCCTGCGCTCCAAGAAGGCCAGCGTCCTATCGTCCTCCTCTTGCATGTAGTAGTCCTTGTGGATGATTTGCGCGTAGACGTGGGTGATTATGTCAATGGTGTCTTGCTGCGCCAGGCACTGTGTGGCGAGCGCGACCTCGAGGTGGACATTCTCCGGCGTGACGGCGGGCAGTCGCAGGGCCACCAGTGCGTCGAAGAGGTTGTTACCATAGTGTCCATTGAGGGTGGCGGGCATCGCAGAGCCTGGGCGCGTCAGCTGGAGGCTTACGTCAAAGTTGTCCGCGAGCTTCTTGACGACGGTGAACTTGTCGAGGAAACCGACAAGCACCTCGTCGAACAAGGAGACGAAGCTGTCATCCAAGCGGCCCCTCGCCCTGGTGGCCTTAAGCAATACTACCTAGAGACGTTCCTTGGTGCCGGGCCGCAGGCCGGCGTCGTGGACCATCTGGCACAGTCGGCTGATGCTCGCGCTCATCGCCTCCATGGGTCTAGCGTAGCTTCTAGTCAACTGATCTTGCGATTCGAGTGATCACTCTTGCCCTTGGTTAGCGTGCATAGGTGCGTAGGATTTCGTACTACTCCTCGGCCCTCTACTGCACCTGCCTTTGGCTGTATGATAGGTGGGCCAGCCACCCCCTGGGCCCACGTGTCATTCACCCAAAGGCAGTTGCCTTAAGTCAATGAAGCTGCGTCCCCCTCCGTGCCGGTGCAGTATAGTCATCTCACCGGACCTCTAGTTGGGGCCAAACGAGAGAAGTTTGATGTTTACTGGTTTATTGGTCCCCTTTGCATTTTGCGCCATGTTTTGACCTTTGATTTAACTAATAAAATGTTAATGCATGTAAACAAAAATGATGTGTAAGTCACCTTACGAAAACCAAATAATCCCAAAATACTTAGGCACGGTGCATTAACTCCCTCCTTGTTTCTTATTTCGTGACATATCAACCAATGAGAGATGTGGGCCATGCATGCTTACAATGACTTGAGACTACCAAACATGACATGCAGTGTTTAGTTCATTGCATGTAATCCTATTAGTACTCTAGTTAGCAAAAAAAACATTAAGTTCTCTCGCCGATAGGAATAAAACACCATGTATTTATTTATAGAGGGAGTAGTACATTTTTTGTGACATGCATTACTAGATATTGCTAGTCAAATACTAAAATCCAGATGGACGTGGCAGTACTCCTAAATCTAGAAGGTGGTGCTACTAGTACTAGTAGTAGTACTACCAATGTAGTAGTAGGAGTACTAGCACTGTACTACCCGTTGGTCAAATTATTATGTGCTGCTCCTCACAGTGAAGTAACAAGACCCTGCGCCGGAGATGAAACCTGAGTATAGGCGTCGTGTTCGGCATACGATAGTCAGCCTCACCGTCTGCAGTCACTATCATCATGGTTGTAGAGCTAGCTTGCTTACAACTAGCCCTATTCGACATAATTTCCCGTGCGTAGATGCCCGTGCATTGCACAGAACACCAAGATTGGGGGTGGACGGCTCTGGTAACGGCCATCGCGCCAGATTTTTCCACGGCCTTCTACTCCTAGATGTGGTGGGGAGGAGATGAGGCTGATTGTGAGAGACAAGGAGTTGTTTGTAAATAGGGAACAAGTACGGGCATCTTTTTGCAAAAATGGAGAAGCTTGGTTTGTATGCGTCAGATCTAGATCCGACGGCTATTGGTGAAAGATGGGAGGCACAACATTATCACCAACTCAGGACATGTTTGATTCGCAGGATTTTGAAAACGCAGGAATAGGACACGGCAATATTACAAGTTTCAAACTGATATTACAAATGTTAGGAGTAATGCTGCACCTAGGGAATTACTAGGAAGTTTACGTAAGAACTTTCGTTACTTTAGGTGGATGCAGCATTATCGTACAAACTAAAATCCACCGCCCTGACAAGTCACTAATGGGCAAATAAGTATTCGAGTCTCTGGCCACTTGATGTTTCAAAAACAAATTCAGCTTGTGCGAAGACTTTGTCACTTACCACAAGCTCGCCGATCACCAGAGCATGTGTCCTTCAGTCTCCTGGTTTCTTTTGATGTAGTAATCGGTTTAGGATGTGGATTGTGTCATCGGTTGTGAAATGTTGGGTTCTAGCGTGGATGTTTGGCCTTTGTTGGCCTCTTGGGATGTTGCGATTTCAATCTGGTACCTTTTAGTCCTTCGTGTTAGGCTGGAGTTGTGCTAAACTTCTTGTGAATTGTGGTGGTTTTCAGTAATGAAAATCGGAAGGGGCAAGCCCTTCTTTGATAAAAAAATTAGTCATCCTTATATATTCATCAGTCTTGCTATAAGTCGCAGTAGATGCTATATAGGTCCGTCGGATCTTACATCAAGATCCGTGCTTTCAGATTTTCTTTTTTCTCTCTTAAATCTCAGTCGAGTGAGACATAGCCACGCCATTAAACAGAGGCCCGGGCGCCATTAATGGAGACCTTGGGAGAGAGGTGGACGGCAGATGGAGGTCAAAGGGCTCTCCTCCCGATAAGCACGCGCAGGGGTCTGATCGCACGCCTCTCGTACTCTAATAGCTACCCTGCATGGCGCCTCCTACCTAATAAAAAATGGGGACGCGTGGCGGCACGTAAATGGTACTAGTAAGTAGAACGCCCACAGTTTCAATAATACTTGTGTTTCCGATTGTAACGTGACAGCACTTGTTCCAAAATGACTTTGTTGATTGTTAATGTGTGCGCCTTCGCAAATCGGACTGCAAATTTACCACAGCATGTTGGTGCCATGTCATGGCACCAAGCCAAGTTTCATTATTTTCATGCATGTTTTGGATTTACAGGAATTAAAAAACTAAGTTTCTCAATGTTTCCAACCCAGCCACGACGCCCAGAATTTTGAATTTCAGTCCCATTTCTTGCATGGAACCTAGAAATTTACCCGAGGACACACATGTGATTTTTCAACCAACTTTGGTGCACTGGAACATGTTCTTGTATTTCAAATTTGAATTATGCACACAAAGGTGACACGTTCCCTCCCAGAACCACGAGCATTCTTGAGAGAAGCTCCAATTTGCAAGAAGCTTATACCAAAATTTGTTCCTATTCGGCCAATTTTTTAACCACGGCATGGTACTACCATGACATGACACCATGCCAAGTTTCATGATTTTAAAACCAAGTTTCTCAATGTTCTCGACTGAGCCACGATGCCCAGATGTTTGAATTTTATTCTCATTTTTTGCATGGGATCTACTCCCTCCTTCCATCTATATAGGGCCTAATGTGTTTTTCAAGATAGCCTTTGACTATTGACAAGATTAATAGCACATGAGATGTATACTATGAAAATTATATTATTGGAAGCTCCTTTGACATACAAATTTGAAGGTATGCTTTGTGTAAATTGCATGTCATATATTATTGCTCTAATGTTTGGTCAAAGTTAGCCTCGAAAAATGCATTAGAACCTATATAGATGGAAGGAGGGACTAGCAATTCACCCGGGGACACAAATGTGATTTTTCAACCAACTTTGGTGCACGGGAGCATGTGCTTGTAGTTCAAATTTGAATTGTGCACATTAAATGACCAAAAACTCAACTGATGTGTAAATAAGGCCAAACGAAGCCGGAATAATTCCAAAATTTAACAGGGTACTCATGTAGTTCTATTTTGCCTTTGTAAATAAACTCAAGGGGACAACGTATATCGTTTCGCACTCAAAGGTGGCACGTTCCCTCTCAGAACCACGAGCCTTCTTGAGAGAAGCTTCGGTTTGCAAGAAGCTTATACCAAAATCTGTTCCTATTCGGCCAATTTTTTTACCACAACATGGTAGTACCATGACATGACATCCATGCCAAATTTCATGATTTTCAGACGTGTTTTAGATTTACAAGAATTTTAAAACCAAGTTTCTCAATGTTCTCGCCCAAGCCACGATGCCCAGATGTTTTAATTTTATTCTCATTTCTTGCATGGGACCTATAAATTCACCCGAGAACACAAATGTGATTTTTCAACCAACTTTGGTGCACGAGAGCATGTGCTTGTAGTTCAAATTTGACTTATGCACATTAAATGACGAGGAAATCAATTAATGTATAAAAAACGACAAACAAACCCAGAATAATTCCAAAATTTAACGGGGCACTAATGTAGTTCTATGTTGCCTTTGCTAAGAAACTCAAGGGGGGGGGGCAGCGTATATCGTTTCACACTCAAAGGTGGCACGTTCCCTCTTAGAACCACGATCTTCCAAATCGGCACAATTTTTTACCACAACATGTTAGTGCCATGACATGACACCATGCCAAGTTTCATGATTTCCAGGCGAGTTTTGGATTTACATGAATTTAAAATCAAAGTTTCTCGATGTTCTTGGCCGAGTCATGACGCCCAGATGTTTGAATTTCATTCTCATTTCTTCCATGGGACCTATAAATTCAACCAAGGACACACATGTGATTTTTCAACCCACTTTGGTACACCGGAGCATATGCATGCAATTCATATTTAGATTATGCACATTAAAAGTCTAGAAACTCAATTAATGTATAAAAAGGCCAAATGAACCCGAAATAATTCCAAAATTCAACAGGGCACTCATATAGTTCTATGTTGCTTCTGTAAATAAAATCAGGGGGGAGGCAGCGTATATCGTTTCGCACACAAAGGTGACACGTTCCCTCTCGGAACCACGAGGCTTGTTGAGAGAATCTCCGGTTTTCCAAGAGGCTTATACCAAAACTTGTCTCAATTCAGCCAAAAATTATACGTATGAAAACAGGGTTTAGATTATCCCAAACATCTCGCTACCTAGACTAATAATGTAATATGATTTGAATTCAACATAAAATGGATACAAATATTTGAATTGGAGAGCGTATGGTACATGTAGTTCATAGTGAAATATGATTATTGCTATATGTATGTTTTTTGTTATCAAGATAATATTTAAATTATTGTATAACTTGACAACAATCGTATTCAAATAAGGAAAATTGATTCAAATTTAGTCCATATGGTAGACGACAATATATACGTTCACATGGTGGAGTAAAATGTTCATATATGATGGAAGATCAAAATGTACGACTACATCAATTATAAACCGCAAGGTCACCTAATGATATATTCGAATTCAACATAACGTGGATTCAAAAATTGAAATTCGAGATCATGGCATCTGTAATCATATAAAAAGGGACATTACTCTTTCTTTGGTGGGAATTGATTTGTTTTTTGTTGTTGTTGAGGGAAGTGCGAATCAATTTGGTACTGTGCAGGGTAATCTTGTTCTCCCGATTTTTTTACATTTTTCTTGTAGTTTTTTCAATGGCATCTATAGCAATATAGTAAAAGGGGACATGACTCTCTTGTGTATTGTATGAATTGTTTTTTTACACGGTTTGTTCTGCCGAACAAGGAATCTGCACCTTGTTATCTCGAAATTTTCAAGCTCGAGTATCTTTTGTCTCACCTCCTTTGAAACTCCCGCTTCTTCAACCCGTGCCGCGCCTTGTTATCCCGAAATTTGGACGCACGCGAGAACTCCCTCCTCATCCGAAATCGCTCCCGCAGCCCAGACACGTGAAATCCCCCTTCTACCCCTTAGCCGGAAATGAAGCTCCACGTCGCGGTGTCAAAACCGGTGGGGGTACGCTGGTAACTTACCGTACATTTCGGACAAGCGCGTCCCTAAGCTTGGCTCCCCCCTCCCCCCCATTCGTACACCGAGGCCGCCAAAACCCGCGAAACCCCACGCTCCTCCGTCGGCCTCCCGACCGCCGCCCAGCCGGAGACTCTTCCCCGACTATGTCATCCACCGCAACAGCTCGCCGTCCCTCATCCACCGCACCGGATGAGGATCCATTGTCGATCTCGTCGTCCCGCCGGATCAGCCGCCCCGTCCTCCACCTCCAAGGAGCTACCCCGACATTCGCCTCATCTATCGCGCCACCTCAATCCCCACAGCGCCGTCTTGACCTGCCCCACCGGAACCGCAGCACCCTCACCAATTCCTCCGATGAAGCCAAGGCCAACTCGGCGCCACCAAGGAGGTTCTACACTCACCGCTGCATTTTATCTTTTATTCGATCTCACGGGGCTGCCGATGCTCGATACCGAGCAGACATGGCGTGTCTCCATCGACGGTGCTGTCGCCGGCCACATCATCCACGGCGTCTCTCCCCCATGTCGTTGCTTCCTCGGCGGCGACTTCCACAACGGCACTAGCTGCAGCTGCTCCGGCTCTCGCTCGCGCTGCGGCTCTGTTCTTGATGTCGGTCACGCTGCTGCATTGCTCCTGTTTTCGTTCGTGCTGCTGCTCTGATCTTGCTTTAGCTTGCGCTGCTGCTGCTGCACGACCTCCGGCAGCTACAGGAGTTGCTGCTTTAGCACTCGCTCGCGGTGCTACTGCACGACTTGCTCTCTGCTAGTGCATTCCCTGCTCGAGTGTCTGCTGATTTAGGTCACTGCTTCTCTGCTACTAGTGCTTGAACGCCCTAGACATCTATTGCAATGCTCTGTTAGTAGTTCAATCAGTTTTGACAGTAAAATTCAGTTTCGACTATGAAGTTCATTTTCTTCAGTTAAGTTCAGAGTGAACAGTACTTACAGCATCTGTCGGACCGGCCGTGGCGCGGCTGATGCGTTTTACATCTAGCACTTTTTAGTGATGTATTTTACATCATCTATTGCAGATGATATTAGGGTCCCACTTCAGATTAACGTTGTCTGTCTTGTCATGCTTCAGTCTCATCGCCATACACCTTAGCGGAGCTACTCCAACGACGGAACCGTCCATCATAGCGGAGCAGTACCCTCGGTGTCGTTTCCAGAGGCCTCGGATCTTCTTTCCCGCCTCTGACAGTCACACCAGCATCATCACCATCCTCCACGTCCAACCCAATGATGCTGAGGTCCACAAGGCTATGCCAAAGAGGTTGTACACTCGTCGCATCGCTTTGTTTATCCATTCCTCTGTTCTTCCAATTCATGTGAGCCAAACACCCAAGTTGACTGAAATCCTATGTTTCCAAATGCTCTGTTTTGCATGTGCATTCCTATCCTATTCCTGTGTTTTTCATGTCCCTGTGTTTATAGAATCCTCCAATTTTAAGGAGCCCTTACAGATTTACTTCATTTTCATATAGGCGTCAAAGAAAACTCTGTGTGTTATGTCCTGCTCCTGCCGTGTCGTCATCCACCCCACCTGAGGTGCACCATCGATAGAAGCGTTCACTGCAGCAGAGATCCCCCCTGCAGACTTCCTTTCGCCGCCTCAGATCATCTTCCCCGTTGCCGGCAGCCACGCCAACTACATTACCATCATCGACTGAGCAGATGAACCTGAGGACTACCCAGTTCCGGAAGAGAGGTCGCAGTCTTTCGTGTTTGCTTACGTTATACATCTGTTATTATACCTGCTACTTTATCGTTCAATCTTGAGTTTTGAATTGCCCATGGGTCTCATATCGAGCCAGCAACGAATAGTATCTGTCTACTATCTGGTTCATCTGGGGTCTTCTATGTGGTTCATGTTGGGTGGGCAACAAACAATAGATGATCCATTGTCTATCTTTTTAAACTGAAGTTATAATCTACCTGCTATCATTAGTTTTGGATCCATCCACTTGTTTGCTACCATCAGTCTTGATTTTTGCATGCACCCCTTAGGCCTTACAAAATCTAACTATTTTTTTATTATGCATGTCAGATATTGTACACAATCGTACTGAATATAATGTCATGCAGACGCCGCTCCATGGTGGGCGAAGTGCCCCCCCTCCTGCATTTCCAGATTGTATTCCACAGGAAGATAACTGTTCAGATGGAGATTCAGAAGGAGCCGACCATGCCTGTTTACCACCTGAGGTGTTCGCTCTAACCTGGCATGCTGATGTTGGTCATATCATGCATATGGCGCCTTGCATTGCTTACATTATACATCTTATATGTCATCAGGGAGTATATGGGAATTATGCAATGCCATCTTCTTTAGCCAGGCATCATATACGTGAATCATGCAATGCCATCCTGTTTAGCCAGTCATCGTATATGTGAATTGTATCGTGCCATATTTTTTCCATAATGTATTCCATTTGTCAACAATGTTTATACATTCATCTACTCTTCCTATGCATCAGCCATTTGAGTCGGTCATGGGAAAATCTGGAGTGAAAACAAGGTCTTCTGAGCAGTCAGTGCTACCTGTCGATGCAGATTTCTTGCTGGTTACAGATAGCTCCTCAGAGGAGGATTCAGAGAGAGATGACCAGTCATATCCCCCCCCCGAGGTGCATGCTCTAACTTGGCTAGGTTATATTGCTCATATCATGCATATGGTGTCTTGCATTGCCAGGCCATCTGCTTAGATTAGACATGCTCTGTGTGAATGCCTCTTGTTTGCTTTCTATATCAGATATGTGAATTATGCAATGCCATGTTTTTCAGCCAGTTATCATATATGTGAATTATGCATCGCCATGGAGCCAGGCATCATATATGTGAATTATCTCATGCCATCTTTTTTTTCATTACATATTCCATTTGTCGACAATCTGTATATATTGAACTACTCTTCATGTGTATCAGCCATTTGAGCAGGTTATGGAAAAATCTAGAGTGAAAACAAGGTCTTCAGAGCAGGCAATGGTACCTGTTAAAGCATATATCTCGATGGTTACAGGGAGCTCCTCAAAGGAGGATTCAGAGACAGATGATCAGTCCTATATCCCACCTGAGGTGTATGCTCTAAGTCGCAATGTTTTTATTTCTCATATGATGCATATGGTGTCTTGCATTGCTTAGTTTAGACATCATATGCACAATATTGAATTCTATCTGCTTAGTTTAGAGATCACATGCGAGTGCTAGCTGCTTAGTATATGAATCAATTATGTCAATTATATCATGCCATCCTGTATACTTAGACAACATGTATGTGAATTATTTCATCCCAACCTATTTTAGAAAGACATCATATAGTTTTGTCATGTCATCCTGTTTAGGTACTCATCATATGTTGAATTATGCCATTATATCCTATTAAGTTATCCATCATATATCTGAAGCTGTGTCATGCTATCCTGTTTAGTTAGGCATCATATATGTGAAATTGTGTCATGCTGTCCTGTTTGGTTAGACAACATATATGTGAATTACCTCATCTGTCTATCATACAATGTCTGTACGTTCAATTTCTTTTCTTGTTTATCAGCCATTTGAATTGGAGGGGGTGATGGCAGTATCTAAGGGAGCAAAACCCGTTCTTCACAAAAGACAGTGCTACCCATCGATGCAGATAGGACCATGGTTGTACTAGCCCACAAACTAGCCCCACCACACATAATCGAGACTCTTCCAGATTGCACACTTACACCGTTGGGCAGAGAACCAGCTACAACCCATCTAACCGCAACCCCAGCGGATAGTAACCCACTTATAGTTGACAAAGCACCATGTCCACCACAGAGTACCCCCACACGAGCAGTTTGTAAAGCTACTGCAGTGCCCAAAGCATGAAGACCACCACAGCTAACCCAAACTCAACATTTAAAGCAGAAGAGAAACTGTTCTCAGGTCAGATTCCGTAGCTATGGTCCATACTCCTTTGCTGTTGCATCACTGTATTTACTCATACCAACTACTTTCGAATTTGAAGGATCCAATTGAAACTCCAATGGTGCAACAGGTATGTTTTAAACCTATTTTTTAACTGGATTGCTGTTCTAACTTCTTGCTCTATGTTGATTTCAGTTTAAGTTGTATAAACAGTTATGTTCTCATGTGATGCACATTACAAGTGCTGCCAATGTTGTGTAGTTTCTCACACTTATATTCTGTCTATGCTACTGTGCCTTAAAAATATATGAGTTGAACTGTGTCTCTATCTTGATTAGGGAACATAAACTAGAATGATATGGACAATACAGTGACCATAGTACATAGATATATGTTTGTTTCATGATGTTATCCTGTCCACCTTACTACTGAACCGGTTTACCAAAATGAGTTTCGTATACTATAAGCTAAACCTGTGATGTGTCTGCTTGTTTCTCTTGTAGTATGCAAACAGAATATTGGAGAAGAGCACCCCACTATGCAATGGTAGAGAAAGTAATGCAGATAAGGTTCAAGATAGTGAGACAACCCTGTTCGTCTCCAAGAAAGGTGATAAAAACGATCTTGTAGACAGTGAGAAAACCCCACAGTCCTGCGTTGATGTAGTGTTCGAGTTACTAGACAGTACCGCTGGCACAAGCTCTTCGAACTCGCTGCCTGAATCACTTCGGCTTCTTCAGTCTCAGCTACAAGCTCAAAGGCATCAGTCAGCTATGCTGCGGCAAGAAGCCGAAGGACTGAGGAAGTCCCTACAGAATTCAGATGCATACTTTCTTGTGCAACAGCAAGCGCTGGAGGATTTAAGCGCCAAACAAGAGAAAGTTAATAAGCTTGCTAAGCATCTTGCCTGCATTATGGGTACACAGGATATTGTTTCTTGAACTCTTCTGAAGTGGTTTCAGTTCTAGACTTGTTTTGCTGCGGCGTTTATATGCTGCTTTGTTCCCTATATTTGCACTGCTGGCGAACTTTGATGCCCAGTGGATGTAATATGTGTAATAGCCGTGATAGCCTAGCATAAGTTGGTTGCTTATGTATTTCCTTGTTGTCTTGTTTATTTGTTTGCTTGTAGTCAGTGCAGTTCTTTTTCCACAGTTTGCTAGTGGCTGCAATAACCTATTTTTTAAAACTAGGCCACAATAACCATGGGCTAATATTTACTGTAGTGACACTGGGCCTCCTACGGGCCATAAAAACAGTGGGCCTTCTATGGGCCATAGAAATAGTAGGCCTTCTACGGGCCGTAGAAACAATGGGCCTTCTATGGGCCGTAGAAACAATGGGCCTTCTACGGGCTGTGTCATCAAAGGGCCTTATACGGGCCGTATGATCGATTGGCCAAACATGGGCCAATAACAGGCCGCATTATGGACGTAAATGGGCTAGAGTTGGAATCGTCCGTTCATGGGCCGACCATAACGGGCCATCGTTAATAGGCCATATTTGATGACGCTATGAAAACGGCCCAACGTATTATCGGACCGCAAACGGGCCGACTGTAACCACGGGCTGAATTTGGCCCACAAGCAGAAAATGACAGTAATGGGCCATAAGTAAACGAATGCTGGAAATGATCCCAAGAATAAGGGCTCTGAGAAGGCCGAAATATATCATGGGCTGGAAACGGCCCAACGGAATAACGGGCCGTTAATGGGTATAAAGTGATACTCTGTTCATTACGGGCCAGTTTCACCACGGGCCGTTAATGGGTGTAAAGTGATACATTGTTCATTACGGGCCAGTTTCACCACGGGCCATTAATAGGCCAAGAGTTACATAGGGCCTCATATGGGCCGAAAGACGTCATGGGCCATACATGGGCCAGAAGTGAAAATGGGCTGGAATCATATTGGATGGCCCAGATGACGCTACTGGGCCTAATTCGGATAGGGCATAACGGGCCTTGTGTTAGCGGGCTGTAAATGGGCTATATGCGAACAGGCCGTTAACAGGCTATCCATGGGCCGACCCGCCACCTTTTGACCAAGTCAAACGGGCCGGCCTTTTCACAGGAATGGGCCTCTGTTGGGCCGTGCCACGTGTTGACGTATCATAGGCGCCTTCTGTCCAATGAGTGGATGACATCTGTCCCAACGATGAGCCGACACGTGTTTCCTCTAGCCAATGATGATTTTACACGTGGAAAATCCCCATTGGTCGGGGCTGTTAACGGGTTATCGGATCCAAAACCCGACCTGATAGCTTAACGGCGTTCCGTTACGGTGGATGCCACATGTCGGTCACCCTTGACGAAAGAACTTCTGTGACGCGTGATTTATCGTCATGGAAGTGGACACTTCTGTGATGATAATTTTGGTAATGTCATGGAACACTTCTACGATAGCACAGGTATGACTATCTTGATTATGTCATAAATTTGTCATGGATGTACATGCATGACAAAAAACGCGACCTACTGTGACAAACATGTATCATCACGGAAGTGTATTTTTTGTAGTGTTATGTGAAAAAGCTTCAACCTGATAAGCTCGAACCCAAATCGGAGAAATGTGTCTTCATAGGATACCCAAAAGAAACTGTTGGGTACCCCTTCTATCACAGATCTGAAGGCAAGACTGTTGTTGCTAAGTTTGGATCCTTTCTAGAGAAGGAGTTTCTCTCGAAAGAAGTGAGTGGGAGGAAAGTAGAACTTGATGAGGTAATGATGACCCACAAGTATAGGGGATCTATCGTAGTCCTTTCGATAAGTAAAAGTGTCGAACCCAACAAGGAGCAGAAGGAAATGATAAGCGGTTTTCAGCAAGGTATTCTCTGCAAGTACTGAAATAAGTGGCAACAGATAGTTTTGTGATAGGATAATTGGTAATGAGCAACAAGTAACAAAAGTAAATAAAGTGCAGCAAGGTGGCCCAATCCTTTTTGAAGTTTTTAAGTTATACTTGTTTTGCCTCCCTATGCTAGTTGATTGTTGCTCCTATAAATTGTGTGCTCACAAAATCCCTAGGCATAGGAAGTAAGTTATATTTAAGTGTGCTAGTCATATTCTTCAAGATGCTCTCTTTGTGCTTCAATTCCTATCTTTTATGTGAGCATCATTGAAATCATCATGCCTAGCTAAAAGGCATTAAAGAAAAGCGCTTGTTGGGAGACAACCCAATATTTACCCTTACTATTTTGTGTGTTTACATGATTAAGATACAGTAGTAATCATGTTTTATATCTTTTGTTTCAATAAAGTGTCAAGTAAGACCTTTGGGAAGACTTAGGTGAAAGTTAATGTGATCTTGCTGTAAAAAACAGAAACTTTGCGCTCACGAGATGTCATTTTTTTACAGAAGAGTGCTTTTGAGTTGATTCTTTTTGCAGAAGATTAATAGACAAATTCCTGACGTCCACCACTTTATTTCATAATGTTTGGAGTAGCAGAAGTATGGTTTATGTTCAGATCATTACAGACTGTTCTGTTTCTGACAGATTCTGTTTTCATTGCATAGTTTGCTTGTTTTCTAGTTTCTATGACTTATATTCCTCAATATAAATTGTAGAAATGATATGGTACAATAGGCATTGTGTGATAACAATTTTGAACCTTGTGTTTGACAGTACCCAAGTGAATGGTTTGCTCTTTATCATACTAACCTATCTCACGAACTTACGTTAAGTTTTGTGTGATTGAAGTTTTCAAGCTTTGGGTGAGATACCGATATGAGGAGAATAAGGAGTGGAAAGACCCTAAGCTTGGGGATTCCCAAGGCACCCCAAGGTAATATTCGAGGAAGACTCAAGCTCCTAAGCTTGGGGATGCCCCGGAAGGCATCCCCTCTTTCGTCTTCAAAACTATCGGTATACCTTACTCGGGGCTATATTTTTATTCGTCACATGATATGTGTTTTGCTTGGAGCGTATTTTCAATTTTACTTGTTGTTTGAATAAAATCATTGGATCTGAAATATTAAATGAAAAAGAATCCTCCCATGGCTAGTTAATTATTTGACTACTCAGTGTTCTTCACTCATATCTTTTGGAGTAGTTTGTCATTTGCTCATGTGCTTCATGTATATCCTATGAGTGTATGGTTGAGTAAATTGAATGTCATAAATCTGAATTTATATATGTTTTGTATGCTTATAACATGGGGAGTAATGACTTCACACATAATAAGTATAGGTACTAAACTTATTGAAAGTTAGCAAACGTAGAATTGGTCACTTGAACAATTCATGAAAGAATATTGAAATAAGAGAGGTTTCACATATAAATACACTATCTTGGACATCTTTTATGATTGGGAGCACTCATTAAAATATGACATGCTAAAGAGTTGATGTTGGACAAGGAAGACAACGTAATGGGTTATGTTTTCTTATATCTGAAATAAAGTATATTGTCATGGATCGCCCAACATGTTGAGCTTGCCTTTCCCCCTCATGCTATCCAAATTCTTTGCACCAAGTAGAGATACTACTTGTGCTTCCAAATATCCTTAAACCAAGTTTTGCCATGAGAGTCCACCATACCTACCTATGGATTGAGTAAGATCCTTCAAGTAAGTTGTCATTGGTGCAAGCAATAAAAATTGCTCTCTAAATATGTATGATTGATTGGTGTGGAGGAAATAAGCTTTATACGATCTTGTGATGTGGAAGAAATAAAAGCGACGGACTGCATAATAAAGGTTCATATCACAAGTGGCAATATAAAGTGACGATTTTTCGCATTAAAATTTTGTGCATCCAACCCTGAAAGTGCATGGCAACCTCTGCTTCACTCTACGAAGGGCCTATCTTTTACTTTTATCTTCTACCTTATGCAAGAGTCATGGTGATCTTCACCTTTCCTTTTTACATTTTATCCTTTGGCAAGCATAGGATGTTGGAAGGATCCTGATATATATATATATATATATATATATATATATATATATATATCTAATTGGATGTAAGTTAGCATGAGCTATTATTGTTGACATTGCCCTTGAGGTAAAAGGTTGGGAGGCGAAACTATAAGCCCCTATCTTTCTCTATGTCCGATTAAAACTGCATAACCACAAGTATTGCGTGAGTGTTGCCAATTGTGAAAGATTAAACGATAGTTGAGTATGTGGAGTTGCTAAATCCAAGCTCTGACATAGACTCTTCCTGAAAATAAGATGAATTGCAATTGGTTGATGACTGAGAATATTGTTTGTTAGTTTTCAAGAAAGTTTATGATCTATACTTTAAACATGTGACTTGCTTGTTACTTGATCATGAAAAGTTTTATGAGATGAGCTATTGTTATGACATATAATGATGCTAGAAAAAGTGATTGGAATTATCATTGATCAAACTTATGCACTTGCTAGCATTCACACTTCATAAATTATTTCTTTTATCATTTACCTACTCGAGGATGAGCAGGAATTAAGCTTGGGGATGCTGATACGTCTCCAACGTATCTATAATTTATGAAGTATTCATGCTATTATACTATCCTTCTAGGATGTTTTATATGCATTTATATTATATTTTATATGATTTTTGGGACTAACCTATTAACCTAGAGCCCAGTGCCAGTTTATGTTTTCTTCTTGTTTTAGAGTATCGCAGAAAAGGACAACTAAACGGAGTCCAATTGACGTGCCACTTGACGGAGATCATTTTTGGACCAGAAGAAGCCCACGGAGTACCAGAAGCAGGCCAGAAGAGTCCCGGGCTGCCCACGAGGGTGGGGGCGTGCCCACCCCCCTAGGGCGCGCCCCCCTACCTCGTGGACAGCCCGGAGACCCCCCTGACGTGAAATCAACGCAAAACACTTCTATATATACCCAAACTTCCAGAAAGAAACCTAGATCAGAAGTTTCGCCGCCGCAAGCCTCTGTAGCCACGAGAAGTCAATCTAGGCCCTCTCCGGCACCCTGCCGGAGGGGGCCACCATCACCGGTGGCCATGGAGGAGTATCCCGGAGGGGCCATCATCACCATGAAGGCCAAGACCAGAGGGTGGAGGCCATGGAGGAGGAAGCACAAGGGGGAGAACCTCTCCTCCTCTCTCTTGGTGGCACCGGAGTGCCATCGGGAGGGGAATTATCGCCGCGGTGATCGTCTTCATCAACATCACCATCCTCATCTGTTTTACGCGGTCCACTCTCCCGCACCCCGCTGTAATCCCTACTTGAACATGGTGCTTTATGCCACATATTATGATCCAATGATGTGTTGCCATCCTATGATGTTTTGAGTAGATATCTTTTGTCTTTGGGTTGATTGATGATCTAGATTGGTATGAGTTGTATGTTTTATTTTGGTGTTGTCCTATGGTGCCCTCCGTGTTGCGCAAGCGTGAGGGATTCCCGTTGTAGGGTGTTGCAATACGTTCATGATTCGCTTATAGTGGGTTGGTGAGTGACTGAGACACAAACCCGAGTAAAAGGGATTGTTGCGTATGGGAATAAAGAGGACTTGATGCTTTAATGCTATGGTTGGGTTTTACCTTAATGATATTTAGTAGTTGCGGATGCTTGCTAGAGTTCCAAGCATAAGTGCATATGATCCAAGTAGAGAAAGTATGTTAGCTTATGCCTCTCCCTCATATGAAACTGCAATAGTGATTACCGGTCTTGTTAACAATTGCCTAGGACAATTCCGCACACCGATCCACCATTATTCCACACTCGCTAATTATAATATTTAATAATACATTCTAACTTTATGATAATAGCACCTACTTTTATGTTTTAGCTCTCCGATATCATGCAAAGTTATCCTCTTCATACCCACAACATAGTTTTATTTCTCGTTGCTAGTTGGAAGCAAACGTTCGGTGTACGTAGAGTCGTATCAGTGGCAGATAGGGCTTGAGAGAATATTGATCTTACCTTTCGCTCCTTGTGGGTTCGACACTCCATACTTATCACTTCCACCTTTGGAAATTGCTACGATGATTCCCTACACTTGGGGATTATCATCTGCTGGCGGGGTCGGACGCGGAAGAAGAGGAGCGCCTTGGCACTAGCGAGCAGCCGGAGGCGCGCAACGGAGAAGGATGGCAGGGACAGGTGAGCTCGCGGCTGCTGGCGAGCTTGGCGAGGCCAAGGCGGCAAGGCGGGGCGTGACGGCCATGGAGGTGGGGCGCAGCACGGCGGCAGGACGGCGGCGCCTGCAGGGCGCCGGCGGCGGGTGTGGGTGCCGACGCCATGGGAGCAAGGAGGAGGTCGGGCACTGGCGCGCAGAGGGAGATGGGGATCGGGCGCGAGGAGAGGGAGAGGGGGTCGGGCGCTAGCGGCGCTGGAGGGAAGGAGATGGGGATCAAGAGGGGGTTCGACCGGGCTAGGGTTAAGGGCGCGGGAGCTGGGCCTTGGACCAACTGGTCCGACTGGATACAAGTGGCGGCTGGGCTTCTCTTCTCTCTCACTCTAAAGAAAATAAAACAAAATAGAGATAAGAAAGAAAAGAAAAGGAGGTTAGGGAAAGAAGTGGGACACGCGGATAATTTTCCGGACTCACAAAAATGAGCTTGATCCAAGAAAATAGAAGTGAGCGTGTGCATGAAGATTGGATTCAAACTCGTTTGAATTAAATCCAAATGAGTTTGAATAAGAAGTGGGTATTTGGTAGGTCCAAAAATATTGAGAATTTAGGAGGAGCCTCGATAAATGGGGAAAGAATTGTTGGCAAAGTTTGGAAGTGCAACTTGAAGCATAAGAGGCATGGAATTAAATTGTAAGTGTGTTATGGTGATTCCAAAGTTAATGGAATATTTTCATATAGCTCCCTAATAGTAGTAGGAGACTTAGAATATATTTTAAAGAGAAATCACCATGTGCATTTCCCTTAATTTAAATAGATCAATGATCTATGCAATTTATTTAGTTGAGTTTTAAAAATTACATGACATGATGGCATGATGACATGATGCAATGCACATGATGCAAAGATGAATGCAACGAACCAACCAAATCACACGACAAACATGAAATAACTGGGCGGCATCTATAGCGTCGGTCTTGGGGCATCACACTAAGCTTGGGGATGCCCCAGATGGCATCCCCTCTTTGGTCTTCGTTCATTGGTAACTTTACTTGGAGCTATATTTTTATTCACCACATGATATGTGTTTTGCTTGGAGCGTCATTTTATATTATTTTGTTTTTCTTTTTGTTTGAATAAAATACCAAGATCTGGAATTCTTAAATGTTAGAGAGTCTTCACATAGTTCAATAATTATTCGACTACTCATTGATCTTCACTTATATCTTTTGGAGTAGTTTGTCGTTTGCTCTAGTGCTTCACTTATATCTTTTAGAGCACGACGATGGTTTTATTTTGTAGAAATAGATGAACTCTCATGCTTCACTTATATTATTTTGAGAGTCTTTTAGAACAGCATGGTAATTTGCTTTGGTTATAAAATTAGTCCTAATATGATAGGCATCCAAGATGGGTATAATAAAAACTTTCATATAGAGTGCATTAAATACTATGATAAATTTGATACTTGATAGTTGTTTTGAGATATAAAGGTGGTAATGTTAGAGTCATGTTAGTTGGGTAATTGTGAAATTGAGAAATACTTGTGTTGAGGTTGGCAAGTCCCGTAGCATGCACGTATGGTAAACGTTGTGTGACAAATTTGAAGCATGGGGTGTTCTTTGATTGCTTTCCTTATGAGTGGTGGTCGGGGACGAGCGATGGTCTTTTCCTACCAATCTATCCCCCTAGGGGCATGCGCAGTAGTACTTTGCTTTGAGGGCTAATAAACTTTTGCAATAAGTATATGAGTTCTTCATGACTAATGTGAGTCCATGGATTATACGCACTCTTACCTTTTCGCAATTTGCTAGCCTCTACGGTACCGTGCATTGCCCTTTCTCACCTTGAGAGTTGGTGCAAACTTCGTCGGTGCATCCAAGCCCCGTGATATGATTGTAAGTGCATCTAGTGCCACCCCTCGTTGGTTTTGGAGTATTGACGACAAACCTGGTTGAGGGACTAATGTGTTTGTGACAATTGCAGGATAACACAGGTAGTAGTCCCTCATTAATTTGGTTTACCTACCGGAGATGACCCCTAAAAATGTATGAAGACATTGAAGACAATGGTGGTATGTGAAGACAATCACATCGAAGCTTATGACTCGAGAAGACATTCACATGAAGACTATGGAGTGCGAAGACATAGTTGTTTCGTAGTTTCCTTTTCTACTTTGTTGAGTCATAGGAACCACCGTACTGTTAAGTGGGGTCCAAGTGAACAAAGTCAGAGTGACTGAAGTGATGCTCAACCAAATCCTGTGTCTTCGGGCAAAGACAATAAGAGCAAATCTTATCCAGAGCTGGATGAGTCAGCTTTACTTGTAGCCCAAGTCAAGCTGCCGCGTGTGTTTGAAATCTGACCATTGGAACACGTGTCAGTTCCTTAGTGACCCAGGGCCATGGCGGACAAATCAGGTCGGGTTGCCTAGTGGCTATAAATAGCCCACCCCCTACACCATAAATTGGTGGCTGCTTAGAGTTAGTGCACGACTTTTGTCGTTTGAGAGCAACCCACCTCCGAAGCTTTTGAGAGAGAGAAATCCTTGTGAGGACAAAGCCCAAAACACCTAGAGCCAAAGAGTGTTAGGCATCACTGAAGTCTTTCTGTCCGCGTGACCTGAAGACTTGTTACACTTGAGGACTGTGAATCCTCTAGCCGGTTAGGCATCGTGTTCTGAGCATCCAAGAGTCATTGTGGATTGCCGGTGAACGAAGTCTGTGAAGGTTTGGAAGTCTACCTTGAAGACTAACCAGAGTGATTCGGCGAGGACTGGGTGTCCTTAGCTCAAGGGGAATAAGGTGAAGACACGGTATTCTGAGTTGAATCTCAGCCTCCCTAACCAGACGTACAGTTGTCACAGCAACTGGAACTGGTCCAACAAATCCTTGTCCTCACCAAGCGACTAGTTCTATCTTCTCCCTCTCTTTACTTATAGTTTGTCTTTGTGAAGTCATTGCCTGCTTGTGTTACCTGTTTGACTTCACTGTGTGACTACTATTGTTGTTTGGCTTCATACTATCTTCCATCCTGATCATTACTACCAAGCTGCTATTAGTCTTCATGCTTTCACTTCATTGAATACTTGACTATGGCTTGCCTAGTGTAGTATACCTTCCGCTGCATGTTAATAGGTTCATTTCTATTGTTTGTCTTTGAAACTTCCATGTTTTGAAGACTTCCATAAAAATCGCCTATTCACGCCCCCTCTAGTTGATAACTAGCACTTTCAATTGGTATCAGAGCAAGGTACTCCCTTGTTCTGTGTGATTTGGTTTAACCACCTGGAGTTTTAGCTATGTCGACTGTAGGGATAATCAAAGTCTCCGCTGCGTGCCCTGTCTTCGATGGCACTAATTACCCCTACTAGAAGAATAAGATGTGCATGCATCTTGAAGCCATTGATGTCGATCTATGGTATGTCGTCAAGAACGGTGTTCCCAAGACTGGTGAAGGTGTCACCCCTGCTGATGTCAAGAAGTTCGTTCAACTAGATTCTACTGCCGAGAATATCATCTGTGGTCATCTGACCAAAGGATAGTATGGCCATGTGAGTGCTCTGGAAACGTCGAAGCTAGTCTGGGACTGGCTCTCCAAGGTCAATGAAGGCGTCTCAACCTAGAGAGATCAAAGGATCAGTGTCCTTCGCAACCTCTTCAACCGCTTCAAGAGAAACGATAATGAGAATGTCCAGCTCACGTTTGATCGCCTCACTGGCATCACAAATGAGCTTCATGCTCTCGACGCCACTTAGAATACCAAGCATGAAATCACCAAGACACTCCTGAGATCACTTGACAGCTCATTTGACACCCTAGCCCTGATGATTCAAGAATGCCCTGACTTCAAGACACTCGATCCATCTTACATACTTGAGAGTCTCAATACACATGAGTTTCAGCTATCTGAGAAAAGAGATATCTATGGTCCCAACTATGGCCGAACTCGCGCTTTGAAGGCAAAGGTTGTTTCCTCATCTGAAGAAGAATCTGACTGCAGTTCTAGTGATCCTGAAGACATTGGAAAGGAGCTTGCTATGCTTGTGAAGAAGTTCCAGAAATTTACAAAGAAGAAAGGCTTCAGAAAGTCTTCACGATCCAACTCAAGAAATGATGAAGCTTCCACTCATGACCATAAGAAGAGAACATGTCACAAGTGCAAGAAACCTGGACACTACATCTCTGAGTGTCCACAGTGGGACAATGAGAACAAGAAAAAGAAGAAGATCAAGGAATATGATTCTGGTGACAAGAAGAAGAAGAAATCCTCAAAGTCTTCTTCCAAGTCTTCGTCCAAGTCTTCATCACACAAGAAGAGCTCATCTGGAAAGGATCGTGATTTTGTTGGCAAGGATATGGATTCAGAGGAGGAGTCTCCTTCTGAGGAGGCGGAGGTGGAATCTGAGGAGGAGTCCGACTCTGGCGTTGCAAGTCTAGTCGATGGTTCTTTTTCTTAGTTCCATCTCTACTGCAAAACTGGACAAGAGAGTTTCTTCTCATCCAGCTCCTCGCGAATGGAATGACAAAGCATGTAAATTTCTCTAATTCATAATATTCCAAAATACTCACAAACCCCAAGTTTGTCCATGAAGAGCTAATCTAATTATATTTTTTTTAGAATGGATTTCTTATGTGGAATACTAATGGATAGGGCTTCGTTGTCCTCGTCTGATTAATCCACTTTTTTATAGATCTCGAAAACTTTGAATTTGAATATTTTTATACAATACAAATAGTTGAAGTTAATTTTATGAAAGAAAAAAGGCGGATTACGGAATCCCCATGAATAGGATCAAACCTTATTCCATGCTATTTCCATAAGATTCTTCTAGAAAGTCAATGTATCTAACCTATTATTTCATAGGAGTACTAGTTGCTGAAGGCGATTTCAGAATCAAAAAAAGTAAAGTCAAAATTATTTAGCTTATTCTCTCAATTTCAAATCCAGAAGTGAATCGTACTAATTTCCTTTACATAAGGCAGAGTTGGGAAGTTCTAGATACTTTTCCGTACTTTGTATCTGGCGTACTTCACCTAATTTCCTCCGTGGAATCTCATCCATCGTCCATACATAATGAATTGGTATGGTATATTCATACCATAACATAAGAACAATAAGAACTCGAATTCTTATCGATACTGGAACTCAGAGCATAGGAGGGAAATCCTTAGTAATAGTTGGTTGTATTCGCCCTTTTTGATTTTTTATTAGTAGCAAGTAAATATTTTGTTTGGAGGTAAGAAACTTGCGATATTGAGGGATAAATACCAACTAATCAAGAGACAATTTTGGATCCAATTCGGGATTTTTCTTGGGAAGTTTTGTGAAGAAATTGGAATGGAATTCCATACCACGACGTATCTGGGATAGTAGTCATTAGTGAAAAAACAGGCTCTAGCTACAGCCTACGTTGCCAAGTCCATCTTCAACACTGAAGACGATGGCTCCATCACCAACGCTGATGCTAATGACAAGGACGACTCTGCTCCCACCTACTGCTTCATGGCACGTGGTGCCAAGGTAAACTCACGCGATGCTTACTTTCAAACATCAAGTGAAGATGACTCTGATTGTGAATCCAAACCCAGCTATAAAACACTTGCTAAAATTGCAACTGAACAACAGAAAGCTATGGAACATATTCAAAAATTGTTAGACAAAAGCGATGACCTATTGGACGTGGAAATGACCCGATCTCAGTCCTTAATTGAAGACATAAAAATCCTTCATGTTAAGTACAAGGAACTTGAAAGTCGTCATGAAACGCTCTCAACAACTCATGAAAAGCTTTCCTACGATTATCTTCAAAGCAAGAACTTGAGAAATTGAGAGCGGCTCATGAGGATCTTCAAAAGAGAATGAGTCACTTCGCGCACAACAGATCAGTCCCGCTCAGGAAGGATTTGAACCACCATGTCTAAAATGCCTTGAGCGTGATAACGCTACTTCTGTTGCTGAATGTTCTACTGCTGCTACTGGTGCAATATCTTCAACTACTGATGTGGTAACTAACCCCTCTGCTGAGGATGCCACTACTATTGCTGATGAAAATGCTAGGTTGAAGACATTGCTTTAGACAGGGATGTACAAAAGTCTCAAAGGGCATCAGACACTGTGCGATGTCCTCAAAAAGCATATTCTGAATCGAAACCCAAGAAAAGAGGGTGTTGGGTTCGAGAGGAAAAGGAATGTTGATGGTTCTTACTAGAAGCCTGAGTAGTACCCCAAAACCACATGGGTTGCTGCAAAGGGACCTTTAGTGGATCCATCCACCTTATCTGGCTTCACTTGTGCTAACCCAATTATCATTGATGAATCCTTTGATGCGAACTATAAACTGTTTAAGAATCAGAGTGGTGAAGTGTTTGCCAGGTATATTGGTACTAACTGCAGGAATGGACCACCTATGAAGAAGATCTGGGTGCCCAAAAAGTGTCTTGAGAATCTTCCTGTGAATGTCGTCATGACACCACAAGGGAAGAAGACAAACCCCAGACCAAAGGCTTCATATGGCCCAAAGGCTTCATATAGACACAAGACTCACCTGAGTCACCCTAACCCTAATGTTTTGCAGGGAAATCATACTCAAACTTATGAATATGAGCACGTGTCATCAAACCGCTATGTTCATAAGACTAAGAACTACTCTGCTTATTCATATGAGTACTATTCACCTCCTGCAAGGCTATTTGCTAGGGCTCCAAAGCCGAAGTTCTCAGATGCTGCACTTAGACTCATTGTTTCTATGCCACCCCTGAAAATGAGGGTGGTTAAGAAAAATTAACTTTCTTTTGCAGGGAAAGGTCTCCAGCCGGAAATCAAAGGCGTTCGATGCTTTTGCTGGGGACCTAAAACATCTTGTAGGGTGCAAGATAAAATGCCCAAATGGTCTTACTATGTATTTTGTTCTTGAATCGCTTGCCAATCATCCTATCAGTCCTAACCTTGATCTGAGCTTTGATAATCCTCTTGTGCGTCAAATGTTTATGCTTCACAATACTCTTGGTGAAGCCTATCCCCCTAACTGTACTGTAGGGTATGACACCTCATGCTGCAGAATGGATTATGGACAGCTGTCGGTGTCAAAACCAGCGGATCTCGGGTAGGGGGTCCCGAACTGTGCGTCTAGGCGGATGGTAACAGGAGACAAGGGACACGATGTTTTTACCCAGGTTCGGGCCCTCTCGATGGAGGTAAAACCCTACTCCTGCTTGATTAATATTGATGATATGGGTAGTACAAGAGTAGATCTACCACGAGATCAGAGAGTCTAAACCCTAGAAGCTAGCCTATGGTATGATTGTTGTTTGTTGTTGTGTCCTACGGACTAAACCCTCCAGTTTATATAGACACCGGAGAGGGCTAGGGTTACACAGAGTCGGTTACAAGGAAGGAGATCTACATATCTGTATTGCCAAGCTTGCCTTCCACGCCAAGGAAAGTCCCATCTGGACACGGGACGAAGTTTTCAATCTTGTATCTTCATAGTCCAATAGTCCGGCCAAAGGTTATAGTCCGGCTGTCCGGATACCCCCTAATCCAGGACTCCCTCAGTAGCCCCTGAACCAGGCTTCACTGACGATGAGTCCGGCGCGCAGATTGTCTTCGGCATTGCAAGGCGGGTTCCTCCTCCGAATACTTCATAAAAGATTTTGAACACGAGGATCGTGTCTGGCTCTGCAAAACAAGTTCTGCATACCACCGTAGAGAGAATAACATTTACACAAATCTAATCTTTTGACGTATCCTGTAATGCGACACCACACCACAGCCAAGCCCTTATGCGAACCGTTTCTTAAGCCAACCTCAGCACGTTTTGCGAGGCGGTTTCCTTGGCACATCTTGTCGAAGCAGATATCGTGTCCCCTTATCGCAGGATTCTCATCAATACGGACGTGGGTAACCCAACCGCGCCATCAATTACGGCGCTTGGGGGACGAGCGGGTTTTACCAGGCTGGTGGGGATGCATAGTTTCGTCCGCCCATATAAAGTGACAAGGGTTCACCTTTTTCCATCCATGCCTTCTTCCTCCTTTGCTCATCCATTCTCGCACACTTGAGCTCCAGCGCCCAAGCCCGCACTTTCTTCCTCAACCTTCTACAACCATGTCTCGAGCGGGAGGCAAGTGGATGGTCTCCTCCGTCATGGAGGGACACATCAAGAAGCTGAGGGGAGCCGGATACTTATCTGCGAACATCGCGCATCGGCTCCCAGATGCGGGGCAGTTCATCCCCACCCCCAGGCCCCACGAGAGGGTAGTGTTTCTTACCCATTTCCTCCACGGAGTGGGATTTCCTCTCCATTCATTCGTCCGGGGGCTCATGTTCTATTACGGCCTGGATTTCCACAATCTGGCCCCGAACTTCATCCTCAATATCTCGGCGTTTATCGTCGTGTGCGAGGCCTTCCTCCGCATCAAGCCCCACTTCCGCCTATGGCTGAAGACTTTTAGTGTCAAACCGAAAGTGGTGCGCGGCCAGCAGGCGGAGTGTGGAGGCGCCATGGTGGGCTAGATGCCCAATGCCACATGGCTCGAGGGCTCCTACGTGGAGACCATAAAGGGGTGGCAATCGGGGTGGTTCTACATCACCGAGCCGCGTGACCCCAAATGGGCAGCGGCCACCGAGTTCCGATCCGGAATCCCCACGCGGCTCACCTCCTGGAAAGAGAAGGGCCTGCCCTGGGGTAGTCCGGGAGAGCTGACCGGACTCCAAACTTGTATCCAAAACATGGTGAACAAGAAACTCAAGCTTGTCAACATAGTCCAGGTCATGCTCATCCGTCGGATCCTTCCGTGTCAACAACGGGCGTTCAACTTGTGGGAGTTCGACCCGGCCCAGCACCAAACTCTGAGCGAGCTCTTCGACACAACACACGAGGATGCTTGGAAGGTGCTTTTCAAGGGCGCCGAGGTTCCCCCTCCCCTTACCGAGGATCGCGGATTCAGCGCGAAATGCCAAGCCAGCGCGGTAAGCTGCTTTACCTCTTATAGGGTATTCATTCTTCATAGTTTAATCATATGCGGGGTCTAAGCTCCCATACCTTTGACAGGACTGGCAGGAGACGGCCGGACAGATTGATTGTCTGGCTCCTTTTCCCGAAGGCCCAGCAGACGCTCGCTTAGCGGAGCTGCTGGTTCCGGCACCTTATGTGGTGCCGGAGAAGAAGGCCAAGAAGAAGGCCACGAGAACCCGAAAGAGTTCCCGGCGCCCGGTGGTGTTAGACTCATCGTCTGACGACTCCGAGGCGCACTGCTCCCACGAAGATGAGGAGGAGGAAAAAGAGGTTTCTTCCCCTCCAGCAGGGGGAGAAAAGAAAAGGAAGGCCGCCCCAACTGGGGAGGCCGGAGGGTCCAAGAAGGGAAGGACTCTCCCTCCGGACTACTCCGCCACCGCCGCCGACAGCGAAGACGAGTGGCCACCCAGGGCCAAGCCCCTAGCGAGACCGTAAGTATTCGGACACCAGAGTAACTCATGGCTCCGTTTGTTGCACAGCTTTTCCTAACGCCGAATATAATCATGCAGTCCACCCCGATCCCATGTCGATGTATCGTCGAGCGGTTCCTTGGGTTCGTTGGATGTGAATAGCTTTTCGCTTCCGACCGCCTCCTCCCCTCGCCCTACGGCAATGCCGAGGTATTGTCTCAAGGGGTTCCAAACCGAGGGGAGGTAGTCCTGGGGGCGCCTCAAGGCGGCCTCCCGGACTGCAGGCACAAAGGGAGCAAGGCTCCCAAGGGCTCCAAGTTCGGCCCGGGGCCGAATACCGCACCGGAACCTTCAGTGGTTCCGGACTCCGGCAAGCGGCCCCCACTAAGAAGGGCAAGCCTACCGTGCCGGTGACCTCCGTCCTACCAGAGGCACCGGATAATTTGCTAGAGGTGCTTAACGGCGCCTCCATCGACGAGGAGCACCACACTATTATGAGTGCGGTGATCCAGAAAGTTCAGTCCGCCAAGAGCGGGCTGACTGAAGCCTGTGCCAGCCTTCTAACAGGCTTTGAGGTATGTATTAAAAATATATGAAAATATTACCGCATAGACAGTAGCCCCTGATGCTCTATTTGGTGTTCACAAAGGAAAGCCGAATAGAGGATCTAATAATATTCGTAGGAGTCTAACATAATTATGTTGATATGCGTATGCAAGCTTCGCTGCTGGCCTCTGCCGCACTGACTGTGGAGGTTGATGCGCTGAAGCAGAACCTCGAGCGGTCCGAGCAAGAGCTCGGCCTTGCCAAGAAGCAGCTCGAGGAGAACCAAGGTACGTAATGCCTTGTCTATGTGTGTATATATAAAGAAGATGCAGTTGCGAAAATGATAGGATCGTTATTAACGTGCCAGCGGCCATGACCGAAGTGGCGTCCCTGAAGCAAGCGCTTACCGAGCTCGAAAACAAGGCGGTCACGGAGTGCGCCGAGCAGGAGAAACATGAGGCATGGGTTGGCGAGGTGTAGCAAGAGCTCCATGCTCTCGTGAAGAAGCATGAGACTTTGGAGCTTGACTCGAAGACTCGAGAGTCCGAGCTCGCTGCGTCCCTCGAAAGCGCCAAGGGTGCCAAGGAAGAAGCCCAAAAAGCCCTCCAGGAAATTGAGGCGATGAAGAAGATAGCGGTGGGTAAGGCATTCATTATGCAAAGCAAGCACGTGAAAGTGAATTACTTGTTACTTACCCGAGTCCGAAGCTCTCCAGGAGCATTCGTAGATTTGCCCCGCAGCGTGTCAGATGCCGCCACATACTACCAGGACGAGGAAGGGAGCTCGACGAAGAAGGTGTTCTGGTCTCAGTATGCTGAGACCGGACACCCGGTGCCCTTGAGCGACCAGCTGAAGCAATTGGTCGAGCTCCATAAGGTGGCCGAACAGGCCATGAAGGGTCTTATAGTCCGGCTATGGCCTGGACAGGCCATGCCTGGGAGCTACTTCGGGCTGGTGAGGCGGCTGGTGGATGTCCGTCCGTGGCTTGAAGTCATCAAGTGCTCCGTCTGCATCAAGGGCGCCCGCAGGGCGCTTGCCCGTGTGAAAGTACACTGGGGCAAAATGGACGCGGAGAAGCTGGTGAAGGACGGACCACCGCAGGGCAAGGAGCATCGCCACCCCAAGATGTACTATGAGGGCGTCCTGAAGGGTGCTGACCTTATGGTGGATGAGTGTTCCAAGGATGTAATTTTTGAGTAAACTTGCTCGTTTGATCCTATATGTATGAAAACTTGTTCATATGCGCTATGCAACGCTTGTGTGAATTTAAAATAATACCTTATGTGCGGTCATTTATTAAATCTGAGAGATGGCTAATCGTCGGCTTCTACCCCCATGCCACGAGTGCTGGGGTGTTCGGGATAAACCTGAGCACTCTTTTTCCCATTCTTGGGTCCTTCGAGGGAGGTGCTCAGCACAACGAACAAGGCAATCGGACTATAATACTTTATCACTCTCACTTAGCCAGAGAATTCTATAATTTTAAATTTTGGCGAAGCCCCTAGTGTTCGAAAGACCGAGTTCGGGGCGCTATACACGCCTAGGCCAGACAACGTTGGCTCCTCGCCCTAAGCGGGATAAGTCTTTAGGGACTCGAAACCTCTCGAACAGCGACCAGCTCTCGCCCTATCATGACAGTCAGTTTTAGCTTTCTCTACTGAGGTGCTTAGCCCAGCTGAACCGGGGCACAATCGTAGTAGTTCTCCCAGTGCTACCTTAGCCGATATAGCGGAATGTAAGGTACCAAAACATGGGAGCCGGGCAAACCCAACTATTGACCCAAGACATGATTCGGAGCTGATGCATATAATGCTATAAGTTCGGAGTGCCGCACTTGTGAAAGTGTTCGGACTTCTCAAGCCGTATTATGGGGTCTTAAGCCCCTGGCGTATTAGCCGTACCGAAGTGTACGGGTGCTAAATGTCATGAATGAACATATATATAAAAGGGTAAGGAATAGAGGATGCAATAATAGACTGAAGCTATGCATTGTTTATTCAAAAAGGTGCATTAAAAGCAGAACGATACAAATAGTGCGATAAGCAAAATATGGGACTATTTGACATGTCCCCTCCAGGTGCATGCTGCAGAATGGTATTTAAAGCAGGTATTTTGCTTGTTATAGAGACCACCTGGGAGTTCAACAGTGTGACGTAGCTTTCTGCCTCCCTGGTTGTTGTATCGTTTGTTCGCCAATTGTACTACCGAACAGGTCTTCTGGATGTTGGTCGTGTAGTTCAAGCTTCCAAACCTGACTTGATGGCCAGGGGCGTAACTTTCAATCTGCTCCAGATGGCCAAGCGAATTGGCCCGCAGTGCAAAGCCGTCGAATACAAAGATTTTCCGGGGAAAAAGTCTCGCCCTGGACTGCATCGCTAAAGATGATTGAAGGAGCCATCAAGCCTAATGATGACAACACAGAGGAACTCTCAGTGAAAGCACCAATGTCGGTGTCAAAACCGGCGGATCTCGGGTAGGGGTCCCGAACTGTGCGTCTAGGCGGATGGTAACAGGAGACAAGGGACACGATGTTTTTACCCAGGTTCGGGCCCTCTCGATGGAGGTAAAACCCTACTCCTGCTTGATTAATATTGATGATATGGGTAGTACAAGAGTAGATCTACCACGAGATCAGAGAGGCTAAACCCTAGAAGCTAGCCTATGGTATGATTGTTGTTTGTTGTTGTGTCCTACGGACTAAACCCTCTGGTTTATAGAGACACCGGAGAGGGCTAGGGTTACACAGAGTCGGTTACAAGGAAGGAGATCTACATATCCTTATTTCCAAGCTTGCCTTCCACGCCAAGGAAAGTCCCGTCCGGACACGGGACGAAGTCTTCAATCTTGTATCTTCATAGTCCAATAGTCCGGCCAAAGGTTATAGTCCGGCTGTCCGGATACCCCCTAATCCAGGACTCCCTCAACAGCGGATGCACTAATCATATGACTGGTGATCGGGGTCTTCTCATGGACTCAACCTTACGTCCATCTGACAAGAGTCACATCACATTTGCTGACACTGGTAAAAGCAAGGTATTGGGTCTAGGTAGAGTTGCAATCTCAAAGGATCAGCACATGGATAAAGTGATGCTTGTTGAATCCCTTGGTTTCAACTTAATGTCTGTCTCAATGCTTTGTGACTTGAACATGATTGTGATATTTGGAAAATATCGTTGCCTTGTACTAATGGAATCTGACAAGTGTATAGTCTTTGAAGGGTATTGAAAAGATGATTTGTACATGGTAGATTTCTCAGCAGGACCACAGCTGGCTGTATATCTTCTAGCAAAGGCTTCAGAGTCCTGGCTCTGGCATCGGAGGCTAGGACATGCGGGCATGAGGAATCTGCACACTCTCGCAAAGAAGAAGCACATTATAGGCATCGAGGCCGTCAAGTTCAAGAAGGATCATCTGCGCGGTGCATCTGAAGCTGGAAAGATGATGACGGCCAAGCATCCCTCGAAGAGAATCATGACGACAACTCAACCCTTCGAGCTGCTACACATGGACTTATTTGGCCCTACTCACTACTCTACTCTCACTACTACTGCTTGTCTCTATGGCTTCGTCATTGTTGCTGATTATTCAAGATATATGTGGGTGCATATAATCCTCTACAAGACTGAAGTGCAGGATGTCTCCTGACTCTTCGCCAATCATGCCATGAATAACTATGGCGTCAAGATCAAGCATATCAAAAGTGACAACAGCACAGAGTTCAAGAACACAGGCCTCGACCTTTACCTGGATACATTGGGCATCACTCATGAGTTCTCCGCTCCGTACACTCCTCGGCAGAATGGCATCATGGAGCGCAAGAACCGAACACTCATTGAGATGGCACGGACAATGCTTGATGAATACAAGACTCCAAGAAAGTTCTGGCCCGAAGCCATCGATACTGCATGCCATGTCATCAACCGTGTTTATCTTCACAAGCTTCTGAAGAAGACATCCTATGAACTCCTGACTGGTAAGAAGCCAAATGTCAGTTACTTCAGAGTATTTGGTGCTAGGTGCTGGATCAAGGATCCACATCACACTTCAAAATTTGCACCGGAAGCACATGAAGGTTTTATGCTTGGTTACGGAAAGGATTCGCACTCCTACAGAGTCTTCAACCTCTTTCACTATAAAGTGGTTGAAACTATGGATGTGCGGTTCGATGAGACTAACGTCTCGCAAAGAGAGCACTTGCCAAATGTTCTAGATGAAGATCCACCTAGTGAATCCATCAAGATCATGGGAACTGGAGAGATCATACCTTCTGAGGCACAGGCTGAAGAGGAACTCATCATTTCTGCACCTAATCAACCTGAAGACAATGCTCAGCCTGAAGACAATCCTCCAAATGATGACAATGATCAACAAGAGCAAAATCTTTGTCCAGTTCATCCTCGTGTTGCAAATGAAGTACAGATTGAGAAGATAATTGATAGCATCAATGCACCAGGTCCACTCACTCGTTCAAGAGCAACACAGCTAGCAAATTTCTATGGGCACTTTGCATTTGTCTCAATATCAGAACCCAAGAAAGTTGCTAAAGCCTTCATGGAACCTGAATGGATTCAAGCTATGCAAGAAGAGCTTCAATAGTTCAAGCTGAACAATGTGTGGGAACTTGTCAAGCGTCCTGACCCTCGCAAGCACAACATAATAGGCACCAAATGGATATATCGCAACAAGCAAGATGAGCATGGTCAAGTTGTCAGAAACAAGGCTCGTCTCGTTGCTCAAGGATACACTCAAGTTGAAGGGATAAACTTCAATGAAACATTTGCTCCTGTGGCTAGGCTTGAAGCCATTCGCATACTGCTAGCCTATGCAAACCATCATAACATCCTTTTGCATCAGATGGATGTGAAAAGTGCTTTTCTCAATGGCAAGATTGAAGAAGTGTATGTTGCACAACCACCTGGCTTTGAAGATCCAAAACATCCTGATATGGTATACAAGCTTAACAAGGCATTGTATGGCCTCAAACAAGCCCCTCGCGCTTGGTATGACACACTCAAAGACTTCTTGAAGAGCAAAGGCTTCAAACCTGGTTCCCTGGATCCCACACTCTTCACGAAGACATATGATGGTGAATTGTTTGTGTGCCAAATATGTGTGGATGAAATTATCTTCGGCTGCACTAACCAGAAATACAGTGATGAGTTTGGACACATGATCCAAGAGCAATATCAGATGTCCTTGATGGGTGAGCTGAAGTTCTTCCTTGGTCTTCAAATTCGTCAGCAGAGCAACGGTATCTTCATATCTCAAGGGAAATACCTCAAAGACTGCCTGAAGAAGTTTGGAATGCAAGACTGCAAAGGTTACACGGCGCCAATGCCAACCAAAAGTCATTTGGGTCCTGACGCCAATGGTAAAGAGTTTGATCAAAAGGTATACCGCTCCACGATTGGTTCTTTACTTTATTTATGTGCATCTAGGCCAGATATAATGCTTAGTGTTTGCATGTGTGCCCGATTCCAAGCGGCACCAAAGGAATCACATCACTTAGCTGTGAAGCGAATTCTTCGATATTTGGCTTACACCCCAACACTAGGATTATGGTATCCAAAGGGCTCAGAGTTTGATCTAGTTGGATTCTCGGATGCTGATTATGCTGGTGACAAGGTAGATCGCAAGTCTACATCAGGCACATGTCACTTTCTGGGACGATCACTTGTTTGTTGGTCTTCAAAGAAGCAGAACTGTGAATCGCTCTCCACTGCTGAATCTGAATACAATGCTGCTGGATCTTGCTGCGCTCAGCTTCTATGGATGAAGCAAACACTCAAGGACTATGGCATCCATCTGAAGCAAGTACCACTCTACTGCGACAATGAAAGCGCTATCAAGATTGCCAACAACCAAGTTCAGCACTCGAAGACAAAGCACATTGAAATTCGTCATCACTTTCTCAGAGATCATGTCATGAAGGAAGATATTGATATCATTCATGTCAACACTGAAGAGCACTTGCCAGATATCTTCACAAAGCCCTTGGATGAGAAAAGGTTTTGCAAGTTGCGGTGTGAGCTAAATATCTTGGAATCCTTGAATGTCCTGTGATTAGGCACACATCCTAACACTTATGCATGTTGATGACTTAGATGTGCAACACACGAAGTAATGTAAATCTTCAATCAATGAAGACTTACACTCTGAGTGTGAATACATTAATGCGGAATTTGACTTCAGAGCGCCACAATAATTGTGTGCCGTGTCTGGGTCTAATACTTCCTACATGGTGGGTAACGCCACCACCAAATTCTTGTTTGGAGTGTTTTCTCTTGGCATTACATTTGCAAAGTCTTCGCATTTCATTTATATTCAACATTGATTTGTCTTCATGATGATCTTCACTTTGTTGATTTAGTCTTACTCAGATATATACATATATTTGTGTTCTGTCCTCTACAGCATTCACTTATAGCTATGTCTTCTCGTTTGAATCTTTTGAACTAAGTGAATGTGATCGGACCCTAACCTCTTCTATGCTTCTTCCTCAAATTCTATCTATCCAAATCACATGCATTCTACTGAAAACGTCGAATGTCTTCTCTGCGTCCTTGTCAGCAGAAGATATAGAGACAAACATTGAATCTGTTTTAAATGCTCAATCCTTATTGCGTGAAACCCGGAGAAGCCGGAACGACCACCCGATAGTCCAGGCATGCGTGGGAACATGGAACAACTTCCAATGTGTTGCATGTTCGCCACGTGTCCCTCAGATGTGAACCGCCAGGGGCACCTACGTAATTGTGTTGTGTTGTCCCTCTCCTTATAAATACACATCACATCATGGTCAAAATCTTTGTTCCACCTCTCCACCTCGACAAATCCTAGCGCCACCGCTAGCTCTAGACGACGCCGGTGATGAAGCGCTTAGCTGTTCGACCTCACCGACGCCGTCCTCACGCCGGCTGTAGACCTCGTCTTCTCTGCCGCTGCCGTAGGTGTCCTCCGTCGCCAAGTTGGGGCATGGAAGATCGAACTGTTCGGCCTCCTCTCTACTTCGTCTAGCAGTTCTTCGTGTGGTAATTAAAACTCACTTTTACTGCCTTTTTGATCCGATAGATTCATCTTTCTTCACCAAAAGTGGTTTCTATCCCCACAAATTTGGATCTATCCTGTTCTACATCTCATAACATGCCTACTATATTCACTTATGCTTCACACATAGTTAGATTCCTCACTTGTACCTATTCTTGGATTCGTACAAATCTGTAACCAACTCTCAACATATAAGTGAATGTCTTCGCACTATGAGGTCAATGTCTTCAAACTGATTTATCTTCAAACTCTTCTGAGAATGCATATGACCTCTTCCCCTTCCCTCGCATCTCTAATGCTGTCACAGGTACATGTCCGTGGGAGAATCCCTTGGTTCTCATAGTCTGCATGCATTTGCAGAATTCTTACAGCATCGCATGAACTCTCCCGAAGCTAGTTCTTCTCTGACCAGCAGATGGAAGACTTTGACAGCTTTGAAGCCATTCAAACTGAACTTCATGGCCACAGAAAAATCTGCAAGGAAGGGCGGCAGGCAACGTCATGGGGGCACATCAAGGGATTTTCCACCAAATCTCTATGAGTTGTACAAGACTGATCCAGAAGAGGATTACAATCAGCGCAAAACTCGAATCCAGTGGATTCGAGGATATTGGGCCGAGAAATGGTTCAAATACCGGTTCGCGACCCAGGAGTATGCTGAGAAGAATGCCATCAAGTGTCCTTGGGGTGATATTCTCTTTCGAAATCTTCAACCCAAGAACAGAGTTGAAGCTATTGCTCAGGGTTTCTACCCCTGTATGGTCCGTGGACCACAGCCTGCCAATGCCGACCCATCATCATTGCTATGGTGTCGTGACGATAATCTTTTCAAGCGCAACTTTCAGACTGCAAAGCCATCGGCCAAAGAGAACAAGAAATCGCTGGGATTAGACTTCAACCCCGGTCCTTCTGCTCCTCGGGCTGATGGCATACGCGATGCTGAACCCAATATCATCGGGCCCTTCTACAACCTTGAAGGTCTCATCACGCATAGTGCCGTTCAAGGGGCAGCCGTGGATCACTCTGCAGATGACGCTGATTCTGATGAAGCGCATGCTCTTCCAAAACCACAGAAGCAGAAGAAACCCAAGGCTTCAAAGCCCTCCACTGCACCAAGAGCTTCGCGTGCGAAGCCTCTGGCCACTGCTCCTCCTGCACCAAGTGTGCATTCTGAAGATCTTTCTCGCATCTCCAAGACTGAGAACAAGAAGAAGAAGCCCATACAGATTACTAGTCAAGCACTTACCCCAGCTGCCGTTCTGAGGAATGAGAACGAAGCCATTGATCTGTCAAGTGATGACGACCTTGGCGATGATGCTCTCGAGCTGCTGATAAAGAGCAAGCAAGAGGCGAAAATCTTCAACGATCTTCCCCTTTTCGATGTGGACATCCTGAACAAGTTCATTGATGAGTGGTTTGACAGCCCAAACCTCAGTTTTAATGATCTTCAGCTCCCAATTGGCCTCAGCGTCTCCTTCCACGGAGCCATTGCTCTTGAGCTGGCTCTAGCTCAGAGAATTGTTGAACTTAAGAACAAAATTGACTATGAAAAAGCCCAGTTCAAGAAGCATATGGCCAAGCTCAGTGTGACTGATGTCCAAAACTTCAAGCAAATGATGCATGAGCTCAAGGAGGCGTTTCACAAGAAACATGATGAAGCTAAAGGTTCACTAGAGCGCATGAAACTCCTCGCTGCCAAATGTGTTCAAGCTTACAATGAAGCCGAGAAGCGCAAGGCACTTGGGCATCCTGGCATCGACCCCAAGATGGCTGCCAAGAAGAAGAAGCCTGTTGTGGCCCAGCTGAAGCATCCAGGCAGGAAGAACCTCGCATTGTCTTCCCCGCCAGTATGACAGGCGTGAAGCCAAAGGTCCCCACAGTAGCTTCAGAGCTCAAGAAAACAAGGACAGCTGAAGACGAAGCCAGAAAGCGCAAGTCCAAGAACACCACTGATGATGCTCCACCAACCAAGAAAAGAAAGACAAAGAAGAAAGATCGGGCTGCTCCCACGGAGCCCCTTGTCGTCGAGCCAATCTCTGTTTCTCATCCTGCGTCCACACATCAAGAGCGTCGTTTGATAGTTCACGAGCCTGCTACCACAGAGGCTCCTGAAGCTCAAGAAGATCCAGCTATTGACAACACCGCAGCTGAAGACATTGGTCCCCAAGACAATGTATATGATGATGAAGTCCTTCCTCAGATCGAGCACCAAATGGTATCATCGCCTATTCTCACGAATAGCGAACTCATCAGCATTGGTTGTCCTCTGACACCAATTGCTCAGGATGATTCATGGGCTGATCACCCTCAAGACTCCCCCCGCGAAGAAGAATCACCAAGTACTCTGCCAACTCAAGTCACCCCTCCAGTGCTTGATGATGACGACTTTGAGGCCCAGCCAACTCCCTCTCCACAAGCGTCGCCTGCATTTCGTAGGCTTCATAAAGGACCAAGGCCCCAAGTCACTCTTTCGAGTGTTCCATAAGGAGAAGAGCACCACCACTCAGTATCACGCCAAGTGTTTCCTGAAGCCACTCCAACTGTGAACATCTCAGAGTCTGAAGCCAAAGCTGCTGAAGACATTCCGGCTGCATCAGCCGATGAACAAGAAGAACCCCATCAAGAAGAAGAACGTGTTGCTACACCCCCGTCCAACCAAGAAGTTGTTCTCGAGGAGAACGTGTCCGACCCTCCAGCTACTCAAGTGGAGGTTGATAACATTGAGGCGGCCACCAACACCAATACTGAAGCCAATGACGTTGTCATGGCTGAAGCAAATGTGGCGCCTGAAGTCAATGTGGCGCCAGAAGTTAATGAGCCTGAAGCTTCTAATGCACCTGAAGTCAATATTGCACCTGAAGCCATTATACCACTTGCAGCTCACGTCAATGTTGATACTCCTGTACCACCTCCAAGGCCACACACTATCGAGATGGATTTTGACCACGGCCAACCTGTCATGGTTCGTTGGCCCATTCTGGTTCCTCCTCCTGCTCCCGGACCACAATTCGACTATCATGTGGAGCACAGGCCTCAGGTCCAGAAGCCAAAACCAAGGCTGCCAAGGTTTCCAGGTACTGCAACTTCACCATGATCTTTCAATGTGAATGGCTTCATTGCACACTGAAAGTGCAACTATCCCTAGGTGGTTTTGGTAATTCATAACAACATATAGCTCATTGAGCTAATGCTATTCCAAGATGACTATTTCAGGAAAGCTCAATGATTGGCATGGCATGGATGTGAAAGTGGAACCCTCAAAATGCTAAGGACAAAAGTTTGGCTCAAGCTCAAAAGCTCAAGACTCTTCATTTTATATTTTAGTGATCCAAGATCACATTGAGTCTTTAGGAAAAGCCAATACTATCAAGGAGGGATGAGGTGTTGCTTAATGAGCCTCTTGCTTCATGTGCTTAGTGATATGCTCCAAAACCCTCAACTACTTTCCCATATCCACATATGACCTAAACCCTAAGCCAAACTCGGTCCTTCCGATTCTTTCTATCCGGCTCCACCGAGTTTCACTTGTCATAAGCCACTGCCAAAACCTAGCAATTCGGTTCTACCGATAGGGATCTCGGTCTCACCGAGATGGGATTGCAAACTCTCTATTTCCCTTTCATAACTTTTCGGTCTCACCGAAAGAGCGAATCGGTCCCACCGAGATTGCAATGTAAATTCAGTGTTTCCTTTTTGTAACTTTTCGGTCTCACCGAAAGAGAAAATCGGTCCCACCGAGTTTGCCTGACCAACTCTCTGGTTAGCTAATTACCAAAATCGGTCTCACCGATTTTGTGTAATCGGTCTCACCGAGATTACGTTATACCCAAACCCTAACCATATCGATCCTACCGAGTTGCATGTCAGTACCACCGAAAATCTCTAACGGTCACTAGGTTTACCTTTTCGGTCCGACCGAGTTTGTTGATTCGCTCCCACCGAGATTGGAAAACTGTGTGTAATGGTTGGATTTTGTGTGGAGGCTATATATACCCCTCCACCTCCTCTTCATTCGTTGAGAGAGCCATCAGAACACATACACACAATTCCAACTCATATGTTCTGAGAGAGAACCACCTACTCATGTGTTGAGACCAAGATATTCCATTCCTACCATATGAATCTTGATCTCTAGCCTTCCCAAGTTGCTTTCCACTCAAATCTTCTTTCCACAAAATCCAAATCCTATGAGAGAGAGTTGAGTGTTGGGGAGACTATCATTTGAAGCACAAGAGCAAGGAGTTCATTACCTACACACCATTTGTTACTTCTTGGAGAGTGGTGTCTCCTAGATTGGCTAGGTGTCACTTGGGAGCCTCCGACAAGATTGTGGAGTTGAACCAAGGAGTTTGTAAGGGCAAGGAGATCGCCTACTTCGTGAAGATCTACCGCTAGTGAGGCAAGTCCTTCGTGGGCGATGGCCATGGTGGGATAGACAAGGTTGCTACTTTGTGGACCCTTTGTGGGTGGTTGCTTCTTCGTGGACCCTTCGTGGGTGGAGCCCTTCGTGGACTCGCGCAACCGTTACCCTTTGTGGGTGGAGCCCTCCGTGGACTCGCGCAACCGTTACCCTTTGTGGGTTGAAGTCTCCATCAACGTGGATGTAGGATAGCACCACCTATCCGAACCACGGGAAAAACATCTGTGTCTCCAATTGCATTTGAATTCTCCAAACCCTTCCCTTTACATTCTTGCAAGTTGCATGCTTTACTTTCCGCTGCCAATATACTCTTTGCATGCTTGCTTGAATTATGTGATGATTGCTTGACTTGTCCTACAATAGCTCAAATCTGCCAAGAACTAAAATTGGGAAAAGGTTAAGTTTTTATTTGGTCAAGTAGTCTAATCACCCCCCCCCCTTCTAGACATACTTTTGATCCTACACACACAACACCTTCTTTGACAGCAACAAGAACCCATACTCGAAGCCAAGAATTTCATCCGATCGGTTCTGGAGCTATCAGCAACGCAGTTATTACTCTTGTGTTGTTTATGATCAACGGCACATCTTTCCCCATATGCGTCTAGACTGTGAAGCTATTGCTGGCCTTCCATGCCTAGAAGAAGCCCTTGATTGCTTCCGAGATGCTGGTCTGCTACAATTTGTGACTGATAAAGAGCACTGGAACAAAGATCTTCTGCTGCAATTCTATGCCACCCTCCACATTCACGGCTATAACAGGGATCTGAAGACATGGATCCTTGAGTGGATGACAGGCAATGTACATGATGAACCCATGGTCTTGATATTATTGAGCTCACTGGTCTGCCCACTCCAGGTGAACTATATGAACCTGGTTGTTAGCTTCACCGCAATGCTTTGGAGAGCATCTTCCAGAAACCTGAGCCCAACATGAGCCAAATGCTGAGCATGATGAAGCCACTGCCACATGACGCTGAATATCTAAGGGAATTCTTTGTTGAAGACCTAGAGTATCTGCCCCGCACTATTTATCATATTATCAGGCGAACTCTATGGCCTATCAAGGGACATTCTCCTGCAGCGAAGCTTGAAGGAGCAATGAAGACATTGGTTTTCTATATATTCAATGGCATCAGCTTCAATGCTCAAGACTTCTTCATCAGGCAATTGGCTGCATCTGGCTTTGATCTCTTTGGTCTGAAGTTCTACTCTCCATGGGTTATGCGCCTTATCAAGCTTCACTCTGCTATCAACTATCAGCCATCTACGCGCAACCATCTGATATTCTTGCCAGAGGTTGATCTGTCTGTCGAAGCCATATACCCAGAACCTGCCAAGGAGCCCATTTATCTTCACAACACTGATCACCAAAGCTTCACTCAGCACATTGAAGGAGTTCTGGCTGCCACTCGTGTTTATCCTTTGGCTGGCAATACACGTGCACCTCATCGTGCCCATACTGAAGCCACTGAAAGCACAATTGCTCAAAGGCCTTGAAAGCGTTCTCATGTTCTCAATGACCGAGAGCTTCTTGTTGCCTTGCATCAAAAGCAAGATAAGCATCACGATTGGCTGAAGCGTCAGATGCAAAGCCTCTTGGTGGATGTCAACCGCATTCGCAACCTTGCCACCAAGAATGCATTTGTCACTCACGAAACCTGCCGGAGATCGTGGAAGAGTCTGACATTGCTCAGTGTTGAAGCTGATCTTTAAGACGACGGCTTCACAGAGAGATTCAAGTTTCATTCCACTCCTCCCAGGAATGTTGTCTTGCGTCGGACTCCCTCACTCGAAGACTCTGAGTACTCCTCCTCCGCGGCAACTGTTAATGCCAGAGTCGTTGATGACGAAGATGATGCTACTTCACCACCTCCAACTTTGGCGCGTATCGACACTGCACCAAGTTCTTTTGCACCACCGAACCTCAACAACGACCCTGGTGCTTCACCTACTCCTCGTGGGAACGAGTAGAGGCTCTATGTCTTCAAACCTTTTTGGTCCTTACTAACAAAAGGGGAGAAGCATATGAGTTGATAGTCTTCAAGCGGGTCCATATGGGTGGTTTGTAACACCCTCGATGCGACTATATCTCCCACGTGCCGAGGCACGACTTAGAGGCATAATCGCATTGAAGGCATATGTCGCAAGTTAGGCAATCTTCACAACATCCCATGTAATATGAATAATAAAGGGGAGATAACATAGTTGACTTACACTCGCCACGTCAACCAAGTACATAAATAACATTACATCATCCAAACACTCATGGCCCGACTACGGCGCCAAAATAAAAGATAACCCAACATGCGACACGGTCCCAATCACCCCCAACTGGGCACCACTACTGATCATCAGGAAAGGAAACATAGTAACGTCGAGAGTCTTCGTCGAACTCCCACTTGAGCTCATACGCGTCTCCTGGAGCGGAATCATCAGGCCCTACATCTGGTGTAATAGTAATCTGTGAGCCACAGGGACTCAGCAATCTCGCACCCTCGCGATCAAGACTATTTAAGCTTATAGGTAAGGCAAGGTAAATATAAGTGGAGCTGCAGCAAGCGACTAGCAAGTATGGTGGCTAGCTTATACGCAAAAGAGAGCGAGAAGAGGAGGCAAAGCGCGAGCGAGAAGCTAGATAACCACCTGCGCAAACATTACTCCAACACCGTGTCCGCTTCCCGGACTCCGCCGAGAAGAGGCCATCACGGTAAAACACTCGGTTGATTCATTTTAATTAATTAAGGTTCAAGTTATCTACAACCGGACATTAACAAATTCCCATCTACCCATAACCGCGGGCACGGCTTTCGAAAGTTCAAGTCCCTGTAGGGGAGTCCCAACTTAGCCCATGACAAGCTCTCACGGTCAATGAAGGAATAGACCTCCTCCCAAGACGTTCTGATCAGACTCGGTATCTCGGTTCTTCAAGACACTTCGACAGGTTAAAACAAGACCAGCAACACCGCCCGAATGTGCCGACAAATCCCCATAGGAGCTGCACATATCTCTTTCTCAGGGCACACTCAGATAAGCAATCCATACAACTAAAACCAGCCCTCGAGTTTCCCCGAGGTGGCGCTGCAAGGGGCTCTAGGTTGGACCAACACTCAGAGGAGCACTGGCCCGGGGGGGTTTAAATAAGATGACCCTTGAGTCTGCAGAACCCAAGGGAAAGAAAAGGCTAGGTGGCAAATGGTAAAACCAAGGTTGGGCATTGCTGGAAAAGCTTTAATCAAGGCGAACTATCAAGGGGTTCCCATTATAACCCAACCGCGTAAGGAACGCAAAATCCGGGAACATAACACCGATATGACGGAAACTAGGGTGGCAAGAGTGGAACAAAACACCAGGCGAGAGGCCGAGCCTTCCACCCTTTACCAAGTATATAGATGCATTAAGATAACAAGATAATATAATGATATCCCAACAAGTAAATAAATTTCCAACGAGGAACGGCCTCCAATCTACACCTGGAACTAGCAACGCTATAAGAGGGGCCGAGCAAAGCGGTAACATAGCCAAACAACGGTTTGCTAGGACAATGGTGGGTTAGAGGTTTGACATGGCAATTTGGGAGGCTTGAAAGAAAGTGGTAGGCATCATAGCATTGGCATAGCAAAAGAGCGAGCAAACTAGCATAGCAAAGATAGTAGTGATTTCGAGGGTATGATCATCTTGCCTGCACAGTTGTCAGAGTTGACTGGATCCTCGAAAGCAAACTCAACGGGCTCCTCGTTAGCGAACTCGTCTCCCGGCTCTACCCAAACAAGACAAACAAGCAACAAGGATACAATCAAGCACGTGCAAGACCAAGCAATATGATGAAATGATGATATGCTATGCGGGATGCGATGCGGGATGCAAAATGCAAGATATGACAGGAAATGCATGAACCTGGCCTCAACTTGGAAATCCAAGTGTGCCACTGGAAAGATGAGACGAAATCGCTTGAAAACGATATAAAGAACGCCGGAATCGGAGTTACGGTTTGGAAATGGCAAGTGATTCAAATATGACACCGGTCTGCGATTTACAGCAAGTAGGCATCTAAATGCAATGAGATGAACATGCTACAGCACCCAAACATGACAACAAAATACATGGCAGGGATGCACACAAGATGCTTAACAAAAGTCTAGCACTGAGCTACGGCCAATTCATCCATTAACAGGTTCAAACAAGCATGGAAAAAAATGCATATGACAAACAGATCGCAGACTTAGTGAAATTAACACTTGTCTGGAATTTCAGATCAGGTAGCCCTCTTCAGAGCCACAAAACTACATGCTATGGGACATGAACATGGCAAAGTAAAGCATGGCATGAAGCTACTCCAAGATCTTAACAAAAGTCCCTTAGTGACCTTGAGCCAAAAGGGATCGGAAAATACAATTGCAAGCATGTGAACATAGCAAAAACATAATCAGATCACAGACTTAGTGAAAACTGGCACATGCTGAAACATAACTCAAGTAGGCATGTTTACGAGCTCGATGCACTCACTATGGTACAAGTCATGGCAAGACAAGAATACACCCATCAAGAAGGCACAAAATGTAATCTAGAAATGGCAAGAACAATAGCATAGCATGCATGGATCAACTACAACATCATCGGCAAAATTGCAAACAAGTTGACAATCTGCCCAGATTCACAAAGTAGCAAAAGTAGAGCTCGATTGACTCAATCTAGAGTGCTCCATAATTGCAAAAAAAGACATGGATGGATAGAGCACTACAAGATTAACAAAACATCCTTACTGATCATCCTCAAAAGAGGCACGGATCACTAGGAAACAATAAGAACATATGGCATCATGAGATAAACAGCTCCAGGACTTGGTGAAATTACTAAGTCCCTAAAAACAGAATTAGCAAGTGCACCACTTTGCAAGCTTGCACAAGTCACCACACACATCACAAAATACATGGGTTGCACCTCTGGAAAGATGACAAAACCCTTAACAAAACACATGTAGAGCATCAGGGCATAGCATGCACACATTAATCATGGCAAAAATGACAAAAACCTAAATGGAGCAGCAGATCTGACCATTAACTCAAGTAGCCTTCTTCTAACAGCATTTCGGGCATCAAGATGAACTCAAATGAAAATGATGCAATGGAATGAAATGATGTACTCTCTGAGATGAACATTTTGATATGCTATATGCATGAATCGGAGCTACGGATGCAAAGTTACGAGGCTATGAACAGGAGCACTTGGATCTGGGATTTCCGGGACTTGGTGAAAAAAAACATGGGCGCAGGATAGCTAAAGTGTGCACGAGCGGGGTTTAGAGGGATGGCTCACCATGGGCTCGGCCCAGGACGACAGAGGACGAAGCGGGCCGGAGGGGCAGGCCAGCTGGGCCTGGATGCGGGGCCCATAGCGGGGGCGAGCGGGAGCCCCGTCGTGCTCCTCCTCGACCTCGAAGCCGAGGGTGTTCATGGCGGCGGCGCGGTGTCCTTTGGCTGGGCGGGCGCGCCGGCGACGAGGGAACGGCGGGAGCGACGCCGAGACCGTACATCCGCGGCGGGGAGGTCGGCCCTCGCCAGATCTGGGCGGAGACGAGGGCCGGAACGACGGCGAGGCAAGAACTGGGCGGCGAGGCAAGAACTCCGGCGGGTCGCGGTGTCCGGCGACGACGCGCGGCGTCTCAGGCGAGAGGCGCGGAGGAGCGAGGCGCTCGGGCGAAGGCAGCGGCGCCTCCCGGGCGGCGGAGCGAGATGGGCCCGCGCGGGCCGGCCTCGGGCCCCACGGGCCGCGGCGGAGAGAGAGAGCTGGCCGGGTGAGGTGGCGGGCGCTGATTGTCCTAGAGCGGCGGCGGGGATGACGTGGCGGCTCCCCGTTGGTGGGAGTGAGGTGGCGGCAGGCGGTGGACACATCTGGCGCGGCGTGGACGCGTCCGGCGGTGCGAGGAGAGTGATTTTAGGGTTTCATCCGTGAAAATTTCGGGGATGGCCACATATATATAGGTAGAGGGAGCTAGGAGAGTCCAAATGAGGTCCGGTTTTCGGCCACGCGATCGTGATCGAACGACCGAGATGATGGAGGAGGTTTTGGTGCGTTTTGGGCCAAATTGGAAGGGTGTTGGGCTGCAACACACACGAGGCCTTTTCGGTCCCTCAATTAACCGTTGGAGTATCAAACGAAGTCCAAATGATACGAAACTTGACAGGCGGTCTACGGGTGGTAAAACAAGGCCGCTTGGCAAATCTCGGTCCAATCCGGAAATGTTTAATCCCCACACACGAAAGAAAGCTAGAAATGACCACCGGCGGAGAACGAAGCGCCGGATTGCAAAACGGACAACGGGGAAAATGCTCGGATGCATGAGACGAACCTGTATGCAAATGAAATGCACATGATGACATGATATGCAATGCATGACACGCAAGCAATGACAAGGCAACAACAGCGAATAACTAGAGGACACCTGGCACATCGGTCTCGGGGCGTTACATGGTTGCTATACTTTTGCCAAGTGCTTACAACTCTCGCTTTTGATACTTCTGGTTCTTTGAGTTGTAACACTTAAACTTGATGGTTGTCTGCTACTTTTTCTGCTATTTTGTGATGCGATGATAAATTCCGCATGTGCGATGATAAATCCCGCACAAAGTCATATTGCAGACGTCCATTTATCATTATGCATGTCATTATCTTCGTTATATCTTTTCATGCATGAATGAATTGTCTTCATAAGTTGAAGAGGATCTCCATAAGTACAACCTGCCATGTGCATTTGCATTCCAAAGCAAATTACTTATATGCACATCTTCAGGGGGAGCCTTTCACTACTTATGAAGACAATATCTTAATCCTTTACAATTTCACACACTTTTATCCCCGTTGAAAACTTCAACCAGTTTGTCATCAATCTCCAAAAAGGGGGAGATTGTAAGTGCATCTAGTGCCACCCCTAGTTGGTTTTGGAGTATTGACGACAAACCTGGTTGAGGGACTAATGTGTTTGTGAGAATTGCAGGATAACAAAGGTAGTAGTCCCTCATTAATTTGGTTTACCTACTGGAGATGACCCCTAAAAATGTATGAAGACATTGAAGACAATGGTGGTATGTGAAGACAATCACATCGAAGCTTATGACTCGAGAAGACATTCACGTGAAGACTATGGAGTGCGAAGACATAGTTGTTTCTTAGTTTCCTTTTCTTCTTTGTTGAGTCATAGGAACCACCATACTGTTAAGTGGGGTCCAAGTGAACAAAGTCTGAGTGACTGAAGTGATGCTCGACCAAATCCTATGTCTTCGAGCGAAGACAATAAGAGCAAATCTTATCCAGAGCTGGATGAGTTAGCTTTACTTGTAGCCCAAGTCAAGCTGTCACGTGTGTTTGAAATCTGACCGTTGGAACACATGTCAGTTCCTTAGTGACCCAGGGTCATTTCGGACAAATCAGGTCGGGTTGCCTAGTGGCTATAAATAGCCCACCCCTACACCATAAATTGGTGGCTGCTCAGAGTCAGTGCATGGCTTTTGTCATTTGAGAGCAACCCACCTCCGAAGCTTTTGAGAGAGAGAAATCTTTGCGAGGACAAAGCCGAAAACACCCAGAGCCAAAGAGTTTTAGGCATCACTAAAGTCTTTCTATCCGCGTGACCTGAAGACTTGTTACACTTGAGGACTGTGAATCCTCCAGCCGGTTAGGCGTCGCGTTCTGAGCATCCAAGAGTCATTGTGGATTGCCGGTGAATGAAGTCTGTGAAGGTTTGGAAGTCTACCTTGAAGACTTACCAGAGTGATTGGGCGAGGACTGGGTGTTCTTAGCTCAAGGGGAATAAGATGAAGACGCGGTCTTCTGGGTTGAATCTCAGCCTCCCTAACCAGACGTACAGTTGTCACAGCAACTGGAACTGGTCCAACAAATCCTTGTCCTCACCAAGCGACTGGTCCTATCTTCTCCCTCTCTTTACTTACAGTTTGTCTTCGTGAAGTCATTGCCTGCTTGCGTTACCTGTTTGACTTCACTGTGTGACTACTATTGTTTTTTGGCTTCATACTATCTTCCATCCTGATCATTACTACCTAGCTGCTATTAGTCTTCGTGCTTTCACTTCATTGAATACTTGACTATGGCTTTCCTAGTGTAGTCTACCTTCCGCTGCATGTTAATAGGTTCTTTTCTATTGTTTGTCTTCGAAACTTCCATGTTTTGAAGACTTTCATAAAAATCGCCTATTCACCCACCCCCCCTCTAGTCGATAACTAGCACTTTCAATGATACACTCTATCACACATAAGCCTCCTTATATCTTCCTCAAGACAGCCACCATACCTACCTATTATGGCATTTGCATAGCCATTCCGAGATATATTGACATGCAACTTACCACCATTCCGTTTATTATGACACGCTCCATAATTGTCATATTGCTTTGCATGATCATGTAGTTGACATCGTATTTGTGGCAAAGCCACCTTCATAATTCTTTCATACATGTCGCTCTTGATTCATTGCATATCTTGGTACACCACCGGAGGCATTCACATAGAGTCATATTTTGTTCTAAGTATCTAGTTGTAATTCTTGAGTTGTAAGTAAATAGAAGTGTGATGATTTTCATTATTAGAGCATTGTCCCATGTGATGAAAGGATGATGGAGACTATGATTCCCCCACAAGTCGGGATGAGACTCCGGACAAAAAATAAAAAATAAAAAAGAGGCCAAAGAAGCCCAAATAAAAAAGAGGCCAAAGAAGCCCAAATGAAAAAAAAAGAAAAAATGAGAGAAAAAGAGAGAAGGGACAATGTTACTATCCTTTTTCCACACTTGTGCTTCAAAATAGCACCATGGTCTTCATGATAGAGAGTTTCTATTTTGTCACTTTCATATACTAGTGGGAATCTTTCATTATAGAACTTGGCTTGTATATTCCAATGATGGGCTTCCTCAAAATGCCCTAGGTCTTCGTGAGCAAGCAAGTTGGATGCACACCCACTTAGTTTCTTTTGATGAGCTTTCATATATTTATAGCTCTAGTACATCCGTTGCATGGCAATCCCTACTCCTCGCATTGACATCAATTGATGGGCATCTCCATATCCCATTGATTAGCCACGTAAATGTGAGACTTTCTCCTTTTTTGTCTTCTCACATAACCCCTATCATCATACTCTATTCCACCCATAGTGCTATGTCCATGGCTTGCGCTCATGTATTGCGTGAGGGTTGAAAAGGCTGAAGCGCATTAAAAAGTATGAACTAATTGCTCGGCTTCTCATCGGGGTTGTGCATGATGGGAGCATTTTGTGTGACGAAAATGAAGCATGGCCAAACTGTATGATTTTGTAGGGATAAGCTTTCTTTGGCTATGTTATTTTGATAAGACATAATTGCTTGGTTAGCATGCTTGAAGTATTACTATTTGTATGTCAATATTAAACTTTTGTCTAGAATCTTTTGGATCTAAATATTCTTGCCACAATAAAGAAGATTACATTGATAAATTATGTTAGGTAGCATTCCACATCAAAAATTCTGTTTTTATCATTTACCTACTCGAGGACAAGCAGGAATTAAGCTTGGGGATGCTGATACGTCTCCAACGTATCTATTATTTTTTATTGTTCCATGCTATTATATTATCCATCTAGGATGTTTTATATGCATTTATATGCTATTTTATATGATTTTTGGGACTAACCTATTAACCTAGAGCCAAGTGCCAGTTTATGTTTTTTTCCTTGTTTTTGAGTATCGCACAAAAGGAAAACCAAACGGAGTCCAATTGACCTGAAATTTCATGGAGATTATTTTTGGACCAGAAGAAGCCCACGGAGTATTGGAGATGGGCCAGAAGAGTCCCGAGGCACCCACGAGGGTGGGGGCGCGCCCTACCCCCCTGGGCGCGCCCCTACCTTGCGGCTGCCTCGGGGACCCCCTGACTTGTTCCCGATGCCAATACCTCTTATATATACCCAAACTTCCAGAACATAACCTAGATCGGGAGTTCCGCCCCCGCAAGCCTCTGTATCCACCAAAAACCAATTGGGACCCCGTTCCGGCACCCTGCCGGAGGGGGGATCCATCACCAGTGGCCATCTTCATCATCCCGGCGCTCTCCATGACGAGGAGGGAGTAGTTCACCCTCGGGGCTGAGGGTATGTACCAGTAGCTATGTGTTTGATCTCTCTCTCTCTCTCGTGTTCTTGATTTGGAACGATCTTGATGTATCGCGAGCTTTGCTATTATGGTTTGATCTTATGGTGTTTCTCCCCCTCTACTCTCTTGTAGTGGATTGAGTTTTCCCTTTGAAGTTATCTTATTGAATTGAGTCTTTAAGGATTTGAGAACACTTGATGTAAGTCTTGCATGTGCTTATCTGTGGTGACAATGGGATATTCACGTGATCTACTTGATGTATGTTTCGGTGATCAACTTGCGGGTTCAGTGACCTTGTGAACTTATGCATAGGGGTTGGCACACGTTTTCGTCTTGACTCTCCGGTAGAAACTTTGGGGCACTCTTTGAAGTTCTATGTGTTGGTTGAATAGATGAATCTGAGATTGTGTGATGCATATCGTATAATCATACCCACAGATACTTGAGGTGACATTGGAGTATCTAGGTGACATTAGGTTTTTGGTTGATTTGTGTCTTAAGGTGTTATTCTAGTATGAACTCTATGATAGATCGAACGGAAAGAATAGCTTTGTGTTATTTTACTTCGGACTCTTGAATAGATCGATCAGAAAGGATAACTTTGAGGTGGTTTCGTACCCTACAATAATATCTTCATTTGTTCTCCGCTATTAGTGACTTTGGAGTGAATCTTTGTTGCATGTTGAGGGATAGTTCTATGATCTAGTTATGTTATTATTGTTGAGAGAACTTGCACTAGTGAAAGTATGAACCCTAGGCCTTGTTTCCTAGCATTGCAATACCGTTTACACTCACTTTTATCATTAGTTACCTTGCTGTTTTTATATTTTCAGATTACAAATACCCATATCTACCATCCATATTGCACTTGTATCACCATCTCTTCGCCGAACTAGTGCACCTATACAATTTACCATTGTATTGGGTGTGTTGGGGACACAAGAGACTCTTTGTTATTTGGTTGCAGGGTTGTTTGAGAGAGACCATCTTCATCCTACCCCTCCCACGGATTGATGAACCTTAGGTCATCCACTTGAGGGAAATTTGCTACTGTCCTACAAACCTCTGCACTTGGAGGCCCAACAACGTCTACAAGAAGAAGGTTGTGTAGTAGACATCAGCAGCCATGGCGGACGACGACGACCAGAGAGAGTTGGAGCTGCTCCGGTGGGCTAGGAGGGCGGGGAAGAGAGCGGTGAGCTGCAGAAGAGCACCGCCAAGCTATATATAGCCGTGGGAGGGCTTGGGAGCGCTCGAGAAGGCTTGGCCGACCGGACAATGGAGGAGCAGGGGAGGTTTGTGTCATAGTGTAGCGACCAGACCTCAAACGGTCCAATCTCTGTGCTCAGGTGTCATCCCTGGATCAGTAATGCTGACACCACACAGTACTTGAAGGATTTATAACAGAGTAGCAACCACACACTTATTACATCGAGTGTCTCAAAAGAGAACTTATTACAATAAATATGGCTTAAGGCCATCTAATAATGATAACAGCGGAAGGCTTGGAAGATAAGTGAGTCCATCAACTCCAACGGCATCACTGAGTATAGAACCACGACCTAAAAACACCTTAATCATCGTCTGAAAAGTCTACAACATTAACGTTGCAGCCCGAAACGGGTCAGCACATGGAATATGCTGGCAAAATAACACATAGAGAGTAATGGAATGAAATAGGCTATTCTATATGCATATTTGGCTGGTGGAAAGCTCTATGGTTACAGTTTTCCATAAAGCCAATTTTTCCCTACTACAAAGGAATAAATTTTATTTAACTATCATGGTAGTTGTTAAACATTGAGAATGGTTGACAGCATTCTCAATCCCAATTAAGCATCATCATTAAACAAAACCCAACAAAATTAATTTTAGAGTAACATGTTGAGATTCACATGATAATCCAGGCACTAGATACTCAAGATGTCCATAACCGGGGGCACGGCTAATCATGATTAGTTTATACACTCTGCAGAGGTTTGCGCACTTTTCCCCACAAGACTCGATCTCCTCCGTTTGGTTTCTCGCACTACATGGTGTTTGAGAAGACGGATGACCGAGACATAGTCTTTCAGAAGCGCTAGCACCTTACGATCGGGTAGACCGTTACACCTACTTTCCCCTACATCTGCTAGTCTACCACTGTAAGAGTTCGCACAACTTAATCAACTATGCTAGAGCCCATAATAGCTTGTGGCTGCACACGGAAGTTTCTAGCATGAATAATCTCATGATCCCTTTGAGCCTGGGTGGCGGTCCAAAAGAAAAACAGGCAATCGCTGGAATACCCAGGTGCCTCAATCCACCCAGATGTGTGTTTAAGTTGCCACCTTAAATAAACCATTAATTAAGAATCTCACACCTGTCATGGATACACTCACCCAATCCACGTCTACTAGCATAGCATGGCATAATAAGCAAACGTAGAAGTAACTCCCAAAGGTTTGATAATAACAGGTAATAGGTACTACCTCAACTACTTTCCAAACCCACAATTTAATTAGATCCTAATCATGCAATGGGTGAGGATTGATCTAATGCAATAAAACTGGGTAGAGGGAAAAGCATGATCAAAGTGTTACTTGCCTTGCTGATGATCCGGGAAACCTAGCGATTCGAAGTAGCAAGCGGCGCACTCCGGGTATTCTATCGCAAACAAACAAGCATACAATAAGTTCTCAACTAATGCACAGTTAAAACTCAAATGAGAGATCTAACCAGAAAGTTCAACTTAAGAACTCTGGTTGAAAAAAAATCAAATCGAACGAAGCAACGAAAGACAAACGGCAAAAGAAACAGGCTTCATTTACTATTCTGGATCTAAGGCAATTTTTACAGTGGCAAAAACTTGTTTGAGTTGGTTAAATGGAAAGAGGGTTTCGAGACGAAACTCCAGGCGCTTGAATCGCCTGATTCCGATAAACGAGCGAAAGGTTAGACTAAAACGAAAATCGGATCAGAAATCGCGATCAGAAAAACCGCGGATTTAATCCGGGAAAAAGAAAAACGACGAACGTTCGTTAAAATGAATGAACGGACGAATGCTCGCTAATTAAATAAACCGGAAAAACCGATCTATTTAAAAAAACCAAAACTAAAAAAACCAACAAAACCGACGGAAAACCGATCGGTTTTCTAAAAAAACGGCGGCGCGAGGTCTACCTCCGGCGACTCCGGCGAACGGCAGCGGCGCGGGCGGCGGCGCGGCCTAGGGTTTCGGGGGCGGGGCGGCTTGGGGCTGTCCTCGGGCCTCGGGGCGCTATAAAAAGGCCCGGCCAGGCGGGGTCCTGGCCGGTTACGGCCCAAGGTCGGTTCAGACTCTTTTTTTAAAATAATTACACTCAGAAAAAAACAAAAGGAATACTAAACGGACTCCAAAAATCCCGAAATAAATTTTCCCCAGCTTCTAAAATCAAGCCGCACAGGATGAACATTTATTTGGGGCCTAAATGCAATTTTGAAAAACGCGCATTTTCCCTAAATTCAAATAAAATAGCAAATAAAACCAAATAAAATCTTATTTGATTTTTTATTAAATCTCAAATATTTGTTTATTTTGTGAAAGTCATTTTATTCCCTCTCTCATAATTTTTATAATAGAAATAATTGAAGATAAAATAAATAAAATCAAATGATCCTATTTTCAAAATTTGAGACAACTCAAATATGAAAATAACGAAATCCCCAACTCTCTTTGAGGGTCCTTGAGTTGCGTGAAATTTCTAGGATCAACCAAAATGCAATAAATATGATATGCAATGATGATCTAGTGTATAACATTCCAAAATGAAAATTTGGGATGTTACAAACCTACCCCCCTTAAGATGAATCTCGCCCTCGAGATTCGGGTTGGCTAGAAAATAGGTGAGGGTGGTCCTTCAGCAAATCTTCCTCTCGTTCCCAGGTGGCTTCATCCTCCGTGTGGTGGCTCCACTGAACCTTGCAAAACTTGATAACCTTACTGCGGGTGACTCGACTGGCATACTCTAGAATCTTAACTGGTTTCTCCTCATAGGTCAAATCACTGTCCAACTGAATTGCTTCCAGTGGTACCGTATCTCTCAGCGGTATGTCAGCCATCTCTGTGTGGCACTTCTTCAACTGGGATACATGGAACACGTCGTGAACTCCTGACAATCCTTCGGTCAATTCCAACTTATAGGCTACTTCTCCCATACGCTCCAAAACTTTGTATGGGCCTACAAAACATGGCTCTAACTTTCCCTTAACTCCAGAGCGCTTAACTCCTCGAAGTGGTGATACTCGAAGATAAACTCGGTCTCCAACTTCGTAAACTGTCTCCTTGCATTTAGAATCTGCATAACTCTTCTGCCTGGATTGAGCTACCTTGAGCCTATCGCGAATCAATTTCACTTTCTATTCAGACTCCTTTATCAGATCCGATCCAAACAACTAGCGGTCTCCAACTTCATCCCAAGACAATGGGGTCCTGCACCTCCTTCTGTATAAGGCTTCGAAAGGGGCCATCTTCAAACTGGATTGATAGCTGTTGTTGTAAGAGAACTCTGCATACAGCAAATTCTCGTCCCAGCTAGATCCGTAATCTAGCGCACAAGCTCTTAGCATATCCTCCAAAATCTGATTGACTCTCTCAGTCTGTCCATCTGTCTACGGGTGGAAAGTTGTGCTAAACTCCAGTCTGGTTCCCAAAGTTTCATGCAACTGATTCCAGAACTTTGAGGTAAATTGGGTTCCTCTATCTGATACTATGCTCCTTGGAACTCCATGCAGACAAACGATTCTAGTCATGTATATCTTTGCCAACTTTGCACTAGTATAGGTAGTCTTCACTGGAATGAAATGAGCAACCTTTGTCAAACGATCGACTACAACCCATATCGAGCCATAGCCTGAACGTGTTATGGGCAATCCTGTAATAAAATACATGCCTAGCTTATCCCACTTCCATTCGGGTATCGGCAATGGCTGTAGCAATCCGGTTGGCTTCTGATGCTCTGCCTTTACTCTCTGACATACATCACAAACTGCTACATATTCCGCAATATCCTTCTTCATTCTGGTCCACCAGAAAATATCCTTCAAATCCAAATAAATCTTGGTATTTCCTGGGTGAATTGAATACGGTGAATCATGGGCCTCTTGTAAAATTAACTTCCTGATCTCAGAACCATTTGGTACATAGACACGGTCTTCAAACCATAAGGTATCGTGCTCATCCTCACGAAATCACGAAATCCCTTAGCTTTTCCTCTGCTCATTTTCTCCTTAGTAGAAGCAATCTCCTTGTCAGTCTTTTGAGCTTCTCTGATCTTATCCATCAAAGTAGACTGAATCTCCAATGCTGCTACATAGCCTCTTGGAACTATTTCCAAACATAGCTCTCGGAGATTTTCGGCTAACTCCCCTGGTAAATCTCCCGTCATTAGGGTGTTGACATGGCTCTTACGGCTCAACGTGTCAGCTAGTACGTTAGCCTTTCCGGGGTGATAATGCAATTTCATATCATAATCCTTGATGAGCTCCAACCATCTCCTTTGTCTGAGGTTCAACTCCTTCTGTGTGAAAATATACTTCAAATTCTTGTGATCCGTGTACACCTCGCAATGGTTTCCAATCAGAAAATGTCTCCAAGTTTTCAATGCATGCACTACGGCTGCTAACTCCAAATCATGTGTAGCATAATTCAACTCATGGGGCTTAAGCTGTCGTGAGGCATATGAAACAACTCTTCCTTCCTGCATAAGCACTGCTCCAAGTCCTCAACGTGAAGTGTCACAATACACCTCATAATCTTTGGTTTGATCCGGTAAAATCAACACTGCTGAGGTAACCAAACGTTTCTTCAACTCCTGGAAACTAGCCTCACATTCCTCAGTCCATTTGAACTTGGTATCCTTCTTCAACAACTCCGTCATAGGCTTCGCAATCTTTGAGAAATTCTCAATAAACCTCCGGTAGTATCCTGCGAGTCCCAGAAAACTCCGGATCTCTCCAACTGTTGTTGGCGCTTCCCACTTGGTCACGGTATCAACTTTAGTGGGATCTACTGCTATACCTTCTCCGGATATAACGTGTCCGAGAAATCCAACTTCTTTCAACCAAAACTCACATTTGCTAAACTTGGCATATAATTGATGTTCTCTGAGCTTTCCAAGAACCAAACGCAAATGCTCCTTGTGCTCCTCTTCATTCTTCGAGTAAACCAGGATATCATCAATGAACACTACGACGAACTTATCCAAGAACTCCATAAACACATTGTTCATCATGTTCATAAAATATGCAGGTGCGTTAGTCAGACCAAATGACATAACGGTATACTCGTACAGCCGTCTTAGGTATATCCTATTCTCGAATCTTCAACTGGTGGTATCCTGATCGTAGATCGATCTTGGAAAATACCTTAGCTCCTTGCAATCGATCAAACAGATCATTGATCATCGGTAGTGGGTACTTGTTCTTGATGGTTACTTCATTCAATCATCGATAATCAACAACCATCCTTAACGATCCATCCTTCTTCTCCACTAGAAGTACTGGCGATCCCCAAGGCGATGAACTTGGGCGAATATATCCTTTATCCAGTAACTCCTTAATTTGCTTCTTAATCTCCACCAAATCCTTTGCGGGCATCCTATATGGTCTCTTTGATATTGGCCCTGTGCCTGGCAAAAGCTCAATCAAAAACTCAATATCTCTATCCGGTGGCATGACTGGCAATTCTTTTGGAAATACATCGAGGAAATCCTTCACTACTGGTACTTCCTCCTGCACAACTCATGTTAAACAATTTACTTGTGTCCTCTTCGGCACATGCCGCGATACATACTTGATCCTTCTCCCTTCTAGGGTGGTAAGCGAGATCGACTTACTGGCGCAATCGATGTTTCCTCCATACATCGACAACCAATCCATACCCAGAATTACATCCAAACCTTTTGATTCCAATATTATCAAATCCGAGGGGAACACATGCCTACCTATACTTAATGGCACTTGAAAACATCCTTGGCTAGCCATATACTCCGCTCCTGGTGAGCTTACTAACATAGGTGTTCTAAGAACTTTGGTGGGCAGGTTATACTTATCCACAAATCCCCTTGATATGTATGAATGCGATGCACCAGTATCGAAAAGAATGAGTGCAGTAAATGACTTAACCAAAAACTTACCGATTACTGCATCCAGCTGCTCTTCAACCTCCTCCACGTTAACGTGATTCACCTGTCCCCTGTTGAAAGGGTTCGGATTCTTCCTAGAGCTTCTATTGCCATTACCATTCTGTGATTCAGGACATTCATTCGCATAATGTCCGGTCTTCTGGCACTTAAAACAAGTGACTTGGCTCAGGTCTCTCTTGGCTGGGATCGATGGGTTGGTGTGGTTCTGGCCGTTGCTTCCTCCATTCCCATTACCATTCTTGGTGCCATTGTGATTGTGCGAGCTACCTCCTCCATGGGTATGCTGAAAATGTCCTCCCAGTCTAGGGGTAAAACATGGCTTCTGCTGAGCTCCTGAATTGTGCTTCCCTTGTCCATACTTCCTCTTGCGATTCTCAATCTGCTGCTGCTTCCCTTCAATCATGAGAGCACGATCTACCAACTCCTGGTAATTGTTGAAGGTTGCTACCATCAACTGCATGCTCAACTCATCATTCAGTCCTTCCAGAAACTTCTCCTGGTTAGCTGCATCCGTAGCAACGTCATCTGGGGCATAACGTGTTAATTTACTAAAGTCCTCCACATACTAGCCAACTGTCCGTCCTCCTTGGCGCAAGTTGCGAAACTCTCGCTTCTTCATGGCCATAGCTCCTGCTAAAACATGGGCAGTTCGAAAAGCCTGCTGAAACTGGTCCCACATGACAGTGTCGACAGGGAAAGTGGCTGTGAAATTCTCCCACCATGATGCTGCGGGTCCTTCAAGCTGATGTGCGGCAAACTTCACCTTTTCTGCATCCGTGCATCCTGCTGTGGTCAACTCTCTAGTTGTCTTGCGGAGCCAATCATCTGCTACTATCGGCTCGGTGCTACTGGAAAACACCGGCGGATTCAGCCTAAGAAAACGGGCTAAGTGATCGATAGGTGGTGGTGGTGGTGGTGGGTTGTTGTTGTTGTTCCCCTGATTCTGATTCTGGACTAACAACTGCATCAATGTGTTCTGCTGCTGGATCAACTAGGTGAGCTCCGGTGGAAAGGTAAATCCGGGGTCACATCTCGGAGGCATCTGAGGGTTTAGAAAAGATGAGATTTAAGAATAGAGGGGGTCTAAAGGGAAAACACTACCCATATGCACATGAGGCAAAAGCAAACAATTCACTTCATTCAGTCAATCAAACAAGGGCATACAATCGATCTAACTATCACAAAAGTGATCGGACTACTATATTTACATGGTGGACTACTACTGATGAGGTGGTCTACTAGAAGTATTCTTCGGTTGCAGACTCCATTATATCTGCTCTAGCTTCATCAACATAGTCATCATCGCTATCGTTTGGATCCGAGTCGGTGTCGTCAATGATGATGTAGTCTTCCGGGCGAATCTCCTTGGGTTCTTCGTCTTCTTCTACTGGTGTAGGGCCTCCCATAAATATTCTGATCTTCTTGATCAGATCGTCATTCTTCTCCACTAATACTTCGATTTCCTCTTCATAATCTTCACGTGTAGCCTTGAGTTCTTCCTCCAGTTCCTTGATTCTTGTCCTCGCCTTCTTCAGATCTATCATGTCGGCGCACATCTGGTTCTCCTGACGTCGAATGTGCTGGTTTAACTCCTGGATAAAAGCTGCAACTGATCTATCCTTTCTGGTGCTAATCATCTCCCAGTGCTCATCTCGGCGCCCACAAATCTGGTAGATAGTATCCTTGAGATCATTGCGGTAGACTTCTCCAATGTGTCCCATGGCGATGTGAGCTGCCATACTCTTTCCTAGACTCCAAGTTGGTGCATCAAAAGAAAACTCTATGGGCTCAGTGACTGGCATGAACGTCCTTCCTGGAACTTGAACTTGATTCATCCAGCGCTCTTCTTCAGGTAAAGTGGCGTTGTAGGTTCCGGTGAAGCTTGGTACTCCTATGTTCAGGTATCTAGTGACTTCCTTCAAGTGACGTCCAAAGGGTGTATCTTCATCCGGTTGCGTCAACTTGTTCCTTGCATCCGCCATCCTAAAAGAGTAGAAAAGATGAGAAGTCAGAAGGAGAAGAGAGTGAGTAGTGATCTAGGTCTTTAGCTTAGTGGTCGTGTCCTACAGTCAGCGTGTGCTCTGATACCATCTTGTAGCGACTAGACCTCAAACGGTCCAATCTCTGTGCTTAGGTGTCATCCCTGGATCAGTAATGCTGACACCACACAGTACTTGAAGGATTTATAACAGAGTAGCAACCACACACTTATTACATCGAGTGTCTCAAAAGAGAACTTATTACAATAATTATGGCTTAAGGCCATCTAATAACGATAACAGCAGAAGGCTTGGAAGATAAGTGAGTCCATCAACTCCAACGGCATCACTGAGTATAGAACCACGACCTAAAAACACCTTAATCATCATCTGAAAAGTCTGCAACATTAATGTCGGTGTCAAAACTGGCGGATCTCGGGTAGGGGGTCCCGAACTGTGCGTCTAGGCGGATGGTAACAGGAGACAAGGGACACGGTGTTTTTACCCAGGTTCGGGCCCTCTCGGTGGAGGTAAAACCCTACTCCTGCTTGATTAATATTGATGATATGGGTAGTACAAGAGTAGATCTACCACGAGATCAAGGAGGCTAAACCCTAGAAGCTAGCCTATGGTATGATTGTTTGTTTGTCCTACGGACTAAAACCCTCCGGTTTATATAGACACCGGAGAGGGCTAGGGTTACACAGAGTCGATTACAATGGTAGGAGATCTGCATATCCATATCGCCAAGCTTGCCTTCCACGCCAAGGAAAGTCCCTTCCGACACGGGACGAAGTCTTCAATCTTGTATCTTCATAGTCCAGGAGTCCGGCCGAAGGTATAGTCCGGCTATCCGGACACCCCCTAATCCAGGACTCCCTCAGTAGCCCCTGAACCAGGCTTCAATGACGACGAGTCCGGCGCGCAGATTGTCTTCGGCATTGCAAGGCGGGTTCCTCCTCCAAGTACTTCATAGAAGATTTTGAACACAAAGGTAGTGTCCGGCTCTGCAAAATAAGTTTCCACATATTGCCATAGAGAAAATAATATTTACACAAATCTAATCTGCTAACGTATTCCGTAGCGTGACATCACACCACGGCCAAGTCTTTATTTGAATCGTTTTACTGTCCCACCTCAGCGCGTTTAGCGAGGCGGTTTCCTTGGCACGTCTTGTCAAAGCAGAGATCGTGTCCCCTTATTCCGGGATTCTCATCAATACGGGCGTGGGTAACCCAACCGCGTCATTGATTACGGCGCTTGGGAGATAAGCGAGTTTTACCAGGCTGGTGGGGACGCATAGTCGCGTCCGCCCATATAAGGGGATAAGGATCCACCTTTTCATCCACGCCTTCTTCCTCCTTTGCCTATCCATTTCCGCGCACTCAAGCTCCAGTGCCCAAGTCCGCACACCCCACCTCAACCTTCTCCAGCCATGTCCGGAGCAGGAGGCAAGTGGATGGTCTCCTCCGTCATGGAGGGACACATCAAAAAACTGAGGAAGGCCGGATACTTGTCTAACGACATTGCGCACCGGCTTCCCGAAGAGGGGCAGCTCATCCCCACCCCTGGGCCCCATGAGAGGGTGGTGTTCCTCCCCCATTTCCTGCGCGGACTGGGTTTCCCTCTCCACCCATTTGTCCGGGGGCTCATGTTCTACTATGGCCTGGATTTCCACGATCTGGCCCCGAACTTCGTCCTCAACATCTCTGCGTTTATCGTCGTGTGCGAGGCTTTCCTCTGCATCCGTCCCCATTTCGGCCTATGGCTCAAGACTTTCAATGTCAAGCCAAAGGTGGTGCGCGGCAACCAAGCGGAATGCGGAGGCGCCATGGTGGGCAAGATGCCCAACGTCCTATGGCTCGAGGGCTCCTTCGTGGAGACCCTAAAGGGGTGGCAATCGGGGTGGTTTTACATCACCGAGCCGCGCGACCCTGAATGGGTCGCAGCCCCCGAGTTCCGATCCGGACCCCCTACGCGGCTCACCTCCTGGAAAGAGACGGGCCTGTTGTGGGGTAAAAAGGAGAGCTGACCGGACTCCAAACATGCGTCCAAACCCTGGTGGACAAGAAGCTCAAACTTGTCAACGTAGTCTAGGTTATGCTCATCCGCCGGATCCTCCCGTGTCAACAACGGGCTTTCAACCTGTGGGAGTTCGACCCGGCGCAGCACCGAACTCTGAGCAGGCTCTTCAACACGACGTACGAAGATGCCTGGAAGGTGCTTTTCAAGGGCGTCGAGGCCCCCGCATCCGCTACCGAGGATCGCGGATTCAGCACGCAGCGTCACTCTAGTGCGGTAAGCTGTTTTCACCTTTTACAGGGTATTATTTTTTCATAGTTTGACTCCATGCGGGATCTAAGCTCCCTTACCTTTGACAGGATTGGCAGGAGACGTCCGGACAGATCAACTGTCCGGCTCCTTTGCCCGAAGGCCCAGCGGACGCTCGCTTGGTGAAGCTGCTGGTTCCGACACCCTATGTGGTGCCGGAGAAGAAGGCCAAGAAGACGGCCACGGGGACTCGAAAGAGCGCCCGGCGCCTGGAGGTGTCGGATTCATCATCCGACGACTCCAAGACGCACTCCTCCCGTGAAGACGAGGAGGAGGAAGAAGAGACCTCTCCCCCTCCAGCGGGGGGGAGGGAAGAAAAGGAAGGCCGCCCCAACTGGGGAGGACGAAGGGTCCAAGAAGGGGAAGACCCTTCCTCCGGACTACTCCAGCAACGCCGACGACGGCGAAGAGGAGTGGCCGCACAGGGCCAAGCCCCTAGCGAGATCGTAATTATTCGGACACCAGAGCAATTCATAGTGTTCCTTTCTTGCACAGCTCCTCCTTATGCCGAATATGACTATGCAGTCCGCCCAAGGCCAGGCTCGACGAGTCGTCGAGCGGCTCCCTAGATTCGTCGGACGTGAATTCACTTCCGCCCGCTACCTCCCCCCACCCTACGGACGACGCCGAGGTGCTGTCCCAACAGGTTCCAAGCCAGGAGGAGGTGGTCCCGGAGGCGCCGCAAGGCGACCTCCCGGACTCCAGGCGCAAAGGGGATAAAACCCCCAAGGGCTCCGAGTCCGGCCTTGAGCCGGACACCGCGCCGGAACCTTCAACGGTTCCGGACTCCGGTAGGCAGCCTCCTTCCAAGAGGAGCAAGCCTTCCGAGCCGGTGACCTCCGTCCAACCGGAGGCACCGGACAATTTGCTGGAGGTGCTTAATGACGCCTCCATTGACGAGGAGCATCGCACTATTATGAGTGCGGTGATCCAGAAGGTTCAGTCCGCCAAGAGCGGACTGACTGAAGCATGTGCCAGCCTTCTAACAGGCTTTGAGGTAACTAAAGAATATGTAAAAATATTACCGCATAGACAGTAGCCTCTGATGCTTTGTGCGGTGTTCTGAAAGAAAAGCCGAATAGAGGATCTAATAACATTCGCAGGAGTCTAACATAATCAAGTCAATATGCGTATGCAGGCTTTGCTGCTGGCCTCCGCCGCACTGACTGCGGAGGTGGATACGCTGAAGCAAAACCTCACGCGGTCCGAGAACGAGCTCAGCCATGCCAAGAGGCAACTTGAGGAGAAGGAAGGTAAGTAATACCTTGCGCAATTATATAGAGAAGATGTGGTTGCAAAAAATGACAGGATCAACGTGCTATTATGGGGGCCACGACCAAGGTGGCAACCCTTAAGAAAGCGTTGTCTGAGGCCAAAAACAAAGCGGCCGCGGAGCGCACAGAGAGAGAGAAGCAGGAGGCACGGGTGGAGGAGGTGCAGAAAGAGCTCCAGGCTCTCGTGAAAAAACACGAGAGTTTGGAGCTTGACTCAAAGATGCAAGCGTCCGAGCTTGCGGCAGCCCTCGAAAGCGCGAAGTCTGCCAAGGCCGAAGCCCAGAAAGCCCTCCAAGAAATTGAAGCGATGAAGAAGATAGCGGCGGGTAAGGCATTCATTATGCAAAGCAAGCACGTGAAAGTGAATTACTAGTTACTTACCCGGGTCCGGAGCTCTCCTGGAGCATTCGCAGATTTGCCCTGCAGTGCGTCTGATGCCGCCACCTACTATCGAGCCAAAGAGGGGAGCTCGAGGGAGAAGGTGTTCTGGTCTCAGTATGCTGAGGCCAGACACCTGGTGCCTTTGAGCGACCAGCTGAAGCAAATGGTCGAGCTCCACAAGGTGGCCGAACAGGCCATAAAGGGCCTCATAGTTCGGCTTTGGCCTGGAGAGGCTCTGCCTGGTAGCTACTTCAGGCTGGTGAGGCGGCTGGTGGATGCATGTCCATGGCTTGAAGTAATCAAGCGCTCCGTCTGCATCGAAGGTGCCCGTAGGGCGCTTGCCCGCGCTAAAGTGCACTGGGGCAAGATGGATGCGGAGAAGCTGGTGAAGGACGGGCCGCCGCCGGGCAAGGAGCATCGCGTCCCGGAAGCGTATTATGAGGGCGTCCTGAAGGGTGCCCGCCTTATAGTGGATGAATGCTCCAAAGATGTAATTTTTGAGTAAACTCACATTTGTGATCCTGTACACTGAAAACTTGTTCATATGCACTAAGCAACGCTTTTGAATTTAAAATATTACCTTTTGTGCGGCCGTTTATCAAATTTGAGAGATGGCGAGTCGTCGGCTTCTGCCCCCATGCCACGAGTGCTGGGGTGTTCGGGATAAACATGAGCGCTCTTTTTCCCATTCTTGGGTCCTTCGAGGGAGGCGCTCAACACAACGAACAAGGCAATCGGACTATAATGCTTGAACACTCTCACTTAGCCATAGAATTCTATAATTTTAAATTTCAGCGAAGCCCCTAGTGTTCGGAAGACCGAGTTCGGGGCGCTATCCACGCCTAGGCCGGACAAAGCCGACTCCTCGCTCTAAGCGGCATAAGTCTTTAGGGACTCGAAAACCTCTCGAACAGCGACCAGCTCTCGCCTCATCATGACGATCAGTTTTAGCTTTCTCTACTGAGGTGCTTAGCCCAGCTCAACTGGGGCACAATCGCAGTAGTTCTCCTAGTGCTACCTTAGCCGATATAACGGAACGTAAGGTACCAAAACATAGGAGCCGAGCAAACCCAACTATTGACCCAAGACATGATTCGGAGCCGATGCATATAATGTTATAAGTTCAGGGTGCCGCACTTGTGAAAGTGTTCGGACTTCTCACACCGTATTGTGGGGTACTTAAGCCCTGGCGTATTGGCCGTACCAAAGTGTACGGGTGCAACATGTCATTAATGAACATATATTCGTAAAAAAGAGTAATGCAATAATAGACGGAAGCTATGCATTGTTTATTTAAAAAAGCTGCGATCAAAGCAGAACGATACAAATAGTGCAACAAGCAAAAGATGGGACTATTTAACATGTCCTTTCCAGGGGCGGGCTGCGGAATGGTATGTGAAACAGGTATACTGCTCGTTATAGAGACCACCTTAGAGTTCCATAGTGCGGCGTAGCTTTCTGCTCCCCTGGTTGTTGTATCGTTTGTGCGGCAATTGTACTGCCGGACAGGCCTTCTGAAGAGTGGAGTCCTGAAAGTAAGAGAAAATGAAGAAGTCGGCAGCCCCTAGTGCGGTTTAAGCCGTGTTTCGGGCGTGCTGTGATGGTGCCCCTCCCCCTTAGCCCATGGTATTTCCAGAGCGTAGTTATGTACGCGCAACACTGGTTTCGCAAGTTCGCGAGGGCTGGGGTTGGGGCCGCATTGCTACGCTTGCTCGGAACGTGCCCGGCGGTCTTGTTGTAGGTTACTTCGGGCGCGCTTGACGGTGTCCAGACGTTTAATGGCCGGACTGGAGAATTTCCTTGAGAGGCTGCTTCGTACTTCCGCTACGATAGCCGCCGTATGCTCCTTCGTTCGGAGAGAGCGTTTGGTGTTTCCATTGACCGTGATGACTCCTCGAGGGCCTGGCATCTTGAGCTTGAGGTATGCGTAGTGCGGCACCGCATTGAACTTGGCAAATGCGGTTCGCCGAGCAGTGTGTGATAGCCACTGCGGAACAGGACTATGTCGAAGATTAACTCCTCGCTTTGGAAATTATCCGGAGATCACTTCAAGTGTAACTGCGCCTGTACAGTTGGCCTCTACACCTGGTATGACGCCTTTAAAGGTCGTTTTAGTGGGTTTAATCCTCGAGGGATCGATGCCCATTTTCCGCACTGTATCCTGGTAAAGCAGGTTCAGGCTGCTGCCACCGTCCATAAGGACTCTAGTGAGGTGAAATCCGTCAATAATTGGGTCTAGAACCAATGTGGCGAATCCGCCATGACGGATGCTAGTGGGGTGGTCCCTTCGATCAAAAGTGATCGGGAAGGAAGACCATGGGTTGAACTTTGGGGCGACTGGCTCCATCGCGTATACGTCCCTTAGCGCATGCTTCCGCTCCCTCTTGGGGACGTGGGTTGCGTATATCATGTTCATCATCCGCACTTATGGGGGAAAACCTTTCTGTCCACTGTTGTTCGGCGGCCGGGGCTCCTCCTCGTCATCGCTATGCAGCCCCTTGTCTCTGCTTTCAGCATTTAACTTGCCTGCCTGCTTGAACACCCAACAATCCCTGTTGGTGTGATTGGCTGGTTTTTCGGGGGTGCCATGTATCTGGCATGAGCGGTCGAGTATTCCGTCCAAACTGGACGGGCCCGAAGTATTTCTTTTGAATGGATTTTTCCGCTGGCCGGGTTTAGAGCCTCTGAATCCGGCATTAATTGCCGTATCCTCAATATTGTCGCCGTTAATGCGGCGCTTTTGCTTGTTGCGACGCGACCTACCACTTCTGTCCTTGGTATCCGAATTACGAGGGCTCTTAGTCATGTTATTGCTGCGAGCTATTCAGTTGTCTTCTCCCGCGCAAAAGCGGGTCATAAGTGTGGTGAGGGCTGCCATTGATTTCGGCTTTTCCTGTCCTAGGTGCCGTGCAAGACACTCGTCGCGGATGTTATGCTTGAAGGCTGCTAGGGCCTCTGCGTTCGGACAGTCGACGATTTGATTTTTCTTGGTTAGGAACCGTGTCCAGAATTGTCTGGCCGATTCCTCTGGCTGCTGAATTATGTGGCTAAGGTCATTGGCGTCTGGTGGTCGCACATAAGTGCCCTGGAAATTGTCGAGGAATGCGGTTTCCAAGTCCTCCCAACAACCAATTGATTCTGCTAGCAAGCTATTAAGCCAATGCCGAGCTGGTCCTTTAAGCTTGAGTGGGAGGTATTTGATGGCGTGTAGGTCATCACCGCGGGCCATGTGGATATGAAGGAGATAGTCCTCGATCCATACCGCAGGATCTGTTATGCCATCGTATGATTCGATGTTCACGGGTTTGAAACCCTCGGGGATTTGATGATCCATTACTTCATCTGTGAAGCATAGTGGGTGTGTGGCGCCTCTGTATTGGGCTATATCACGACGCAGCTCAAACGAGCTTTGTCTACTGTGTTCAGCCCGGCCGGATTTACTGTATCCAGAGTGACAATTACCGTCTCATGCCGTGGGGCACCCACGCGATCCGTAGATCGATCTTGTTTGCCTTGCCTTGTCCTCCAATATATCTCATAGTTCCGACGCATTTTCCCGTGCCTTGGTATTTTTTGAGCGGCGCCGGGGTGCGACTTGAGTGGAGGGCCGAGAGGCCTCTCTATCACGGCCACGGGGTAGCCGGTCGGCCGCATCATGCCTAGTGATGTAGGTTTAGGTGCTTCCTCCTCTAATCGGGGTAGCAACCTGCGCTTTGGGTAGCTCTTGGAGGGTCGTTCGAGTTCATACTCTTCGGCCGCAAGGACTTTAGTCCATCTGTCGGATAGCAAATCTTGATCAGCTCTAAGTTGTTGCTGTTTTTTCTTGAGGCTGCTCGCCGTGGCCATAAGCCTGTGTTTGAAACGCTCTTGTTCGACGGGATCCTCCGGCACGACAAATTCGTCGTCGTCGAGGCTTGCCTCGTCTTCGGAGGGAGGCATATAATTATCGTCCTCGACCTCTCTGTCTACCGCTCTCTCATGAGGGCTGGCTTCTCCATCCTCCTGTGCTGAATCTTGCTGGAGGTGGTTGTCTTCGGCACTGTCTGGGGTGTTATTATCTCCCGTGCCGAAATCACCGTTTTTGCTTTGGCGGGATTTAGAGCGGCGCCGCTGACGCCGACGCTTAGGCTGCTTCTTGGAGGGGTCATCCTCCTCTGTTCCATCGCCATTGCCTTCTTTTGGGGTGTCCACCATGTATATATCATACGACGAAGTGGCTTTCCAGTGCCCTATAGGCGCTGGTTCTTGATCATCTCCTGCATCGGCGTCCATACCGTCGATGTCTTCGGAGTCGAAGTCGAGCATGTCGGTTAAATCATCGACAGTGGCTACGAAGTGGGTGGTGGGTGGGCTTTGAATTTTTTTATCATCCGCATCCCAACCTTGCTGACCATAGTCCGGCCAGGGCTCTCCTGATAAAGAGAGAGACTTTAGTGAATTCAGAATATCGCCGAAGGGCGAGTGCTGAAAGATGTCCGCGGCGGTGAACTCCATGATCAGCGCCCAATCGGGTTCGATCGGTAGGGGCGCGGAGGGCTCAGAGTCTGGAGAGGAGTCCGGCTCCTTGGAGTCACGGGCTTCGCAGAGAATAGGGCTGGTGTTCAGCTCGATCGCCATAGAGATTGCAGCCCCCGAGGTGGTGTCCAACCACCCATCCTCAATTGGCGCAGTTGGCTCCGAATTAAGGGTCGGAGCTGATGCGGGTGCGGCCTCCAGGGCACTGTTCGGCGGCAGAGCTAGATCATGCCCATCGTGACAATGTGGCACGCTCGGCTGCGGCTCGAATCCGTTGAAGATCAAGTCTCCGCGGAGGTCGGCCGTGTAGCTCAAACTTCCAAATCTGACCTGATGGCCAGGGGCGTAGCTTTCGATCTGCTCTAGATGGCCAAGCGAATTGGCCCGCAGTGCAAAGCCGCCGAACACGAAGATCTGTCCGGGGAGAAAGGTCTCACCCTGGATCGCATCGCTGTTGATGATCGGAGAAGCCATCGGGCCTAAAAGTGACGACACAGAGGAACTCTCAATGAAAGCACCAATGTCAGTGTCAAAACCGGCGGATCTCGGGTAGGCGGTACCGAACTGTGCATCTAGGCGGATGGTAACAGGAGACAAGGGACACGATGTTTTTACCCAGGTTCGGGCCCTCTCAATGGAGGTAAAACCCTACTCCTGCTTGATTAATATTGATGATATGGGTAGTACAAGAGTAGATCTACCACGAGATCAAGGAGGCTAAACCCTAGAAGCTAGCCTATGGTATGATTGTTTGTTCGTCCTACGGACTAAAACCCTCCGGTTTATATAGACACCGGAGAGGGCTAGGGTTACACAGAGTCGGTTACAATGGTAGGAGATCTACATATCCGTATCGCCAAGCTTGCCTTCCACGCCAAGGAAAGTCCCTTCCGAACACGGGACGAAGTCTTCAATCTTGTATCTTCATAGTCCAGGAGTCCGGCCGAAGGTATAGTCCGGCTATCCGGACACCCCCTAATCCAGGACTCCCTCAATTAACGTTGCAGCCCGAAATGGGTCAGCACATGGAATATGCTGGCAAAATAACACATAGAGAGTAATGGAATGAAATAGGCTATTCTATATGCATATTTGGCTGGTGGAAAGCTCTATGGTTACAGTTTTGCGTAAAACCAATTTTTCCCTACTACAAAGGAATAAATTTTATTTAACTATTATGGTAGTTGTTAAACATTGAGAATGGTTGACAACATTCTCAATCCCAATTAAGCATCATCATTAAACAAAACCCAACAAAATTAATTTTAGAGTAACATGTTGAGATTCACATGATAATCTAGGCACTAGATACTCAAGATGTCCATAACCGGGGACACGGCTAATCATGATTAGTTTATACACTCTGCAGAGGTTTGCGCACTTTTTCCCACAAGACTCGATCTCCTCCGTTTGGTTTCTCGCACTACATGGTGTTTGAGAAGACGGATGACCGAGACATAGTCTTTCAGAAGCGCTAGCACCTTACGATCGGGTAGACCGTTACACCTACTTTCCCCTACATCTGCTAGTCTACCACTGTAAGAGTTCACACAACTTAATCAACTATGCTATAGCCTATAATAGCTTGTGGCTGCACACGGAAGTTTCTAGCATGAATAATCTCATGATCCCTTTGAGCCTGGGTGGCGGTCCAAAAGAAAAACAAGCAATCGCTGGAATACCCAGGTGCCTCAATCCACCCAAATGTGTGTTTAAGTTGCCACCTTAAATAAACCATTAATTAACAATCTCACATCTGTCATGGATACACTCACCCAATCCACGTCTACTAGCATAGCATGGCATAATAAGCAAACATAGAAGTAACTCACAAAGGTTTGATAATAACAGGTAATAGGTACTACCTCAACTACTTCCCAAACCCACAATTTAATTAGATCCTAATCATGCAATGGGTGAGGATTGATCTAATGCAATAAAACTGGGTAGAGGGAAAAGCATGATCAAAGTGTTACTTGCCTTGCTGATGATCCGGAAAACCTAGCGATTCGAAGTAGCAAGCGGCGCACTCTGGGTATTCTATCGCAAACAAACAAGCATACAATAAGTACTCAACTAATGCACAGGTAAAAATCAAATAAGAGATCTAACCAGAAAGTTCAACTTAAGAACTCCGGTTGAAAAAAAATCAAATCGAACGAAGCAACGAAAGACAAACGGCAAAAGAAACAGGCTTCGTTTACTATTCTGGATCTAACGCAATTTCTACAGTGGCAAAAACTTGTTTGAGTTGGTTAAACGGAAAGAGGGTTTTGAGATGAAACTCCAGGCGCTTGAATCGCCTGATTCCGATAAACAAGCGAAAAGTTAGACTAAAACGAAAATCGGATCAGAAACCGCAATAAGAAAAACCGCGGATTTAATCCAAGAAAAAGAAAAACGACGAACGTTCATTAAAATGAACGAATGGACGAACGCTCGCTAATTAAATAAACCATAAAAACCGATCTATTTAAAAAAACCAAAACTAAAAAAACCAACAAAACCGACGGAAAACTGATCGGTTTTCTAAAAAAACCGGCGGCGCGAGGTCTACCTCCGGCGACTTCGGCGAACGGCGATGGCAGTCCGGCGGCGGCGGGGCGGCGGCGCGGCCTAGGGTTTCGGGGGCGAGGCGGCTTGGGACTGACCTCGGGCCTCGGGGCGCTATAAAAAGGCCCGGCCAAGCGGAGTCCTGGCCGTTTACGGCCCAAGGTCGGTTCGGACTCTTTTTTTTTAATAATTACGCTCGGAAAAAACTAAAGGAATACAAAACGGACTCCAAATATCCCAAAATAAATTTTTCCCGGCTTCTAAAATCAAGCCGCACAGGATGAACATTTATTTGGGGCCTAAATGCAATTTTGAAAAATGCGCATTTTTCCTAAATTCAAATAAAATAGCAAATAAAACCAAATAAAATCTTATTTGATTTTTTATTAAATCCCCAATATTTCTTTATTTTTGTAAAGTCATTTTATTCCCTCTCTCATAATTTTTATAATAGAAATAATTGAAGATAAAATAAATAAAATCAAATGATCCTATTTTCAAAATTTGAGACAACTCAAATATGAAAATAACGAAATCCCCAACTCTCTCCGAGGGTCCTTGAGTTGCGTGAAATTTCTAGGATCAACCAAAATGCAATAAATATGATATGCAATGATGATCTAGTGTATAACATTCCAAATTGAAAATTTGGGATGTTACACACAGGCGAGCTCGATGCGATTCAATGGCGGCGAGACAGGATGGGGCAGCGGCATAGGACGAAGTAGGGATCACGAGGGAGCTCCAGGACACGAAGAAGGCTCAAGAGGATGAGGTATGTGGGAGGACAGGGGGTCCACTTGCCGGAGTGTGCCGGTGTGCATGTCAGCCACGCAATCGCCGTGTGAACTGGCGCACGTGGTGCACTCTGGTTGGCCAAATCATGTCCATCGTGTAGTCTCTCCAAGCTAGGTTACACCTGAGGTGATTGCTCGAAGAAACACATTGTGGTTAGATGGGAATGGTCCTCTGAAGTTTGTTGTATCCAACTGTTGCATGAAACAGTGATCAACAGGGATGGATAAGTGATAGAACAAGATGTCTCAGAGGTTTAGGGTAGGAAGGACAAGAAACCTGTGAAGTTTGGAGGGATTTGGACCAAGACTTAATATAGTTGCTTTACAACTGCATAATCTGGTCCAGAATCAAGATCATGAAGTAGCACTCATATAGATGATTGGATTAAGCTGGCATTTGGTGTAGATGATTAATTTGGTCATATAAATATACTGTAAAAATTTTATACCATTTGGATACACCAAAATGGTACTTCCTTCACAGTGGTCCTCTCTGGACAGAATTTTAGAAAAATTCTAGAGAAATAATGGATGAATGAAATGATCCCAAAGTTGGTGGAGAGATTTTATATGGGTAGGAGCATGTCCTATTAAATTTTCAGCAATAATGAAGCAATATAAAATATAGTTGCTTCACACTCTGAAAATCTGATCCAGAAACCAAGATTTGAAGGTGTGATCACATAGATAGTTTAATGGAGCTGAACATTGGTGAAGATTCATGATTAGGGAACATGAAGGAGCTTGCCAAATTTCAACTCATTTGGATACTCCTAGCTGGTACTTCCTTCAACGAGGCTTCCATCTGACATAAACTTTAGAAATTTGCCGAGGAAGATTCACTAGGAAAATTAAGTTTAATTTTGTCATGTGGCAATTATTTTGATAATAGAGAATGCCCAAAAAGTTTGGGAGCAATCAAGAAAAGATATGTGACACTTCCTTCACAAAAAGCCACACTGGACAGAATGAAAGAATGAATATTGATGAATTATTTTTTGGGCTAGGAAAGGAATGTTTGGACATATTTGGGGCATATATGATCCAAACAATTTATGAGAATTATTTGAGAATTTTAGGAAAGACACAAACATAGGTTGCTTCACAACCTAGGGCAAACAGGGCTATTCCTTTAATAGAAAAAGGAATATTCCCAAGTAAAAGAATATTGGGATTGATCCAAGATGGGAAATGACACGATCTTGGGATGGTTTTGAGGATGAAAAGCCACTTTGGAGCCTGAGAAGAGATTATCTTCCCAGGTTTCAGGACCACAAAGCCACAGAAAAGCAATTCAAATAAAAAAATCCAAAGAAAAACAAAAGAAAAAAAAGGGCCAAAATCCAGGGTGTCACATCCATGGGCACCTCGCCATCGTGGATCGTGACGTGCAGGAGGGTACGAGCAAAAATTGAGTGGGGAGAGGGGGCTTTGAGGATGTGGGCGTCGCTCGGGAGCTTCTCTCCCGCAGGGAGCTCGGGCGTGGAGGCTTGACGATCTACTCTGCGTCGTCGTCCAAACAGACGACGGGGTGGCTCGCGCGACCTAGCGGGGACGCCCGCCTGACGACCTCCGGCGGCCTTGAGCGCAGGTAATGGCGCCGGCCTCGGACGCGGGTCATGGCGGCTGCCTCGAGCGTAGGAAGACGGGGCGGCCTCGAGCGCGGGGAGAAGTACAAGCACGATGGCGGCTCGAGCAAGTCCATTCTCCGGCGAATTTCGTCTACATCGTGCATGAAGCCTCCTCCCGAAGCCATCCTCTTCTCGTGGGTGTCACCGCTGCGGCATTGTCAGCATGACCGACTCCGGCTATCTACCTAGCTGCTACCTGCTTGTATGCTTGTCACTTCGCAAACACAGGTCCTCCCCCTGGAGTGAATTGTAGGAAACCACCACTTTGAAGGCTAGGTTTGCAGAAAACACTACGTTACATTTTTTCGACAAAAAACACCTTGTCTTGCGCAATCTTTTTGCAAAAAACACTAATCGACAGATTTGGCTCGATTGAGCATGTTTATGACAGATTGAGCCCGCTGCTTAGGCTGACGTGGCACCGCCTAAGTAACAGCTACGTTGGCTAACGTTATCATCATGTGTGGCCCTGTGGGATCCACCTATCATCGAAAGAAAAAAAAAGGAAAAACAATCTGGTGCTCATCAACCTCCTGTCGTTGCACCAATTCGTCCAGATTCGTTGCTGCTCGTCGTGTCTGCTCACCACGTCCACCGTGCGTCACGCCACTGTTGCCCGTTGCATCTGCCGCGGGCTGCACCTCACTACTGCTCGGTGTGTCCGCCGCGGGCTGCGCCTTGCTGCTGCTCGTCGCGTCCGGCGCTGACATGCCTCACTGGTCGTTGCGTTCACCCCGCGCCGCGCCCGCTAGTGCCACGCCTCACTACTCGCTGCGCCCACTGCCTGTTGCTCACCGCCCATGCTGCTCACTGCCGCTGCTCGCCTTGTGTGCTACTGCTGTTGCTCGAGCCATCATGGCCTCATCCCGCCCCTGGGTGAGGTAGATGCGACCGCCCGCCCTGCCCCGGCCGAGGCAGAGAAGCCCCGACTTGGCACCGTCGACCTGTGTGCTGCACGCCAGCTGCTCGATGAAATGCTAAAGAGGGGAGTGTTGCACTGACAAACGGGGCCATGTGGAGCAAAACGATTCAATGTAATAGTGTGAAAATTTTGTGCCACATCGGCCTGACTGGCGGGCCCTATCTGTCATAATCTCACTTAACGGAGGCAGATCCACCGATCAGTGGTTTTTGTAAAACAATTACTCAAGACGTGGTGGTTTCTGCAAAGGAATATAACGTAGTGTTTTCTACAAACCTAGCCTTCAAAGTGGCGATTTTCTGCAAATTACTCCCACCCTGCCTTTTTGATTTCCTGTTTGTTCGCCATTTTCCTACTGAATGTTTTTAGTTTCCCGCCCCGGTGTGGAAATGGTTGCTTCCATGGTAAATTTTATTGTGAAAATGGCTAATTCTACGCATTATCTTTCATATGTATACACATTCACGAAAAAATTGTAGCTGAAATATGTGTTTTGTGTGATCTGCCATTTCATACTGATGTTAATGTATTTATAATTCCACTTCTTATCAATTTGCCATGCTACTGAATAAATACATGGCAACTATCCTACTGTCCGGCGCTAAAAATTGCCATATGTTCTGATATGTCATATGATACGGCAGTTAATGCATTTACATTTGTCCTCTCATCATTTTGCCATGCTACTTAATAAATAGATGGCAACCAGCCCTATGTGTGGAACTGTAAGAACTTGCCTTGTTTGCCATGTTTCCCAAACCACAACACATCATTCTTTTTCCATATTTCTGAATAAATACATGGCAGATCCCTCTCTGTAAAAGCCTGAAATTTGCCATGTTTCATGTTTGTCATGTATGTTAACAGGTAACAAGGAATTGGGACGCTACTGTACCAAATGCTTGGCAAGTTCATCAACTCCATAACCCATCAATTGCCCCAGCTGAAACTGATTTTTTTGACATGTTTGCCATCTTCATGCCAACCACAACCCATCATTCTTAATGGTACTAAATATATATACATGGCAACTCCCCCATGTCCAATAAGCCTAATTTTTCCCTGTTGGTTTCATAGCAGATGGCAACTCCCCCATGTGTATTTACATTTTCCTACTCAACATTTTTCCATGCTACTCAATAACTACATGGCAAATATCCTAATGTTGAGCGATGAAATTTTGCCATGTGTTGTGATATGCCATATGATAAGGTACTTAATGCATTTACATTTTTCCTCTCATCATTTTTTCAATGCTACCAAATAAATACAACGACAATTTACTTGATCATTTGTTTTGTGTTATTTTCACATACACGACAATTTTATTACGCACAAGATGGCATTTTTGGTAAAAACACCATGACAAATTGAACATGGCAATTTCAATGTTACTATTGTGGCAAATTTAATCCATAGAACATGGCATCCTTTTTTCATGTACCATGCCATTATTACTCCATGTGCCATGGCATTTTGACTATGCGTTTGCCATGGCAATTTGTTTGATCATTTTGTTTGTGTTATTTCACATACATGGGAATTTTATTACGCAAAAGATGGCAATTTTGGTGAAACTACCAGGGCAAAATGGAACATGCATTTGCCATGGCAACATTTGATCAATTTTTTATTACTTCACATTCTTGGCAAATTTCTTTCATGGTTAAATTGATAAAAAAACACGGCAAATTTTGAATATGAATTTTGTCATGGCAATTTTCTTGATAATTTGTTTGTGTTATTTTCACATACACGGCAATTTTATTACACACAAGATTGCGTTTTTGGTAAAAACACCATGACAAAATTGAATGTACATTTTCCAGGGCAATGCTTTATCATTTTTTGTATTGTTTCACATTTCATTGCAAATTTTCTTCATAAAGCATGGCAAATTTGGTAAACAAAACCACAACATTTTTTAATATGCATTGCCAACGACGATTTTTTGCCATGGCAAATTATGCACTACTGTAGATTTTTTCACATATGGTAGTTATTGCTTTGATTTTGCATAGGATTTTTATACATGTTTGCCATGGATAATGGTAATTATTCCTATGGGCTTCATAACATGGAAAATTCATTTTTGTTGACATGGCAAATTCTCTTATGTTCACTTGGCACACTCATAACATTTTTCCTTCTTTAGGCTTTTTGTTTTGTAGCATGACAAATTCATAAATGAGCACATGGCAAATTCATATATGAGCACATGGCAAATTTGTTTTATGGATCATGGCAATTTTTAGCACACATATAGTTGCCATCACTTTTATCAAAATGTTTCAAGCAGAATTATTAATCAATTATTTTTTTGTAGTGACACAAAATCAAGCCAACGATGACTTTATCCATGGTAAATTGTGCGCTCCTTTTAGGTTTTTCACACATGGCAATTATTGCCTCGATTTTTTCATAGGATTTTTATACATGTTTGCAATGGATAATGGTAAATATTTCTATGGGCTTCATAACATGGCAAATTCATTTTTTTTTCACATGACAAATTCGCTTATGATCACATGGCACATTCATAACATTTTTTCTTTCTTTATGCTTTTGTTTCGTAGCACGGCAAATTCATGTATGAGCACACAACAAATTCATATATGAGCACATGGCAATTTTTCTTTTTGTTTCCAAAACACCTACATATTTAGAGATCGTAAGATTTAGAGATTGTTTTTAGATCATTTTGCCATGATTTAGAGATTGTTTTACCATATCAATGAACTATGTTCATAACAAGTTTTTTTTTAGTTGCCATGGCACAAATTTTTCTGAATTTGCCATCGGCTAAAGATAAAAAATAAAAATTGCCATGTCACACATTTTTCTATATTGCCATGAATCAGAGTTTGCTTAATTTCTTAGGCCATGGCAAACTCAACCGCTCGACCATGACATATTTGTTTTCAAAGACATGGTAATTTAATTTTATACCCATGGCAACTTATTGTGAGTCCCGTGACAATTTAGTTTCTTAATTGACAATGACAAATTTTGTTTTTCCTACTAACATGGCAAATTTATTTTTGAAGACATGTCAATTTTGATTTTCGTACCCATGGCTACTTTAGTTTTTCATGCACCCATGGCAAATTTATTTTCATAACCATGGAAATTTATTTTCTTCATGGAAAAATTTAGTTTTTACAGTACAATCGTCATTTGCAATATGAGCAATTTATTTGCCATTTTTTTGTGTACATATTTTCTTGATATAAGTAGTTTTCTATAGACTTGCCTTTGACCTACAAAGTTTTCATTCATGTTTTTGGAGTACAGCATGGTGATTTTTTTTGAGCATCAGTACAGACACAAGCGCTCATATACACGCGCATACACTCACCTCTATGAACGCACACACGCACACTCTACCTCTATGAGCACCTCCGAGAGACTGAGCCGGCATATCATCTTGAGATTTACGAAGTCACCGTAGGCGCCTCGTCGTCGACGGGAACGTCTCCTCCCACTGAAAGCGCATCGCCGGAAATCCTAAAATAAATCCTAAAATAATGCGAGCACCAGAATTTAAACCCTGATGGGTTAGGGATACCAGTGTCCACCTAACCAACTCAACCATAGGTTGATTCAGCATGGTGATTTTCTAGATCGTATGGTTTCTTTGTTCTTTTTGTCAGAAAATAGGGTTTTTAAATGATAATTAGTGGCGCTATTGGTTGGGCCAGGTAGCCCAGCCGAAAAAAGCTTAGCTGGTTCGGGCTAGGAGGTTCCCCATCCGTGCGGACGGAGGGATCGCTCGTACCGAACGTTTTCGTTCGGAAGGAGGGATCGCTTGCACCGAACTTATTTCCTTCGCTCAGCCTCCACACGGGTGACCGATATCAGCGCTAAAAAAAGAGCTCCTGTAGTAAATTAAAAAAAAAGACCTCCCGTAGTTCTTTTCCAGATCCAGATGTTATTCTTATGTTCCCTCCAAAAAAAATGTATTCTTCTGTGGCTGGGCCGAAGAAGAATGTCCCGAACGCCATTGTCACAGATCTAATAAGGTTCAGGCAACTGGGCCAAACCCCCTCAAAAGAAAAGAAAAAGAGGGTAAGTGGCCCAAACTGGTAGAATGTGCAGCATAAGGGGAACCCTAGGCGATCGGATCCATCCTCCCCGGCCGCAGGTTCCGCCACCCCCTGCAGCAACACAACCCCGCAATCCCCTGCCCCGCCGCCGGTCCGAACCCCTGCCGTCCGCCGCCGACCACCACCGCGATCGTTCGTTGCCACCACCTGCGCTGCCTGGGCTATTATGCCTGGCTGCGTTTTGGGCGAAATAATCTCGCTGGAGACAGAGGCGGGAGAAGAGTCGTCGATTTCGTTGTGCAATCGGGTAAGAGAGGAGGAGTTTGATTGCTGTTTGTGCGGCAAGCGCAGTCCAAAAGGAGTAATTATTATTCGGAGTTTGTGTGTTGAGAAGTTGTAACCAGATACTCCTCCCTCTCCTCTAACAATCTCCTCCCTTTTGGAGGAGAGCCGGCCCAAATAAACAAAGGAGTGGGAGGAGTAGGAGGGGTTGCTCATCTATCGAATAAGTTGGTGTCCCTGATTTGTTTTTCGCCGGCGATTAGTCTGCTTTGTTGCGCCGGCCCAAATGAACATAGCAGGAGCGGAGTATTCGAATAAGGCCAGCTCAGGCGTCCGCCATTGTCACAGATCCAATAAGGTCGATCCGATTAGCGCATATCTCCCGACATCATTAAGGCCAGTTGTTGGTCCGATCAGCCACAATGTAAGTTTTTCTTCTTTTGTACCTTATGTTTGTTCTTCACACAAGGTTCATCCCCAAAAGGCTGATTATTTGTTGTTCCAACTAAATGCAATTCAGAAAGCGACTCGCATTGAAGACGCTGCTGACGATGGAGACGGGGACAGACTTAGCAAGCTCCCAAATGACCTTTTGCTCAACATTCTGGAGAGGGTGGACACACTCGATGCATTAAGGGCCTGCTTCCTCTCCAAGCAAATGCTGAAGCTCCCCACCTTGCTCTCGCAACTCTTCCTAAGCGCTGGTTCCATTCCAGGTCACCATGATTCAGCTCGTGTTTTCAGACCAAGTGAAGTACTCCGAACCAACCGCGCTGTGGCTCATGTAACGGATAACATATTGAGCACAAGGAGCCCGGAGATCACCATCAGCAAACTCAAAATCAAATTCGTCTTGACACAGCATGAGTCTCTCACCATTGGCAAATCTGTCGCGCGTGCGATGGCAACCCAGAAGGTTGGCGCAGCCGAGTTTGAGGTCACAACGGACAAGGCTTATAAGATCTGCTCTCCTGCTGATTTCCTCCACTTTGGGAAGCAGTTCAATGATTTTGTCGGTGCTTGTCCGGATGCATTTGCTGGCCTTACGCGCCTGTGGCTGCGCAATATGAGGTTTGGTGAATTCGACATCCCCAACATCCTCAGCACTTGCAAGCTCTTGGAGTCTTTGCGTTTAAGCCATTGCGACTCAGGGATCCATTCTGTGCTGCAAGTAGAACATGCTCAACTTGCTGAGCTCGAGATCGACCAGGGGAAATTTGAGAGAGTTGAGCTGATATGTCTACCAAAACTCCAACGTGTGAGATATAATAATTGGTGCTCTTATGAAGATCCCCTATATTTTGGTTTTGCACCACAGCTTTCGAAGCTCATCCTCACTAAAACTGCTGTCCGTTCGCAAAAGACCCTTGAGTTAAGTCAGCTCCTTGCTAATGTTTCTTCCATAAGCGATCTTCATCTGGATTTTAGAAGTGAAAAGGTACTCATTAGTCATTTGAATCATATCTGTCCATTCTTGCTCTATATATGATGGTTATATATGTAAATAACAATGGTAACTTAAGTTGGTCTTCTCCGCTAGTTGAGAATGTGATCTATATGAAACCTGCACTGAGTTTATAAATTGTTTTTCTGTCCCAGATTTGGGTCCTGCCAGAATGCCCAAAACTGCTCACGCCTGTGCTCAGCAAACTACAGCATGTGAATCTGGACCATCTTCCTGAAGGCTGTGATTTAGCTTGGACAATGTTTATTCTTGAAGCTGCACCCTCCTTAAAAGAGCTGTGCATCACATTATGGGATCATTGGTGCATAATGGCGACAGACAATGAGTTTCGGAAGAAATATGGTTTCTGTGAAAAGATCGACATGAAGTGGAAGCCATATGCCCCTGATTTCAAGCACAAGAATCTGGTTAAGCTCACCATCTATGGCTTCCAACCCGACGACAACCTTCTGCGATACATTAGGTCTGTCATGGAACATGCGGTTAATATGGCAGAGATATCTCTGCATGACAGGAAGGTGTGTGTGAGCTGTAGTGACTTGGATTCTGAGATCAAGGACAAGTTTTGTACATCAAGATATCCACGAACTGCCGAGAAGAGGAAGCAGACAACCGAGGAGTTAGGTTCGCTTGCTATGATTCACTTCAGGTCCTAATTCAAAAAATGTTTTTCTTCGAAAATCACCTGTTCTATCATCTTTTAGTTGGAAGGAGTTCCTGAACCTCATAATTCTGTAGTTACCAAGTCTGTACTCCAGATTTCCCTTAAGTTGAAGCGTGTGTACTATTGCCTAATTGAGGAAATATGTAGTAAGTTCGAACAACGTATTTGTGGCCACCTTTTTATTTGAAACCAAATGCTTGATGCATAGGAATAAGTTGATGTGTTCACTTCCTCTTGATGCAGTCTAATACGTTAAAAATGTGATGGTACAGATGCCATATTCCAGGGGGGGAAACATGCATGATTAGTTTTTCTTTCATCCTCAATCCCTGTATATGAAATTGTTGTTTGGCAAGGGGAGAGGGGGTTGACTTCATAATGTACTACTCAACTAAATAACCAGACCTTCACTGTAAAAAAATGACAAAGCAAATAAATAGCAGTTCGGCACAAAGCATTACACAAGAATCGAAGTACTATCAGCTTTGATATTGTACATTATGAAGTATCAAACACTATCAGTTTAATTGTATCGGAAAATTAAGACCTGACACAGAACAGCTTTTGTCATTTTGCCTCTTTAGGTTCTTCGTCAAGCACTGGCACCTGTAGAATGAGACAAATAGAAACAAAAAGTTACATGTATGATGTATCTCAAGATTAAATTGTACAACTACATGTGTGGCAGTAGTCGGAGAGTTACATGAAAGTTTAATATGCATTAACCGGAAACCGACAAGGTTGAAACTGCTTTAGTTAAACCAAATCGATGAAAAAGAGCTCACCGGTCCATCAAGAACAAACTTGATCCTACAAGGTGCAATCTGTTCATCCTACCATGAACAACATACAGAAAAGTAAATGGAACATCTTTTCCTTTGAGATGCAAACATGGAATAACTGCAATTTATGCCAAAGCTGGGGAGCTCACAACAATCTTAGCATAAATCAGCCCAGATCAGAAATCGCTGCATATATTTGACAGCGCAAGCAATTTGTCAAAAAGCAGGAACGGAGTAGAGCAATCTATTTGCAACTTGAGAGATTGTATCTTATCCATAGAGGTACAAGAATCCCTTATAACAAAGACATGCAAATCCACGCGCCTCGTTTCCCTTGGGATCAACCCTGTGGCATTATGACCACGCGTATAGGAGGTTTTCTTCTTTTTATACCCGCGTGTATGATTCCTGTAGTCGCTCGTACTGGCACATTGCCATCGATGGCAACGCCAACGAGTCCTGCACCAGTCGCTTTGTTCCAGCCGAGTTGTACCAGGCACTGGTTACTCATAGGTACATTTGTGTGAGATTGATTAAGTGCTTCTACTTAAGTTTGGGGCAATCGTGCCTTCATGATGAATTGATGGTGAGCCCAATTTCTAGTTAATGCATGTTTAGGCACCAGTAACGTCTTCTTATACCGTAGTACTACCTCCGTTTCAGTTTACAAGTCCTACGCGTATATCTAGGTTGTCAATTTTATCACCCTAATATAAACTATATAACACAAAAATTATACATTTTGAAAGTAGAAACTCCGAAGTTTATGTTGGTATATTTTTTGTAATATATGACTTGTATTAGATTGGCCAAATTGACGACCTAGGAATACACACACGTCCTATAAACTGAGAGAGTAGTAGTAATCGGTACTAAATCATCGATTAATCAATGAATAGAGACAGACGAGCTAAAAATTAACTTAGCCAGTAGTAATGCATGTTCAGCATTTTATTTGGTAGCCAACAGGAACAGTTAGGATTGCAAATAAGGTCTATTTATTCTGTAGCCAACAGAAACACATAGGATTGTGATTAAGAACGAATTAGTCAGGCTACTTCCAATGCATTAGTGTTTATATGAGGTGCTAAATACATTAAAAACTTTAGCAACTAAAGCCCTCAATACATAGGTGCTTAACTTGCTGGTGCTAAGCATCCTTTATTTAATGATTTTACAACTAAAGTTCTTCATGCATTGGTGGGATTCTTTTATTTAAGTGTTTTGTCTAGGTTCTCGCGCTTGGCATTGTTTCTTCCTGGGTCACCACACTCATCTCTCTCTTCTTAATTACCTTGTCACATCAGATTTTTTGTCTACATGACATCCTTAGCACTTGTACAAGGTGGAGTATTGGAAGGAGCCTCATAAACATTGGACTGGTCAATCACAGGCACAAGCAATTCAAAGATATTGTGTTCCGTGTATCATCATTAACTCCGGTGGGTCACGTCACACTGCCACAATGGACGCACACCAACCCAACTCCGCATGTACTGTTCTTCTTCCCTACAGATTTACCTCGCCCAGGGCTCCAACCTTAAAATTTGAAACTTTTTTGCGACTTTATTGGCAAGGGCATTTACAGTCAAATGTCATATCAAGTGAAATTTTAACAACCTAGCACAGCTCAAACATACCTTTGAAAATATAAAGATAAAATAAAAATACCATTGGTGAATATTAACATTCAGAAAATGTTTATTCTTTTCAATCAGCTTCTCGAGCAATGCACTTGACCTATTTGATTGTTGAGGCTTAAGCAATTTTTCGATAAAGGGTGAGTTTTATTGGCTCAAATGGAGCATCGAGAAGATACAATATGAGCACACACCCGGCCTCTGCATAATTAAAATGCACACAGCCAGTCCAACACACACACACGCAAAAAAAAACGCCAACAACTAGCAAGGTCACAAGACCAAAAGCTATGCATCGGCGTGGAGAAGAGAAAATAAAAAGGAAAAAGGAAAAAAAAACTCCAAAGCGATCAGATCAGCAATGGACAAACTACAATTAATACCATATCCGCACCAACCATTGACATCACATGGAGGCCGATGTTCTTCAACAGCAACGCCTTCAGGAAGGAAGCGACACTCAAGCGCCGCCGTTGCCGGATCCAACTACAAAGGTCAGAATCAAGGTTTTCACCCTGAAAGATAGTCTGAACATATCCAAGCAATGCCTCCAACAAGGTAACGACATATAAAACATCGCCATTGCCAGGTATGACCACTCGGGTCTGACCTAGGCTTTCACCCCGGAGCTCGAGACCAGGTGCTCACAACACCACCATCAAAGCCACACATGTGTTGTCACCATCACTTTTCCGCAATACTAGCAACTACAATTTGACCACCGCCACCCCACAAAACATCCCTGTGCGTCAAGTCGTTGTCCATAGTTTGTAACACACCACAGAAAGTCATCCACCGGATCAAGAGATAACACCTCCTGAAGTCTTTTCGATAACCTCGCTGTCATGGATCCGTAGGAAGTCACTGCAGAACAGTCAGCAGTCACCACCGTCTGGCCAATTTGATCTAAGTCACCACCATCAACCGAGGATTGCAATGACGGCGGCCTGCACCGCACACGCAAAAGGCCACCTCATCGCGGCAAACCCACATGTCCAGAGACCGTCATGGCCGGAGCAGTGCCATTAAAGATGCACCGCAAAAGTAGCCGCCGCAGTGGGACAAGCAACATTGCGACATCAACCACGACGCCAGAGCCACCACCACCGATCGAGGAATGTGGGCGGGGGACCGGAGTAGTGTCCACAGAGAACCGCGGCGAATCTTCAACCCTCTGCCAAAGGCACACCATGACACACACACACCATGGACAGAGGATTGTCAGCCAGATCCGATCTGGAGCCATGAGAGGGCGGTCCTCCAGATTCGATCTGGAGCCATGAGGGGGTCCAACAGCTCGTCGTGGTGGATGAGGGGATCGGCCCCGCCGCAGCCTGGCTGGCCGGAACCAGATCTCAGGGGGTGGGGAGGGGGGTGTTGCAGCCGCGGGGTGCGATGTTGAGGGCGGAAGTGCCCCACCGCCGCCATCCCAGGGACGGCGCGGCTTTGCCGGCGGGCCCTCCGGCAGCGGCAACGCGGGGTTTGAGCGGAGGGGGCGGGCTACCGGCGCCGGCGGCTAGGTTTCCCCCGTGTCGCCCGTGAGGGGCGACGCGGGGGTAGATCTGAAAATTACTGCTCCTCGCTTAAGCAATTAATCATCATGTTTTGCCCAAAATATATGTGAACAATTACGAAGTATACTATACTCCAGTTTCATCACCAAAACACACTCCAAGGAGTCGGGAAAACTATACACGAACACACCGGACCCATTTTTTGCCTCTACATCGAGAATCTACTTCAAACATAATGTACTAACAGACATCATCCACACATTAGTGCAGGATGCTTGCATTGCTTACTAAAAAAATCAGCTTAGCTTTATACAACTGTTTAATACATAAGAGAGTTAGGGAGGGACAATTTTCACGGAATTTTACATCTGAATCACCTATGCCTATTACCAAAACATTTGCCAACTTCAGAACAATCCCATCACAAAACATGGATGAGCCTACCATGGTGGTGTTGGGGAACGTAGTAATAATTCAAAATTTTCTATGTATCACCAAGATCAATCTATGGAGTCATCTAGCAACGAGGGAGGAGTGGATCTACATACCCTTGTAGATCGCGCGCAGAAGCGTTCAAGAGAACAGGGTTGATGGAGTCGTACTCGTCGTGATCCAAATCACCGATGATCCTAGCGCCGAACGGACGGCACCTCCGCGTTCAACACACGTACGGAGTAGCGACGTCTCCTCCTTCTTGATCCAGCAAGGGGGGAGGAGAGGTTGATGGAGATCCAGCAGCACGACGGCGTGGTGGTGGAAGTAGCGGGATTCCAACAGGGCTTCGCCATGGACGAGCTTTAAGTCGTATGGTCGAGCTTTAAGTCTTAACTTCATACCTTACAACTCAGGCAAGTACTCCTTCTTTGACTGATCCATCTTGAACCCCTTCAAGATCATGTCAAGGTATGTGCTCATTTGAAAGTACCATTAAGCGTTTTGATCTATCCTTATAGATCTTGATGCTCAATGTTCAAGTAGCTTAATCCAGGCTTTCCATTGAAAAACACTTTCCAAATAACCCTATATGCTTTCCAGAAATTCTACATCATTTCTGATCCATAATATGTCAACAACATATACTCATCAGAAATTCTATAGTGCTCCCACTCACTTCTTTGGAAATACAAGTTTCTCATAAACTTTGTATAAACCCAAAACCTTTGATCATCTCATCAAAGCGTACATTCCAACTCCAAGATGCTTACTCCAGTCCTTAGAAGGATTGCTGGAGCTTTGCATACTTATTAGCATCTTTCAGGATTGACAAAACCTTTCGGTTGTATCACATACAACCTTTCCTCAAGAAAATCATCGAGGAAACAATGTTTTGACATCCTATCTGCAAGATTTCATAAATAATGCAGTAATCGCTAATATAATTCCAACAGACTTTTAGCATCGCTACGAGTGAGAAAGTCTCATCGTAGTCAACTCCTTGAACTTGTCAGAAAACATCTTAACGACAAGTCAAGCTTTCTTAAGGGTGATACTTACCATCATTGTCCGTCTTCCTTTTAAAATCCATATGTACCTAACAGCCTTACAACCATCAAGTAGTTCTTCCAAAGTCTACACTTTGTTTTCATATATGGATCCTCTCTCAGATTATATGGCCTCGAGCCATTTATCGGAATCCGGGCCCACCATCGCTTCTCCATGGCTCGTAGGTTCATTTTTGTCTAGCAACATGACTTCCAAGACATGTCACGTACCACTCTGAAGTAGTACGCATCCTTGTCATCCCACGAGGTTTGGTAGTGACTTGATCTGAAGTTTCATGATCACTATCATAAGCTTCCACTTCAATTGGTGTAGGTGCCACAGGAACAACTTCCTGTGCCCTGCCACACACTAGTTGAAGAGACGGTTCAATAACCTCATCAAGTCTCCACCATCCTCCCACTCAATTCTTTCGAGAGAAACTTTTCCTCAAGAAAGGACCCGATTCTAGAAACAATCCCTTATTGCTTTCGGTTCTGAGACAGGAGGTATACCCAACTGTTTTGGGTGTCCTATGAAGATGCATTTATCCGCTTTGAGTTCGAGCTTATCAGCCTGAAACTTTTTCGCATAAGCGTCGCAACCCCAAACTTTTAAGAAATGACAGCTTAGGTTTCTCTAAACCATAGTTCATACGGTGTCATCTCATCGGAATTACATGGTGCCTTATTTAAAGTGAATGTGGTTGTCTCTAATGCCTAACCCATAAACTATCGTGGTAATTCGATAAGAGACATCATGGTATGCATCATATCCAATAGGGTGCAGTTATGATGTTCGGACACACCATCACACTATGGTGTTCCAGGCTGTATTAGTTGTGAAACAATTTCCACAATGTCTTAATTCTATGCCAAACTCGTAATTCAGATATTCATCTCTATGATCATATCATAGATATCTTATCCTCTTGTCACGACGATTTTTCAACTTCACCCTGAAATTACTTGAACCTTTCAATAATTCAGACTCGTGATTCATCAAGTAAATATACTCAACATCTACTCAAATCATCTGTGAAGTAAGAACATAACGATATCCACTACATGCCTCAGCACTCATTGGATTGCACACATCAAAATGTATTACTTACAACAAGTTGCTTTCTAGTTCCATTTTACTGAAAACGAGGCTTTCAGTCATCTTGCCCATGTGGTATGATTTGCATGTCTCAGGTGATTCAAAATCAAGTGAGTCCAAACGGTCCATTTGCATGGAGTTTCTTCATGCATATACACCAATAGACATGGTTCGCATGCCTCAAACTTTTCAAAACGAGTGAGTCCAAAGATCCATCAACATAGAGCCTCTTCATGCGTTTTATACCGATATGACTTAAGTGGCAGTGCCACAAGTAGGTGGTACTATCATTACTATCTTATATCTTTTGGCATGAACATGTGTATCACTATGATCGAGATTCAATGAACCATTCATTTTAGGTGCAAGACCATTGAGGGTATTATTCAAATAAACAGAGTAACCATTATTCTCCTTAAATGAATAACCGTATTGCGATAGACATAATCCAATCATGTCTATGCTCAACGCAAACACCAATCTCGATGGTAGAGGGAGCGTGCGATGCTTGATCATATCAACATTGGAAACACTTCCAACACATATCGTCAGCTCACCTTTAGCTAGTCTCCGTTTATTCCGTAGCTTTTATTTCGAGTTACTAACACTTAGCAACCGAACCAGTATCTAATACCCTGGTGCTACTAGGAGTACTAGTAAAGCACACATTAACATAATGTATATCAAATATACTTCTATCGACAGCCTTCTCATCTACCAAGTATCTAGGGTAATTCTGCTCCAGTGGCTGTTCCCCTTATTACAGAAGCACTTAGTCTCGGGTTTGGGTTCAACCTTGGGTTTCTTCACTAGAGCAGCAGCTGATTTGCCGTTTCATGAAGCATCCCTTTTTTCCCTTGCCCTCCTTGAAACTAGTGGTTTCACAAACCATCAACAATTGATGCTCCTTTTTTGATTTCTACTTTTGTGGTGTCAAACATCGCGAATATCTCAAGGATCATCATATATGTCCCCGATACATTATAGTTCATCACGAAGCTCTAGCAGCTTGGTGGTAATGACTTCGGAGAAACATCACTAACTCATTTGGAAGATCAACTCCCACTTGATTCAAGCGATTGTTGTACTCAGACAATCTGAGCACAAGCTCAACAATTGAGCTTTTCTCCTTAGTTTGCAGGCTAAGAAAATCATCGGAGGTCTTATACCTCTTGACGTGGGCACGAGCCTGAAATCCCAATTTCAGTCCTTGGAACATCTCATATGTTCTGCGATGTTTCAAAAACGTCTTTGGTGCCTCAATTCTAAACCATTTAGCATTACGCACTGAACTATCATGTAGTCATCAAAACGTGTATGTCAGATGTTCGCAACATCCACAGACGACGTTCGAGGTTCAGCACACTGAGCGGTGCATTAAGGACATAAGCCTTCTATGAAGCAATGAGGACAATCCTCAGTTTACGGACCTAGTCCGCATAATTGCTACTATCAACTTTCAACTAAATTTTCTCTAGGAACATATCTAAATAGTAGAACAGAAACGTGAGCCACGACATAATTTGCGAAGACCTTTTGACTATGTTCAGGATAATTAAGTTCATCTTATGAACTCCCACTCAGATAGACATCCCTCTAGTCATCTAAGTGATTACATGATCCGAGTCAACTAGGCCGTGTCCGATCATCACGTGAGACGGACTAGTCATCATCGGTGAACATCTTCATGTTGATCGTATCTACCATACGACTCATGCTCGACCTTTCGGTCTCTTGTGTTCCGAGGCCATGTCTATACATGCTAGGCTCGTCAAGTCAACCTAAGTGTTTCGCATGTGTTCTGAGGCCATGTCTGTACATGCTAGGCTCGTCAACACCCGTTGTATTTGAACGTAAGAATCTATCACACCCGATCATCACGTGGTGCTTCGAAACGACGAACTTTCGCAACGGTGCACAGTTAGGGGGAACACTTTCTTGAAATTTTAATGAGGGATCATCTTATTTACTACCGTCGTTCTAAGCAAATAAGATGTATAAACATGATAAACATCACATGCAATCAAATAGTGACATGATATGGCCAATATCATATTGCTCCTTTTGATCTCCATCTTCGGGGCTCCATGATCATCATCGTCACCGGCATGACACCATGATCTCCATCATCATGATCTCCATCATCGTGTCTTCATGAAGTTGTCTCGCCAACTATTACTTCTACTACTATGGCTAACGGTTAGCAATAAAGTAAAGTAATTACATGATGTTTATGTTGACACGTAGGTCATAAATAAATTAAGACAACTCCTATGGCTCCTGCCGGTTGTCATACTCATCGACATGCAAGTCGTGATTCCTATTACAAGAACATGATCATCTCATACATCACATATATCATTCATCACATCCTTTGTCCATATCACATCACATAGCATACCCTGCAAAAACAAGTTAGACGTCCTCTAATTGTTGTTTGCATGTTTTACGTGGCTGCTATGGGTTTCTAGCAAGAACGTTTCTTACCTACGCAAAAACCACAACGTGATATGCCAATTGCTATTTACCCTTCATAAGGACCCTTTTCATCGAATCCGATCCGACTAAAGTGGGAGAGACAGACACCTGCTAGCCACCTTATGCAACTAGTGCATGTCAGTCGGTGGAACCAGTCTCACGTAAGAGTACGTGTAAGGTCGGTCCGGGCCGCTTCATCCCACAATGCCGCCGAATCAAGATTGGACTAGTAACGATAAGCATATTGAACAAAATCAACGCCCACAACTACTTTGTGTTCTACTCGTGCATAGAAACTACGCATAGACCTAGCTCATGATGCCACTGTTGGGGAACGTAGTAATAATTCAAAATTTTCTACGTATCACCAAGATCAATCTATGGAGTCATCTAGCAACGAGGGAGGAGTGGATCTACATACCCTTGTACATCGCGCGCAGAAGCTTTCAAGAGAACGGGGTTGATGGAGTCGTACTCGTCGTGATCCAAATCACCGATGATCCTAGCGCCGAACGGACGGCACCTCCGCGTTCAACACACGTACGGAGCAGCGACGTCTCCTCCTTCTTGATCCAGCAAGGGGGGAGGAGAGGTTGATGGAGATCCAGCAGCACGACGGCGTGGTGGTGGAAGTAGCGGGATTCCAACAGGGCTTCGCCAAGCGCTGCGGGAGGAGGGAGATGTGTCATGGGAGGGAGAGGGAGGCGCCAGGGCTTAGGTATGGTTGCCCTCCCTTCCCCCCCACTATATATAGGGCCAAGGGAGAGGGGGGGGGCACATCCTTGGCCCTTCCTCCAAGGAAGGGTGCGGCCAGGGAGGAGTCCATCCTCCCCAAGGCACCTCGGAGGTGCCTTCCCCCTTTAGGACTCTTCCTTTCCTTATCTCTCTTGGTGCATGGGCCTCTTGGGGCTGGTGCCCTTGGCCCATACAGGCCAAGGCGCACCCCCTACAGCCCATGTGGCCCCCGGGGCAGGTGGCCCCACCCGGTGGACTCCCGGGACCCTTCCGGTGGTCCCGGTACAATACCGGTGACCCCGAAACTTGTCCCGATAGCCGAAATAGCACTTCCTATATATAATTCTTTACCTCCGGACCATTCCGGAACTCCTCGTGACGTCCGGGATCTCATCCGGGACTCCGAACAACTTTCGGGTTACCGCATACTAATATCTCTATAACCCTAGCGTCACCGAACCTTAAGTGTGTAGACCCTACGGGTTCGGGAGACACGTAGACATGACCGAGACGACTCTCCGGCCAATAACCAACAGCGGGATCTGGATACCCATGTTGGCTCCCACATGTTCCACGATGATCTCATCGGATGAACCACGATGTCAAGGACTTAATCAATCCCGTATACAATTCCCTTTGTCTAGCGGTACGATACTTGCCCGAGATTCGATCGTCGGCATCCCGATACCTTGTTCAATCTCGTTACCGGCAAGTCTCTTTACTCGTTCCGTAACACATCATCCCGTGATCAACTCCTTGATCACATTGTGCATATTATGATGATGTCCTACCGAGTGGGCCCAGAGATACCTCTCCGTCATACGGAGTGACAAATCCCAGTCTCGATTCGTGCCAACCCAACAGACACTTTCGGAGATACCTATAGTGTACCTTTATAGCCACCCAGTTACGTTGTGATGTTTGGCACACCCAAAGTATTCCTACGGTATCCGGGAGTTGCACAATCTCATGGTCTAAGGAAATGATACTTGACATTAGAAAAGCTTTAGCATACGAACTACATGATCTTGTGCTAGGCTTAGGATTGGGTCTTGTCCATCACATCATTCTCCTAATGATGTGATCCCGTTATCAATGACATCCAATGTCCATGGTCAGGAAACCGTAACCATCTATTGATCAACGAGCTAGTTAACTAGAGGCTTACTAGGGACATGGTGTTGTCTATGTATCCACACATGTATCTGAGTTTCCTATCAATACAATTCTAGCATGGATAATAAACGATTATCATGAACAAGGAAATATAATAATAACCAATTTATTATTGCCTCTAGGGCATATTTCCAACAGGTGGGAGTTCAAACCATCTAATTTACCCGCGAACTCGTGACAGCCTAGCTAGTTTCCAATACATAGATTATACAGAGCAGATATTCAGGAGTTCATCAGAGTTATCATATGAACAAAGATCTCCATTGATGAACACCAAAGAACTTGGGAACCCTAGAACAGATCTGTGGTGGAAAGGGCAGAGAACTTACCGGAGCTGAGGAAGAAGCGGAAGAGCGCCGCAGTGCTCTGGTACGTTCAGGGTGATGCAGCAGCCAAGGTTGGAGCAGAGACGACGGTCGACGGTCAACGGTGGCGGCGGAGCTCCAGAAGCTGAGCGGTGCAAGGAGGAAGACGCGAAGAGGCACGAGGGGGGGAAAAGAAAATGACCCTTCGGTCCTGTTTATAAAGGCAGGAGATAAGTGTCAGGCGCGAAAATCAAGGGGCCGCGAATTTGGAAGTGAGGCGCAGTTGTCGCCTCGATTGTTGGAGACCCATTAATGAGGATATGTCATATATAGTTTCTCTATAACAGATGACGTCACGACGGTTTACCAAGATCCAAGAAGATGACGTCACGGCGGTTTACCAAATTATGAGAAGATGTTGAAGACGAAGTTTCTGCTAAGGATTGACATGAACGTGTTCAAATCAATCTGGGGCCTAATGTTGGGGATATTACTACTGGGCGTAAACCGGCCAGGACAAGCCGGGTTAACTTCATCAGTAGTTGAGTATGCTTGAAGCCCATGAAGGCAGATAGGAATATTAGATAGGGGCCCAAGGCCCAGAACCGGTTCGAGGCCTGTAACCGTGAACCGGCATTGGTATGTAACTTGTATGGTAAGATAGAAAGAGCGGAGACCGAACCGGACACGTTTATGAGCCGGTCTCGGGACTCTGTAAACCGACGGGTGTCACCCATGTATATAAGGGGACGACCCGGCGGCGGTTCAGAACAACAGACAACAACTCGAGACTTAGGCGAAGCATATTCGCTTCCTGGTCATCGAAACCCCATGAATTCCATCACAACTAGACGTAGGCTTTTACCTTCATTGAAGGGGCCGAACTAGTATAAACTCTCTCGCGTCCCTTGTCCTCTTTAACCCCTTCAAGTTAACCCGTAGCGATGGCTCCACGACTAAGTCCTTTCAAGAGGACATCTGCCGTGACAAAACCACGACAGTACTAGTTCATCCACAGCCCCTTGAGGTAATCCACCACAATGCTGGAGTAGGATATTACACCGCAAGGTGGACCGAACCAGTATAAACCCCTGTGTCTCTTGTCCTTTGGGTTTGTCGAGCTAGGCCGTGGAATTGTTAGGTAGGCAAGTTGGGGAGAAAGAGTTCTTCGTGCGCACCCCAGAGTTCGAACTTCTCAAGGGTCTACGGAACCCAGAATCCGACAACAACTAAGTTGCTAATACTTGCAAATATTCTTTGGCTCCCCTTGTGTCGAATATATAAATTTGGGTTGAATACTCTACCCTCGAAAACTATTGCAATCCCCTATACTTGTGGGTTATCGAGACCTTTTTCTGGCGCCGTTGCCAGGGAGCATAGCTATATTTGTTGAGTCAGTTGGTATTATTATCAAATTGTCACTATGAAGAATCTAAAGGATGCTAAGACTAAGATTTTTCCCTCTAAGACGAGGGGAGGTAAGGAACTGCCATCTAGCTCCGCACATGATTCACCTTCTGTTATAAGTAAGCTTGCAACTCCACCACATGCTATTAATCCTGATATGTCGCAAGTTATTGATGGTGCTACTTCTGCTATGAATGCTACCCTTGATGATGCTAGTACCTTGCTTGATGATAATGTGCCACTAGGTGAATTTCTTGACGAACAAATTGCTCGAGTAAGACAACATGAGATTGTTGAAACTGATGAAGGGCTTGAAACTAAAAATCTTGAAACACCTATTAGATCAAGCCCTCCTAGATTTGACTTGCCAAAGGTACCGGAAGGTTATTTCATGGATGAGGAGACAACTAGAGATATTGTTGCTTGTAAGGATAGAGATGATCTAGAGAAATTATTATGCAAGTATAAAGAAATGACTTTGAATGCTAAAATGAATTGTGATCCTCAGTTTGCTACTTCACCTATCTTTGTTGACAATAAGGATTATGAATTCTCTGTCGACCCAGAGTTGATTACTTTGTTTGAATCTGATCCTTTCCGTGGTTATGAAACTGAAACTGTTGTGGCACATCTTACTAAGTTGAATGATATAGCCACCCTTTTTGCTCATAATGAGAAAATTCACTATTATTATATTCTTAAACTGTTTCTGTTCTCATTAAAGGGTGATGCTAAAGCTTGGTACAATACTCTTGCTCCTGGTTGTGTGCATAGTCCCCAGGATATGATTTATTACTTCTCTGAAAAATATTTCCCTACTCATAAGAAACAAGATGCCTTGCAGGAAATATTTAACTTTGTGCAAATTGAAGAAGAGAGTCTCCCACGATCTTGGGGGAGGCTTCTCCAATTGCTTAATGCTTTGCCGGATCATCCTATTAAGAAAAATGAATACTCGATATCTTCTATAATGGAGTAACCGATGCTTCTAGGCATTTCCTAGATAGTTGTGCTGGCTGTGTTTTTAGGGAAAGAACTATTGGGCAAGCTGAAGAATTATTGAATAACATATTGAAAAATTATGATGATTCGACTCTTCCTGAACCACCACTTAAACCCACTCCGAAGAAGAGGGGTATCTTATATCTTAGTCCTGAAGATATGCAAGAGGCAAACAAATCTATGAGAGAAAAGGTATTAAAGCTGAGGATGTCAAAAATTTACCTCCTATTGAAGAAATACATGGGCTTGATACACCACCACCAACTAAGGTGGTAGAGGTTAACTCTTTAATGAAATCCAATGATAATGATAATCCTCACAATATGCACCCTAGCCAATGCCTTTATGAGTTTGAAAATTACATTAGAAAGCAAGATCACTTCAATGCAAATGTTATGAAACAATTGAAATACAATTCTATATGATTTCTCGCTTGAGTGACTTGTTATTTAGAATCTCAAATGATGTTAGAGGTGCGGGGAAGCATGCTTCTATGGTTTAAACTCAGTTAGAACAAGTTCCTAAATCTCAAAGAGAGTTGTTAGATGAAATGAGTAATAATATCAATGATCATGTTGTTAGAGTAAAGACTAGAGGAGGTAGGATGGCTCAAGAACCACTTTATCCTAAAGTACACCCAAAAAAAATTGAACAAGACTCTCAAAGGGTTAACACTGATGCACATAGTCCTTCTAAAAAGAAAAAGAAGAAGAAAAGTGATAGGACTCTTCATGCCTCTAGTGAGCCTGAAGTAGAAAAACCTCCTGATAATGATAATGAAGTTTCTATCTCTAATGCTGAAACACAATCTGGTAGTGAACACTCACCTTATGATAATGAAAAAGATAATAATGAGGTTCGTGAAGATACTCAAACAAATAATAAAGAACCAGGCAATGATGTTGAGATAGAACCAGCAGTTGATCTTGATAACCCACAACCCAAGAATGAAATATATGATAAAAGAGACTTTGTTGCTAGAAAACACGGTAAGGAAAGAGAACCATGGGTTCAAAAACCTATGCCCTTTCCACCTAAGTCAACTAAAAAGAAATCTGATGAAGAATTTGAATGCTTTGCTGAAATGATTAGGCTAGTCTTTTTGCGTACTCGCTTGACTGATATCTTAAAAATGCCTCCTTAAGCAAAGTACATGAAAGACATCATCAACAATAAGAGAAAATACCGGAAGCTAAAATCTCCACCATGCTTGCTAATTATACTTTTAAAGATGGAGTACCTAAAAAACTTGGAGATCCGGGAATACCAACTATACCTTGCTCCATCAAAAGAAATTATGTGAAAACTGCTTTATGTGATTTGGGAGCTGGTGTTAGTGTTATGCCTTTCTCTTTATATAAAATACTTGATTTGAATGAACTCACACTTACTGAAATATCTTTGCAAATGGCTGACAAATCAACTGCCATACCTATCGGTATTTGTGAGGATGTGCCCGTTGTTGTTGCTAATGTCACTATTTTGACTGACTTTGTTATACTTGAGATGCTCGAGGACGACAACATGTCGATTATCCTTGGTAGACCCTTCTTGAATACTGCAGGGGGTGTTATTTATTGCAATAAAAACAAGGTCACTTTTGACATCAATGGTAATGAGCATACAATGCACTTTCTGAAGAAACAATTCCAAGTAAATGGTATTAAAGTTATTGAAAAACTCTGGCAATCACTATTAGAAGTTTTCACCTACCTCTACCTACATTTAAAAAGAAATATGAAATGCTTATTGTTGGGGACATTCATATCCCCGTCGAGGTAACTTAGTGATTTATGAAAGTTCTTCGGTTTCATGCTAATCGAAAGTGGTTGTTAATAAGACTCGATCAACCTTATTAATGGATCATTTTTGAGAGGTACTCCCTCCGTTCCAAAATAGATGACTCAACTTTGTACTAACTTTCGTACAAAGTTGAGTCATCTATTTTGGAATGGAGGGAGTATGAAGCTGATGAATTTAGTTAGCACTACGTTCTATCCCTACCTTTTGTTTTCTGTTTTTATTAGTTAAATAAAATAAAATGCCAAGTATTGTTTGTTTTCTGAATTTCCCGTGCAATAAAAAATGACCCAAAAATAAAAGTTCTCAGAATGCTCTGAAAATTTATACGATTTTTTCTGAATATTTAAGAACTTTTGGTGCAAATAACATCAGAGGGACACCGGTACGCGTCGGTGCTATACAAACGGTTTTTAACCCCTTTCCGCGACGATGTTTGGAAACGTCTCCAAGTGAGTGTGGGCGATAGGGGGATCCTTCTCACACGACCCAGAAACCTTCGGGGATATGCCCTCCTGGCACACAACCTCGGCAAAATGAGGTCGTGTGCGACCGGCGAGCGCTCTAATACGGTTATACGTACAATAGAGCTAAAAAATATAATTATACAGGTGAAATTGTTTCCGGTCGCAAGTACATCCCACACAGTCAGTCCATGCTAAACATTTCCGTTCGTATGTACATCCCACACAGTCGCTCCAAGGAAAACGTTTCCGTTCGCAGGTACATCACACACAATTTTCCACGTTAAATCGTTTGCGATAGCGTTGCCATTGCACACGATATTAACAATTTTATCGTTTGCGTTATTGAATGCATCACACATGGTGCGTAGAAGAAACTCTATGGCAAAGGCTATCCATCCCACACAGTTTTTATGTGGTAAACGTTTGCGCAAGGTGGCCTAACGCAAACAGTTTTCAAGAGGATGTCGTGTGTGCAGTGGAGATTGATCGCATACGTAGTGGATCCTAGAAACGTGTCTGATCTCCACGTCTATCACACATGTTTCGCTTTCGCAAACCGTGTGCATTGTAATCCCTAATTTAAAAATCACATGTTTTGAATTTGAAAGGAGGCAATCACTTATTTCATATGCAACCATGATTATTACAAATATAGGTTCAACCACGAATGCATAATTTGATGCACAGGTACATATAGTGAAGAACTACAGAAGCACCAAGTAAAGAATGATGAACCACAGTTGTAATAAAGACTGTAAAGAGAGAGGCGAAAGACATTCTGGTTGCCGGAGAAGGTGAAGCGAAATGCCCATATTGTGCCCTCCTCCATGCGTAATGCACGTACGACTCTAGGCCAACCCCTTGTGATGGCTGCCCGTCCATCCTTCATTGTCTTCATTACGACTTCTCGATGCTCATTGTAGTCTGGATGAAACACTTTAACCTTCATTGCGTGTCCACCAATCATGTACTTTGTGAGGCAATCTTGAGTGAACTGCTTCGGGAACCACTGCGAACGAAAAAGATTCAGACATTGCTGTCTAACAACTCATTATGGGCAGTAAAAAGAGAAGGCTGCAGAGTTTGTAGTTACCATCCTATAGCTCATTGTTGTGTTGGATAGAGCATAAACAAATAATGCCGGGTTTCAGGTTTCCGCAAACCCTTGAGAGGTTCGAACTCTGGTGTGCGTGTGAACAACTCAACCTCCCCAGTCTGTCTACTCGCCAATCTCACCACCTAGCTCGATGAATAGGAAAGAAATGGGACACATCGGTTTACCCAGGTTCGGGCCACCTTGCGGTGTAAAACCCTACTCCTGCTTTGTGGTGGATTGGCCTCGAGGGGCTGGTGATGAACTAGTATAGTGGTAGAACAACCTCAAGAGGAGGTGTCTTCTTGTGCTCGAGTGAGCTGGTGAGGATGGAATGTGTCGGATTCAGGGTTCCGCAGACCCTTGAGAGGTTCGAACTCTAGGGTGCGCACAAAGAACTCTCTCTCCCCAGCCTACCTACCTAATGATTCCACGGCCTAGCTCGACGAACTCTAAGAACAAGAGACACTGGAGTTTATACTGGTTCGGGCCACCTTGCGGTGTAATACCCTAGTCCAGTGTTGTGGTGGATTTGCCTCGAGGGGCTGAGGATGAACTAGTACAGTGGATGAACAGCCTCAGGAGGTGAGGTGTTCTTGAGCTCGATGAGCTGGTGAGATGGTTCAGATGGAATGGCTCCGATCCAAGATCAGATGCCCCTCTATGGTGGTGGCTAGTCCTATTTATAGAGGCCCTGGTCCTCTTCCCAAATGTAGGCGGGAAGGGATCCCACAACGGCCAAATTTGAAGGGAGACAACTAGTACCACTACAAAAAAAGACACATCCGTGACATTTAGGGCCGAACGAAATTTTTTTGTCATACTTATGACACTTCTATGACAATAATTGTGACAAAACACGGTATCATCATAGATGTGGTGGGGTCCTACTTCTATGACAAAAAATCATGACAGAAAATGGGCTTTTCGTCCTGGGCGGGCCGGAGATGCAGCTGCATGACATTCTTTGGGCCGTCCATGATGGAAAAAACCGTGGTAGAAGCGAGGGCGAGGAAAATATCGGGATGTTCCCGGTTACGGTGGGTGGTCGGGGCCGAGCGATGCACCTTTCTCTCGTACACACGCGCGTGGGTGCGAGGCGTTGGGCTCTAACTGAACCCGAGCGAGGTGTTGGGCTCTAACTGAACCCGAGCGATTGCACTGTAGGCTACGCATTACTGAACCCGAGTGATCGATCGGTGGCTGTTAACTGAACCCGATCGAGCGATTCCTTCGCTGCTGCTGCTAACTGAAGCTGATTGATGCTGCCTCTGGATGAATAGTGAGCGTTGCTGGGGGGTTTGGATGAACAGCTCCCGGTGGGGGTGGATGAACAGGATCCCGTGGTGTTGCCTCTAGATGAATAGGACCCCGATCGATCAAGCCGGTTGGGGCTGGATGAACAGGATGGAGGGCTGGATGAACAGGACCACCCCGTGGAGGGCTGGATGAATAGTAGACGATGGAGGGCTGGATGAACAGTAGCCCGTGGAGGGGTGGTTGAACAGGAGCCCGTGGAGAGGACTGGTTGAACAGTAGCCGGTGGAGTAGCGCGCGGTGGAGGCTGGATGAACAAGAGCCCGTGGATGAACAGTCGCAGGTGGAGGCTGGCGGAGGTCGACGGTGGATGAACAGTAGCCCATGGAGGCTGGAGGGGGTCGACGGTAGAGATGAACAGTATCCCGTGGAGTCTGATACGTCTCCAACGTATCTATAATTTTTGATTGTTCCATGTTGTTATATTATGTGTTTTGGATGTTTATGGGCTTTATTAAACACTTTATATTATTTTTGGGACTAATCTATTGACCCAGAGCCCAGTGCCAGTTCCTGTTTACCCTTGTTTCAGTGTTTCGAAGAAAAGTAATATCAAACGGAGTCAAAACGGAATGAAACCTTCTGGAGAAGTTATTTTTGGAAGGAAAGCTGCCCGATAGACTTTGAGTGCACGTTAGGGAAGAAACGAGGGAGCCACGAGGCAGGGGGCGCGCCCACCCCCCTCCCCCCGGGTGCTCCCTCCACCCTCGTGGGCCCCTCGTGGCTCCCCTGACGTATTTCTTCCTCATATATATACCAATATACCCTAAAAACTTCAGGGAACATGATAGATCTGGAGTTCCGCTGCCGCAAGCCTCTGTAGCCACCAAAAACCTCTCAGGACCCTGTTCCGGCACCCTGCTGGAGAGGGGAACCCTCACCAGTGGCCATCTTCATCATCCCGGCGCTCTCCATGATGAGGAGGGAGTAGTTCACCCTCGGGGCTGAGGGTATGTACCAGTAGCTATGTGTTTGATCTCTCTCTCTCGTGTTCTTGATTTGGCACGATCTTGATGTATCGCGAGCTTTGCTATTATAGTTGGATCTTATGTTGCTTCTCCCCCTCTACTCTCTTGTAATGGATTGAGTTTTCCCTTTGAAGTAATCTTATCGGATTGAGTCTTTAATGATTTGAGAACACTTGATGTATGTCTTGCCGTGCATATCTGTGGTGATAATGGGATATCACGTGATTCACTTGATGTATGTTTTGGTGATCAACTTGCGGGTTCCGCCCATGAACCTATGCATTGGGGTTGGCACACCTTTTCGTCTGATTCTCCGGTAGAAACTTTGGGGCACTCTTTGAGGTTTTATGTGTTGGTTGAATAGATGAATCTGAGATTGTGTGATGCATATCGTATAATCGTACCCACGGATACTTGAGGTGACATTGGAGTATCTAGGTGACATTAGGGTTTTGGTTGATTTGTGTCTTAAGGTGTTATTCTAGTATGAACTCTAGGGCTGTTTGTGACACTTATAGGAATAGCCCAACAGATTGATTGGAAAGAATAACTTTGAGGTGGTTTCGTACCCTGCCATAATCTCTTCGTTTGTTCTCCGCTATTAGTGCCTTTGGAGTGACTCTTTGTTGCATGTTGAGGGATAGTTATATGATCCAATTATGTTATTATTGTTGAGAGAACTTGCACAAGTGAAAGTATGAACCCTAGGCCTTGTTTCCTAGCATTGCAATACCGTTTACGCTCACTTTTACCACTTGTTACCTTGCTGTTTTTATATTTTTAGATTACAAAAACCTATATCTACTATCTATATTGCACTTGTATCACCATCTCTTCGTTGAACTAGTGCACCTATACAATTTACCATTGTATTGGGTGTGTTGGGGACACAAGAGACTCTTTGCTATTTGGTTGCAAGGTTGCTTGAGAGAGACCATCTTCATCCTACGCCTCCCACGGATTGATAAACCTTAGGTCATCCACTTAAGGGAAATTTGCTACTGTCCTACAAACCTCTGCACTTGGAGGCCCAACAACATCTACAAGAAGAAGGTTGCGTAGTAGACATCAGAGTCCTGTTTTGCGGTACGCCACACCCACCCCGATGAAAAGGACCCCCGTTTCGACCGTAGAACTCCAACACAAGTCCGTTTCCTCCGTTTTGCGGTACGCCACACCCCTCCCGATCAACTGGACCCCCGTTTCGACCATAGGAGGTCCGTTTCCTCCGTTTTGCGGTACGCCAAACCCCTCCCGATGAACAGGATCCCGTTTCGAACATGGTCGGTCGAACACAAGGCCATTTCCTCCATTCTGCGGTACGCCAGGCCTTGTTTCCATCGGCTATTCCGTCCAAGCCCTCCCCATGAACACGACGACGTATTCCATTCCGACCCAGCCGGTTCGCTCCCCATGAACATGACGACGATGCTGTTTCTCCATTCTGACCCAGCCATGTACACGAGCCCTGGCTGTAGGTACGCGCGAGTAGGCGTTCGAGACCCCGCCCGTATGTACGTACGTGGCCGTATTTACTTTCTTGCACCCTGGTCGCTGTACGTACGTGTACATGCTACGTGCGCGCCTTTGCTACGACACGTGCATGCCTCTACATCGACCAGTATGTACGTACACATTCGCGACCAAAATGACAACGCTACGTACGCTTCGACCAGGTGGGTCCCGACTATCAGGCACTTCCTTGCGTGCGAAGATGTAGCTGGTGGGCCCCAGCAGTCAGGGGGCGAATCATGTTTTTTTGCCCGGACGCACTTCCTTGCGTGCGAAGATGTAGCTGGTGGGTCCCAGCAGTCAGGGGAAACATTTTTTCATGAAATACGGTGGCCTATCCGGTGGGTCCCCGCTGTCAGGTGGAGGAATAATTATTTGCGCGTAATAAGGAGGCACTTCCTTGCTGCGGCCATGGACCCAGCTGTCAGCCTCTCCACGTACAGTCCATGTCCGATGGAAGCCATTCCTTGACCATGTTGACCATGCCGCTTCGAGAGCACCAGGGCGGTGGACAACGGCGAGGCCTAGGAAGGGGACGACGCAGAGCCGGAGAAGACGCGGAAGTGGATGCCCACGCGTAGAGGAGTACGGGGGTTCACTGGTTCGTTGCGGTGTGAGGCTGCCGTCGCCGCAGAATAAGAGGGGGTGTGGGTGAGTAGAGAAATGGCCTGGCCAGTGGTGGGAATAGTAGGGGGCGGTGAGGCCTCCGCGGCAGCACAACCGGCCACGGGAGGCACGAGCATGCGGCACGACCGACGCTGCTTTGGGCAGCTAGAGCAAGAAGACCAGAGGTTGAAGAAGCACTACGGCCATTGGATGGACATTGTATGGTTACTGGAGCTAGAATCATTCATATTGACTAAGTTGACAAAGCACTCTGTCCCCGTCAACTTAGTAGGCCCACAAGTCAGCCTCCCACCAAGGTGAGTCCCAACTAGCAGGGGAGTATTCATTTTTTTAGCGTAATAAGGAGGCACTTCCGGTGGGTCCGAGCTGACAAATACGGTGGCCCGTCCGGTGGGTCCCAGCAGTCAGGGGGGAAACATTTTTTTGCGAAATACGGTGGCCCGTCCGGTGGGTCCCTGCTATCAGGTGGAGGAATCATTATTTTCCGTGTAATAAGGAGGCACTTCCTTGCTGCCGTCGTGGACCCAGCTGTCAGCCTCTCCACGTACAGTCCACGTCCGATGGAAGCCATTCCTTGACCATGTTGACCATGCTGCGACGAGAGCACCAGGGCGGTGGACGACGGTGAGGCCTAGGAAGGGGACGACACGAAGCCGGGGAAGATGCGACAGTGGAAGCCCGCGCGGAGAGGAGTACGAGGGTTCACTGGTTCGGCTGCGGTGTGAGGCTGCCGTCGCCGCAGAATAACAGGGGGTGTGGGTGAGTAGAGGGATGGCCTGGCCAGCGGTGGGAGTAGTAGGGGGCGGTGAGGCCTCCGCGGCATCACAGCCGGCCACGGGAGGCAGGAGCACGCGGCACGACCGCACTGCTTTGGGTGGCTGGAGCAAGAAGACCAGAGGTAGAAGAAGCACTACAGTCGTTGGATGGACATCGTGCGGTCACTACAGCTAGAATCGTTTATATTGACTAAGTTGACAAAGCCCTTGGTACGCGTCAACTTAGTAGGCCCACAGGCCAGCCTCCGAAACGGTGCGCCCCAGATGCCAGGGGGGAATCATTTTTTGGGCTGAAGCAAGAATGTCCGAGATTTAAGAAGAAGCACGGCATCCGTTGGATGGACATCCAAAGGCCACAGCTGCCAGAACCGTGTGTTGTTGACAAAGCCTTGCATACGCGTCAACTTAGTTTTTTTACGGGATGCGTCAACTTAGAAGGCCCACAAGTGTGTGGCAGAGAACATATAGCCCATTTGTGATTTGTAAGAATGTACAACCCATTTTTTAATTCTAATGGAATTTACTACAGCCCATTTACAGTTTGTTAAAAGTACAGCCCATTTTCTAGCTAGGACAACGATTAACAATTTCAACCAACCGCTCAAAACAGAATTCAAAAAAATACCCACATTTTTATGGATCCGAAATATTTTTATCCGAAATTTCTAGTCAGACTAAATATAATTTCAAAATAAAGTTGTATTACGTTAAAATCCAACGAAATATTGCGCGCGCAACAAGTAATGAAATTAAAATTTTCAAATTCCAAAAATAATATATTTTTTAAACTAATTACGCGTTTGGTGCATTTTTTATAGTTACTGCCCAGTTATTATAATTACATCCCATTTATTATTCCTTGAAGTCCATTTTCTTGTTAAGCCTAATGCATACCTCCTAGGAAAGTTTGCAGCCCAGCGGGGCGGAGAATAACAAGTTGACCCGGATATTGTGTACAAATGTCGGCCTAGTTGCATTGCTGATGTTGAAAAAAAGTCCTGTGTAGTATTGTACAACCTAACATGGCTACTCAGCCCACATTCAGCGACGCTGGAAAGGCCCAAACAAGGCTTCTATACAACTTTCTGAAGTCACTGAGCTCAATTAATAACTTAAGAAAAAAGTTAGATTACAGTGGAACCTATTAAAAGCTGTCACGAGCAAAGAAATAATTCAACGGGTCCCACTTGTGCGTATGTGTGTGTGAGAGAGAGAGACCCATCGGTCGATGCTCGTAAATACATCTTTCAGCCATATGCATTGCTGATGCTCAGCAAAAACTTATATAGTTGACACAATCATATACAACATCATAGCACACTGAACTTGCATACAAAAATTTCACGCAAGCGGCACAATCAAGATGGAAGCAGTGGATCGCTCCGGGTAGGGCTATGTTGAAACCAACAAACTCGTACATAACGGTTCATCGTCTTTATCAATGACAAGGAAATATCTTGAATGTTGTGCAAAGAAAACAGACAGACAACACAATATGTTCTGCTAGCACATTAAGTTGGTGTACAACCCTTTCTAAAAAAAGTTCAGGTACAAAGTTAGAACAGGTCACAATCAAATGTACTAGCACATCAGTGCTTCACACCCATAGCTCGGATTTAACTAGTATCTAACAAGATTCAGTTGTTACCTCAAATTATAGCACATCCAGGCAGCCAACCCTGCCTCTTCTCCCAAACAAGCAGTGGCCTCCGCCGCGCGATGGAGTAGGCCCCGTGGCATCCATCGTTCCGAGCAACACGGGGAAAGTATGATATTGACTCCTATAATGGACGTCATCAACGGACCCTGGGACCAGCGGCGGCGGCAGGACTTCGATTGATGGATTGACCACTTCTTCGACATGCACGAACACTCGATACAGGTACATCCCTAACATGGTCCACTGCGGCCTTGGTGGTGACGAATAGTACAACCCCGGTTCCTGCACCGGTATCTCAACACCAATCACCTTTGGTATGGTGGACGGCTTCTTCATCCATGCCATAACCGTTAGAGCCCAACTGTCTGGAGGAACAAACATACTTACGAGCTCACCTCCAAGGTCGTTGATAAGCTCATTCATGGACTCGCTGTTCCAAGCACGTCGAGGCATGCCATGGAAGGTAAGCTTTGTTGAAAACTCAAGCTCAGAGGGCACCGAGCCCCATCCTGGGTGCCACCGATCAAACCTCACCAGCGTGCCATCGCAGAACAAACGCCAGGAAGATTCAAACACACGACTGCAGTCGAAAGTTGTCCGGAACCTAACGAAGAAATCAGCCGGTGGCGGACATACTTCGACGAGCAAGTCAGTTATTTGGATGCCGTGCGCAATGCCAAGAGCTTTGACAAGGTCGTCCAGCGAGACGGGAGGCTGGTCGCCATTGACGGTTACCATCAACACTTTGCTGGCAAACTGGTCGTCAAGCACCGCCATGCCACTGTTGAGCGACAGCACGCAGCGACCGAAGGCAGGACAGACCTCGGGATCTCCGGCTCAGAGATCCGCGTTGACCGGCGACATGATAGTGAGCTTGAGTACAGGGAGTACAGGAGGGGATTTGGGGGAACTGGAGTAGGAATCAAGATTCCAGAGGTGGGGGAGGGGCGGGAGATTGGGGATGAAAAGGTAGCTTGAATTTCGAACATGCGCCAATATGCTCTCGGCGCGCAAGCGCACGAAAACACCGGTGGCGCCCACATGTCGGCCTAAGAGTCCTTATTATTTCTTTTTTGGAGATCCCGGCCTTTTTTTAGGATCTTTTGAGAGCCCGGCCTGAGAGTCATAATTGACCTATTTGGCATTGCGTTACTACTCGGCCCATATTCAACGACACCTCACTGGCCCAAACAAGTGTACATCATCGAAAAGACACTTAGCTCAAATTATATAACTTGAGAAAAGGAGATACACTCTGAACACTAGAGAATGTTGATGCCCTCATTTAGCCCACCAGTAGTTCGAGACAACAAATAGTTTGAAATAACGATATATACAACATTCAAACACTGACTAGTGACTACTACTGACATAAACAGCAAGACATGATAGTTCATAAGAAGTCTTGCTAGACCACCAAAATGCACCCATCTGCAGCTCAGACTCTCGTGATCCAGACGAGAATGACATTCTAAACAGAGGCAACTATTACATAGTAAGAGTGACATATACAAGGATGACCAAATGACAAGGAATATGCATAACAAAAGAAAGAACTACCCATCCAGAACAAGCAGCAAAGACAACAAAGTCATTCGAAGAGATGATCCAACACCATCATAATTTGCAGCCCCGCTTCAGAGACCAATGATCTGGAGACACCAGTACTCCACCCTTTTGACGCAACAGCCAAATTACCTATCAACTTGAAGGCTTGAACCACATCACTGCCTGTTGTAATTAAGACATCCAAGGATCAAAGTTAATCTAGATGCCTTTGTCATCCTCACCTTCTTTTGGCTGCAGGCTGTATCGTTGACAATCAGGGGAATTTGCTCCCTAACTCCTCGGGCTCGCCGTGTAGACACAGTTTTCCATAGCAAACAGAGCCTCACTGCCATCAAGGTCCTTGCCAACGGTGATCTCCTAGTTAATCGGATAATTGAGTCCGAGAAACAGAGAGTGTGAACCAAGGTTGTTTACCCGCCTCCAACTAAAAAATCCTGAAGGCCCCAACAAGCTGGTATCCTGCTCATAGACGTAACAGCCACTGTCCGGATACTCACGTATTTCACAGTGCTTGTATACAGTGGGGTTTTTGCAATATAACTTTTCCGGCTCATGTGTCCGAATGATCATCAGTCTTTTGTCGTCGTTTGATCGAGCGAGGAACCAGTTGTGCTTCCCTGTTTTTGGCAAAGGTGGTGTGATTACAAAGGGCAGTAACTGTAGGGACACTGCATCATATCAAAAAGGACAGGCATTGTTAATGTAAGATCAGCATTGTTCAGAGTATGAGTAGGATAATGCAAGAAACAACATTGATATGTCCCTGTTGGAACTAGGAGGAAAATACAGGGAAATGTATACTGGGTTTGAAAATATAGAAGTGTCATGCTTGGTTATACTCATGTTATCTCGCAATCGATTCTTCACAGGAAACTACCATGTCATGCATGTTATGGAATCATGTTCTGTCCTCACAAACAAATTCTTCAAGGTAACTAACAGACCATGCATTGTTATATACTCGTGTTCTGTGGGAAAAAATTTGTGAGGATATTATTCTAGCCATTGATTGCTGAAGGGCGAATATAGGTATGTACACATGGTAAGCATTACAGGATTTCACTACTTCCAAATATAGAGTTCTCCATATGCACATTTACTTCCCTAATGTATGGTTAGATGAAACCAACAGTGTGGTGCATGTTTCTACATCATGAAAATGAGGAAACTAACATGGCCATTGATACACACTCATATTTAGTAGTAGTATATAGATTACTGTAAAATAAGGAGAATATCCATATATTCCTAACCGTTTGATTATTCAGGGGTACAAATTGGCTGTAATGACATGATCACAATCGCATGAATTAAATCATTCCAAATATAGCTGATTTACGGCGTCTCTAATACATTGCCATAGTTCTGCTCAAATTCTGCTCAAACAGGGATATGCCAATCATCACAAAAAGTACAAACAGTGTCATGGCATCATCATTAACATGAGATGGAAACAACTTACATGCGCCGTCCCAGCAATACGTGGTGCCATCTGCTTTGTCGATCGCGTAGATGATGCCATTGTGTTCAATAGCATCACAGAAGTGTGTATCAGCTTTGACGATGATCCACTGCGAGCTGAGTTGTCTCCAGCTAAAGAAGGCACCGGCGTAAAGATAGGAGAGTCCGCGGTCGAACAAGGCAATTAGCTTGAAGTCTGCGTAATTCACATGTCGTGTGGGCACTTGGCAGATTACAATCTTCTGCAAAACAAGGTCCGTCCAACTGACGTGGTAATCTAGATGACTAGGACCGCGATGGTAAAACTCTATATAATCCAACGGAGGAAGGATAATCTCATGGGAGGTCTGGAAGTTCATGAGCACCAACTTTTTACCGTCTTCTCTGAAGGCAGCCATTAAGTGGGAGTTCATGCCGGCCCAGTACATACCTGCCAAGAAGTTTCGGGCGATGGTGATCGGATCAAAGTCGAGGGAAATGATGTACGGCGACCCACTACATACCTGCAAAGAAGTTTCGGCTAATGGAGATCGGATTGAAGTCGAGGGGCATCATGTACGCCTCCGTATCATGGTGAGCCAATCTCGCAAGACCAGATAGCAGCAAGCAGGGTGTCTTGAAAAGCTTTGGCCTCGCTTCGATGATGGCCGTGTGCATGCCACTCGAGCATGTAGCCAGCCGCAGGGCGCTCAACATATCCATACACGAACAACAGAGGTCGAAGATGTCTGTCGGTGTCAAAACCGGCGGATCTCGGGTAGGGGGTCCCGAACTGTGCGTCTAGGCCGGATGGTAACAGGAGGCAGGGGACACGATGTTTTACCCAGGTTCGGGCCCTCTTGATGGAGGTAAAAGCCTACGTCCTGCTTGATTAATATTGATGATATTGGTAGTACAAGAGTAGATCTACCACGAGATCAGAGAGGCTAAACCCTAGAAGCTAGCCTATGGTATGATTGTTGTTCGTCCTACGGACTAAAACTCTCCTGTTTATATAGACACTGGAGAGGGCTAGGGTTACATAGAGTCGGTTACAATGGTAGGAGATCTACATATCCGTATCGCCAAGCTTGCCTTCCATGCCAAGGAAAGTCCCTTCTGGACACGGGACGAAGTCTTCAATCTTGTATCTTCATAGTCCAGTAGTCCGGCCGAAGGTATAGTCCGGCTATCCGGACACCCCCTAATCCAGGACTCCCTCAGTAGCCCCCGAATCAGGCTTCAATGACGATGAGTCCGGCACGCAAATTGTCTTTGGAATTGCAAGGCGGGTTCTTCTCCAAATTCCGTGTACCTGTTGAACAGTGTCCGTTTTCTTGTAAATGTAGTGCTCCTTGGCTTCTACGCCCAATAATGGCCATTTTCCACGTGTCAAACGAATACAAAAAGTCAGGGTGTTTTTTATATTTACACCCCTAGCCGCGTGAATGAGCCGCCTATTTAAGGGGACGAGGATTTAGATCCAAACCACACCTTCTCCCTTCCGCGAGTATTCATCAGAGCGTATCCGACAGAGGTCCATTCCATCATGGCCGGCCGCCGCAGCTCCTCTCGCCCTTCCAGCCCTCAGCCTGGAGATTGGAAGAGGTGCTCCATCCCGCACAACGAGCTAGTGACGCTCCAGACCAAGGGATTTCTCCCCCCGGCCTATATGGTCCCGGTTCGAGCCAGACTTGCCACCTATAATGGCGGAGGGCAAGCGGAGAGCGCCCCCAATCCCTCCAAAGGAGAGTGGGTATGCCTTGCCCCTTACTTAATAAGAGGGCTCAGATTTCCAATTCATCCGTTTCTCTGGGGGCTTCTGGAGTTCTATGGCCTCCAGCTGCACAACCTCACGCCTGCCTCCATATTGCATATCGCGGGCTTCGTAGCCCTTTGCGAGCTGTTCTTGGGCTGCGAGGCTCATTTCACGCTATGGAAAAGGCTATTCTGCCTTGTGCCCCGCTCTAAGGAGGGGTTAATATATCAAGTGGGCGGAGCCGAAGTGTGGCGCATCGCTGGGACCGGATATCTATCCGGAACCCCAAAGAAGGCGTCCGAGGACTGGCCTTCGGAATGGTTTTATATAGAGGACGTCCTGCTGCCGAATCCTGTCCGGATCGGCCTCCCTGAGTTCGATAGTGCTCCCCTAAAGAAGCGCCTAAGCTGGCGTCCACGGAGCCCTCAGAGGGAAAGTGACAGGGACATTATTTACCTGATGGACCGGATAAGGTTGTTAGCTCATTCCGGACTGACCATGATCGGGGTCATGGCCGCATGCATCATGCGAGGGGTGCAGCCGCTTCAATATAGAGGCTGCCCCATGTGGGACTTCAACGGGGAGGACGACGCCACTCGCTACGGTCGTAAGGGGTCGGCATCGGCTGCCGCTCTAATAAAGACCTTGTCCGCTTTGTACAAGGGAGAAGAGGAGGAATTTCTCCGCGTCAACCCACGGGGTGGATTTTCTATGTACAATCCCCCAAGTTGGGTAAGTGGACACTTTCACTTGCCCATCCGTTTTATACTCCCATTGTTAAATTTTCAGTCTAACGACTTCAACGCAGGAACTGCACCAGGTTGTTAATGAAATAAATAGCCCTCCTCCACAACCCGAGGATCCGGGACGGTCCCTCGACCCGGCCTCTCAAGAGGATCCAGACTTATCTGTGGAGCTGATTGATGGAGTGTTTCATCAATTGAGCAAGGACAACGCCTTGGTGGCCATTACGGCCGATTATCCAGGGCTACTCCCAGCCTCACAGGTAACTGGGACCGGAGTCCCAGCACTTTGAAAAGGGATCTGTTCTCGCGTGTTTTTGATTGCCGTATGACAACCGTGTTTTGCAGGGGAGGTCCTTGAGACGGGAGGCCGAGCCTGCGGCGACTAGCCAACGAGGGGTGGCAAGGCCCCGCGAGCTGAAAAGAAGTGCGGTCCAGACTGAGGCACCGGCGCAAAGGTATAGCACGCCACCTTATTCCCAGGTGTTATTCCTTCGAGGCATATTAACGCTCGTGCTCTCTTCAGGACGAAGAGACCTTGCCAGACTATATCCGGAGAGGCTGCCAATCGCGCCTCCACCAGCCAGGCTCCAAAGCCTGGTCCGGAAGCGGAGGCGAACACGAGGCACGCACCGGACGCTCCTCCGATGGAGGATGCGGACAGGCTGTCTTCCACCAATTCCGAGGTGGAGTGCCATGAGCCACAGGCGTCGCCGGACAGTTCTTCACGACGCTTGTTTCTCCCAAGAGGCATTGGATGCCTTCAATTCGAGAGACGCGTACCTCCGTGCCGCTCAAAATGGTCTAGCCAGAGCCACGGAGCAATATGTGAAAGACATACGGGTAAGAAAATTTTGGTAATTATATATATGTACTAGTAGCCCCCGAGACTTGAAACAGTTAGAATAACTGATTTAAGGATCATCTGTTATGCAGGTTCTTACAGAAAAGAATACCCTGCTATCCCAGGAGCTGGAAGAGTGCAAAGCCCAACTTGAGGCCGCACTAGCTGCGGCAGGGGAGCCCAAGGAGACCCCCTCTGGTAATATACGCTTCGAAAGATAAGTATTTTGTGAAGTGCGGCGTGGGTGCAAATCTGACAAATGAAATTGCAGATGGCGCCGGATTAAATCCGGAAGTGCAACAACTCCAACGCCAGCTGAAGGCTGGTGAGAGCGTGCTGACAAAGGTGAGGCGGAAGAAGAACGATCTCCAAGATGCCAACACCAAGCTGGGCATTGAACTGAAGGACGTTCGTGCCCAGCTGTTGGACTCCGTGAAGGAGAATCAGCGGCTTCGACGCGGCATATATAGTAAGTGCTTAAACGAACTTTGAAAAAAGAGTTCGGCGAGGAAGTCGACTAACAGAGTAATGTCTAAAGGTAAGCTAACAGGTCGTCCTGCAGAGGAAATGCCTGGTTCTACGGGTGACCTTCTTCCCGAGCTCTCACAACTGCACGAGCGAGTTCGGCAGGTGATGCAAGGCATCGCCCAGGCTTTATGGCCATCCGTCTCCATGCCCGAAGGCCTTGGAGAGCTTGTAGAGAAGCTGAAGGGAGTGCGGCGGCGCTTCCGATTGTGGAAGATGTCGGCCTGCCGTCAAGGCGCCAGGGAGGCCTGGGCCATGATGAAGACGCGGTACACGAAGGCTGACCCAAACCACATGGCCGAGGTCGGACCCGTAGGGCCCGATGGGAAGGAGATCCCTATGAGCTTAGTATACGACCAAGTAGAGTTGGCCGCAAAGTATTCCCAACAGGACTGTAAACTAGACAGCCTGTTAGATGGTATTGAAGAGGAATACAATCAATCAGATTGACTATGTAATTTTAATTGACATGTGTAATGCCTTCTAGCCGGATTGTAGATCGTTTGTCATGGCCGACCTTTTCACTTCAACCTCGGGACCTGACGGTCCGGAGTGTGTTCGAATACCCTCACGGTTATATAAGAACCGGGGTATGCATGGAGACCAAGCGTAGGGGTCATTAGTGCTTGAACAGACAAGTGCCCAACTAGTTATGTTATATTACATGGTTAGTAAGAAACATCTTCCAGGGAGAATAGTTTCGTTAGGGGTTCCTTTCCCTGGGAGGCATGCCCTAAAGTGCATGTCCATTCTGCGAAAAGAGGTGCAGGAAAAACATCTGGGGGCGAATAGATAAAAAAAGATCATCTTTAGTTCACCGACCGAATATTCCCTTAAGAACGCTAGCTTTCGGCTTCACCCAGTCTGAGGTACACATCCGGCTGACCCGGTAGTAACAATCGCAGAGGTGCTCCCTTTACCACCTAGCCGAACAATCAGGAACGTAGGGGTAAGCACAGGAGCCAGGCAACCCAGCTTGGCCAAAACTTAAGTCATATCGATGCATATCATGGCGAATAAAAGGTACATGCGGAAGTGTGACACATGTGTTGGGCATGAAGCCCGTATAAATAAGCTTCTGTTTAAAGAAGCCCCCAGGTTTAATGAGCACGGATAGCACGTCATTTTATGAGCCTTTAAAGGCTATAAGAGAGGGAGAGGATAAGGAGAGAAATGTAAGATAGAAAGTATGTAAAAAATGGACAGAGGAAGGAGACGAACATAGAGTCCGACGCTAGGCATAGAATCTTCGGAGACGGGCTGCGTTCCATGGGTTCGGCTCGAGTCGGTTATCCGATGCATCTCGCAGGCGGTATGCTCCACCAGTCAGGACTTGGTCAATTATGAAGGGACCTTCCCACTTGGGCTTGAGTTTTTCCTTTTTCTTGTCCGGCAGGCGTAGAACTAATTTGCCAACGTTGTAATTTTTGGCCCGTACTTCTCTGCTTTGTATCTTCGAGCCTGCTGTTGATAGAATGCTGAACGGGCTTTTGCCATGTCTCACTCTTCCTCCAAGGCGTCCAAACTGTCATGCCGATCGAGCTCGGCTTCTCTTTCTTCATACAAGCACACTCGAGGTGAGTAATGAATTATGTCGCAGGGCAAAACTGCCTCTGCGCCATACACCATGAAGAATGGTGTGTATCCAGTGGTGTGATTCGGCGTGGTCCGCAGCCCCCAGAGTACGGAGTCGAGCTCCTCTACCCAGTGCGTATTAGATTCCTTGAGGGACCGCACTAATCTGGGTTTGATGCCGCTCATGATAAGACCATTTGCATGTTCGACCTGGCTGTTGGTTTGTGGGTGATAGACGGAAGCATAATCGAGCTTGATGCCCATGTTTTTGCACCAGAGTTTTACCTCATCGACCGTAAAGTTCGTGCCGTTATCAGTGATGATGCTGTGGGGGACGCCGTAACGGTGTACAACCCCGGATATAAAGTCTATCACCAGTCCGGATTCGACCGTCTTAACAGGCTTGGCTTCTATCCATTTGGTGAACTTATCCACCATGACCAGTAAGTATTTTTTCTTGTGGGTTCCGCCTTTAAGGGGTCCAACCATGTCAAGCCCTCAGACCGCGAAGGGCCAGGTGATGGGGATAGTTTGGAGGGCGGTGGGTGGCATATGGCTTTGGTTTGCAAAAAGCTGGCAACCGACGCATCGTTGGACTAAGTCTTGGGCGTCTGCCCGGGCCGTCGGCCAATAAAAGCCTGTACGTAAGGCCTTGCTTACAAGGGACCGAGCTGCAGCGTGATGTCCACCGAGTCCGGCATGAATTTCAGCCAGGAGGTTCCGCCCTTCCTCTTCGGAGCTGCACCTTTTAAGGACTCCGGTAGTGCTTTTCTTATCAAGCTCTCCCTCATGGACTTTATAGGCTTTAGATCGCCGCACTATGCAGCGTGCCTCATTTTGGTCCTCGGGGAGTTCCTGCCTGGTAAGGTAGGCGAGGAATGGTTCTGTCCACGGGGTGATGACGGCCATTATTACGTGGGCTGAAGGTGTTATTTCATTGGCAGAGCCTCCAATTATGTCAGAGTGTTCGGTGTCGGGCAGTGCGGTTGGGTCCGGGCTGTTATTGCCAGGTTCCCCTTCCCATACTACGGGCGGCTTGAATAGCCTTTCCAAGAACATGTTGGGGGGACTACATCGCGTTTTGCACCGATGCGTGCCAGGACATCTGCCGCCTGATTATTTTCCCGGGCTATATGGTGAAATTCGAGGCCTTCGAACTGAGCTGACATTTTTAGGATGGCGTTGCGATAAGCTGCCATTTTTGGATCCTTGGCATCAAAGTCTCCATTTATTTGGGATATTGCGAGGTTCGAGTCCCCGCGCACCTCTAGGCGTTGAATGCCCATGGATACTGCCATCCAGAGACCATGTAAAAGGGCCTCATATTCGGCTGCATTGTTGGAGTCTGTGTACATTATCTGGAGTACATATTGAACCGTGTCTCCTATGGGGGACGTCAAAACGACGCCAGCCCCTAGGCCGGCCAACATTTTGGAGCCGTCGAAGTGCATGACCCAGTTTGAATATGTGCCATACTCTTTAGGGAGTTCGGCCTCCATCCATTCTGCGACAAAGTCGGCCAAAACTTGCAACTTGATAGCTCGCCGTGGCTTGTAAGTTATGTCGAACGGGAGGAGCTCAATGGCCCATTTTGCAATCTGGCCCGTCGCGTCGCGGTTGTTTATAATATCATTAAGTGGCACTTCCGAGGCTACCATTACTGAACACTCTTGAAAGTAGTGTCGCAGCTTCCGGGATGCCATAAATACCGCGTACGCAATCTTTTGATAATGCGGGAATCGTGACTTGCACGGAGTAAGGACAGTGGACACATAATAGACCGGCTTTTGAAGGGGGAATTTGTGTCCGTCCGTTTCTCGTTCGATGACGAGCACTGCGCTTACGACCTGATGGGTTGCTGCAATGTATAATAGCATTGGTTCGCCAATGTTTGGCGTGGCCAGGACTGGGTTTGTTGCCAAGATGGCTTTTATTTTGTCGAGTCCGGCCGTGGCTGCATCCGTCCACTCGAAGTGTTGGTGCGCCGAAGGAGGCGGTAAAGGGGTAGGGCCTTTTCTCCTAAGCGGGAGATAAAGCGGCTTAGAGCCTCCACACATCCGGTTAATTTTTGTATTTGTTTGAGGTCCTTCGGGATATCCAATTGTGACAGAGCTCGGATCTTGGCTGGATTTGCTTCAATTCCTCTACTGGATACAATGAAGCCCAAGGGCTTTCCAGCTGGAACGCCGAAAACGCATTTTTCCGGGTTGAGCTTGATGTCGTATGTTCGGAGGTTATCGAATGTTAGCCTCAAGTCGTCTACTAGAGATTTGACATGTCTTGTTTTAACACCCCCTAATCCAGGACTCCCTCAATGTCACTTGGGAGATTGCTCCAATCGCGGCTCATATGGATCCTGCGTGGTTCGCGTTCGGCCATGGTGGAGTTTGGAAGGTGGGGTTTTGGGGGGCTTGATTTACGGGGGAGAAGGCTATCGGTGCTGGAGCGGCTAGCGAGGGAATAGTGGTACTGGGGGAGGCGAGCGAGGCGAGGGCATGCGGAGGCACAGTAAGATAATGAAGAGTGACCTCAGGATGCGAGACGGAGATGGAGATGGAGTGGTGCTAGGGGAGAGGGAGACGAGGCAAGGCATGTTATATAGCGGCGGTGATAGTGACTGCACAGTGCATAAGGTGAGGCTGACTTTGGTAACCTGAACATGCCGCCTGGACTGGTGTCACCTCGGGCGCAGGGTCTTGTCACTTCACTGTGAGGACCGGATGAATAATAGTATTTTGACCATCAAGTGTACCACAGTTCTACTACTAGTAGTAGTAGGAGTAGTAGGAACATGAGTACACTCCCGTGCTAGCATGCCTCTCGGTTCACTTCATCCTCCAGCTATCATCCATATTGCGAGCAGAACCAAATTCTCGTGCATGCGGAAGCGCGAAGAAGGACTTTTCTTTTTTGAGGATAACCGCATATTCCTTAAGCGTAGTAGGAACATGAGTAGTACTCCCTCCAGTCCTCTTTTGTCTGCGCATAACTTTTTTCAGTATTTCTCTAATTAGTCTGCGTATATACCCTTTTGCATGCGCCCATTTCCCTCCATGCCCCGCATTCACAGCATTAATTAGCGTATGCATGAGCAGCTGCAGCCAGACTCCAGCCAATAAACTGTAGCATGCAAGTGGGCCATTCTGTGCGCGTGGGAGAGAGAAAAGGCAACCGAAGAGCCCGTCCAATCCATTACATGAAGCAGTCAAACCACCGTAGCTCTCCTCATGCATGCGCATAACTTCTCCCATTTACTTCTCCATCAGGAACCGATTTTCCTCGGCTTTTTCACTACTCCTTGATCTTCATTTGCATCCAAACCACACTGCATTCACATTGTTTTAACCTCTTCACATCCTCCTAGAGTAATTCCAAAGCCCCTATAAATAATCATCTTCTTCAGTTAGACTAGCCATCTAATCCTAATTCTCGAAACCATAGCCCTCCGGTCCAGCGGTTCCAAATGGCGAAAGAGATCGAGATGCATGTTTTTAGCGTCCAACATGTCCTCGTCGAAGGCTCGTTGAGCATAGTTGCCACAGTCACAGACCAACCAAGGGTTGTTCGGAAGTGGATCAACAATGTATCCAACTCCCTCCAAAAGGTGGAGATGATTTTCATCGGTCTCAACGTAGAGTACACGGAGCGTGCCACTGGGAAGATCCAACACGCTGCTGTCCTTCAGCTGTGCCTCGAAGATGATGTTTTTGTGTACCACATCATACACGCGCCCTCCATACCAGGTGAGCTTCATGATTTCTTGTCTCGGGAGGACATATACTTCTGTGGGGCAGAAGAAGAAGAAGAAGAAGAAGAAGAAGAAGAGGAAGAAGAAGACAAAGAGGAAGAAGACGAAGAGGAAGAAGACGAAGAGGAAGAAGAAGAAGAAGAAGAGGAGGAGGAGGAAGAAGAAGAAGAGGAAGGAGAAGAAGAAGAAGAAGACGAAGAAGAAGAAGAGGAAGAAGAAGAGGAAGAAGAAGAAGAGGAAGAAGAAGAAGAAGAAGAAGAAGAAGAAGAAGAAGAAGAAGAAGAAGAAGAAGAAGAAGAAGAAGAAGAAGAAGAAGAAGAAGGAAGAGATGTTGCACCAGCAGCAGGGCATTATGGACGGATGAACTATTTCCTCTCTTGTAAAATAAATATTCCCTCTCTATGTATATTGATATAGATGGACTATTTCGATGGTGTGCATGTCTTTGGAACAAGTAGTAGCGTGGGTCCGCTTGACTATAAGGAACTATTTATCCGCCCAGCTTTCTCTACTACTCCTTCCAGTGATCGGTATGCAATGCATGTGTCCGTAGACATGACAGATTGTCCATGGAAGTTCAACTACGGCGACCATCACATTTCATCCACTGCCATTCGCGATTCCCACGACGCCGCTCCAACCCATGGCACCACGTCCCCCGACGTGCGCCTCACCCCTCTCGACCGCACCGCCCCTCTGCCTTTGTGTGCATGACATGTGGGCCACCTTAAATGCAGCAAGCATCAAGTTTCCACCACAGCCACACGCGATTCCCATGATGTCGCACGAACCCATGACACCACACGTCCCCGACCTGCAGCTCACCCCTCTCGGCCCCACTGCCCCTCTAAATTTGAATTTGAAACTTATAAAATGAAAAGATTCAAAAAAATAAACTTGGAGAGAGGGAGTATATCATAGGATGTGTCCCATACGAAACAAGTCCCCTGGTTTGTCACCGCGAAGATGCGGTTAGAAAGGAGCACAACGTCTTCGTACTCGTACGACAACAAATCGGCCGCAGACAGCATGGTCCACCTTTGACCGCCATGTGCAAGGTTTGTGCTATATTATTCAATCTCTCCTTGGTTCTATCATACCAATTCATGCGGTGGCCCGTTGCATGGCTGATCCCAATGTTGGACAAAGGTTCTACGGGAACGGTGTCACTGTTGTAAATGTTGTGCAAATTGATGTTGGTACCCTCCCGTACATATGCAAGCCAATCTCCACTCGCACTGAGCCTAACCTGTGAAACAGTGGGCAGGGGGAGAATTAGGAAATGGACACGGAAGTAGTCTTTAGAATGCATTTATTACGTGATCAAACTCATCTTACCTGCTCATCGGAGGAAATCTGAGTGCCCCTCAATGTCGGCATCTCAAGGGGCGTCAACTTGCAACTACGGCCACGCGTGCTGGAGAGACCCCCAAGGAAACATCCTCGTGCGTTCCACGGAAGATCAAGATGCATCTGTATGAGTAGTTTATCTTGTGAGAGAAAAAGATGAACAAGGGAAGGCCTCTAGAGATAGAGATAGACACTACTACTACCAATGTGATGGCTCGTGCGTTGCAATGGATCCAAAGTAGTAGAATAATACTTGTTCACGTGCTTGAAATATAAACACTCTAGTTTTGATATACATGTGTCAGCAGACATGACAGCTTGTCCATGGAAGTTGAACCACGACGACCATCACGTTTGTTGTTTCTACCACTGCCACACCCACACGCGATTCCCACGATGCTGCTCCAACCCAACCTGTAAGCACGACGTCCCCCGACGTGGACATGGATCCTCTGGCGTGGCTATCACCGCCTTACCCTGCCTTTCCTTCGCTGACCGGTGGGACCCACACTTGCGGGTCCCACATGTCAGTGATAGAATGGTAGGATTGTTCACGTCAGGGGGTCCTCATCCCCCCACGTGTGCCTCATCCCTCTCGGCCCCACCGCTCCTCTGGCTTTGTGTGCATGACATGTGGGCCAGCTGAACTGCGGCGACCATCAACTTTCTACCACAGCCACACCTGATTGGATGCGTTTGCCTGCTCCGCTGCTGTGCTCCGATCCGTGCTCCCGCACCATTGAATTTTCATCAAGCTGTTGTGACACATTTCGTCCCGGGCATCAATCCTCAGCTGGAGTACTTATGTACTACAGGTACTACCAGTCGGTGTGGCCATCTACGCCTCGTAACGCCCTGACGCCCAGCTGTGGCACCCTCGCCATGGCCACGCCACCACCGGCCGGTTCATCTCGAACGAGTGAGTCGCGAACCACACCACCACCATGAGAATGACATGTGGGCCAGCCGCATTTAAGGTCCGCATGTAATTGACTCATAGGTCGGGCACTAAGCCACTAAAGTTTGGTCCCGTGGGCCCCGAGAGGGAAATGTAACACCTGTGGCAGGCCTTGTGGTGCTCCTGCAGTACGAGCTCATGCCAAACCTGGAATTTGTTTCTTACTACTACCAACTACTAGTAAGGTACACATGCATTGCACGCATGAGATTCTGGTGGTTTGTGCATTATGCTTCTATATGTGGAGTCTTCTAGATTCTACATGTGGCAAAATCTGGTGGAATGTAGATGATATCCAACGGCCAGTAGTGCTCGGATTTGCCATCTTTGTACCGTCGGATTGGCTTCATCCAATGACCAACTTTCAAAGTTATGGTTTGGTTTGCAGCCTAAGGTTGCCACGCCTAAGCTTAGGCGTGCCACAAGTGTGTTTGGTTGCGTTCTCGTCTCAGCATAGTTGTTCCCTCTTCATGCATGCTCAACTCAACACCCCTCTTCATGTATGCTCTCTTCATGCATGCTTCTAGTGTATTTGTGCTAATCTAGTGTGGACTCATGCACCCTCCATACACTCTACCAAACACCCAAAAATGGGTCGAGAAGGGAACTCTTGGGATCATGCACCCTTCATACACCCAACCAAACACACCAGGCATGTGTTTGGTTCGTTGTTACACTTGTGCCTTGCCACACTTTTCTAGCTACATGGTCCACATGTCATAGACTCAACTTCTTGCCAAATCTTGCCACACTTGTGGTGGCCATTTTGTTAGCCACATTTTTTGTGGCAGACACACTTTGCCTAAGCTTAGTTGTGGCAAAGTTAGTCATGAATGAAGTTCAACCATGGAATCTTCTAGATTCTACATGTGGCAGAATCTGGTGGAATGTAGATGATATCCAACGGCCAGTAGTGCTCGGATTTGCCATCTTTGTACCGTCGGATTGGCTTCATCCAATGACCAACTTTCAAAGTTATTCACACACTATATAGGGGGTATAGATATAGATGTGTCGGCCCGTTGCAATGGATCCAAAGTATATATGTTTAGTGGAGTGCACTCTAAACACATTATCTATTTATTTTTCTCTAACCTTTCGTAGCCATGTAACCAAGCCACATAAGCTTCATGGGTGCCCCCTACATCATATTATTCATACTACGTTGACTGAAAAAAGATAAATCACCCAAAACAAGATCTTCCCGTTTTTTGTTCCTACGATGTTGTGCCGTGCACGTACCTACTAGTTCTATAGTGGTAGCACTAGTTATATAGTACAAACTTGGTACTAGTAGGAGTAGAGTAGTACGGAATGCTCCTACTCTATCAACAAGACCCATCTGACACCAAATTTCTTGGCCTTCGTGCTACAGCTAGATCTTCCCCTTGTTTCTGTTTTCCAACCCAGCGGCGGGCGAGGTGCGGTTTGCCAATAGTCAGTTTGATCAACGGCGGTCCCACATGAAAGTGAAAATGCTAGGTAACACGCATTCTGTCGGCGTTCTGGGAACGGGGGTCCCCAGACTTGCCTGCCTGCGGCCCACGGCGTGGCTAGGTAGCAGGCCGTACTGCCCATCTTCATCGACAAGGGATCCAAGACCCTCGCGAGGGTCCAAGCCTCGCGAGGCGGACGATGCAAGATCTCCTCCGGAGTGGCCTAGCCAGGCAGGCTCACGAGGAGTGGAGATATCAAGGCAGGGCAAACCTCACGAGGCTCTCGTGACGTGAGCCATGACGAACGGTGCCAGGCGGGTGCCAGGCGGGCGCCGGTGTGCGTAGCGTCCTTATTTCCTCTTTGGTGCTAAGGAGGCAAGCACAGACGAAGAGTACCGTGGCATCAGGCAAAGGTTGCCATATTGGTGCAACGAGACCAAGACCAGGAGGACGGCAAGAAGGAGGTCATCATGGAGCCCAAGACGGCGTCACCCCAGAGCTTTTCGCAGGCGAAGATAGCTTTTGTCAGGATAGCTTGTACTAGCTGTTCCCCTTCAAATTTGCCCACCGTTGTTAGCTCCCTTCCCGCTCGATTTTTGGGAAGAGGACCAGGCCCTCTATAAATAGGACTAGGCACCATAGTAGGAGGGGGAGGGATCTGGTGCTGGTTCAGATCTTCCTTAGCTACACAAACACAAGAACACCTCAACCTCAGGAGGCTGTTCTTCACTTGTACTGTTCATCATCAGCCCAAGAGGCAATCCACCACCACCACACTAGAGTAGGGTATTACACCACAACGGTGGCTCGAGCCAGTATAAATCCTGTGTCTCTTTCTGTGTTGTGAGTTCATCGAGTTCGTCTGCAAGGTCTTAGCGAGCCAGAGCGTAGATCGGTAGGAGGGAAAGACTTCACGCGCACCCTAGTGTTCGAACCTTAAGGGTTTGCCGGAACCCCACATCCGACATTTGGCGCGCTACGTAGGGGTGCGCCGGAGCTTCTTCTCCGCCAACCAGCTCGCCGACGCTCCCCAGCCATGATGTCTGGCGATTCAAGGGCCGGCTCCGACCGCTGGGCAGCCCGGGCAGCGCCGCCCACCCATGAAGGTCTCGACCCTGCACCCCAATCCGCACGGGCGTCGCCAAACCCCGCCGGGTGCGGGCAGCGCGGCCAGGCGTCATCCACTCTCAGCCCACAACAGGTACGAGCCGCGGTGAGAGCGGCGAGCCACACCGCAACAACGATGCCGCACTGAGGGAGGGAGCAAGAAAACATGCGGGCAGCGCTCATTGTGGCGAGGGAGCTGCTGCCATGCAGGCTAATGGAGAGCGGCCGGGATACGCTGCTCGAGCGTGTTGCCGAGCTGCTAGACGCAGCAGCATCGGGAGCACCGCCCTTCTGCTATCGACTTCCTCCCCACGCTACTACAGGGCCGCGCTGCGAACCCCACCACGACCGCACACCGTCGGCTACACCCGGGGGCTTCATCGACATCAACATGGCCGGTTGCGTAGGGGGCTCCAACTCCCCCATGCCGCCCTCGACGAGCGCAAGCATCGCCCCCCATGGTCCCGACCGGATGGCATATTGTCATCCCCAGGACGCCGTCATGGGCGGGGCAACATGGAGCATGGGGCACCACGGCGAGGTGTTCGGGGTAACGGCCCCGGAAGCCTACGTGCCCCGCATGATGGATCAAGGGTATGCACCGGAGGACGACCTCGGCCCATTCAATGGAGAAGATTGGGGAGAGGGGGCGCTGGGATCCGAGGCCTTCCAAGAACCAACAGAGAACCACAATGATCGCGCCGCCGGCGGCGGCCACAGGGTACGGCTAATCTCTCAGGAACAGGCTTATGCTAACCATGGCCTACAGGTGAATCAGGTTGCAGCGTTGATTGACGACCAAGGCACGGCGGCACCCGTCCCAACAAGAGGCACACGTTGGGGGCTGCCGAGAGGGAGCCAGGAGCAAGGCCCCTCCCCGCGGTGCGTGACGCCCGACGACACCCGGAGGTAGGCCCTCTGCTGGGAGGCCTCGCCAACCCTTCCCCCGGCAGAGGACCTGTGGTCGTCGAGGGAACCGCTCGCGTCCTCTTTCCCTCCTCTGTTTCGTCCTGGTCTCCGGTTGGCTCAGAGGAGGTTGAGAGCGGCGCAAGGCGGGGCCCTCGTCTGGCGATATGAAGCAAGGCCGGTACCCGTGAAGAAGGCCCGATGCCTGTGAAGCTCGCCGCCCGTGACACTCTCACATCATAATGAGTTGGGGCTGTACACGCCCCGAAGTCTCAGGGGTGCCGGCCTCAGGCCCTAGGGCTCCCTCCCACGCCTAGTGGCAGCACTTAGCTCCGTGCTGGTGAGTAGACTAGAAGACCAGAAGACTAGACTAGGTGCCGGACGCGGCCTTTTGCTTTTGATCTTTCCTTCTATAGCTTTGCTTTCTGGATCTGGATTTGACTTGAAGCTGAGTTCTTATCGATGCACACGGGGGGAGCATTTTCTCATTTGAGCAATTTCTTGCCATCTGGATCTCATTTTGTTTGGGACTCATGCCCGTCGGCTTTCCCTCATGAGCTCCTCGCGAGTGGGACTGCATGAAGCACGCCCGCCCCAAGCGCGCGCTGCAACTGGAGCTCACCTCGCGTGGGGCCCCTCCTAATGGGGCGGCAAGCTCCGCAAGGTTATCAGGAACTCGACACATCACAACCTAGCTCAAAGCTGGTGTTGACTAAGGTAAACCAACGCAGAAAACTCGCATCAGGTTTCACAAGTTCACGAGGACACAGGCTCACACCGCATGGAAAAATAAAAACTGCAATTTGCTTACATGAGGGGCTCCCCCTCTCAGAATGTTCTTACAAGTTTCCAAGGGCCACGCCTGAGTTTGTGCGCAGGAAGAGATGACAGGAGAGCAAGGGGTCAGCCAGAAATGTCGCTCGCTGCGTCACTCGTGGACGCGTCACTCGCGTCGTCGTCGTCTTCATCGACATCATCGCCGCCATCGTCGACGCCCCCGTCGCCATCGTCGACCACATCGCCTTCGTCTGCGAAGACCATCACCGCATCATCCTCCGAAGCGAAGGCCGTGACCAACGCGTCCACACGGTCCTCAACCCAGTGCGCCAGGTCGCCCCGGACAGCCGTGGGCACGGGGGCGATGGCGGCGTCAAAATCAAAGTCGGTGTCGGCATTCAAGAGGTGGCTGAAAACACGCAAGAAAGCGCGCTCAAGCAAGCCGCGCCCCCTCTCCTCCACAAGCTGGCGAGTTCTGGCAGATCGAGCCTCCAGGTGCGTCACCACCTCAGTGAAGAAGGTCAGGTGGCTGGCGTAGTCATTTGAGTGGGGGGTCGGCGCCTCCACATCGCAGATGTGGCCTAGTGCGGTATTGGCCCTGTTCTGGAGGTCCTGAGGCATAGGGGCATGCTTGCGCTCCAGCGTCCGGTGTTGGAGCACCTCCTCCGTGTTCCGTCTCGCTACGGTCTCAGCATCATCAACCCGCCTCCGGAGGGAATGCAGCTCGGCACGGGCGGAGGCCAGGTCCGCCTGCGCCACGACCAGGGCGGCGGCCGTGGCTTCTGCGCGCCTCTCAGCCTCGTTCAACCTGGGCCTGAGGGCAGCGGCCCTGCCCTCATCCTCCACGCTCGCGAACTTCAACTTCAGATTGTACCTGCCCTCCAGGTCCGCGCGAACCTCGGCCACTCGGCGGTTCACCTCCTCCTCAACTCCAGCCTCGCGAGCCCCGACGACGTCTTCTTCCTGGGAAACTAGACGATCCCTCGTCTCCAGTTGCTCGAGCTCGCGGCTATTGTCCATGGCCTCCAGGGCCAGCGCCTCCTCATGCTTCCGGACCTCCACCTCCTCCGCAGGCGTCCCCCTCAGCGACGCAAGAGCGGCCCTGCGCGCCTCCACCTGCTGCTCAAGAGATGCGCTCCAGGCCTGGAGCTCCAATGCAAGCTTCTCTGCAGCCTCGCGGCGGCAATCAGCCTCGCGAGCCTCCTCCGAGGCTTGTGTCGGATTTCGGGTTCCGGCAGACCCTTGAGGTTCGAACACTGGGGTGCGCGCGGAGATTTCGCCTCCTACCTACCTGCACCCCTCCGCCATGCTAGGATCTAAACTAAGGAAAGAACAACACAAGAGACACAGGATTTATACTGGTTCAGGCCACCGTTGTGGTGTAATACCCTACTCCAGTGTGTGGTGTGTGGATTGCCTCTTGGGCTGATGATGATGAACAATACAAGAAAGAACAGCCTCGCGAGGGTCTGTTCTTGGCTAGGGGGATGAACTGCTGGGAGGAGTTCAGCCACCTCTCTCTCTCTCTCTCTCTTTTCCGACCCTTCTAACGAGCATCTTCCTTCCTCTTTCTCGTCCTCTTCCTCTCTCTGCTTCCAACCGGTCAACCGACCCCTTGCCATGTGGGTGGCTGGTCCTATTTACAGAGACCCTAGTCCTCTTCCCAAATATTGAGCGGGAAGGGAGCCAACAATGGCGGGCTAATTTGAAGGGGGACAGCAAGTATCAGCTATCCTGACAAAAGTAGTCTTCGCCTGCGCAAAGCTCTGATGATGACGCCGTCTTGGGCTCCACGGTGACCTCCGTCTCGTAGTCCTCCTGGTCTTTGGTCTCGTTGCACCGAAATGGCAACCTTTGCCTGATGCCTCGATACTCCGCGGCTGCGCTTTCCCCCTTTGCACCAAAGAGGAAAGGAGGACGCTGCGCGGGCTGGCACCCGCCTGGCGCCCTGAGTCGTCATGGCTTGCGTCATGGCACCTCGTGAGGTACCCCGCCTTGATCTCTCCGCCTCCTCGTGAGCCAGCCTGACGAGGCCGTACCTGAGGAAGCTTCACGTCGTCCGCCCCGCGAGGCTTGGCCCCTCGCGAGGGTCATGAGTTTGTGTTGGTGAAGATGGGCCGTGTTGGGCCCCCCTTTGAGCCACGCCGCAGGCAGGCAAGTCTGGGGACCCCGTTCCCAGAACGCCGACAGTAGCCCCCGGGCCCAAGGCGCGCCCGGACTTGGCCGTGCAGGGAGGCGGAAGGGCAAGGGCGAAGCGCCGCGGGCCCTAACAGCCTGCGGCCTTGGGCACTGCGTGGCGGTTGACTGGACGTGGGCGCCTCAGTAACCGCGCGAGTTGATAAAGGAGTGGCATCTGCCTAGGCCCTGTTTCTTGCTTTCTCCGGTTGCTGCTCAGATCCCCTTTCTTGCGCCTCTCCTTCCTTCCTCCGAGATTTCCAGATCTGCTCTGACCGTGCGGCCTAGGGAGCCATGGCGCCTCGTCAGCCCCCGGCCGCAGCTTGGTACTCGTCTGCCCTGGACTCGCCGAACATGTCGGAGGCGGGCCTTGACCGGTTGCGCCGGATGGCAACGGCGTGGGGCATCGACGGGGAGAAGGTGTTCAAGGCCGGCTCCGCCAACCCTGAGGGTCAAAGGAGCACCTTCTATCCGCTCTTCGTAAGTGCCATTGTTGCTGGCCTGGTGCCTCCCTTCTCCGAGTTCTTCTTCTCTGTCCTCCGCCATTACAAGCTACAGGCTCTGCATCTCCATCCCAACTCCGTCCTTCTCCTGGCAATCTTTGCTTATTATTGCGAAGCACATGTTGGGGTGCAGCCCTCAGTGGCCTTGCTACGCCACTACTTCTACCTCCGGACCTCTCGTGGGACTGCTTCTGCGTGCGCGAGCTTCGTCGCGTCCGGCGGCGCCATTGCCATCTCGAACTCTGGGAAGAGGATTGAGGGCTTCAGGAGCAAGTGGATCTTGGTGGATGCTGGGTGCATCCACCCTCGGCTGATCCTGCCCACGGAGCAGCCCACGAGCTCCAGCGACTGGGGTCGAGCGGAGCTCACGGATCCCCGCGCGAAGATGGTGTTGGAGAGGATGGACGCGGATCTGAGGCCGACCGACATGGCGGCGGCGAAGCTGACCGGCGCGTCGCTGCTGAGGGAGTTCCTGGAGCACCGGCTGGCTCCGCTTCGGCAGTACTCGCTTCCAATGTGGAGGCCTTGTCCGAACCCCGCGGCCTTAGCCGCCGGAGACCTGGCTGCGGTTCTCCAATCTCTGGTCGGGGGCAATGGGGCGAGGCTGGAGGGCACTCCTGCGCCCTTGTTCCTCCGCAACGACTGGGAGCGGGTGGTGAAGTCCATGCCCGTCTTCAACGGGGATGGGCCAGTGCCCCTGGAAGCTCCAGAGGAACCGGTGGACGTGCCCTCCGGCGACTCCAGCGAAGAGGAAGAGGGAGGGGAGCGTGGAAGAGGGCCTGACTCCGAGGCGACTGATGGAGAGTCGAGGGCTCCCCTCCCCTGGCGCAGGTCCCGCGTTCTCCGCTTCTCTCCGAATGATGACGATGAGGATGAAAACGAAGACGACGACGAGCAGGACGGCGGGAGCTCGCCCCCGATCCCGAAGAAGGACAGGACCGGGATGATCTCCCGCGGGTCTCCCCCGGCCCCGGGGCGAACCGCAGACGCACCTTCCGCCTCCAAGCTTCCCGAGGTTGACCCTTCCAGCCGGCTTTCAGGCTTCAAATTTGGCCGGAGGCCGCTTGAGCTCACCGGCGACGACCTGTAAGTGCTCGATTCTTGTCTTTATTTCTTGTTCTGCTTCTGAGGCTTGATGTTCGCATCCCTTGGATAGGCTGGCGCCCACAGCGAAGAAGTCAAAGGGGGCTCCTGAGGTTCCGTCCGTGGCGGCGCCCCTGAAGGAGGGTGACCGTGACGCACAAGCTTCTCCTGCCCGGTCATCCTCGCGAGGCCTGACTGAGCCGGCTGGGGCGAGCCCAGCCCCCACGGCCCAAGTGGCTCCCGAGGTGCTCTCGCCTGCCGCCGCCGCTACAGCTGTCGGGGCGCGGTAGACTCCGCCTCAGGATGCTGCGGCCGTGCTGCCGCCTTCTCCCCCTGCTCCACCGGCTGCTATCTCTCCGACTCCTTCCGCCGTTCTGGACCGCGCTGTTGCTGAGCTGGACCAGCTGCGGTAGGATCTTCTCGGCGCCGACCCTCGCCTGGTGGCCGGGCGCTTGGAGCTGGCTTCTGGATGGGTTCGCTCCGACGCTTCGATTCGGGCGGCGCTGGTCCAGGCCTCAACGGCATGCGACGAGGAGAAGCAGGCCATCCTTGAGGCGAAGGCTGCTCGCGATGCAGCCCTGGGAGAGGTGGTCGACGTCCGTGGTCGCTGCAAGGCACTGGAGGACGAGCTGCAGGGCCTGCGGGATCAGCTCGCGAAAGAGGTCCGTCTTCGCCAAGAGCAGGAAGAAGGCATGAAGGCTCGCGAGGCGGCCGTCGAGAGCCGGGAGGCCAAGCTCAAGAAACGCCGCGACCACCTAGGCACGCTGGAGCAGGAATTGGGGGCGAGGAAGGCCGAGCTGCACGGTAAGGCCCTGGTCCTTGCCGAAGACCGCGCGGCCTTCACGGAGCTGGAGGCGAAGGCTCGCTCCTCACTGAGGACGCTTTACGACAGCGGCCTAGAGAGCCCGCTGGCCGGCGCCGAGGACGGCCCCGCCAAGCTGCTTCCCTTCTTGGTCCACACTCTTGAAGATGTCGCCCTTGGCCTTGGCCCCACGGCCGAGGCCGAGGCGCGTGTTCTGTCTTCTGCAGCGCTGACGCGGGTCCTCACCCACATCCACCTTCGCGATCCCGGTTTCGACCTCGACAGCCTGCTGGAGCCCGTGAGTGGCGAGCGTGCCGCGGCTGCTGCCGAGGCCGTGAAGGGTCACGCAGAGGCTCTGCTGGGGAAGTTTCGGGCCTTCGGCACCAAGCCGGAGCAAGGCGCTGCCGACCCCGCTGTTCCATGAGGCGAACCCACTCCGCGCTGCTCCCCTGCCGCCAAGTGACTCCATCGTGGCTCCTGTCCTGCTTTTAATTCCTGCACATGTATCATGCCTCGGGGAGGCGTTTAAACTTGCGTTTGATATTGGGATAACAGTGTGGACTATAATATTTGCTTTTGAATTCCTTTGAAATTTGCGCTTTTCCTTCCTACTTGCTTATGTTCTACGCCGGCAGGGCCCGGCCCCGCGTGTACCTCACCCAGCAATAGCCCCAACCGGAAACCAGGACGGGACCAAGGAGTGAGGGGCTACGTGACAAGTTAGGCTCCTGAGTCGTGATGCTCAGGAGTCCTCCTTGGCGCACGAACAGCAAGTAGGAAGGTGTGATGCGGGTGGATCCACCGTTCTATGTCTGCAGAGCCCGGCCCCGCGCGTACCTCACCCAGCAATAGCCCCGACTGGAAACCAGGACGGGACCAAGGAGTGAGGGGCTACGTGACTAGTTAGGCTCCTGAGTCGTGATGCTCAGGAGTCCTCCTTGACGCTCAAACGGCCTTCATACCTCGGCTCCGCTCGGGGAGAGGCGCGCGACGAACCAGGCCCGTGGGGACCTGGCTGGGCGGCGTGCGTCTGGGCGTGACCCAGGCGCAGCCCCCATGCCCAGCCCCCTCGCGCGGCACTCCCAAGGGGAGGCGTTGCGATGAGGCTAGACACTGAGCTCTGGGCTCCCTGAGGTTGATGCGGCCCGGAGGCCACCCTCTGTTGTTTATCACCAGCGCGGAGCATAGCGCTTCCGTATGTGTACGGGCATAGCCGCTCCTCGACAGTGTCGTCAGCCAGCGCGGAGCATGGTGCTTCCACTGGTACGTGGGAGGGGGCCCCCCTCCGGGAGGAGCCCTCGGGGCGTGTACAGCCCCGCCCTGACACGTGGCTGGCATGGTAGGGCCTGGCGAGGTGTATCTGGGCACCCGTGAGCCAGCGCGGGACTCACGGGGCCCTACATCTAGGCGGGTTGCACCTGGCACTGGGCCTTATCTTGTGTTGTGTCCCTGCAAGTTCGGTTAGATGCCTGCACTCTACGTCCTCGGGTCCCGACCCTCGAGCCGATCTCAGCCGTCGCTGGTATGCCAGGTCGCGATGCCGTGGTCAAGGCCGGAGGGTGAGGGCTGGAGAGCCAGTAAGAGCCCTGAGTCGCGATGCTCAGGTACCCCCCTTTAACGTGCAAGTGGTCAGCATGGAGAAGAAGAGGCACCGCGGACCGGCATAAAATAATCAAGCATGGCGGTTCTAACGCATAACCGGAAATGAACGCAAATGGGGTACATGCCGCTGGGCCTGGCCCGAGCGGCTTGGGGATCATGCAGCCCGAGGGGCGCCCCCAACAAGGTAAGCTAACGATGCGAAATAAAAGGGATACACGCCGCAGGGACGGACCCACGCGGCCTGGGAATAATGCAGCCCTGGGGGCGCTCCCAGCCGGAAGTGAAACTTGAAAGATGTTACCTGATGACGCTGAAGATGAAGGGGTGTTGGTGTAGCCGGCTCGGTGGGCTGCGGAAGCCGATCCTCATGAGCCCCCAGGCCCAGGGGCCTCGGGAGGCTCCGGAGGCGCTGGCGGTTCCTCGCGGGTCATCTTCATCTCCGCCAGGGCTGCGGAGTGCCTGGCCTCTTGAGCCTCCGTGGTGCCCCTCATGAGGCGCTGGTGTGTGTCAGCCGTGCTCGGCAAGCCGTAAGGCGTGCGAACGTAGCTGTGGGGTGGACCTCTGCAGCGCCCCACTCGCGAGGGCCAGAGGCGCTCTAGAGAGGCGACTCGGTTGAGCCCTGGTATGTCGACGCAGACGCGCGGCCCACCATCCTCGCCTGGATGGGGAGCCACTGCTGGTAGGCGGCGGGTGCCTCCCATGACTCTGGACTCCTGTAGCTCCTAAATGGCCTTGCTGACGAACTCCTGTGGGTCTGGATCTCCTCGCCTTGCTCCTTCTTGAGGGAAACGTGCTTCGAAACACGCCTCCATGTGGTGCCCCGGCGCCTCTCTCGTGACCCTTGCTAGGTCGGTGGCCCTCCAGGGGAGAACCCCCGAGCCCTGCCTGAGGAGGGCGCCGGGCGTGCTTTCCTATGCGATGGAAGGAGGTTCCCCCTGGGCAGGCACGGGCCCAGAGGGGCCTGCCTCCTGAGGGGCCAGGCCGGACGATGTCTTCTTCTTCTTGGGGGCGGCCTCGGGAAGCCTCCTGCTTCCGCGACCCGGGTCTTCCAGTGATGCGGCCTGAAAGGCTCGCTCCAGGGAACACACCGCGTCCTTCTCTTCACAGGGCACCGTGATGACTCCGCCGCTTCCTGGCATCTTGAGGATGTTGTAGCCGTGGTGAGTTACGGCCATGTACTTGGCCAGTGCTGGGTACCCAAGGATGGCGTTATACGGCAGGCGGATGTGAGCGACGTCGAAGTCGATGAGCTCGGTGCGGTAGTTGTCGCGTGCCCCGAAGGTGACAGGGAGGCGGACCTGCCCAATCGGGACCGTGGAGCCGTCAGTGATACTGGAGAAGGGCTTGGTTGGCTGAAGCTGGCTGTAGGGCACTTGGAGGTTGTTGAATGTCTCTACGGACAGGACGTTGAGCCCTGCCCCACCATCGATGAGGGTCTTGGTGACCACCACGTTGCTGATGATTGGGGAACAAAGCATCGGGAGGACTCCGGCTGTAGCCGCACACTTGAGTTGATCTGCTGAGCTGAAGGTGATGGCGCATGCCGACCACCTGAGAGGGTGCGTGGCTTCGAGCCTGGGGAGGACTGCGTTCACTTCGCGGGCGAACTGCTTGAAGATGCGTTGAGAGGCTGGGGTTTGAGCTCCGCCCAGGATGCAGGCGATCGTGCGCGGCTCCTGGAAGCCCCCAGCCTCCTCGTCCTGGTGGCGGTCCTCGTTTCTCCTTGGCTGTGGCGGCAGCGGTGGGAGGCCTGCGTTGCCTTGCGGGCGATCCTCGCGAGGTTGATCCCTCCAGTCTCCCTCGCGAGGCTGACCCCTCCAGCCCCCCTCGCGAGGCGGGTCTTGCCAGCGATCCTCGCGAGGTTGGTCGCGCCACCCCTGGCGTGGGCCACGGTCTTCCCAGCGTCCTGCGTTCCTTCCTCCTCCACGACCATAGCCCCGGTCACCGCGGTCAGGGCGACGGCCGATCCTTCCTTCTCGCACAGCTCGGAGTTCTTGGCATTCGCTGGTGTTGTGGGTGTGGAGGTCGTGGTACACGCAGTACCGGCTGCCCTTGGGAGGTTCGGGCTGATCTCTGCACCGCTTGGTGTCTGGTTCTGCCGCGAGCACTGCAGCCCCCTTGCGCTTCACTTCCTTGGCCTTGAACTTCTTCTCTTCAGGGTCTGCGGCAGGCAGCTCGAGGAGGGAGAGACGCCCTTCCTCGACCCTAGCGCACTTGTTCGCCAAGTTGAACAGCTCCAAGGAAGTGCACAGGTCTTCATGCATCGCCAGCTCCTCCTTCATCTTGACGTCGCGCACGCCGTCGGAGAAGGCTGAGATGATGGCCTCTTCAGTCACCTTGGGAATCTTGAGGCGTGCGTTGTTGAAGCGTTGGATGTACTTCTGCAGGGTCTCCCCGGGTTGTTGCTTGATGCGGCGTATGTCGCTCACGGCGGGTGGCCGGTCGCGAGTACCTTGGAAGTTGGCGATGAAGCGGGTGCGCATCTCTTCCCAGGAGGAGATTGTGCCTGGAGCCAGGTTCAGGAGCCATGTGCGGGCCCCGTCCTTGAGCGCCATGAGAAACCAGTTCGCCATGACCTTCTCGTCTCCGTTGGCAGCTTCGATGCCCAGCTCGTAGAGCTGGAGGAACTCCGCAGGGTTGGCCGTGCCGTCGTAGCGAGGAGGCAGGTCTGGTTTGAACTTGCCTGGCCACGCGACGCTGCGCAGTTTGGTGGTGTAGGCGCGACAGCCTGCTGTGGCCACGGGAGGCCTTGGGTGACGGAGAGCCTGGTCTTGCATGTCCCCACGCGCTGGAGCAGGGGGATGGTCGCGTCGTGCTGGAGCAGAGAGCGCCCGGGCAGCTTCTGGCGGGCGACGGACTTCTTGGCAGCTCTGTTCTTGCTGCGCTGGCACCTGACGGAGCGGGTTCTGCCCAGGGGCCACGCGCCTTGGTGCCATGGCGTCTTCTTGGGGAGGAGGCGGCCCGGGCGCCGCCGGAGCCTCGTCGCCCGCGCGGGGCGGGGTGCGGTGCAGCGGAACGGACGGCGCAGAAGAGCCCCCTGCAGCGTGGACGAGCTCGGCGACGCGGTCGAGCCATTCCTCGTAGACGTCGTCGATGGGACAGTAGTGCAGGAGCTCGTTTGCCACGATGAGTGCAGCCCGAGCCTCCATGGGCGCGTGGAGCGCGCGGGACGAAGATCCGGCTGGGGCGAGCGAGGGAGTTGCAGTGCGGCCGTCTTGCCGCACGGATGGATGCTGGGACGATGCTTGCCACTCGTCCCCCGCCGGGCCGGTGGCGGCGTTGACGGCAGGTGACGGGGAACGGCGTGGATTCCCGCTGACAGGGGCCGTCTGGGCGACGCGAGAAGCGAGTGCGGCCCGGCGCTCGGCGTGGGCCCGACGAGCGTCAGACATGGGCGTGACGATCGGAGGAGAACGGGGCGGTGGAAGACGAATTCCGGCGCACCCCTACCTGGCGCGCCAAATGTCAGATTTCGGGTTCCGGCAGACCCTTGAGGTTCGAACACTGGGGTGCGCGCGGAGATTTCGCCTCCTACCTACCTGCACCCTTCTGCCATGCTAGGATCTAAACTAAGGAAAGAACAACACAAGAGACACAGGATTTATACTGGTTCGGGCCACCGTTGTGGTGTAATACCCTACTCCAGTGTGTGGTGTGTGGATTGCCTCTTGGGCTGATGATGATGAACAATACAAGGAAGAACAGCCTTGCGAGGGTCTATTCTTGGCTGGGGGGATGAACTGCTGGGAGGAGTTCAGCCACCTCTCTCTCTCTCTCTTTTCCGACCCTTCTAACGAGCCTCTTCCTTCCTCTTTCTCGTCCTCTTCCTCTCTCTGCTTCCAACCGGTCGACCGACCCCTTGCCATGTGGGTGGCTGGTCCTATTTATAGAGGCCCTGGTCCTCTTCCCAAATATTGAGCGGGAAGGGAGCCAACAATGGCGGGCTAATTTGAAGGGGGACAGCAAGTATCAGCTATCCTGACAAAAGTAGTCTTCGCCTGCGCAAAGCTCTAGTGATGACGCCGTCTTGGGCTCCACGGTGACCTCCATCTCGTAGTCCTCCTAGTCTTTGGTCTCGTTGCACCAAAATGGCAACCTTTGCCTGATGCCTCGGTACTCCGCGGCTGCGCTTGCCCCCTTTGCACCAAAGAGGAAAGGAGGACGCTGCGCGGGCTGGCACCCACCTGGCGCCCTGAGTCGTCATGGCTTGCGTCATGGCACCTCGTGAGGTACCCCGCCTTGATCTCTCCGCCTCCTCGCGAGCTAGCCTGACGAGGCCGTGCTTGAGGACGCTTCGCGTCATCCGCCCCGCGAGGCTTGGCCCCTCGCGAGGGTCTTGAGTTTGTGTTGGTGAAGATGGGCCGTGTTGGGCCCCCCCTTTGAGCCACGCCGCAGGCAGGCAAGTCTGGGGACCCCCGTTCCCAGAACGCCGACAGCTTGAGAGCAGGCTTCGTAGGAAACCTTGAGAGACGCCTCAGCCTTCGCATTCTCAAGGTCACGCTGATGGCAGCCGAGGTTGATGGCCACCTTCAGCTTGCGCCGCTCCTCCGCCAGCCGGAAACCTTCAGCCTCAAGACGTGAATCTACATTCGCAAGCTCTCCATCGAGCCGGCTCATCGCGTTCATCGCATCCTAGAAGAGTTCATGGCGAACCACACTCCACCCGCACTCAAGCTCGAACGCCTGGCCTACTTCGTCCTCCGCTTTGGGGGCTGCGGGCGGGGCGCCAAGCAGCGTGCCACCCCTCGGCAGGGGGCTGGGGGGCTGGCGCTACACTCGACACCGGCCCGTCCTCGCGAGAAGCCCAAGCAGGCTAGGGCTCGCTGCTCGAGGAGGGGCCGAAGATCGAAGCCAGCAAGTTGCCGTCAAAGACTAGCAAAGGGGTCTTGGGCACTCCTGCCAAGCTCCACACCAGACCCAGGGGGAGGAGCGACGAGGCCACAGGCTTAGCGCGTCAGGAGGGCAGGAGTGCCCCTTCAACCAGCCCTGCTTCAGGGGCTACCAGCGAACTCAGAGCGCTCGGGGCAGGCGGAAGAGTTGAGGAAGGCGGAGGCCGTTTCTCAGGAGGCTCAGCAGCCTCAGTGGAAGGGGTCCTGAAATACTGGCGTCAGAGGAGGAAAGCAGCACATGGAAGGCCACGACTGCGCGATACTTACACGTCAATGGTGATGTACTTCCTCTGCTTCAGCGGTCCGAAGATGTTGTTGCCGCTAGGGGATCCTTTCCTCTTGCAGAGCTCCGCGAAGTCCACACAAATATGACCGAAACGCTGGACGGGACGGCTAGTGCGCAGCGGGACCGTAGAAGAGCTCGAGAGAATATCTTCAGGGGCGCCCGGTTGCGGCGAACAGCCGGACACCATTTCACCACGACCTCCCGGGGCTCCCGGAGCTTTGGCCTCGGGAGCCGCATGCAATGTCTCCTTAGCAACCAACGCCCCAGGAGAGGGGTGGCAAGCTCCTGAGGATGATGCCCCAGGATCACAACTTGGCGCGTGCTCCTCAGCATTCGAGTCGCCGGTCTCCGCCTGAGCTCGCCCACCTGCTCCACTGCTTGGGGCGGGCTCAGCATCAGGGGAAAGGAAGGGGACCACGACGACGGGGTTCTCACGAGGCCCCTCTAGGCCGATCAGCCGCGGCCCCCATTCATCGAAGAGAGGCATGTCCTTCACAAACTCATCCTTATTCTTGTAGCGGTACAGCAGGCAGCTATTCCCGGGCAGTTCGGCCGGCAGAGAGACACCCGTCAGGACCCTGAGCACTGTTTGCCATGTCCCAAGGAGGAGCTCGGACTCCTGAAACCTCATGTGATTCTGGCTGCTGAGCAAGGTCCACACTGGGTGAGAATGGCGCTGAAGCGGAGCAACCCGGCGCTGGACGAATTCCTTCACCACCATCAGCACAGTTACGCCGTGATCCTTCAGCAGCTTCAACCTAAGCCAGACACGAGCAAGGCTGGGGCTCGCGAGCCGCTGATGGCCCCAGCCGGGGTTAGGAACAGCGGGCCCCGACGGAGCCTGAAGCAGAGGACTGAGCACACCAGCATCAATGAACACCCATCGAATCCGGAAGTCGCTCATGGATGGAGTAAGCTCAAAATCAATCCCCTCGCTTGCCTTTGCAGCCACGGCCTGAAAGCTCACGCACCCCGAGCACTGTTGAGGGTTGGCCAGATGCAACGAGAAGAAGTGGCGGAAGAGAGCCACCGAAGGAGCGATGCCCACCATGGCTTCGGACACGAAGGCGAAGACAGGAAGAAGTGTCACGGACTGAGGATCGAGATGCAGCATATGGATCTGGTAATGCTCAAGCACAACATTGAAGAAGGTGGAGAAGGGAGGGATCAGGCCTGCCTAGAGGGCATCTATGAAGATCGGGATCTCGGTGGCCATCTAGACCGTGCGAGCACAAGACGCGGGCCAAGCCACCGTCTCCCCCCACTCATTGAAGCTGGAGGCGAGCATCAGGCGCACCTTGTCCATGGCCTCATCGTTAAGCACCCGAGACCGGCCAAGCGCCAGCGCGAAGGGTGGAGGCGCAGCCGAAAGAGGCAAAGGACCCTTCCCTTTCTCAGCTTGCTTAGGCGCCATGGCTATGGAGCAGGCGGAGCGCGAGTCAGATTGGGGAAGAGAAGCAGAGCTGCAAGGAAGCAGAGGAATAGGGGAAGCAAGGCGCGAGAGGCGGAGGAATAACTATGTAGGCCGTGGGGCCCGCATAGCCAGGCGAATTCAAAGGCAGCGTGGGGAAGCGGAGACGCCCACGTCCAATCAACCGCCACATGTTGACCGAGGCCGCAGGCTTTTGGGGCCCGCGGCGCTCCGAACTTGACCCTTGGCTTCGCCGCGAAGCCAAGCCCGAGCGCACCTTGGGCCCGGGGGCTACTGTCGGTGTTCTGGGAATGGGGGTCCCCAGACTTGCCTGCCTGCGGCCCACGGCGTGGCTAGGTAGTAGGCCGTACAACCCATCTTCATCGACAAAGGATCCAAGACCCTCGCGAGGCGGACGACACAAGATCTCCTCCAGAGTGGCCTAGCCAGGCAGGCTCACGAGGAGCGGAGATATGAAGGCAGGGCAAACCTCACGAGGCTCTCGTGACGTGAGCCATGACGAACGGTGCCAGGCGGGTGCCGGTGCGTGCAGCGTCCTTATTTCCTCTTTGGTGCTAAGGAGGCAAGCGCAGACGAAGAGTACCGAGGCATGAAGCAAAGGTTGCCATATTGGTGCAACGAGACCAAGACCAGGAGGGCGGCAAGGCGGAGGTCATCGTGGAGCCCAAGACGGCGTCACCCCAGAGCTTTTCGCAGGTGAAGACCGCTTTTGTCAGGATAGCTTGTACTAGTTGTTCCCCTTCAAATTTGCCCGCCGTTGTTGGCTCCCTTCCCGCTCGATTTTTGGGAAGAGGATCAGGGCCTCTATAAATAGGACTAGCCACCATAGTAGGAGGGGGAGGGATCCGGTGCTGGTTCATATCTTCCTTAGCTACACAAACACAAGAACACCTCAACCTCAGGAGGCTGTTCTTCACTTGTACTGTTCATCATCAGCCCAAGAGGCAATCCACCACCACCACACTAGAGTAGGGTATTACACCACAACGGTGGCCCGAACCAGTATACACCCCGTGTCTCTTTCCGTGTTGTGAGTTCGTCGAGTTCGTCCGCAAGATCTTAGCGAGCCAGAGCATAGATCGGTAGGAGGGAAAGACTTCACGTGCACCCCAGTGTTCGAACCTTAAGGGTTTGCCGGAACCCCACATCCGACACCTTCCCTAAGCTATGTGTCGTGTGGACGGGCCGTGGAGTACTCCCGATTCTCGGGCGTGTGTGGGGGGAGTGCGACGCGAACGCAGCAGGCCTTTTCCTTTTACTAGCAACGTGCCCGTGCATTGCGACGGATCCAAAGTAGTAGAATAGTAGTACTTGTTCACAAACTTGAAAGAAATCACTCTTGTTTTGATATACTCCTAATATATTACTCCCTCTATTCCTAAATATTTGTCTTTTTTGAGATTTCAAATGGACTATCACATACGGATTATATAGACATTTTTTGAAGTGTAGAGTCACTCATTTTGCTCCGTATGTAGTCACTTATTGAAATCTCTAGAAAGACAAATATTTAGGAACGGAGGGAGTACTTTTCACTCAAAATATATTTCTCGGGCTTTGAGGAGGTGAGGGAGGGATGTGGTTGCTTTGAAGATAATAAGGGGTTTTCTGCAAATTGGAGCAAAGAAGTGGGCTATTGTTGCAAAAATGCCACAACTTACCTCACAGTCGTTAGATGCAGATCTAATGGTCAGAAACGACGGATGGCAGACACACCACCATCACCAACTGAGTCTTTTATAGGAGTATATATTTCTCAGGCTGTTTTGATGAGGTGAGGGAGGGATGTGGTTGCTTTCAAGATAATAAGGGGTTTTCTGCAAATTGGAGCAGAGAAGTGGGCTATTGTTGCAAAAATGCCAGAACTTACCTCACAGCCGTTAGATGCAGATCTAATGGTCAGAAATGACGGAGGCAGACACACCACCATCACCAACTGAGTCTTTTATAGGAGTAGGAGTAGAGAAACATGTATAAATTGTAACATTTTGGTTCTGCTCCTTGGCATGATCGATAGATAGAAATAATGATTGGAAACGCTAGGGCGGGGCTATTTCTACCAGATAAGTAGGGTATGTAGTAGTTAGGTTGGCGCATCGTCGGTTTGGTCACACGCGGTCCGACATGTTCTAGTGTTTCTAGCAAGATGCCCGCGCGTTGCACGAAGTTGATGGAAAAGGTAAGCACAACTTATAAATTGACGGATGGAGTACTAGTTACAGTGATGCATATAATTAAGCAAGGGGATCGCACATGTCGGTATTGACTGGAACGAGAATGCAACAACACAATAAGAATTAAGGCCACGATGATGATGCGATCGCAGTGGTGGTTACAGAAGTCAAGAAGAAAGATGCATCCATCAACGTACGACCTCCTCCTCCTCAACTTAGTGCGCTGGGCCACCGACCGGCGGCTAAGGAGCGGCGGCTTTTGTGGCGAGGTCGAGGTGCTTCTCAGCAAAGGCATCCAAGGCTTCCAGCCGGTTGAGGAAGGCCAACGTTGTAGCTTCCTCACTGGCGTTGTAGATACCTATGTACACGATTTGCTCGTACACGTGGATGTGTAGGTCGACGAATTCTTGCAGGGCGAGGCGCCTCGCGGCGAGCGCGACCTCCAGGTGGACATTCTTCGTGGCGTCGGCGGGTAGTCGCAGGGCCACCAGTGCTTGAAAGAAGTTCCGGCCATGGAGACCGATTAGGGTGGCAGGCAATGAGGAGCCCGGGCGCGCGGGCTAGAGGAGTACGACAATGTTGTCCGCGAGCTTCTTGAGGACGGTGAACTTGTTGGTGGTGGCAACGATCATCTGGTCCAACTGTGAGTCGTAGTTGGCGTCGACGGTGGCCATCCACTAGCCGGTCTCCAACACCGTCTGGAGATGATCCTCAGCGCCATGCCACAGGCCGATGTCATGGACCATCTGGCACAGCCGCTGGCCGCTCGCGCGCATCGCCGCCATGGGTCTGGAGTGAGCTCTTTTGCGCTTAGTGTAGGTGCTTAGGCAAATGCTTAGGTGCGTACGATGTGGTAGATGCATTGGAATGGAGGGGCGCCTTTATATGAGGGCAAACTGTGTTGCATTCACATCATGCAACCTCTTTTCCAGGTCCTCCTCCCATTAATTCCCTCATGCATTAATTGAAGGAGGATGCATTGGCCGTTCAACATTTCAGGAACCGCTACTCCCTCCCTCGTCTGCATTAAAGCCGTATAGGGAACTGCGCTGCCCGCTGTCAAATCGAATAGTACTGCGCCGCCCGCTGCACGCCCGGCTGAACACGCCTCCTTGCCTCCATCAAACCCCTCCGTTAAACCCGCATGCAAACCGAGAAACCTACTCCGGTCACACGTTCATTCATGAGCGGGCCGGAATTAAATGCAACACCGGCCGAGCTTCTCCCGCCCGCCCTCAGTTTAAACGAGGCCAGACGCCGGCCAAGCTCCTACCGTCCGCCCTCTATTTACACGAGGCCAAACAGATAGCGAGCAAGAATCACACCCCTCCGCCGCTGCCCCATCTCCTCCTTCACCATTTTCTCCACTCTTCCGATGGCTTCCGAGGAGTCGTTCTCCGGCATATTACCCGGCTGGGTGGCCCGCCGAGCCCTCCGGATATGGGCGAGGCCGCTTGGTGCTTCACCAACCTTGCTTGGCCCGATGGAGCCAGATACCGCCCCAAGCTGGCATGTGGTTCAGCAACTCGCCGCTCCTGTTCAGCTCGATGAGGAGTGGCGAGTTGCTCCACGTCGGCACGGCGGCGAGCACGCCAGTACGGGCGTCGTCGCTGCCTGTCGTACCGCGCCACCTGTGTCTGTGGTGGTCGTGCCTCCCGTGTCTGTGGGCGCGCCTACCGTGCCTGCGGCAGCGCCATGCAGGTATAGACAGAAGCCGGGTGTGTGGAGAGCGACGAGTCGGTGGCCAGCTTCTCCGTGTCCGCCGCCATCATCAGGAGAAGTAGAACACGGGAGGCCGCCACCACTTGGGTCCCATGAAGGCCACCGCCGAGGTGACGACGGCGCATTCAGGTGGTTGCTTTGCTGCTTCGTCTCTTCCGAGGACCTTTGTCGACCCCGCAAGTGTCTGCCGAACATGAGGAAGACAAAGGGATCTGCGAACGGCCATTTAGATTAGGTACTCCCTCTCCGGCTGGCGGGAAATATTTGTTCTAAGAATTGATAAATTGGATGTATCTATAACTAAAATAAGTCTAGATACATCCATTTCTAGGACAAGTATTTCTGGACGGAGGGAGTATTAATTATACCAAGAGAGCCGGATTAGCATCGCTTAGTTCATGTAAATGTAATGAAATCCATCATGTTTATATGAAGATCCAGCTTTTTTATACGAAATCCTTCATGCTTATATGAAACCAGTCCGTGTTTGCACGAATTTCATCTGGTTGGTTAGAGTTGTGAAAATGTATGCCGCTGGCGTTTGATGTCGTCCTCCGCGGAAGGAAGCGGGAGGAAATTTGCCGGCTACCGTTGGAGATGCTCTTATGCTGGAAATAATAGAGTGACATCCAATCCGTTTGAGTTAATTACATGTATGATTGTCCCTCTATAAAAAGTTAATTGCATGTACAGTGTACACATGACTTGTAGGGTGGCTACAGCTTCATACAGAAAGTTAAAAAGAAACAAGTCCATCCTTAATCTTGTATTCTAAGTACTCTTTGGGTTCCACTGTCAGTACAGTAGCGAAAGAAGTATATATTAAATAAGTAATATATAATATAAAAATCTAAAGTTAAAGACAGAATTCGAACTCATGTCATCGCGTTGCGAGCATCCGGCGCTAACCAGTCCATCACATTTTTGTTGTAGACCATGCTGGAGATATATCTCCATGTCTACTCTTATACTCCATCCATTACTAAATATTTGTCTTTTTCAGATTTCAAATGGACTACCACATACGGATGTGTATGTAGACATATTTTAGAATGTAGATTCACTCATTTTGCTCCATATGTAGTCACTTGTTGAAATCTCTAAAAAGACAAATATTTAGGAACGGAGGGAGTAGAAAATAGAGTTTGTGATGATGGTGTGCGTGCCATCCTACAATATAGGCCGTCGGATTTATATCTAACGGATAGGAACAAAACTATAGAATTTTTGCAAAAATATACCCACACCCCTCTCCACGTTTGCAAATACAGCCTTCCCTCATTCATCCTTTTCTCTCACAAGATAAACTACTCATACAAATGCATCTTGATGTTCCGTGCAACGCACGGGCATCTAGCTAGTTTCTTTTAAAATAGTTACTGTGATAATTGGGTTGAAGTGATATATTTTATGTCTGCCCCGAATGATTTTAGATTCACTAGTAGTAACAAAGAAAAGTTTGCCTTGTTAATTAACAGAAAACAGGGTGAAAACTATCACATGAGGCCGGTAAAAATGAGGCACACTGGGTTCAGCGTCATCGTCACTACAGCTGTGCGCGCACGAGAAGTCTACATATCGAGGGGGCTACTGAGTGAGGCACAGAGACACAATGTTCGTGAGAGAAACCAATTGACAGATTACGATCAGATCGAGTTGTCACCCTTCTGCTGTCATTGTTGGGGTGGGGGGAGGGAGAGAAAGACGTATCAAGAGTGTGCGTGGTAGGCACAGAGGCACAACTAGCGAGTGTGTGTGTATGTGTGTGTGTTTGAAAGAGGAGTAGATAGATTACTATCAAAATGGAGATGCCGCCCTACTCCTTCGGTGTCGGGTAGTGTGTGTGCGTGTGTGTGTGTGTTTGAGAGAGAAGCCAGTCGATAGATTAGTATCAAGATCGACGTGTCACCCTACTCCTTCGGTGTTGGGAAGTGTGTGTGTGTCGGGGGGGGGGGCAGTGACACTTACATATCCCTACTCTTATAAAAAACAGAGTTGGTGATGATGGTGTTCCTGCCATCCTGCAATATAGGCCATCCGATTTATACCCGACGGATAGGAAGGAAACTATGGCAATTTTGCAAAAAGATACCCACACCCCTCTCCGCATTTGCAAATAAGGCATACCCTCGTTCATCCTTTTCTCCCACAAAATAAACTACTCATACAAATGCATCTTGATGTTCGGTGCAACGCATGGGCATCTTGCTAGTAGGGAGAAGGAGTTTGTTCACACATATCTAGCTATATTAAGGGATAGGTAGATAGCATTTGTGCGAGGCATACTTAAAGCATCACGAAGATAACAAAATTGTGTGCATGCAAGTGCCAGAAAAATGAAGCGAGAAACAATGTGTGTGTGCGCGCGTGCATGTGTGTGTGTGTGAGAGAGAGAGAGAGAGAGGGAGAGAGAGAGAGCGAAATCTCAAAACAAAAGGTGCTCTGCTGGAATCCCATTGTATGTATTCATATGGTTCCGGAACTCGAGTTAACCTTAGGCATATGTGTGAGAGACATTATTATACTTTGAGACATTGGTGGCTGTGGGTGGGCGGAATTAAAGGGGTGGGCGTGTTCGACAGAGAGAGCGTGTGTGTTTCTGTGTGAGAGACTTGTAGGACAGGGTAGAAAGACGAATTCTAACCTTGACGAAGGGGGAGAACTACACGAAGTGCGCGTGTGTGATTCCAATGCCCACAGGGAAATGAGATATGTATGTGTGTGAGAGAGATTGCACAATTCATTCACGTATCACTATCTAGCGATCGTGGACATGCATCACTTGATCACAAATCAATATCTACTTCGTATCGTGGCCAAAGGTACAATATCGATTCAACGCTATAAAGATTGGACACTCACATATCACATTTTTTTTATATTTAAATAAACCTTTTCAGTTGTGCATGCCAAAGTTACAGTGATGTTTCTTGAAACAACCAATGTAGCTATCATGTACATGCACCATTGTTACTCTTTCATTCAAAATCATTAGTCTTGGATGATTTAAGGTTCTATTATGAAGTAATATATGTAATATTCATATATGAATTCAATGGGTACGCAATTTATGAAATGGAGGCTATGTAATCATATGAGGTAACACTTTTAAGTAGCGGACTACAATATCCATTTCTTTTTGTGTGCCTCTACACTAACACGTCAATGCGTTATGTTTAAAGTAAATAACCAATTGCACTAAATTATCTATTTACACGAGAAATACATAGGCTGAGCGTTTGATCCCTTTTTTGTGAACGTGCCACTACACTCGTACGATTGGCCGTGCCCGTGTGAACGTCCAAGTTATCGGCGCATCATCCCGAGTTATTGTCTTTTTTTCTAGGGTGGACTTCACACCAATTATTAACTGCTGATGCGTGCCCCGTGTACACAGTCTCGCATGACCTTCCTGCTAGCACGGTCCAAAATTAGTTGAAACTGGATACGAACGATCCTGCGGGCGGCAAAATCTCCCGCCTCCTTCTAAAATTTCCGCCATCTTAGTCTTTAGCATGCAAAATTCCCCTTTTGTCCTTGGTGCACGGAGACAAACAATTACAATACCGCCCTCATCTACAGGATAGGTCGGGGGTGCTTTGGTAACTTCTGGTTCCCCCCACTACACGGCATCCCCATTTCCTCCCCCCTCCCGCAAAAACGACTAACTCCATAGCACCAGAGCATCTCACATCACGCCGTACGTACTTCATCGGCCTTTCTCCCCTCCCCTCTCGAAACCCTAGACTACTCATCCACCGACGTAGCAGAGCCCATTCACTGCCAGCGGCGTCCACCTCGCCGAATATGCTTCTGCGGACGCATCTACCCCTCCCACCTCCCCTAGAAACAAGTAGACTGCTCATCCACCACTATACCACAACCCATTCAGTGTCGGCCTTGTCCACGGTGCCGGATCTGCTTCACTGGTACTCTCGTCAACCGCAGTGCATCTGCAGCGGCTCATTCGTACTCCCCACCGGAGACGCTTCCCCGTGGAGCCGCCCCACCGACGCCCCCGCCGACGGCCTCTGATCCTCTTCGCCGACACCTTCCTCAACCCTACCGGAGCCGCTTCGCCGATACCATCATCAACCCCACCGGAGTAGCTTCGCCTATACCATTTTCAACCCTACCGGGGCCACTTTGCCAACTCACAAGTCCACGGCCTCAGATCCGCTTCCTCGCACCCTCATCCAACCTACCGGAGAAGCTTCTGACGCCCCGTCCATGGCCACAGATCCGCATCATCGACACCATCCTTAACCCAACCACCAGAGTAGCTTCACCTACGCCCTCGTCCACGGCCATAGATCCGCTTCGCCCACACCATAGTCCACCCTACCGGAGCCGCTCCACAAACACCCTACTCGACGGTTCTAGATCTCCTTACTGGACAGCGACAGCCAGCGCACGTCATCACCCTTGACGTTTCTAACATGATTCCCACCGTCTGGCAAGATGCCAAGCACCCGCCACGACCTAGGTACTTGTCACCTTTAAACACGTCCAGCATCACCTGCCCAATGTACTTCAAATATACTAACAGGTCGTTGTTACCTGTTATGCAGCTGGCAAAAACTACAAGGACGATGTTTCTTCTGGATCTAACAACTTGGCTAACCAAGATCCTGGACCGAGGCATTGCTATGATCTTGTAAGCGTGTCTCTCTCTCTTGTATTGTTCTGTGCCTGCCAGCGTGCTTTGCTAGGATTTTTGACCAGTAATCCCTTTGTGCAGACAATGATTTCTACTACTGGCTGCTAAATTAGATATGTAGATGTCATACATGATACTACCTCGTACCTCCGTTCCTAAATATAAATCTTTCTAGAGATTCCACTATAGGCTACATACGGAGCAAAATGAGTGAATCTACACTCAAAAATGCATCTATATACATATGTATGTGGTCCATACCGGAATCTTTACATAGACATATATTTGGGAACAGAGGCAGTACATTACACAAAATCGATGGTGGCATGTAGGAATTCCGGTACACTACATTAGGCTCCCTTAGAGTGCCTGCTAGTCCAGCACACAGAGTCATGGCTAGTTTATGCTACGCACACAATCATTAATTAATTGGTGGTTTAAATATGTGCAAGGGATATGCAATGTATTATCATGTAGAGATGTCTGAAATTAGCTATGTGAACTTGCAGATAGGGTTACACAACGAAAAAGTACAAGATGTATGTGGCAATTTCATGGAACATCGCAAAAAAAGGAGAGCCAACGGTGAGCCTATACAGTGTGCTATGGTACGTCACTCCTCCATTGCAATCATCATGACATGTTATTTGTATGTCAGTTCTATTGGCCAAGTTTCTTAAGGACGGTTATTACGAGTTATCCTAAGAAAATAAGCACATGTGAATATAAGCTCCATGTAATAAGCCAACCAGTTCTTTTCATTGCGTTTTCAGCTTATCTTTGGTATGATCAGTGAAAAGTCTAGATTGCATTATATTTTTTTCATTTTGCTGCACATATGAAAATTAATTTGACTTGCAAACATCACAAATTGAACCCAGTGCAGTAATTAATATGATAGTAAAACAGACCATCACTATTTGCTCAAAATGCAAATACAAAGATACCATTTACTTGGCACAATCTGCTTTGGTCAATGTTTTCCATAGAGATCCCATTGCCTAATTTAAACAAAAAACGCATGACCCACATTTAAATGAAGAACAATTATTTATTGAAATTCAATGATCCAAGTGGCTGGTTATTATCATATAGCAGCACCACCTGAAAGCATCATATAGCAGCAGCAGCTCATAGCAACTCATTATACAGTAGCAGCAGCAACAACAGTGTGCAATTCATCATATACCAGCAGCAGCTCATAGCAATTCATCATATAGCAGCAGTAGGACCAGCTCATAGCAATTCATCATATAGCAGCAGCAGGAGCAGCTCATAGCAATTCATCATATAACATCAGCAGGAGCAGCTGATAGCAATTCATCATACAGCAGCAGCAGGAGCAGCTTATAGCAACTCATCATATAGCAGCAGCAGCTCATAGCAATTCATCATATAGCAGCAGCAGCTCATATCAATTCATCATATAGTAGCAGCAGCTCATAGCAATTCATCATATAGCAGCAGCAGGAGCAGCTCATAGCAATGCATCATATAGCAGCAGCAGAAGCAGCTCATAGCAATTCATCGTATAGTGGATCAGAATGAAAATTTGGCAAAAAATCAGAGGAGATCCTCACCTTGTTGGATGAGCTCATCCTTCAACAGCACCTCAAGGCCACGGCCTGGGAGGTGGAAAGGGGGAATAAGGTGCTTTCTGCCGCAGTGTGGCATCAACCGTAGTTGCGCAGCGCCTGCCGGAGTAGTGCGTTGGACAAACCACAATGGAGCAGCTGCTAGAGACCATGAGAATGGGGGCGGCACTAGAGGGAGGAGCAGCCAGGGAGATTTGCCCCTACCCGCCGACCATGTAGCCTAGCTAGACAGAGCATCGTCGAGGACCAGGCCAGATGGGACCAGTGGCGACGGCTTGCGGGAGGAACCCTAGTGCTGCAGGAAGGGATCGAGGTAGAGGGAAAGGGGAGAGGAGATGCCAGCGGGCAGGGCAATTAACGCTTGTGTATTTGTTTTTACTTGAGGGTGAGGTGTGACGCGGGCGTCACCAGTTGCATTTTGAGTGTAATATAGGCAGACAACAGAGTCATTTCACTATTCCCCTTCCCTTCAATTTTTAGTGATGTTCTACCTGAAACACCCCCCTCCAAAGCGAAATTAGTTAAACCCAAGCCCATAACTCAAAAATGACTTCTTTACATCTTTTATGGCTTATTTTGACAATAAGCCCTGAAAAGGCGGAATAGAACTGGCCCTTAACCTGCAATTCAATTGTGCATGCAATGATGAATCACTCCTGCCTGCCATAGTGTACATTTAGGCATCATCATACATGGCATAACCTAATACAGGTGCATTCCATTGTAGAATCTGGAATATGCAATGTTTATGTTAGTTCATACGTTACACATGATGTTTAAATGCCCCTTAAATCTGGTCAGTCAAGTGATGGTCTTTAAGCCTCCTTCTTTGCTTCTTTTCTTGATATGTAAGATTTGCTCACACATCTGTTCAATTGCTTGTTTGCATCAGCCAGCCATACTAGGGTTGTTTGCTTTGATTACTTGTTGTCCTTGACCTAACACTCTAATAGAGCTTGTCAACAATTTAAACACTAAGGGCTGCTGTAGTGGGGCCTTTTCTAACTCATAGGTGAGATAAAGGTTTGGCTGTACACTAAAGTAGGCTCTCCAAGAGTACCTAGAGATCCAGTTCGAAGGTATGCCTAGTTTTTACATAGTGCAGACATAGTAAATGCTCATTTCATTGTGTGCAAGTGCAAGAGATGCGGCATGTTTCATTATGTGGTGTTGTTTTGTTATAATCTCATCCTTTTGTGTTCACAGACTGGAAAGTATGCATATTTATCTTCCAAGGAGACAAGTAACTAGTTTGTGTCACCTTGTAGAGGGGGTGCAATGAAGATAAGATTGAGGATTTCCAAGTACAAGATGTTAGGAAGGAGCCTTGCAAGAGAAGTAGGAGCTGCGCCGAGCCTCTTCAACCTGTTAAGGTAAGTCACTGTATCCAACTCAACAGTTCAATTCCTTGTTTGTTTCAGGCATAGTTAATTTGCTCTTTTCAATTGCTTTATTTGTCCTCAGTTAATGAGATGCCCAAAGAATGATGCCTGATGTTGGGTACTTGTATAACTATTAGTTGACATAATTAAAGGCCTTACCATTTAATTACTCTGTCGAAGTGTGCCTGAAGCTTTGAAGTCTATTAACCAACTATTATTGAATGAGGCTCACAATCTAGTTTATACTAGGCTAATGATTGCATAGTTTTGCTTGTTGTAGTATGTTTGTATGAAATCCTCTGCTATTCATTATGCTCCCTAAGACTTTAATTGAGCTACAGAATGGCCAACTGCTTGCTTACTTCTACGCAACGTGCTGTCTAAATTTGTAACTTGTCTGTGTTTTGGATTGGGCCCAAACATCATGCTCCTCTCGTGAGCTAAGAGAGATTTTTGTATGCAGGCTGCACAGACTACCTTTTTTATAATTTTTAAAATATCACCTGCTTATGCTTCATGACATGTAACATTATTGTTAGTCCTGTTTTGCCATGTACAAAATAGTCTGTCTTGCTCGCTTCACTGTTGTAACTATATTTTTGCCCTAGTAATGTGTACTTACAAAAACATTTCAGGATGAAGTGACATCAACACAAAGATCTGCGAGCAGTGCGGCATTGCTGTTACCGAATGATTATGGATTGGAATTGGAATGTGCTGATGTTCTCGAGCATCAACTAGAGGTGGCAAGACAACGTGTGCATGATTCTGAACGTACAATCAACAAGTTAATTGAGATTGGACATGCAGGTATTAGATGAAGGAGTCAAAAAATGAAACAAGACATTGAGGTAACAATGAAGGAATTGGTTATTTTGTAGACTGAAATTTGTGCTATCTAAATCCGACCAATCCTATTTTCTAAAGAGATTATAGTTCAAATGATAAGTTATGTTGATGCGCGTCCATGATGTGTGAGCTGTATTTGCCCAGTGTATGTAATTTTCTGTTTGTGTATGCTTTATTATCACTGGTGCCGAACCATAATGCCCAGTGGGTATAATCGGCTGTAATTTCTTTACTGTATAGTGTAGGATTATTCTACGTTTCTATGCCTTAGTCTCTTTATTGTATAGTGTATGTTTTTTTTAGAGGTGATAGTATAGAGTAGGATAATTCTTTGAATATGCTATATCGTTCAAACGGGGGCCAACTCGCCCAAACGTTGTAGTGACCATGGCTCTCCATAGGCCGTACGATCCATGGGCCATCTACGGGATGGCCGATCCATGGCCTTCTATGGCCGTCGAATTCGTGGGCCTTCTATGGGTTGTCGGACCCGTGGGCCTTCTATGGGCTGTCGGATCCATGGGCCTTCTATGGGCCATCGGATCCATGGGCCTTCTATGGGTTGTCGAATCAACGGGCCTTCTATGGGCCGTCGGGTCAATGGGCCTTCTATGTCCCGTAGGATCCATGGGCCTTCTACGAGCCGTCTCATCTATGGGCCTTGTACGGGCCATATAAGGGGCCGTAAACGGGCTAGAGTGGAAATCGTACGTTTTATGGGCTGACCATAAGGGGCCGTTAATAGGCCGTATTTGATGATGCTATGAAAATGGCCCAACAGATTAACGGGCCACAAACGGGCCGACTGTATCCACGGCCTGAATTTGGCCCACAAGCAGAAAAGGCCAGTAACGGGCCCTAAGTAACCGAATGCTGAAAATGAGCCCAATAATAAATGGGCCCTCAGAAGGCCGAAAGGTAACATGGGCTGGAAACGACCCAATGGAATAATGGGCCGCTATTGGATATAAAGCGATACACTGTTCATTACGGGCCGCTTTTACCACGGGCCATTAATGGGCGGGACTCATATGGGCCGAAATACGTCATGGGACATACATGGGTCGAAAGTTAAAATGGGCTGGAATTATATTGGACGGCCCAGATGACGCTACTGGGCCTAATTCGGATAGGCCATAAACGGGCCCTGTGTTAGCGGGCTGTAAATGGTCTATATGCGAACAGACCGTTAACAGGCTTGCCGTGGGCCGGGCCGCCACCTTTTGACCAAGTCAAACGGGCCGACCTTTTCACACAAATGGGCCTCTATTGGGTCGTGCCACGTGTCAACGTATCATAGGCGCTTTGGGTCCAATGAGTGGATGACATCTGTCCCAACAATGAGCCGACATGTGTTTCCTCCAGCCAATGATGATTTTACACGTGGAAAATCCCCATTGGTCGGGTCTGTTAACGGGTTATCGGATCCAAAACTGGACCCGATAGCTTAACGGTGTTCCATTATGGTGGATGCCACGTGTCGGTCACCCTTGACGAAAGCACTTCTGTGACGCGTGATTTATCGTCATGGAAGTGGACACTTCCGTGATGATAATTTTGGTAATGTCATGGAACACTTCTACGACAGCACAGGTATGACTATCTTGATTCTGTCATAAAATTTTCATGGATGTACATGCATGACAGAAAACGTGACCTACTGTGACAAACACGTGTCATCACGGAAGTGTATTTTTTTGTAGTGTACAAGCTATCCTGACAAAAGTAGTCTTCGCCTGCCAAAGGCTCTAGTGGTGACGCTGCTATGGGCTCCGCAATGACCTCCGTATTGTCGTCTTGCTGGTCTTAGTCTTGTTGCACCGATAAGGAAACCTTTGCTTCATTCCTCGGGACTCCTCGCCTGCGCTTGCCTCCTTAGCACCAAAGAGAAACTGGTACACTGCGCCCGCTGGCGCCCGCCTGGCCTTGGTCGTCATGGCTAACGTCATGTGAACCTTGCGAGGTGCCCCTTGCATAGATATCTCCGCTCCCCGGGAGCCATCCTAGTGAGGCCGCCCTCGGGGAGGTCTTGGTGTCGTCCGCCTCGTGAGGCTTGGCCCCTCGCAAGGGTCTAGAGGTGTTGCTGCCGAAGATGAGCCATACCAGGCCGTTGATGGAGCCGCGCCACGGGCCGCAGGCAGGCAAATCTGGGCACCCCCATTCCGAGGACGCCGATAGTAGCCCCGGGCCCAAGGCGCGATCGGACTTGGCTTCGAGGCGAAGCCAAAGGCCAAGCGCGGAGCACCGTGGGCCCCAACCTCCTACGGTCTCGATCGATGCATGGTGATTGATGGGATGTGGGCGCCTGCACTTCCCCATGTTGCCTCTACAACCGTCCTCGACTTGACGAGACTCTGCTGCATGCAGAGGAAAAACCATCATTACATGCAATTGTGGAGGCCAGCGGTTGGCCTCCTCCCGTTTATAAATGAAGAGGGGAGTTGAGCCCCGTTTGCTCATCTCCTTCTCCTCGTCGCCTGCTCTTTCTTCTTCCTCCTCGCCCCGCCATCTTGCCGCGATATCCATGGCGCCGATTAGGAAGTTCTCCGCCGCGGAGAAGGGGAAAGCTCCCCACTAGGAGCAGGGGCCGCTTCCGCCGAAGAAGAGGCTGAGCCGACCCCGCGACGTTGATGTGAGGTTGGAGGTGACGTGGCCTTGGTACGAGCGGCCTCCTCCCGGCTACCCGCTGCCCTTGTATGCCCAGGCGCAGGGCTCCGAAGGAGGGGGCAGCGCCCCGCGCCGCCCGCGTCACGGTCGTGGTGGCCAAGCCGTGGTTGCATGAGCCGCCGGCCCATGAACCCACACCGAGGGCTCCTCGCACGAGTTCGTAATTTGGGCAGCGATGCCACCATGCACATGGATCTAGTTCCCAGGGTTCTTCGTTGAGGAGATGCCGCCGAGGGGGCCGCTTGAGCTGTGGCTGCAACACGCCGGGTGCTGCACCCTGACCATGGGGGTAGAGGTCAAGGCCGTCCCCCAGGGAAAGATCTTCATGACGTGAGGATGGGGCGAGGTCTCCGGTGCTTGCTGCATGGAGGGGGCCCTCGCGATCCACTTTGGGTATGATGGCGCCTCTACGCTGTTCTTCAAGGTCTGCGATGAGGAAGGCCGCCACCTAGCATGCTGCCCTGGAGGGAGCCACCAAGATGGCGCAACAGCAGGCGCCGAGCCTGCCCTGCCGACAGCTCCTCCAGCAGCAGCGATGGCTCCTGGGAATCCAGTGACTCTCCCTAGCTTGACGAGTCTCCAGAGACGAGCGACGACAGCTACGCGCCACCGAGCTCTCACCATGCCCGTCGTCACCGATGATCTGGATGGAGTTGGCATCGGCCTTCCGTGGCCCACTGTTGATGATGGTGGCGACGGCAGCATCTGTAGTTAGGACTCCTTGAAGCTTTCTTCTTTTGTTCCCTGCAAGGAATCGAAACGAGCATGTGGGGGTGTGTAAAGAATATGTAGTGCTTTTGCTCCAATGCTTATTATTCCTATTAATATGTTGTGGTTGCATGTCTTGTTGCAGCACCGTTCCCCCTTTTCATCCTCGCGGTAGCTTGGCGCTCTACGCCGATAGGTCCCAGTCCCCAGGCAGGCTTCAGCCGTCGCTGGTATGCCAGGTCGCGATGCCATGGTCAAGGCCGGGAGGTGAGCGGCCTGAGGTCCAACAAGAGCTCCTGATGCACGATGCTCAAGAGGTCCCCCTTGGCGTGCAAGCAGCTTCCAGAAGGCTAAAAAGGAAGGCAACATTGCCGGAGCAAGGCTGTGAGAGTCGAACATCCTGGATTGTGGCGTCGCGCTAACATGAACGTATGACTTATCTCAACGATCCTGAGGCGATTCCTTGTGCGGTGCGCCCGATCCGTGCTTCGGTGGTGGCGTCTCTAGGTTAGGCTCGCATCAGCCTCCCCCTTTCTCGCTCTTCTAAATGCTCTGCATCCTCGGGTCCCGACCCTCGAGCGAAGCTCTGCCGCCGCTGGTATGTCAGGTCGTGATGCCGTGGTCAAGGCCAGGGGGTGAGGGCTGGAGAGTCAGTAAGAGCTCCTAAGGCGCGATGCTCAGGACCCCCCCCCTTTAATGCGCAAGCGAATCACGTGAGAAAGGAGCATCTGGCGGGGCTACCCGTAGTTAAGCTCCAGAGGTTCCTGCGGGTTGGTTTGAGGGGAGAATACGGCTCATAATCGCATTTGCTGTCCTGCCGCTGATCTTTCCGCAAGAAGATGAAGGCACTGAGGGTCTGGTGAGGTGACGTGCGCGGGGCGGGCCGTGAGCCAGAGCTTGATCTCTTAGGTTTATCAGCGTTGCAGGGACGGACCCGAGCACAATCGCCGTGCCAGCATGTGTAGCCCCCATTGCGGGATGAGCAGGAGGCCGGTTTGCGACGCGGGAGGCCGCGAAGGGTAATCGGCAAGCAAGTGGCACCATAAATCATCTCAAAGGAGTAGGTAACGCTAGTTCAGGTAGATGCAAGAACGATACATGCCATAGGGACGGACCCATGCGGCCAGGGGATGATGCAGCCCGAGGGGCGCCCCCAACAAGGTAAACTGGAAATGAGGAAAGGATACATGTCGCAGGGACAGACCCATGTGACCTGGGGATAGTGCGGCCCGAGGGGTGCCCCAACTGAATAAACCAGAAAATGTCACCTGGCACCGTTGTTGAAGAGGTGTTGGAGTAGCTGAAGACGCGTGCTGATGAAATTGCTCATCATGAGACGCTGGGGCCCAGAGCCTCGGGAGGCTCTGGGGGCTCAGGGGGCTCGTGAAGAACTATTGGCATCTCCGCGAGGACCGCCTGGTGCTTGGCCTCCTAAGCCGCCAGGATGCTCCGCAGGTGGTGCTGGAAGGTGACAGCCGCGTTCGACAAGCTGAAAGGCATGCGAACGTAGTTGTGAGGGGGGCCCTTGCACCGAGCAATGTGAGATGGCCAGAAGCGCTCCTAAGATGCGGTCCTGTTGAGCTCTAGAATGTTGACGCAGACGCGCAGCTCGTCGTCCTCGCCAGGACAAGGAGCTATGCCAGGTGATGAGCGGAGGTCGCCGCACATGGCTCTTGCCTCTTGAAGCTCCTCTGTGGCCTTGGTAATGAACTCCCGAGCACCAGGCACCTCGTGCCTCGTGCCCTCATGCGGGAAGCATGCGATGAAGCATGCCTCCATGTGCTGCCCGAGCGCCTCCCTCGTGACGTTGGCTAGGTCTGAGGCCCTCCAGAAGAGAGCCCCCGAGCCCAACCTGAGGTGGGCGCCGGGCGCGCCTTCCTATGTGAGGGAGCGAGGTGCCCCGCCTATGGGCGGAGGTCCTGAGGTGGTGCCACTGGAGACACTGCTCTCCTGATGTTCTTGGCCAAGCATCTGCTTCTTCTTCTTGGGGACAGCCTCAGGAGGGTAGGTGGCGCCTTCGCTGCCTGGGTCCTCGACCGTCGCAGCCTGGTAGGCGCGCTCGACAGAGCACACCGCATCCTTCTCCTCGCAGGCGACCGTGATGACGTTGCGGCTCCCCGGCATCTTGAGGACGTTGTAGTCGTGGTGGGTCACTGCAATGAACTTGGCCAGAGCTGGATACCCAAGGATGGCATTGTACGGTAGGCGGATGTGAGCAACGTCGAAGTCGATGAGCTCGATGTGGTAGTTGTCGCATTGGCTGAAGGTGACCGGGAGGCAGATCTGCCCTATCGGGGTGGTGGAGCCGTCGGTCACTCCTGAGAAAGGCTTGGTGGGCTGCAGCTGATCATATGGCACTTGGAGGCAGTCGAACATATCGATGGAGAGAACATTGAGCCCTGCGCCGCCATCGATGAGGGTCATGGTGACCAGGACATTGCTGATGACGGGCGAACAGAGCATCGGGAGGGCGCCGGCAGTTGCCGCGCATTTGAGCTGGTCAGACGAGCTGAAGGTGATGATGCACTTGGACCACTTGAGCGGGCACATTGCCTCGAGCCTGGGAAGGGATGCGTTCATCTCACGGGCAAACTGCTTGAAGATGCGCTGAGAGGCTGGGGCCTGGGCGCCACCCAAGATGCAGGCGATGGCACGCGGCTCCTGTAAGCCCCCATCCCCCTCGTCCTGGTGGTGGTCGTCGTTCCTCCTTGGTGGTGGTGGCAGCGGAGGAAGGCCTGCTTTGCCCTCAGAACGGTCCTCACGAGGCTGACCTCTCTAGGTGCCATCGCGAGGCTGGCCCTGCCAACGGTCCTCACGAGGTTGGTCGTGCCACTCCTGGCGGCGGCCGCGATCGTCCCAGCGTCCTCTACTTTGTCCTCCTCCGCGGTCGTAGCCTCGGTCATTGCAATCGGGGCATCGACCGAAGCGCCCATCGCGGATGGCCCTGAGCTCTTGGCAGACGTCGGTGTTCTGCCTGTGGATGTTGTGGAAGGCACATAACGGGCGACTGCCCTTGGATGACTCTGGGTGGTCATAGACGCGCTTCATTTCTGGCTCAGCCGCGAGCACGGCTGCTCCCTTGCGCTTCACATCCTTGGTCTTGGCCTTCTTTTCTTCTGGGTCGGTAGCTGGAAGCTCGAGGAGGGAGAGGCTGTAGGATCAAAAGTATGTCTAGAGGGGGGTGATTAGACTACTTGACCAAATAAAAATCTAGCTTTTTCCCAATTTTAGTTCTTGGCAGATTTTAGCAACTTTGGACAAGTCAAGCAATCTTAACACAATTCAAACAAGCATGCAAAGAGTATATGAGCAGCGGAAAGTAAAGCATGAAGCTTGCAAGAATGTAAAGGGAAGGGTTTGGAGGATTCAAACGCAATTGGAGACACGGATGTTTTTGTCGTGGTTCCGATAGGTGGTGCTATCGTACATCCACATTGATGGAGAGTTCAACCCATGAAGGGTAACAGTTGCGCGAGTCCACAGAGGGCTCCACCCACGAAGGGTCCACGAAGAAGCAACCTTGTCTATCCCACCATGGCCGTCGCCCATGAAGGACTTGCCTCACTAGCGGTAGATCTTCACGAAGTAGGCGATCTCCTTGCCCTTACAAACTCCTTGGTTCAACTCCACAATCTTGTCGGAGGCTCCCAAGTGACACCTAGCCAAGCTAGGAGACACCACTCTCCAAGAAGTAACAAATGGTGTGTTGATGATGAACTCTTTGCTCTTGTGCTTCAAATGATAGTTTCCCCAACACTCAACTCTCTCTCACAGGATATGGATTTGGTGGAAAGAAGATTTGAGTGGAAAGAAACTTGGGGAAGGCTAGATATCAAGATTCATATGGTAGGAATGGAATATCTTGGCCTCAACACAAGTGTAGGTGGTTCTCTATCAGAAAATGGTAAGTTGGAAGTGTAGGTTCGTTCTGATGGATCTCTCCTCGAATCAAGAGGAGGTGGAGGGGTATATATAGCCTCCACGCAAAATCTAACCGTTACACAGAACTTGCCAAACTCGGTGGGACCGAATTGATAAACTCGGTCGGACCGATTCAGCAAATCTTGTGACAGTTAGGATTTTCGGTGGGACCGACATGCAACTCAGTAGGACCGATATGGTTAGGGTTAGGGCATAAAGTAATCTCAGTGAGACCGATTACACAAACTCGGTGTGACCGATTTTGGTAATAAGCTAACCAGAGAGTTGGTCAGGTAAACTCGGTGGGACCGATTCGCTCATTTCGGTGAGACCGAAATGTTACAAAAGGGAAACAGAGAGTTTACATTGCAATCTCGATGGGACCGATCGCTCATCTCGGTGGGACCGAAACGTTACGAAGGGAAACAGAGAGATTACAATCCCATCTCGGTGAGACCGAGATCCCTATCAGTGAGACCGATTTGCCTAGGGTTTGTGGCAGTGGCTAAGACATTTGAACTCGGTGGCGCCGGATAGAAGGAATCGGTGGGGCCGAGTTTGACTTTTGGTTTAGGTCATATGTGGATGTGAGAAAGTAGTTGAGGGCTTTGGAGCATATCACTAAGCACTTTGAGCAAGCAAGCCACTAAGCAACACCTCATCCCTTCTTAATAGTATTGGCTTTTCCTATGGACTCAGTGTGATCTTGGATCACTAAATAGAAAATGTAGAGTCCTGAGCTTTGAGCTTGGGCCAATCCTTTGTCGTTAGCATTTTGAGGGGTCCACTTTTCTCATCCATGCCATGCCAATCATTGAGCTTTCCTGAAATATTAATTCTTGAAATAGCATTAGCTCAATGAGCTATATGTTGTTAGGAATTATCAAAACCACCTAGGGATAGTTGCACTTTCAGAGGCGCCCTTCCTCAGCTCTTGTGCACTTGGTCACTATGTTGAACATCTCCAGAGCCGTGCATAGGTCCACATGTATGGCGAGCTCCTCCTTCATCTTGACATCGCGGATGCCATCAGAGAACGCAGAGATGATGGCCTCGTCCGTCACCTTGGGGATCTTGAGGCGAACGCTGTTGAAGCGCTGGATGTACTTCTGCAGGGTCTCCCCTGGCTGCTGCTTGATGCACTGCAGGTCATCCGCGGCTAGCGGGCGGTCGCGAGTGCCCTGGAAGTTGGCGACGAAATGCTCACGCATCTCGCCCAGGAGGAGATCGACCCCGCAGGCAGGTTTGGGAGCCACAAGCGTGCACTGTCTTTGAGAGCCATGGGAAACGAATTTGCCATGACCTTCTCATCGCCGTTTGCCGCCTCGATGCTCAGCTCATAGAGCTGCAAGAACTCAGCAGGGTCGGGGGTGCCTTCGTAGCGTGGAGGCAGGTCGGGCTTGAACTTCCTGGGCCAGACAACGCTGCGCAGCTCGGGAGTGAAGGCATGGCAGCCCAATGTAGTCACTGGAGCCTGTCGTGGAGGCGGAGCCAGGTCTTGGTACCCACGTGCCATCACCGCAGGCGCGTGCGCGGTCTTGATGTGGTGGCGCTGGGAGTGCAGGAGCATCTTCTTCGGCCGCGGGACCTCCTGGCAGCTTCCTTCTTCTCGCGTAGGCGCCCTACGTAGTGGGTCGCGCCGCGGGGCCGCGCATCTTGGTGCGAGGGCGATGTCTTGACATAGAGGTGGCTGAGGCACTCTATGGGCCACGTCGCCTGCAGCAGGAGGCGGGTGAGGCAGCGAGAGGGACGATGCAGGAGAGCCCCCAGCGGCGCTGACGAACTCGGCGATGCGGTCCAGCCAGTCCTCGTAGAGATCGTCGACTGGGCGGTAGCGCAAGAGCTCGCACGCCATGAGCAGCGCAGCCTGCGTGTCTGCCGGCCTACGATGAGCGTGGGACGATGAGCCGGCCGGACTCAACGACGGGGTGGTGGTGCGTCCGTCCCGCCGCACAGAGGGGTGCAGCGACGAAGCCTGGTGCTCGTTCCTTGCTGGGCCGGTGGCAGCGTTAGCAGCGGGTGATGGAGAGCGACGGGGAGGCCCGCCGACGGGCACTGTCTGGGTGACGCGCGCATTGAGAGCGGCTCGGCGCTCAGCACGAGCTCGGCAAGCATCAACCATGGAAGTAGTGGAGCGGTGGTGCGTCGACTGGAGGAAGGAAGGTTTTGGCGCACCCCTACCTGCGCGCCAAATGTCGGATTCAGGGTTCCGCGGACCCTTGAGAGGTTCGAACTCTGGGGTGCGCACGAAGAACTCTCTCTCCCCAGCCTGCCTACCTAACGATTCCATGGCCTAGCTCGACAAACTCTAAGAACAAGAGACACGTGGGTTTATACTGGTTCGGGCCACCTTGTGTTGTAATACCCTACTCCAGTGTTGTGGTGGATTGCCTCGAGGGGTGAGGATGAACTAGTACAGTGGATGAACAGCCTCAGGAGGTGAGGTATTCTTGAGCTCGATGAGCTGGTGAGATGGTTCGGATGGAAGGCTCCGATCCAAGATCAGATGCCCCTCTATGGTGGTAGCCAGTCCTATTTTTAGAGGCTCTGGTCCTCTTCCCAAATGTAGGCGGGAAGGGATCCCACAACGGCCAAATTTGAAGGGAGACAACTAATACAAGCTATTCTGACAAAAGTAGTCTTCGCCTGCCAAAGGCTCTGGTGGTGACGCTGCTGTGGGCTCCGTGATGACCTCCGTCCTGTCGTCCTGCTGGTCTTGGTCTTGTTGCACCGATAAGGAAACCTTTGCTTGATTCCTCGAGACTCCTGGCCTGCACTTGCCTCCTTAGCACCAAAGTGGAAACTGGTACACTGCGCCCGCTGGCGCCCGCCTGGCCTTGGTCATCATGGCTCATGTCATGTGAACCTCGTGCGGTGCCCCTTGCATAGACATCTCCGCTCCTCGGGAGCCAGCCTAGTGAGGCCTCCCCCAGGGAAGTCTTGGTGCCGTCCGCCTCGCGAGGCTTGGCCCCTCGTGAGGGTCTTGAGCTGTTGCTGCCGAAGATGGGCCATACCAGGCCGTTGATGGAGCCATGCCACGGACCGCAGGCAGGCAAGTCTAGGCACCCCCGTTCCCAGGACACCGACATAATGGATCTGATGGTGTTCGGTCTCTCCTTCTTCGTTCATCCCCCCTCTATGGTGGTGGCTAGGTCCTATTTATAGTGGCCTTGGTCCTCCTCCCAAATGAAGGCGGGAAGGGATCCCACAACGGCCAAATTCCAAGGGAGAGGACAAGTGCATGTTATCCTGACAAAAGTGGTCTTCGCCTGCAAAAGCCTCTGGTCATGACACCGTGGTGGTCTCGGCGATGAACTCCGTCCTGGAGGTCTTGGTCTTGTTGCATGGGAATGGAAACCTTTGGCTGATTCTTCAGGACTCCGCGCCTGCGCTTGCCTCCTTAGAACCAAAGAGGAACCTATTGTCCTACGCCCGCTGGCGCCCTCCAGGCCTTGGTCGTCATGGCTCACATCACCTAAACCTCGCGAGGTGAGGCTTGCATAGGAATCTCCGCTCCTCAGGAGCCAGCCTAAGGAGGCCACCCCTTCTGGTGGTCTTGGTGTCGTCTGCCTCGCGAGGCTTGTCCCCTCGTGAGTGTCTTGAGTTGTTGATGCTGAAGGTGGGCCTTACCTGGCCGCTGATGAAGCCACACCGTGGGCCGCAGGCAGGCAAGTCTTGGTACCCCCATTCCCAGAACACCAATAGTAGCCCCCGGGCCCAATGCACGCTCAGACTTGGCTTCGAGGCGAAGCGAAAGGGCAAGCGTGGAGCGCCGCGGGCCCTAACCGCCCGCGGCCTTGGTCGACGCGTGGCGATTGATGGGACATGGGCACCCCCACTTCCACACGGAGCCTCGATAACTGCCAGTCTTGGCGGCCGCCTGCTACTAGCGCAGCTTTGCCATCATTGCCCGTCGTGCTCGCTCTTGGCTCCTCCTCTTTCCTATGACCTCGCAGCTCTTATCCCAGACTCGGCACCGGCGCCAATCTTCTTGCGCTGCCATGGCTCCTCGATCGAAGAAGAAGGGAAAGGCATGAGCCCCGGCCGAATCTCGGCCATTGAGCCTGCTCTTGAGCGGTCGACGGTGATCAATCAGTAAGGGTTGGACAAAGTCCGGCAGGCCCTTGCCGCCGATTCCAACGAATGGAAAGCAACGATGGCTTGGTCCGCCTCCCGGGCTTTTGTCGACATGGAGGCCACTGAGATCCCCATCCATCTTCATGCCCTCTTGGCTGGCTTGATCCCCCTTTTCTCTGATTTCTTCAATGCCATAATCTCGCATTACTAGATCCAGGCGCTGCATCTGGACCCTCAATCCATCATCCTCAACACCGTCTTTGTCTTCCTATGCGAGGCTATGGTTGGCATTGCTCCCTCCGTCGGCTTGTTTCGCCATTTCTCCTCGCTCCACCTAGTCGACGCCCATCAGCACTCCAGGTATGTGGCCTTCCAGGTTGTAGCGGCAATGGCTATCTTGGGCATTGACTTCACGCTCTGCCTAGATGTGGGGGGATTCCGGAAGCAGTGGGTGTATGTGGATGCCAGCACACTCAGCCCCCTGCTCCTGCTCCCATGAGTGTCGGCGGTGCCCAGCTCCGGATGGGGGCACGTGAAGCTCGTCAACCGTTGGCTTGCCCATGTCTGGTCCAGGCTGGCCAAGTTGAAGAAGGTCGGGGTGACGGCGCCGATGGTGAAGGGGTTTGTCCGGCGGCGCATCGCCCCGCTCTAGCGCCATTCTCGCCCAATGCGGGACTTCACTGGCTCCAAGGATCCTATGAGGCTCCAAGTGCCTTCGCTTCCTCCCAAGATGCTGCGCGCGATGCTCGAGCTCCTGACAGGTGACCCCGCGCCTACCGCGCTTCAGGAGGATAGTTGCTTCTTGTACTTTTGCTCGGACTTCGTGAGGCAGATGTCTCTCTTTGATGAGTGGGGGCTTCGCCCAGCGGACCTGAAGGGCCTCGGGAGAACCCTTTCTTGGTGGCTCCCATGCTTGTCCATCCTACAGCGTGCGCCCCGGATGAGAATGCAGGGGGGCGATCGAGTACTCCTGAGGCGACTGCTGGGGAGCGGGCATCGCCAGGAGCTTCCGAGGTACCCGCTGCTGAAGCTCTAGCGAGCGCTCCCGAGGTGGCTATTAGAGAGCTGGTGCTGCCCAATGCTCCTGAAGCTGGCGAGCAGGTGCGGCCTGATGCTCCTGAGGCCGATGAACAGGTGCGGCCTGATGCTCCTGAGGTCGCTGCCCCTGAAGCCCCTGCGAGTGCTCCAGCTACCAAGGGTCATGCCCTGAACCTTGGCTCACCTCGCCTGAACCTTGAAGTGCTCCACA